>NC_133403.1:3213013-3838013 GCF_047511655.1 Castor canadensis | reverse complement strand
CCAGTGCTGATCAAGCGTTGTCTCCTCCGACGAATCCCAAACTGGCGGCCCTACAGCGGTCTTCGTGTTCCACCCCACTGTCCCAGACCAACCGTTACACCAAAGAACAAGATTACCGACCTAAAGCAGCTGGGAGAAAAACGCCTACCTTGGCATCCCCGGTTCCAGGAACACCTTTTCTCCGCCCCACCCACCAAGTTCCCCTCGTCCCCCATGTCCCTATCGTTCGGCCTGCTCACCAGCTTCACCCAGGGTTGGTCCAGAGGATGCTGGCCCAGGGTGTACCTCCACAGCACCTTCCGAGCTTGCTCCAGGCCGGTGAGTGTCTGACCTCGCGTGAATGACATTGGTCAGTGGACCTGACGAGTGCTGTGCTGCACTGTGGGAGGTGTTCGTCCCTAGAGATTACTCGAGTTGGCCACCTACCCGGTGGGCAGTGAACCCAAGCCGATCCATGATCCATTCAAAGACTAGGGATCTAGTTTGAGCATTCTTTGTTCCGAATAAACTTCCAAGTCAGCGAAGGTATAGAAACCTGGAGTTTCCAAGTAACCCGAGTTAAGACTGCTACTCAGCACTCCTTCTCTCCAACAGGGGTGCTGCCTCCTGGGATGGACCTGGCTCATTTGCAAGGAATATCTGGGCCAATCCTGGGCCAGCCCTTTTATCCTTTACCTCCTGCTAGTCACCCTCTCCTGAACCCTCGTCCCGGGACACCTCTGCATCTGGCAATGATGCAGCAGCTCCAGCGCTCAGGTAGGCTCGGGAACGGGCGGGGTGAGCTTGAGATGGCTCGAGGAAGCTGGAAGCTTTTAGGACCAGTTTCCTGCAGGAGATGAGTTGACACACTTTCTCCCCACCTTGTCCTAGTAAGACTGCTGGGGGAGGTTGTAACTGGAAAAAAGTTGAAGTGACCTCTGTAGGACATCGGATTACTGTTCCTGCAGAGACAGAGAGCCAGGTGTGCCTTGGCTTTCTTTGGCCTTTGCCTCTAAGAAGACTAGGACTGTTTCCATCAGAAGTTCGGCACGGGGCCCGCCCTGTGGGCAGCTAACGTCAGCGCTTCTGTAATGTGGCTGCTTGCTGTGGGAAGTGCTCAGCCGTGCAGGGTGAACTCCCAGTAGGGATGGCTTTCTGATAGTGTAGCTTTTCAAGGTACTGTCCTCTAGTGTTAACTGGCATTTTGCAAGGGAGTTTTCTCAAGGAGCCCTAGAGGCTCACAAGGCCCCAAATTCAAAACCCAGTACCACCAAGAAAATCTTAAAAAGGAAAACCGTAGCATAGTCCTCTGAAAAGACATCTGCTTGGAGCTCATGGAGAGGGCTTGGGTGAGGCAGGGGCAGTAAAGAGCTGCGCCCCTCACGCTCTGAGTGATAACCTTCTTTTCTCTGCAGTTCTGCATCCTCCAGGCTCTGGTTCCCAGCCAGCCGCTGTCAGCGTGCAGACAACCCCTCAGAACGTGCCCAGCCGCTCGGGCCTGCCCCACGTGCACTCCCAGCTGGAGCACCGCCCCAGCCAAAGGAGCAGCTCCCCCGTGGGCCTCGCCAAATGGTTTGGCTCCGACGTCCTCCAGCAGCCCCTGCCCTCCATGCCCGCCAAGGTCATCAGTGTGGATGAGCTGGAATACCGCCAGTGAGCAGGGCAGGCAGGCAGGCTCACCTACACCTGGACCTGTGGTGGCATCCCGGCCAGGGCTCTGCCTCCTCGTCTCGGGTTGGTTTCCGGGCTTTTACTTTGGAACACGCTGGGCGAAGCTGTTTAGGGGACTCATGCCCCTGGCGTGGTCTGCGTCCCAGAAGGATCTTCACCAATCGAGCGGAGCCTGCGTGGTCTTTATTCAGGACGCACAGTGCTGTTGATCCTGGGGACGGCCTTTCTTTTTGTAAGATATGTGAATGAAGTGTTGGTGTCTTCACCAAGAGGTGGCACCGCAGGGTTTGAGGAAATAAAATGTACAGGCCTGTGTATAAACTTTTGTACATACGTAGATGGTAGCTTTTTTGAACTTCTACAGCTGTACATAAAGTAGCTCGTGTTAGATAAGCTGTGTCAGTCGTTTGGATTTTTTTCACTTGTACATTTGGGACTTTTGTTTGATTAAAGTTGCATATGCTAAGTGTGTGAATGAAGTGAATGGCGCTGTTGTTTATTTCCTCCCAGAATCCCTTGTGTCTGGAAGCTGAGTGCAGAGGCTCAGGAGGCCCTTGATTCGATTCAGGCGGAAGCAGTTTTGGCCTCTTTCCCTGAGCCTGGACGCCGCAGGGCTCAGGCCGATGAGTAGCCTTGTGGCTGGGTATTTACTAAGTGTTCAGTTTTCAAAATTCAACTAACCTAGTAAGTCAGCTTGTTTATTGGGAAATCATGTATGTGAGTTTCTCCAGAACTACATACGTTTGCTGGCCTTGTTTCTCCAGCTCAGCTTTCACTCGATCCATTAAAGTCTAATTTCTCCACGTACGAGTTCCCTCGATCGCTGGGGGGGGGGGGGGGGTGGCTCCAGTGGTGAAGCCCCAAGTTCCGATCCCAGTAACACACACACAAAAAGAAAAAAACCTTTGCTCAAGGCTCTGCCCGTGTTAAGTCTCCTCTGTGCTGCATCATCTCTCCGCTCACTGTCAGCTACAAACAGCATGGGAAGGCAGGAGCCCGCCAGGCTGTGAGCCGAAGCGATACTTACCTCTCACGCTTCGGTTTCTCTGCGTGAGTTCTAGACACTCGTTTCGAGCCGTAAGAGCTCTCTGGTTCCACGTAGCAGAGGAATGAGGCCGTTCTCCACTTCGGTTTAACCATGAGGTCAACCTCTTCGTGGTGCTTTCAGACTCGTCACCGAAGCCCATGCCCCGAAACAGCCCTGAAATCGCCGCAGTTCCTCGGCCTCAGAAACGCCGTGTTTGCACTCCTCAGCAAACACCTCGTGTCCACAAGACAAGGTTGGAAAGCAGTCCCGAGTGTCAGCGGCAGAACACTGTTGCTTTCACCTCTCCTCTGTGTCCTCTCCACTCATCTCTCCTTCGGTAGTAGGTGTAGGGTGAGGAAGATTGGGCCGAAACTGCAATTCGAGGCTTCCTTGTCAGGCTAGAAGCTGGGGGACAAACGTGACCAACGACTGGCGAGCTGGAGCGTTACTAAGACTGGCAGACCTAGGTTTTAACACTAGTGTAGAGAAGACTGGAGGAAGGCAGAGGCTAAAGAAAAAGAAGTGAGGCCACTTTAGTGAGTTAGGCTGATACAGGGTGGAGGCAGGGAGGACAGGAGGTCCCCGCACACAAGGACATGTTTGGAACAACTGTGGGATGTCTTGCAGGCATGAGGTGAGTTGAGAAGTCATCCGGGTTGGAAAGGGGTGTAAACTGAAGGTTAAGAAAAGCTGAGGAGTGGCTCAGGTGGTAGAGCGCCTACCTAGCAAGCGTGAGGCCCTGAGTTCAAACTCCAGTGCCACCAAAAAAGGAAAAATGTCACTTAGGAATCAAGTGGGATTAGCATAAATGGAGTGCGTGAGTGTGGCTAAGCCTTCCGGGAGAACAGTTCTGAAGGTCCTGTAAGGCAGGCTGTACTAAGAAGGAGCCTGGATCCTCACCATCCTCGCCACCATCCTCACCACCACTCCTTTTCAGTTATTTTTTGGGGCTGTGTGGTACTGGGGTTTGAACTCAGGGCTTTGAGCTTGCTAGGTAGGTGTTCTACCCGTTGAGCCTCACCTCTGGCCAGCGGCGGCCCTCTCCTTATGAAAGATAGACAGGCACAACCCGGATCGAAGATGCTACTTACAGGGTAAACTCCGATCCTTCAGTAACTCTTCCCTTTTCCGATAATTGACTCAAAAACGTAAGGGAAAGAAAAAAACCAAATGGGCTGGGCACCTGTGGCTCACGCCTGTAATCCCAGCTACTCGGGCGGCAGAGATCAGGAGGATCATGGTTCAAAGCCAACCTGGGCAAACAGTTGATGAGATCCTATCGTGAAAGTACTCGACACACCTGTAATGATCCCAGCAGAGACCAGGAGGTCAAAGCCAGCCCCTGGCTAATTGTTTGGGAAACCCCATCTCGAAAAACCCCATCACAAAAAAGGGCTGGTGGAGTGGCTCAAGCAGGAAGAGCGCCTGCCTAGCAAGTGGGAGGCCCTGAGTTCAAACCCCAGTGCCACCAAAAAAAAAAAACAAAACCCATGAGACATGTTACACCGTGACACTAAGACAAACTGGCTGGGCAGCTTCGAGGAAACGGCTTCCAGAGGACAATGTCCAACCCCGTACCGACCTCTCCATGCCGACGTTCAGGCTGTGACTTGGGAGCAGAGCCAACAACCTAGAGGCCGGCGTAGGTGACAGAGCGTGGGTCCTCGGTGACCTCACCGCTGCATGAAGCCAGTGCAAGGCCGAGGAAGAGGGTGGGACGCGTAAGAGCAGCGCGGCGTCAGGCCACCGCCTTGTCTGTAAGGAAGCGCCGCCTCTGAGGCCCAATCCCGGCAGGCAGGCTGAGCAAACCCGTTCCAGAACTTTCCCGAGGGGGACTGGTGGGGCAGCGCCGCACGGGCCGAGGGCTGAAGGGGCGCAGGAAGGCGCCGGTGCACACCGCCAAGCCGCGGATGAAATCCCGGCATCCTGGGCGGGCTGGACGCTGAAGCGGGTTAGGGACGGCCCCGACTGGAAGCGAGCCTCAGAACCAGCGTCCCCGCAGCCTCGGGGCGGGCTCTAGGCCATGGCCTCTGCGGTGACTGCCCGGGTGACACGGCCAGGTCTGGTTCTGGAAAGCGTGGAGGCCCATGAGGGCTCATCTCCTGGTGCGGGGCCAGCGGGAAACAGCTGTCCTGGGGGCACGCCCTCCGCAGCCCTGCAAGCTCGTCCCCCTCCGGTTGTCTCGAGCGCCACTCCGCCATCTCGTAGGCCACCGTGCCATCAGGCGGCCGAGTCGCTGCGTTAGAGCTCGCCGGAGCTAAGTGCCCGCCACTGCCACGCTCTAACGCGCTCGCTGTCACCAACCAACCGCTCGCACCCAAACCTCCCGCCGCCTCGCAGCGGTGGCCTGGCCTGCCCCGGTCCCCAGCTTTGACGTGTGAGGCCAGGCCTGCGGCATGGCTCAGCTCGCCTTTCAGCCAGCACTGGCCGCCGGCCTGCTGCCGCGAGGGCAGACGGGAGATCCGGAAAGGAAAGGCCGGGGGGAAGGGGCTGGAAACCGTGCTGAGCAATCCCCAAGTGCCATCCCCCTTAATGCTCCCTCACCACCCTAGGTCAGGGCTGTCGTCATCCCTGTCACGTGGTAAGACTGAGGTTCCTAAAGTAACTGGAGGGAGCCCTGATCACAGGGCTTTTCCCAGTGTCACACGGGTTATCTCCCCAGCCAGCCTCAGGAAGCAGCCAGCCAGCCAGCCCGTCCTCTCCACTCTCATGCGAAGAAACTACTTGAAAGGACCAAAGGCCACACCCAGGTGGAAGGGCCAAGTAGGATGTCCCATGTCACAGTGTTACCCACCCCGATTCAAGACCAAGCACTCCTTCTGCAGCTGCTTCCCTGTACACACCTGCCTCACTCATCCCATCCCAAACCAAATGTGACAATGACACCGGAAGTGCACAGACCCTCAGGCCTACCGGGTCTTTTATGCAGTTCAACATGGAAAGTGACACCAAGGGAAGACAGGGGTGTCCCCGTTTGGGTACCTCCACCTCCCACCCTGTACCCTGATCCAATGGCTGCCACAGACAGAAAGGGCCGAGTGGGGTTTGGTCCAGGAAAAGCTGCTGCGGCCGGCCCGGCAGATCGGGAAGAGGAGGCTTCACTTCTTCACAATCTGGATGACGTCCTCATCCTCCAGCGTGTGGTCTTTACCGACTTTCTGAGGATTGTGTTTCACGGAGAGACCCCAGACCAGAGCGCTGTATGGAAGGGAAAAACGGAAGTCAGTGTAAATGACAACCCAGCTCTGCAACAGCTGCCAGGGTGCCAACCTTGTCAGCTTCCGCATCTGAGCTCTTAAAAGCCAAAGGCCCCTCTCCCAGAACACACTCAGAGCGAGAGGCTTTAAGATCCTCCAGCACTGGGACACACCGCTGCAGGCTTCACACATATGGCGGCAAAGATTTACAGAAGTACCCGTCTGGTCAGGTGCCAGTGGCTCACGCCTGTAATCCTAGCTACTCAGGAGGCTGAGATCAGGAGGATCAGGGTTCGAAGCTAGCCCAGACAAATAATTTGTGAGATTCCATCTCCAAAAAATATCCAGAAGTTGAATGCCAGTGGCTCACGCCTGTAACCCTAGCTACTCAGGGGGCAGAGATATCAGTAGGATCCAAGTTCGAAGCCAGCCCAGGCAAACAGTTCGAAAGACCCTATCTTGAACCCTTCACAAAAAAAAGGGCAGATGGAGTGGCTCAAGGTGTAGGCCCTGAGATCAAACTCTAGTGCCGCAAAAAAAAAAAATCTAGAACACCAGCTCTGCAAACTCAAAAGCCCTGAGTTCAAAATCCAGTTCCACAAAAAAACCCAAAAACACCAAATAATAAATAAAATGAATAGATATAAAATCAAATCCTTGTCAAAGAAAAAGTACAATGCCAGTTACACACTATTAGAGAACACCTCTTTCCTGGGTCTACTCTGCTAAGAAAATCCTCCCGCCCCATCAAGAAACCGGAGTTATGTCCTCCTAATTTCTTGGAATATACAAAGGTCATTTGTACCCCTCGGCCTCCAAAATTACCAAGATCTTGTGCTAGTGATGGAAGTTGGTAAAGAAAAAACACTGCAAGCACCTCACAGAAACTTACATGCAAAGAGGTGGGGAAAAGTGGCCACAGTGACACAACACAGTGATTGACTGCACGAAAACGTCTTTGAAACCTGTACTCCCGGCACAGAGACGCTAACTCGTGGTAGAGCCCTTGTCTAACACATACGTACAGGGCTCCAGGTTCGATCCCCAGCACCACAAAAGGAGAAAAAAAGCAAGTGTCAGGAACAGACAGAAGAGAATTAGTAAAAATACAAATATAAAGTTTTTCAGCTGTACTAACAAGCAAACTCAGATGAAGGCAACGTGGCTGTTTTAACAGCCCACTCCTGTCTTCAGTAAAAGCAGTGCCTTTTCCTTTGTTGATAGCAATGTAAAAAGTTCACCCCCGGGGCTGGGGACGTGGGTCAACTGGTAAAGCACCTGGGAGCAGAGGTGCCTGAGCGAGAGGCCCTGAGTTCAAGGCCCAGTACTGCCAAAAACAACACCAGAATAAATAAAGACAAAATGATTCAACCTACTGGAAAATAATGTAGCAAAACATTGGAACATATGAGAAGTCATAAAATTGCCGGGAGCAGGGCTCACACCTGTGACCCCACTTAGCAGGTCGACTGGGAGGGTCACGGTTTGAGCCGGGGGAGACGGGAGCAAGACACTCGTCTCAACAAAATAGCTGGGACAGGCACGTGCAGGTGCCTGTCATCCCAGCTACTGGCAACACAAGTAGGCGAACTGCGATCCAATCCAGCTAAAAGCGGGAGGTCCTGTCACAAAAAGGGCTGGGGGCGTGGCTCAAGTGGCAGAGCGCCCGCTTAACAAGAGGAAGGCCCTGAGTTCAAACCCCAGTACTGCAAAAACAAACAAAGAAAAAATACCTATTAGTGAAGGGGGAAAGGAAGTAGCTCAGCAGGAGCACTCCTTGGAAAAAGAGTGCACTCCATGGAAAAAGAGCGCCATATGCCCACGACACTTACTATTTAAATTCTTTGATGAGATTCTTGTGAATCTTCATGCAGAAGTCCTCCACTGTGGTCCTAGAGTAAGGAAGCACCACTGGCGATGTGTAATCTGGTAACTGGCCTTTGGGTTTTGTGTAACTGCAGTAGAAAGGACACAAAGGTTGCCACTTTCTTAGAAAGGTAGGTGTGCTAAATGCAAACCAACCTCCATCACCCCAAGCTCAAACCAGGACAACCTCCACCCCGAGGAGGAAAATGTCCTCAAGAGAAGCTGGGAGGACAGGCTCGGTGGCGCACGCCTGTAATATCAACATTCAGGAGGCTGGAGGCCTGCCTGGGCTATATAGTGAGACCCTGTATTTAAAAAAAGAAGACCGAATAGGTAACAGGAACAAATTCACTTCTGTCCCCAGAAAAGAGCCAGTGTTTGTTAATGAGCCCAAGCAGGCACCATTTTGGGAGAGTCCGATGGAAGCCCTACAGCAAGGCCAGCCACGCATGAAGACTCACATTCTCACGAGTTTCAGATAGTCCCAGATCTTCTCCAGCAGGTCATCAAAATTCCAGCGGTGATGGGCCGAGATGGGCACACAGTGAGGCACCTTATAGATGATGTCCAGCTCCTCGATGGAAATCTGATCGATCTTATTCAACACGTAGATACAGGGGATGTAAACTCTACAGAAGAGGAAACACAAGGCATTTGTTTGGAGTTGCTGACAAAGCTACGGACGTGATGAGCACTACATCCTCACCCGGCCCCAATCAGCTTTGTGCTAAAATAATGACAAAGTCCAAAGATGGAAGTATACATTGAAAAGTAACAAAACTCAGGCCCTAGTTGCAGTATGAAGCCAGTTGTTCCTGGGAGAGTGGTTTGCCAGCAGGCTATGTAAGAATTTGCATATAATAAGGAGAGAGTACCACTATACACCTATGAGCACAGCACTCAGGAGGCTCAAATAAGAGGACCACAAATTCGAAGCCAGCTTTCTAGCCAGGAGCTCTGCCACCTGAACCATAGCTCTACCCCTTTCGGCTTTAGTTATTTTTTAGTTAGGGTCTTGCATTTTTGCCCAGACTGGCCTCAAATCACAATCCTCCTGATTTCTGCCTCCTTAATAGCTGGGATTACAGGCCTAAGCTACAACACCCCATTTCTGATAATTAGTGACAATTTTTAAAGACTAAAAAAAAGGAGCCAGGTGCCAATGGCTCATGCCTATAATCCTAGCTACTTGGGAAGCTGAGATTGTGAGGATCATGGTTCCAGACAAGTCCAGGCAAAAAGTTGGCTAGACTCCCATCTCAACCAGTAGCTGGACACAGTGGAGCACAGCTCTCATCCCAGCTACACAGAAGGCTGAGATCAGGAGGATTGCAATTCAGGTCAAGGCCAGTCCATGCAAAACAAATTCAAGAGACCTCATCTCAAAGGAAAAAAACTGGGCTTGGTGGCACGAGTCTGCATCCCAGCCAAGGAGGGAAGCATAAAATAGGGGGACCAGGCGAAAAGTGAGACCCCATCTCCAAAATAGCCAAAGTGAAGCTGCAGGTAGAGTTCAAGTGGTAGATACCTGCCTAGCAAGCACAAAGCCCTGAGTTCAAAAAGCAATGTTTTAAACACAGCCTGTACGAGTGTGGTATTCTCATGTCTAACATCACAGCTTCCCAGACGTCAGTTGCCTCGCATGTAAATATCTAACTCAAAAGCCTTGGTTGTTACTTATTTTCAAATGGGTGTCAAATAAATTCATCAAACAAATAAACAAAAAAGCAATTTAAAAACATAATATTAGGGCTGCCTAGCACGTGCAAAGCCCTGAGTTCAAAAGCCAGTACTGCCAAAAAAATACCAAAAATTGTCCAAAAGCTAATATCCAAATGCTAGGGGTAACCGTTCACAAAGTGATTTAATACTAAAGTGTTAATAGTAGTAGTGTTTCATGGAATAGTTTTGGCTACACACTTGGGTTGGACAGAATAGATGTGGCCTGGCCTTCTCTGACTTCTAGAAGGCAGCCTATGAGCTCTCACACGTATGAACTCTGTGACAGCAGAGTGGCCTACTCCCTCCAACCATCACCTGACAGAGCTGGCAGACAAAGTAATTCACAGAAGAAACTGGAATGAGGAACCTGATCGCCACAATCAAACCCCAGAGCAAGGAAGGAGGTTAGCAACTAGACTCCTCATCGTGAAAATAAAGAGATCAAGGCACTCCATGAAGACGCCAGCTCGACTGGCGTCAGAACCCATGACTTCCAGATTCCTGATCCAATACTATTTGCATCACAAAGCCTCAGATTCAAACCAGGCACCGACTACACGCTCAGTACCTGTTTCCCTCCACCACGTCGATGAGATCATCAGCCGTGGCGTCACTCCGCAAAGTCACGTCAGCATTGTGAATTTTGTATTCGGCCAGAATGCTCTTCACGGTTTCAGCGTCCAGCTCACTCTGAGGGCACTGGATGGACACAGCAAACAGTGACTGTCAGTAAGGGGCTTAGGCCAAGAACTACTGCACAGACCTGGATGATTTTGGCTAAGACAAAAACTCGTTTCTAAAGACATTGTCCTGAGTCAGACACCAGTGGCTCACACCTGTAATCCTAGCTACTAGGGAGGCAAAGGGCAGGAGGCTCACAGTTTGAAGCCAGCCCAGCAAACTGACCCTATCTGCAAAAAAAGCAATCACAAAAAAGGGCCGGTGGGGTGGCTCAAGGTAAAGGCCCTCAGTTCAAACCCCAGTAGAAAGAAAGAAAGAGAGGGAGGGAGGGAGGGAGGGAGGGAGGGAGGGAGGAAGGAAGGACATAACTAAAACCTCCAAGGGAGTATCAACGGGCTGCATTGTGTGTTCTTGTGTCCTGTCCTGTGCCCCACCTCCCATAATTCATTGAACTCCAACCCTAAATATCTCAGAATGTGACTCTATTTGAAGATAGGGACTTTAAAGACAGAATCAAATTAGAATGACATCATTAAGTGGACCCTAATTCACTACCAACCTTGCCATCACCCTGAACTCAGACTTTTCACCTCCAGAATTACAAAAAGTAGGTTTCTGTTGCTCAAGCTACACAGAGTGAATACTTGACCTCAGCAGCCATAGCAAACTGGTGCAGAGAGAAGCTTGAATGTGGAAATTCAGACATAATGACATAATAATGGGAAAGAGCTTCTGAACAAGACAGCTTAACCCTATGTCCATCTGAATTCTAGAAGGTTTCATTTAGTCAGAAGCTCTCAGTCCTCAATTCTGTAAGAGACAGCATTTCATACAGCTAACCACTCCTGGCTTTAAAGCTGACCAAGCTTCAACCTAGATCACTGCCCGGGTGCCTTCTTGACCAAAGCACCTTGATATGTAATGCCTAACGCCTGATCGTCCCTCCTCTCCAAACCTACTCCAACCAAAGAGCGACCATTTTAGTAATGAGTGTTTTTTTTTGGTTCAGGACAGAGAAAAAGTCATAGTCATCTCTGATTCTCTTTCTCTCACAACCCAGAATCTAATCAATAATTCCTATCAGCTACTTTCAGAATTTTTCCAGAATCGCTTCTTTTCTCTCTACTGTCACAACCCTGGCTTAATAAGTCATCATCAGCTCTTCACTGAATTACTGTGCTAAAGTCTTATATGGTTCCTCTGCTTTGCCTTCAATCTACTCTCAACCAATAGCATTATGGCTCCATTAATTCTGAAGTCAGATCATGGCTGCCTCGGATCAGAAGCCAAGCATTAGCTGCCTAGCTCCTGCAAAGTAAAAAGCTGACCGCCAGTAGCCCACGTCTATAATCCCAGCTACTTGGGAGGCTGAGATTAGGAGGATCATAGGACAAGGCCAAACCAGGCAAATAGTCCTCGAGACCCCATCTCCAAAATAACCAGAGCAAAATGGACTGGAGGAGTGGCTCAAGCGGTAGAGCACCTGCTTTGCAAGCGTGAAGTCCTGAGTTCAAACCTCTATGGCCCCATGCTATGACTTCATCTCTAGCTACTCTTCTGCTTATTCACTCTGATGTTCTACAGCCACCAAAGACATGCACTAGGGACTTGGGACTAGCACTTGGAATGTTCTCTACATGAAATATTCTTTCCCCTTGCTGGGCGCCAGTGGCTCACGCCTGTAATCCTAGCTGCTCAGGAGGCAGAGATCAGGAGGATCAAGGTTCGAAGCCAGCCCTGGCAAATAGTACAAGAGACTCTATCTCAAAAAAATCCAACACAAAACCGGGCTTCAAAGTGGCTCAAGTGGAAGAGTGCCTGCCTAGCAAGTGTGAGGCACTGAATTCAACCCCAGTACCACAAAAAAAATTCACATCAGATAGACTAAAACACAGGATATTGTTTGCCAACTACTCATATAGACAGAAAATTGCTCCATACGCCCACACTACCACCGACAGAAACCCCAAAAGAGAAAAGGAAATTGCAAAAGTGGGTCTCAAGAGTGACTCCTCCAAACCTTAGTCCTTCCTGTCAGTCATTACAAGGTCACTGTTAATTTCCACATATGGGTGCACGTGCGCCTTGGTCACGACTCACTCTATCCCTTCAGTGGCCTGTCCCGGGTCACTGCCCCACTTACAGTGGCTGTGAGATTGATGCCCCCCTTGTCTTTCTTCTTAAAGCCAATGTTTGGGGGTTTGCTGTTCAAGCGAATCCCAAAGCCTTCCAGCTCATTCTCAATTATCTTCTTATGTCCCAAGGGCTTCAGGACATCCAGGACAATCAAGATCAAATTACACGTTCGGGCCACTGAAGAATCAAAAAAAAAAACTGTACCACAACAAAGTTCAATAAAGCCTTTAATACTCAAATACTCAAACAGAGGCGTTTTCCTCCTGACACTTGGGAGATAATGTTGTTTGCTTTTTTTTTAATACACACATGAAATTCTTAGATGTGATCAAAGATTTACACCACTACATACCCGGAAGTCATCACACATTCACCCAGAAGTGAACCCAACTTTGACACACCCCAGTAGAAAAGCAGTCGAAATGAAGTTACCAACTCAAATGCCAAGAGCTCAGACAAATTTAAAACAGATCTCTAAGGCTGTCTGGTTAATGTACTTCTGATCAACTCTGCTGAGAAACAATTTATAAAACATAACTGGTGCCCAGGATAAGCATATGGTTTGATGCTTTAATCACCACAGCAATCAAGATACAGAACATTCTCGTCACCTCCAAAAGTTCCTTGCCCCCTTTCCATCAGTCTTCTCCCTCCATTACTGGCCAATCACTGACCTGCTGTCTGTCACAATGGGCAATTTGTATTTTTTAGAATTTCACATAAATGGAATTACACAAAATGTAGTCTTCTGTGTTCGAATCGCTTACTCTAGCAATTTTTTTTATATTCAATGAGCCAAATTAAAGCTGGAAAAGAAAGCTGAGTAAGGAGAGTGATGGAGGAAGTTAGCCAGTAAAGAAAATCCTTGAGGTAGCATTTGGTGGAGACCTGAAGAAGGCCAGGAAGGGCACCTTCTGATCCTGTAGGAAAGTGTTCTGAATGTAAAGATTATTCACACAAGTCCAAAGACCCTGAAGCGGGAGAATCTTTACTATAGTCAATGAGCAGCCAAGAGGCCAGTGACTCCTGAAATCCAGTGAGAGAGGAGATGAACAGAAAAAGAGGTCAGAGACCAGCCACAGGCTAGTTATTTATGGCCTGTGCTGTGGCAGACTTTGGATCTCACTCCAAATAATAAAAGAAGACATGAGAAGTCAGGCCAAGAAGTGACATGATCTGACTTGCTTCCTCGATGCCACCCTTCCAGCTACAGTAAGAGGACTAGAAAGCAGCAGGATGAAAAACGAGACCAGATAGAGAGCACAATGGCACCCTGGACCAGGAATGGCAGCACAGGTGACAAGAAGAGTTCAGAGTTGTTAAAACTCAACAGGGAAAACTGGTGCTGTTGAGAGTGGCTCATTATGGCAAGAAAAATAAAACTGGATCCCCTTCTAACACCACTCAAAAAGTAGGTAGCTTCATTTATAAAGAAAGGGCAGTATCTCATGTGTACAATCCAGCTACCTGAGAGGCAGAGATCGGGAGGATGGTGGTTGGAGGCCAGCCCAGGCAAAAGCTTCACGAGACCCCATCTCAACCAATGACTGCACACTGTCACCCTATCTATTCAGGGAAGCACAAACAGGAAGATTACCATCGAGGCCGGGCCCAGACATAAGGAAAGACCCCCCTCAAAAATAACCAGCGCAAAAAGGGCTGGTGACAGTGGCTCAAGTGACAGGCAACTTGCCTGGAAGTGCAAGGCCCTAAGTTCAACCCCCTAGTACCACCCAAAAAAAAAAGAACAGGAGGCTTACCTAGGGACCCCACCAAAGACAAAACTTAAATAAACTTCAAAAGCACAAAGCACACACAAAAAAAAGGAAAACTGGAATCAATCAAAATATCAAATTTACAAAAGTCTACATTGACTTAAGCTTACAATCTGAGCACGCAGAGACTGAGGCAGGAGGATCTTGGGTTTCAGTTCAATCTGGACTACCCAAAAAGACCCTGTCTCAAAAACAACCAAACAAACAGAAAGAAACAATTAAGGGTTTCTGTTGAACAATGATCACACTGAATAAAATGAATTGAGAGGATATTTGCAACATCCAAAGCTGACAAGGATTGAATAACTGGCAGTGCTGCCCAACAAGTTTCTGTAAAGATGAAAATACTCTGTGCTGTTCAACATGGCAGTCACTCATGACACGTGGCTACGAAGCACCCAAAGTGTGGCCTGTATGTACCTGAGGGACTGGACTGTAAATTTTATCTTAATAAAATAAAATTTTGGTTGTGTGGCTAGTGACTACTGCAATAGACAGCACAGATGTAGGATTTAAGAAAACTTTTTATTGTGATGGGTTTTTTCGAGACAGTCTCTCCAGAACCACTTGCAAGGGGCTGCCTTCCAATCACCATTTTCCTTTATCTCTCTCCTGAGTAGCTAGGATTATAGGCATAAGCCACCTGCGCCAAAATTCTTTTTTGTTGCTGTGAGAGGTTTTTGGGTTTTGTTTGGTTGGCTGCTGAAACAGAGTCTTGCTATGTAGCCCAGGCTGGCCTCACACCTGTAATCCTCTTGCTTCCAGCTCCACAGTGCTGAGATTATATGCATGCACCACCACACCCAGCATTGAGAATTCAAGAAAAAAATTTTAAAAATAATAAGAAAAAGACAGCAATTCAAAAAAGAAAATGGACAGAGGATATGAGAGTTTCCAGAAAACTCCAAACTAACATATGGATATACTAAAGTCATTGGTAATAGAGACATGCAAATAAAAACAACGGGCTATGACCACACACCTGTCATGGCAGCTAAGGTTGGACAGTGTTGGCAGAGATGAGAAGCAGCAGGAACCTTCATGCACAGCTAGTGGGGTGCAGACTGGAACAGCCATTCTGGAGCACCCCAACACCACGTCATCTACCTACAATTGAATGTACCTGAACGACCTGCTCACGGGTCCCGATGCTAAGGAAATTTCCAGTGTGTCCCTCAAGGGGACAAATATGGAATATGTACAGTAGTTTGTGGCTATGCTGGCAGACTGGATAACCACAACGAGAAAAATGACAGGTAAACTGTGGTGCGTTCCTACCACGGAGTGTCAGGAAGACTTTGAGAGGAAAGGATTGCATGTTTGTACAAAAGAGAAAAACCTGATCATGAATCATAATGACATTAGATAAATTAAAATACGTGCAAACAGAACAGTAGGTTTTGTTAAATATCTACAAAGAACAGATGTTAAACACAATAGTATGTCTGCCTACTGGAGAGGAAAAGTGGGGTACTGGGATAAAAGAAACTACAGGACTGGGGCGTGGCTTAAGGAGCAAAGTGCTTAAGGCCTCAGTTCCATCCCCAGCACTGCAAATAAACAATGTAACAAAATGAAATATAGAAATAATGCTGGGTGTTACTTAATACAAATAATGGCACACACCTGTACTCGCAACATTTGGACAGCAGAAGGCTCCTGAGTTCTAGGCCAGACTAGGCTTCAATGGCAAGACCCCTTCTCAAAACAACAACTGAT
This sequence comes from Castor canadensis, assembly GCF_047511655.1. NCBI lineage: Eukaryota > Metazoa > Chordata > Mammalia > Rodentia > Castoridae > Castor > Castor canadensis. Next base: position 3,822,240 of record NC_133403.1, on the reverse strand, counting down.
CCACATTTAGACACCTTGGAGATGGACAGATCGAGCAAAGGAGACCAGAAAGGAACATGTGTGTTCATTGACCAAGTGACACAGGTAGCTCAAAGATCCAGTGATCACCTGATGTGACCCTCTCAAGGAAATGTGTACAATAATTAGCCATTAGGTGATTAGATGTGATACAACAAAACTCACAGATGTGCTTTTTTGCTTTATTTTTATTTTTTTGGTGGTACTGGTGTCTGAACTCAGAGCCTCACACTTGCTAACCAGGCACTCTACCACTTGAGCCACTCACCCAGCCCCATAGATGTACTTGATAAAAGCAGGTAAGAGAGTTAGGAGAAGGCAGGGCATCCACTAAATAAAAACAAGATGATCAGAAAGGACAGTCTGTAGACTCAAAGTCTTAGAAATTAAAATCATAACACAGTAGAAATAAATTCAATAGCAGGATTGAAAGATAAAAGTTGAGAAAGTCTCATTAAAAAAAGAAAAAGGAAAGCTGGGCCTGTAATCCTAGCTATTCAGGAGGCAGAGATCAGGAGGCTCATGGTTCGAAGCCAGCTTGGACAGACAGTTCTACAAGATCCTATCTCAAAAAATATCCATCACCAAAAAAAGGACTGGTGGAGTGGTTGAAGGTGCAGGCCTGGAGTTCAAGCCCCAGTACCCAAAAAAAATGGAAAAAGTTGAGGGCTGGGTCCTGAGTTCAATCAAAGAAAAAACTGAGATAAAAAAGATGATTTTTAAAAAACCCGAAAAATACAAAGCCAATCCACAAGTCCATCATCTATCACAGACCTACCATAGAGAAGGTGCACAAGCTGGGCATGGTGGCACATGCCTGCAATCCCAGAACTTTGAAGGTTGAGGAAGGAAGATCATGAGTCCAAGGGCAGCTTGGACTACAAAACAAAACCCTGTCAGAAAGAAAGAAAAGGAGAAAGAGAGAGAAAAGAGCTGAAATTCAACTACACTAGGCACATTTCAAGTGCTGAATAACCACGTATCAGAACACTTCCCTAATTGCAGAAAGCTGTACTGAAAGTCCAGGAAATGTCCCAATTGGTAGAGCGCCTACCTAGCAAGCATAGGCATGGAGTTCAAACCCCAGTGCTGCCAAGGGAAAAAAAAAAAAGCATTTGAAGATTATTCACCAACAGAAAAGAATCAAAAGTGGGGGAAAAGAAAAATATTACCTGCACAAAAAAAACCAAAGATTTCACGACAAAAGAAACTGAGTCATAGTTCACTACTTATCTCAGCGGTGAATGAAAGTCATCACTGCATAACAAACCATGATTTTCGAGTTACCTAAAAATCGTAATATAATTTATTGGAAAAGAATGGAAGAAGAGGTATGGAATATAACAGAGCTAATTCCCTACCATAACATTAAGTCAATCGATAACACCCAAATGAATTAACCAAGAAACAGCAATATAAGCATACTATTTTAAGAAATGAAGGAAGCAGAAGGAACAACTGAAGAGTTGACAGTAGTTGTCAATGTGACAGTGAAGGTAAGGAGAGAGGGGACAGAATGGGTAGCCTTTTTAACATTTTTTTAAAAAAGAAAAGGAAAGGCAAAGGTTGTCAGAAAAGCTGAATTCTAGCTCTGAATCTGCTACCAACAGTGCCTCTAGACTGTTCTCTTCCCGTCCTTAGTGTCTGCACTTAAAAGGGCATGTGGACCATGGCTGTCCGAGGTCCCTTCAAGTTTTGACATTCTACTCTGGTGAGAAGTCAGGTGAACCCACGCCCTTCACCGTGGTACAGTCCCTGGCTACAGGAGCAGCAGACACTAGGGAAGGAGTGACAGCCCAAGACGGTGGCCCTGGACCCCTCACCTGCGATGACTTGCCGGCCTCTGCCTTTCCCATCCTTGGCACCTTCAATAATACCTGGGAGGTCCAGGAGCTGTAAGATCAAAGACAGGGTGGGGGAAGAAAAAAGGAACAACCAGTTATAAATCCGAACAGACCAAACGGGATGACTTATTTTTCCTCAAGTATCCAAAATATACGAGAACCAAATCGAGGTTGGCCGTGGTGGCTCATGCTTGTGTGGTTCGAGGCCAGCCAGGCAGAAAAGTGAGTGAGACCCCCGTTCTAAATGAATAAAGTCTGGTGCCGTGGCTCCCCTCCCATTCCAGCTATGCAGGAGGCCTCAGACAGGAGGACCACGGCCTAAGGCTGGCCAGGAGCAAACAGTCAAGACCCCACATATAGGGGCAGAGGGTAGGGGGGAGCCCATGTGGCTCAAGTGGTAGAGTTCCTGCCTAGCAAGTGCAAAGCCTGGAGTTTAAATCCCAGTACCAGGGACTGATGGAGTGGCTGAAGTGGTAGCAAACTAAAAGCCCTGAGTTTAACCCCAGAATCAATCAATCAATCACTAAATCAATCACCTGGCTCAAAAAGTAGAGCACGAAGCCCTGAATTCAAACCACAGTACCACCCAAAAAAAAAAAAAAAAAAAAAACCCAGTACATCAAAACAAAAAAAGAGCTTGCACTGGTAGCTCACACCTGTAATCCTAGCTCCTTGGGAGACTAAGATTGGGAGAACCAGGGTGACAGGCCAGCCTGGGAAAACAGTTCATGAGACTCCGTTTGCAAAATAACCAGAGCAAAATGGGCTGGAGGTGGGGCTCAAGTGATAGAGCTCCTTCTTTGCAAGTGCAAAGCCCTGAGTTCAAACCCCAGTCCTACTAAAAAAAAAAAAAAAAAAGGAGAGATAAAGAACTAAATCCAATGTTCCTTACAAATAAAAAAGCATGTCACTATAGGCTTTTATATTCTATTCCTAGATGAAAGTATCTAACAACCCTAGCTCAAAGCTACGAGCTAAATTCACAGAGGTTAAGAGAGTAGCCCAAAGCACCTCATGTATTTGGGTTCAAAATCTATTATTCTACATTACTATTTTTCAAAGTTCCCCCACTTTTCAAAAGATTGAAACTCCACACAGTTTTCTTTTTGTGGGTAAAAGCTGAATCTTGACATTTCTATCACAAAAGCTTCTGTGGCCATTCTTAATCAGGCAAGAGCAACAGAGTTACAAGGAAACCCATTAAAAATGTAGACAGCTGAGACCCATGGCAGAAGGGCCATGCCAGCATTCTGATACCAACTCATAAGTCAAAACGATCCACAGGTGGCCTGGCAGAGTGGCTCAAGTGGCTCATGCTTGCCTAGCAATCGTGAGGCCCTGAGTTCAAACCCCAGTACCACCAAAAGAAAAAAACAAAACAAAACTCATTTAAATCAGATCTGCTTTACTTTAAGCAGATCTCCTATCATAGAAATATACTTCACATACCTAGTACTTGGCAAGAGGATTGTGAGTTCGGGGCCAGCCTGGACTGTACAAGAAGAAAAACAAACAAACAAAAACAACACTGAAGACATATATTTCACACTAAATAAACCACAATGAAAGGTAAGGTGATGCAAGTGATGGTCTTAGCTACTCAGAAGGCAGGAGGATCACTTGAGCCCAGGAGTCTGGGGCCAGGCTGCACAACTAGAGAGACTCTATCTCTTAAAAAAAAAAAAAAAAAACGCTAAGGGCTCCACATGGCTCAAGGGATTGAGGATCACTGTTCAAAGCCAAGCCTAGGCAAAAAAGCTCACAAGACCCCATCTCAACCAAAAAAACCACCATCTTCTATCTAACAATGTCTTAGGAGACCAACTTCATTAGGTCTCCAGACAAGAAAGGGTCTGATCACGTTGTTTATTTTATTAAGCCTTTCTGATGATTCCTAGCTACCTATAAGAAAAAAGCCAACCTCCCTATCCCTTAATAATTCCATCCTGACCTAACTTTCCAGATTCAGCTCTACCACTCTTACTCCACATAGAATCTCACAACACAGCTAGATGTTCCCCACTACTTCTACCTGAAATATTTCTTCCTTCTCTGCTGGTGACATTCTAGTTGAACTTCAAGACTCACCTCTGAGCCGGGGGTAGTGATGCACACCTAAAATCTCAGTACTAGGAAAGCTGAGGCAGGAAGAGGAAGCCTCAAGTTTGAGGCCAGCCTAGGCTACTTCACACATAACGAGACCCTGTCTCAAAAAAAAAAAAAAACTCACCTTCAATATCACTTTCTGCACAAAGTGTCATTTGACCCACCAGATCCTCCTCCCCTATTCCACTGGACTACTACAAAGTATTCCACCTGTCAGGCTAGACGTAAGGGCCCAGTAGATCAAAGATCAGACCTGACAGTGAGCTCCTAATGCAGTGCTTCTTAAATACACAACAACAAAAGAAGGTCTTTCCCTTCCTTGGTCTGCAGACCTTACTCACCTGGATCTTGGCACCTTTATATCTGATGACACCAGGCACAGTGGTCAGAGTAGTGAACTCATAAGCTGCCACCTCAGAATATACGCCTGCCAGGTTACTTAGCAGTGTTGACTTCCCCACAGATGGAAAACCCACAAACCCAATTCGAGCATCACCTGTCTTGGCTACATCGAAACCTAAAACACCAGTATCAAAAAGAAATGAGTTACCCTTGGTGTGTTAAGAGTCACGTAAAGTCTTCCATATTTCTGATGTAGAACTCAAGCACACAAAGTTCCCCCTATGTAAGTTCACAACAATCAATGCAGTGTTTGCTATAAAACTTATTCCTCTCCCACTTACACATGTTTTTTTAATATAATGCTTAAGGCTCAAGGATTACACAATAATTGATCAACAAAATAGGGATGGTGGGTGGGGCTTTATGTTGTACATCTTTGAGAATGGTGTGACTGACTGAGTTTTCTTTTCTTTTTTACAAAGGCTGCAAACAGGGATGGCAGAGTGGATCAAGTGGTAGAGCGCCTACGTAGCAAGCATGAGGCCCTGAGTTCAAACCCCAGTGCTGCAAAAAAAAACAAACAAATTCAGAGCCACATTTGTGGCTCTTTGAGTCCTAATCTCACCTCTCTTGGATTCAATCTATTATCTGGACTTTCTTTTTCCCTCTATGTCAATTTCTTTACCAATTTTAATCTTATTAATGGCGTAGCTTTACATACTTCTATAAGCCAATGGAAATCTATTTTGGGTCAGTGCCAGATATAAATAAATAAATTCATAGTTCATTTAGATATTTATTTGCCTCTGAAACCAGCAGACTAAAACAAAATAAATACAGTTTAAGAAACTAGATTTAGGGGATAGGGTATAACTCAGTGGTAGAGCATTTGCCTACCATATATGAGGCCCTGGGTTTGATGTTTCCCCAACACCATTAAAAATAATAATAATAATTTAGGTTAACATAAATAATATAGCTAATAATTATAAATCTATTTTGATAGAAAAACTTTAATTCCCTTGAAACCTCATACATATATTATCTTGATAGAAATTACACCCAAAAAATATATTGAAGTAAAACACAAACCTTCTCCTGGCCCACCGCCACCACCTCCTTTTGGAGTAATGAGTTCTCTCCGAAGCTTGGCCAGGCGAGCCTTAAGCAGCCCTAGGTGATGTGCTGTGGCCTTGTTCTTCTGAGTCCGAGCCATCTGTAAGGGAGAAGACACAGTCATCAGTCAGAAGCGGTTCCCAAGGGTTATAAAACACCCAGAATGCTCCCCAGCTCTGAGAGACAGATGGTGGGGGTATTTTTTTGTGTGTTTTTTTTTTTCTTTTTTCTAGGTCCTACTAATGTCAGTATACTCATATTAAAAACTTTACAAAAGCAAAAGAACCGGCCGGGCGCTGGTGGCCTAAGCCTGTAATCCAAGCTATTCAGGAGGCAGAGATCAGGAGGATCACGGTTCAAAGCCAGCCTGGAGCAATAGTTCATGAGATCCTGTCTCAAAAACTTTATCGCAAAAAAAACCGGGCTGGTGGAGTGGCTCAAGATGTAGGCTCTGAATTCAAACCCCAAGTACCGAAAAAAAATAAATAAATAAGTACTGAGGAGCCCAGCGCCCGGTGGGCTCACGCCTGTAATCCTAGCCCAGGAAGACCCCCATCTCCAAAATAAGCAGAGCAAAATGGACAGGAGGCGTGGCTCAAGTGGTAGAGCGCCTGCTTTGCAAGCACGAAGCCCCGAGTTCAAATCCCAGTGCCATTAAAATAAAAAGTTCTCAGACAACAAGAGACACACGACATTCAGGTGGCATGAACTAGTGCCAAACAGATGTCATTACTTCCAGATCCTACTGCCGGAAGCAACAGTGTGCAAATCGGGGATCACCAGGGTACCCACAGACTGGGGGGAAGGATAAGGAATGGTGAGAACGGATCTTTAAATACGTGACCAGGTCAGCGCTGGAGCATGGGACAGAGGCGGGGGCCGGTCGCGGGCGGCACAAGGGAGCCCGGGGCACTGGAAGGGTGCAGAGGGAAGAGGACGCCGGCTAGGGGTAGTCAGACAGAAACGGGGCCGGGTCCCGACGCGGCTGCAGGGCGACCCGGGAGGAGCGACACTTCCGAAGCAAGGATGCTGGCGCTGGGAGCTGAAGCGCTCAGCTGTGTGCCCATTACCTCGGCTTCGATCTCCGCGATCTTTGCCAAAGTGCCGCTCATGGTGGCGAGGATGCGAAGGACGCAGCGGCCTGCAGTAGCGGGCTGTCTCGATTCTCACGCCAAAACCCGGTGACCACGCCACTAGCAGGCGCTCGCCTCAGCGCGCAGGCGCGGGACTTTTCCTAATTCTCGCGAGATAGTCCCGCGAGATTTCCAATCTCCTCCCTTCTCTTCCACAGACCCCGCCCCGTCCCGCGAGCCAGTGCGGTGTCATAGAGCCCGCGGGAGCTGGGGGCCAGAGAGGCCGCCCCCGGCTGACCTCCCAGAGCGCGCCGAGGGTCGCGCGCAGCTCGGCCCCGCCCCGCCCCGCCCCTCCTCGCGGACCTGCGCCCCGTGCACGGCCGCCCAGGTCCCCGGCGGTCCTAAACTCCTGCTTCTCCTTTTTACAGCTGGAAGACCCCCACACCAATGGCCTCTAGAAAAAAAATAAGTGTAAGAATTGGCTCACTTAGTGATCGAAGGGGAAGCGCCTGTAACACTCAAAAAAAACCAAAAAAAAAAAATGGAAACCAGGTGAGCAGTCATTAGTAGGGACATTGAATTTTTGCAGCGCAGAAAGTGCATTGGGCTTTCCTATTGGTTTTGGGGTGCTGGGGATGGACGGACCCCCCACCCCGGGTCTTGCACATGCTAAGCCACCCTCCCAGACCAGAAAATGCATTGTTGGGAGGTCTGTAATCCTAGCCACTCAGGAGGCAGAGATCAGAAGGATCAGGGTTCAAAGCCAGCCCAGGGCAAATAGTTTGAGAGACCCTATCTCAGTGGCTCAAGGTGTAGGCCCTGAGTTCAAACCCCAGTACTGCAAAAAAAAAAAAAAAAGTCACATCCCAAGCTCTCCCTCTCTTAACAATAGGATGAGACAGAAAGAAATGAAAAGAAGCCTTTCATCAATGTTTATATGTTCATTCATGTTTCTGCATTGGAATTTTTTATCACTTGTCGAATAAGAAAATTTTAAATTTCCAAAGACACCTTTTCCCCCCAAATGCCTTATGACAAGGAAAGGCAGCACACCCAGGAGCTGTGTGCTTGCTAGATTTGAAAGCAGCTAGCTGGTTTCTGCATCAGTGAGCTCTTGATGATAGACTGATTGATCCATAGGGGGTGGGGATGGCCAGGCTTAATCCGTCCAGCTGGTCTCCACCTAGCCCTAGGAGGGAAGTTTATTTATTTAAATTTGTAAATAAGAACTATTCCAATTTGCCAAAGACAGAAAATGGAGGTTTTATCAAGCATAAGTTGGGGGGGCGGGGAGGAAAGCTTTTACTGAAGGTCCCCTAAGAGCCCAGGACTTTCCTTCTTTTCTTTAACCTCCCCTTTCATAAATAAATTAAGGAGTAATGAGGTAATTAGATCCTGCACCATTGGTAATGGAAGAGAAAAAGAAGAGGGGAAGAAGCCAAGCTGGAACAGAGCATGATCAAAGATCAGTCTTAAAAGACAGATAAAATCAAATCAGCAGCACTTTTTCTAACTTGGAGTGCTTAAGGAATTAATTGACAATATTGTACCAAAGGATGATATTCATCTCCCCAGGCTTCTGGCTGGCCAGCCTAGTCGTTCAACAATCACTTACTGAGCTGGAGGACACAAAGCAGAAAGTAAATCAGATGCTGTCCCTGTGGTTAAGAAGAATCCATATTGGGAGGTCAAGGCCAGGCCTCCAAGCTTAGCTCAGGAGCCAAGGGCCGCTCACTACCAGCGACAGCAGGGAAAGCCGGTTCTTCCATGTGGTTAAACCCCTCGTGCCTTAGCCCTGGCTTCCTAGAAAGTCAATACATGAAATAAGGGAAGCCAGGTGAGCTTCATCTCTTGGCAGAGGAAGCTAGCTACTGTGAAATAACAACTGCACTTCTGCAAATGTGCAGGGCTGATTTGTTTTCTTGTTTGGTTTTGTTTTCTGGCTGTACTGGGATTTGAACTTAGGGCCTTACTGCACTTGTAGGAAGGTGCTCTACCACTTCAGCCATTCCTCCAGCCCTTTTTTGTATTGGGTATTTTTGAGATAGGGTACCATAAACTATTTGCCCAGGCTGGCCTTGAACTGCCATCCTCCTGATCTCTGCCTCTTGAGTAGCTAGGATTATAAGTGTGAGCCATGGGCACCGGCCTGTTGTTTTGTTTTGCTTGTTTGTTTGAGGTGGGGTCTCACTATATAGCCCAGGCTAGCCTCAAACTAGCTGTGTAGCACAAGTCTGACCTGCAATTCACATTGCTCCTGCCTCAGCCTCCGGAGTCCTGGGATTATAGACATGCCCTACCACATCTGGCTTGTGCAGACTTTCTCTCAAACTTGTCCTCAACTTACTTTTCTGCTGTGCTGATGATCTTCTCCTACTTCTATCTAGCTAACTCTTCCTCACTCTTAGAGATTTCTGATCCTTACAGTCTCTGAGAAGGGTTCCTTGTACTCAAGTCTAGCCTGCCCCTGGCTTCCCCAGTCTCAGGTTCTTGCCCAAGCTGAACATAGTCAACCATTAAGAAAGGAGCAGTATATATCTCCAGCCTCAGCACAGGGGTGCTGCAGCAAGCTCATAAAGGTATTTATTAACAAATGGAAATTTTAAAAAGGAATGAGGAAAAAGAATTTATTTATTTAGGCAATACTGGGTCGTGAACTCTGAGTCTCACCCTTGCTAGTCAGGTGCTCTCCCACTTAAGCCACTCCACCTGCCCTGTTTGTAGTTTTCTGAGAAAGGGTCTAACTGTGTAGCCCAAGCTAACTTTGATCTCTTCATCCTCCTGCCTTCACCTCCTGAGTGCTGAATTACAGGCATATGTGACCATGTATCAGTTTAAAAAAATTTTAAGATGCAAAAAAGGGGTTGGGGGCCAGTGGCTCATGCCTGTAATCCCAGCTATTCAGGAGGCAGAGATCAGGAGGATTGTGGTTCAAAGGCAGCCCTATCTCAAAAAGACCTATCACAAAAAAGGGCTGGTGGAGTGGCTCAAGTGGTAGAGCGTAGCAAGCGTGGAGCTCCAAGTTCAAATCCCAGTACCTCCAAAAAATAAAAATAATATACAATAATTTAAAGGTGAGACCTGGGGCTAGTTGATAGAAGCAGAAATAACAAGGTGCTTCATGGGTAACCTGTGTAGCCATTTTTTTCCCTGCATGCTGGGGATGGAACGACAGTGCCGTGCACCTAGCAAGAAAGTACTCAACCACTGAGCTAGATCCCCAGCCTAGCTTATAAACGGTCAAATCCCCAGGATACCGTAGCAGCAAGGAGTAGGAAGCCCTCAGGAAGGAGAGAAAGGATAGTTAATTCGTTTTGTTTGTGGATTGCTTTTAGAAAGTTGGCTTTCCAACCGGGTACCAGTGGCTCACGCCTGTCATCCTAGCTACACGGGAGGCTGAGATCTGGAGGATCGCAGTTTGAGGCCAGTATAGGCAAATAGTTTGTGAGACCCCATCTTCAAAGTAACCAGAGCAAAATGGACTGGAGGTGTGGCTCAAGCAGGAGGAAGCCAGGTTGAAAACAATTCCTCCACACAAGCCTGTCTTCTGTTAGGTGGACAAACTAAAAGTCCTCGAAGCTCTTCACTGAATCAAGGTTGGTTTTTCTTTTTCCCTGAAGCTGGAGATGGAACCCAAAGTTTCTACATCCTGGGCAAGTTCTCTGGCACTGAGCTACACCCCTAACCCTAAAGTTGGGTTCTTCTGTCACTCAAGTAGGTAACTCCTTGACCCACCTCTAGTCACTTCAGAGCAGTGTGGACAGTGTACCAGGGACGGTGGAGGATAATAACAAGACAAGGACGACGTGCAGAGGATGGAGGTGTGGAAATACCCAGATGCAGCAATTGAGGCCCAGTGATGGAGGCTTTGCTTCCATTTCCTGCATGGGGAGCAGGAAATGTTTCTCCCTTTTTTCCCCATTGCTCCCCACTCTTATTCTGATAGTCTAAATTTCTTTCGTAATAAACTTTGCTGTTGTGTTTGCTATTAAAAAAAAAAAGGCCCAGCTAGGCACCAGTGACTCATGCCCTACCTACTTCAGAGGCTGAGATCAGGAGGATCATGGATTGAGGGTAGCCAGGGTAAAAAGTTTCTGAAACTCCATCTCAACCCATGTCTGGGTGTGGTGGTGCATGCCTTTAATCCCAGCTACACAAGGAAGCACAAATAGGAAGATCAAAGTCCAGGCATCAACTAAGACCCTATCTGAAAATTAACAAAATCCAAAATGTCTGGGGAGTCATTCAAGCAGTAGACCTGCCTGGCAAGTGCAAGGCCCTGGATTCAAATCCCAGCCCTCCCCCGCCAAAAAAAGAACAAGTTCTGAAACAGATTTTTTTTTCTTTTTTTCGGTACTGAGCCTTGAACTCAGAGCTACACCTTGAACAACTCCGCCAGCCCTTTCTTGTAGTAGGTTTTGTCAAGATAGGGTCTGGCAAACTATTTGCCTGGGCTGGCTTTGAACTGTGATCCTCCTGATCTCTGCCTCCTGAGTAGCTGGCACCTGGCAGAATTTTTTTTTTCTGAGACAGGATCTTGCTATGTAGCCCAGGCTGGTCTTGAACTCTCAATCCTCCTCCTTCTGCTTCCTGAGTGGTGGGATTACAGGCATGCACTACCAAGCCTGCCAGAAAGTCATTCCTGAATATCAGCACACATCCTGCTCCCCTCGTACCATGAATATGGTTGACATCAGCAGTCATTTTTGGGGGAAGGGATCACTAAAGGCAAAAGAATTCTCTGCTGAGGGAAATAATTCACTTTCCCTTCTTAGGCTGGTAGCAACAGAAGAAGTGAAAAAAGAGAAAAACCCTACACTGGAATTGCCAATCTATTTTGTCAAAACAGAGGTGTCAGGGGAAATAGAAAACGTGTGATCTGTAGGCTTCGTTGTCGCCTTGTTGAGACCTGAAAACACACATTGCTGGAGTTATGGTGACAGTGACAGGAAGGAAGCCACAGTGGAATCGAGAAGCCCCGCCAAGCTTATAAAGTGGCAAGGAGGATAGGGACGTCTAATGAAGAGAGCAAAAGTAAAGAAGGAGACAAGGAGGAAATGATGAAGCAGAATCAAGAGTAACACCCAAGATCGCTGTCATCACATAACCAGCTGAATTCCCCTTCTGCAAATAGAAATCATCAAACTGGACTTTTTAAAAAATTCTACCTGGACCTTAAATATGAAAAAGAACCCTAAACGAGGTGGAAAAGTCGAGATAAAAATTAAAGAATACAGTTAAGTCTGGGGTTTTAGTTCAGTGCTTTCCCAGCATGCCTGATCCCTGGGTTCCTTCCCAGCTCCACAAAAAAAAAAAAAAAAAAAAAAAAACACCAAGCGAGAATAATTCAAATGTCTCTGAAGGGATGAACAGATAAATAAAGTGTGGTACACCTGCGAATGGAATATTACTCAGCAATAAAAAAGGAACAAAGTGCCTGGCACCAGTGACTCATGCCCGTAATCCCAGCTGCTCAGGAGGCAGAGATTCAGGAGGATCCATGGTTCGAAGCCAGCCTGGGCAAATAGTTCCCAAGACCCTATCTCAAAATAACCCATCACAAAATGGGCTGGTGGAGTGGCCCAAGGTAAAGGCCCTGAGTTCAAGCCCCAGTACTGCAAAAAGAAAAAAAAAGGAAAAAAGTACTGACTGATGTTCGGCCTAAGTTAGTCACAAAAGGCTAATATTTATGTAAAATGGCAAGATAGGCAAATCCGTAGAAGCAGAAAGAAAATTCGTACTTGCCTAAGAGTAGTGGGGAAGAAAATGAGGGTATGTGGAGTGACTGCTAAGGAACATGGACTTTCTTTTTGAGGTGATGAAAATGTCACACAATTGTGGTGATAGCTACAAAACCTTCTGAGTATTCTAAAAGACACAGAACTGTAGGGTTTTTTAGCGGGTGGTACTGGGGTTTGAACTCAGGGCATCCTGCTTGCTAAGTAATCAGTAGGTTTTTATGCAGTATTATTAGAGGGTGTGTGAGTGCAGAAGTGGGATTTGAACACAGAGCCTTGTGCTTGCTAGGCAGATGCTCCACTCCTTGAGCCAGGCTGCCAGTCCTTCCAAGATGATTTTTAAAATTTTTTAAAGTAGTCTAAATAGAGATTACAAGTGCATTTTCTGAACATAATCCATTAAAATTAAATATCAGCAACAAAGATATTTGGGTCAGGGCGGGAGGATGCAGCTAAAATAATCCTGAAGGATGAATAAAAAATCCTCCAAATTGAAAAAGAAAGGAAAAAATTGGGGTCACATGGATGATGTCAAAGTATAACACACCTGTACGAGGCCTCTGGAAGATAATGGGGCAGAAAAACTATGAAGAAATAAGGACCAGCCTGGGGGCTGGCGGCTCACGCCTGTAATCCCAGCTACTCAGGAGGCAGAGATCAGAAGGATTGCAGTTCAAAGTCAGCCCAGGAAAGTAATTTGAAAGACCCTATCTCAAAAACAAATGAATAAATAAATAAACGTCACCAAAAAAGGGGAGGGGGGGCCGGCAGTGACTCAAGGTGTAGGTCCTGAGTTCAAATCCCAGTACTGCAAAAAAAGAAAGAATGTCTCATAGAGAGACATAACTGGCACATGTAACATTGTAACTTGGATGGGATGCAGGTTAAGTAAAAAGTAACATATACCTCTCCCGGGTCACCAATAAGATCCTAACTTTTTTGTTTTCTTTTGGTTTTTTTTTTTGTTTTGTTTTTTCTTGTTTGTTTTTTCTCTTTTTCTTTTTCGTGGATTTTAACTTTTTTTTCTCTTTAAATTTTAACTTTTAATTGTGGGTACTAGGTAATAAAATTACCCACTCACTGTAGCAAACGTATCTTCCCAATGCAAGATGTCAGCAGGTGAACTAGGTTCAGAGTACCGGCTTCTCCTCAAGCAGCTCTGAAAATTAAAATCTAATTAGCAAAACTCCTACATAAGCAGCGTTGTTTTTATGCACAAATATTTATGTATTCAGGAATGTTTGCGTGAGTGTGGAAAGACATGCAGACGTCTACACCCCAAGCTGCAAACCCTGGCCACACCAGGGAAGCAGGAAAGGAGACGGTGACAAGACCTTATTCCATTGCATTTGTTAAAACAAGCCGCTTGTGAAATCGAGGATGGAACAGCTTTTAATAATCACCAGCCAGGCACGGTGGCTCACGCCTGTAATCCCAGCTACTCAGGAGGCAGAAACCAGGAGGATTGTGGTTTGAGGCCAGACAGGGCAAATAATTCAGGAGACCCTATCTCGAAAAAACCCTTCACAAAATGAGCTGGTGGAGTGGCTCGAGGTGTAGGTCCTCAGTTCAAATCCCAGTACCAAAAAAAAAAAAAATTCCAGGCAGGGGGCATGCTTTAAGTGGTAGAGCAAGTCCCTGAGTTCAAAGCCCAGGACTGCCAAAAAGAAAAAGGACAGGAAGGGGAGGGAAAAGAAAATTTCCTGATCAGTGAAATCCCCCGCCGTTCCCAGAAGCAACAGGATGCGCTCTGGTTCTGTCACCTTTTCCAGGTTAGTAGTGGCTGAGGCTCAGAGACGGCAGTGAGGTGTCCTCAGCAGCCCAGCAAGCAGGGGGACAGAGACTGGCACCTGGGTGGAGCAGGTCCTCTGCCCTTCTGCCCACGCCGCCAGCTCTCACGGGTACACTCAATAATGCCAGGCTCATGGAAGTCCCAACCGGATTGCATGTCACCATGGCCGATGGCACTGTAACACCTTGTTATAAAAAAGACTGAATATGGGACAACCAAACTCAGCGCCTCCCGCCACACTCCCAGTTCTTCGCGGTGGCTCTTGGATTTGAACTCAGGGCCTCACACTTGCCAGGCAAGCGCTCTGACTGCTTGAGCCACTCCACCATACTTAAATAACTCACTTCTGACACTAGGTAGGTAGGGGCGGAGGTGGTTTTCCTATACATCAAACAGTCAATCAATTATCCTTTTCTAGAACCTGTGCCAGCTGGGGGGCTCTAATTCAATTATTTTGGGGGACACTGCATATTGAACCCCGAGAGCCTTACACCTGAAGTTGTCTATCACTTGAACCACACCCTCAGACCTTGGGTTTATAGTTTTGGTTTTGACCCAGGACTTGCTTCCAACTCAAGATTCTCCTGCGTCCATGACTATGGCAGAAATATTAGGTGCTCGTGTGTAAATGACGCCTGCGGAAACTGTTCCAGGAACTGGAGGAGGGGATAAAGTAAAATGTGGGGGGGGTGAATTCAATATGATGTAAGAAACTTGAGCCGGGCATTGGTGCTCACGCCTGTAATCCCAGCTACTCGGGAGGCTGAGATCAGGAGGATTGAGGTTGGAGGCCAGCTCAGGAAGATAGTTCTCGAGACCCCCCCCCATCTCCAGCATAAGCAGAGCAAAATGGACTGAGGTGGGGCTCAAGCAGTAGAGCGCCTGCTTTGCAGAGGAAAGCCCTGAGTTCAAATCCCAGTCCCACCAAAAGTGAGAGAGAGAGAGAGAGAGAGAGAGAGAGAGAGAGAAAGCAAGGGAGGGAGGGAGGAAAGAGAGAGAGAAGAAGCAAAGAAAGGAAAGGAAAGGCAAGATGGCCCCATCTCTCCAGGACAAGAGAGCGAAGCTGGCCCTCCACGTTTGAGGACGCTGTCACGGGCCACCATGGCAGAACGTGACTGTGTCAGGAGTCGCCTCGTCTTGCTAGAGTCTGCAGTGCGTTCCAGTCCGTGGGTTCCGAGCCTCCTCTCTGCCAAAGGGGAGGCCAGGGCAGCCATTTTGTAGGGCAGGAGCCCTTCATCCTGCCGGGGATGGCACCCAGGAGGACGGGGCTGAGTTGGCCTCATGGAGCCCTCTGTCCTGGGGATTCCACCCTGGGCTCAAGGCCATCCGTTTCTAGGCTGGCTGGGGTGAGGGACAGGACAGAATTTGGGGTCCATGGTGAAGCCATGACCCATGAGCCCGGATAAGAAAAAGCCGGCCCCGAAGCCGTGTTGGCAACGTGTGATTCTCTTTCTTTTTCTTTGGTCAGCACTGGGGATTGAACTCATGGCCTTCCTGAGAGGGGCTGCACCACTTAAGCCATACCCCCAACTCTTTGCACCTTTACTTACTCTTCAGATGGGGTCTTGCGCTTTTGCCTGGGCTGATCGGCACTGAAATCCTCCTCCCTACGCCGCTTGTATACCCGGGATTACAGATGTGCTCTACCATGCTCAGCTAATTGGTTGAAATTGGGTCTTGCGAACTCTTTGTTGGGTTAGCCTTAAACGATAATCCTCCGGATGTCCACCTAGGAGCAGCTGGGATTATAGACATGAAGCACCACTCCTGACCCTGTGGTTCTGCCTTTGACCACAGCTGACTGGACCTGGCATGGCAGTGGACACAAGTCCAGCCACTTAGTCCTTCCAGGAATTCGCACTGGGGCGGAACTTTCTGTGTGGCCAATAAAACGGAGGGACTGGGGTGGAGAGCATGCTCAGCTCCCGACACGAGAACCATCACCTCCTCCACCTCCTCCTCCATCTCGTCCTCCATCTCCTCCTCCATCTCCATCTCCTCCTCCATCTCCTCCTCCATCTCCTCCTCCTCCATCTCCTCCTCCTCCTCCTCCATCTCCTCCTCCTCCATCTCCTCCTCCTCCATCTCCTCCTCCTCCATCTCCTCCTCCATCTCCTCCATCTCCTCCTCCTCCATCTCCTCCTCCTCCTCCTCCATCTCCTCCTCCTCCTCCATCTCCTCCTCCTCCATCTCCTCCTCCTCCATCTCCATCTCCTCCTCCATCTCTTCCTCCTCCATCTCCTCCTCCTCCTCCTCCATCTCCTCCATCTCCTCCTCCTCCTCCTCCTCCATCTCCTCCTCTATCTCCTCCTCCTCCTCCATCTCCTCCTCCTCCTCCATCTCCTCCTCCATCTCCTCCTCCTCCTCCATCTCCTCCTCCTCCATCTCCTCCTCCTCCTCCTCCTACTCCTCCTCCATCTCCTCCTCCTCCATCTCCTCCTCCATCTCCTCCTCCTCCATCTCCTCCTCCTCCTCCATCTCCTCCTCCTCCTCCATCTCCTCCTCCTCCTCCATCTCCTCCTCCTCCATCTCCTCCTCCTCCTCCATCGCCTCCTCCTCCTCCTCCTCCTCCTCCTCCATCTCCATATCCTCCTCCATCTCCTCCTCCTCAATCCTCCTGATCTCTGCCTCCTAAGTAGCTGGGATTACAGGCGTGACCACCAGAGTCCAGCTACCACAATTTTTTTAACGGGGGAGGGACGGTTGAGATGGGGTCTCGCATCGTAGCTCAGGCTGGCTGAGACAAGTCCACTTGTCTCAGCTCTCCGAGTGCTGGAATTACAGGCGGGTGTCACTACACCCAGCTAAACACCTCTTACTACTGTTACTTAAGATGGATGGAACAACAGTGAAATTTCAACAGGAGTTTAGAAGGACCATTCAACCAGATCCTGTGCCCCCGCGCCCATCCTCTGCATCCATTTTCTCTTCACTTAAGCCACATGATCCCAAAATCTGCCTTCCTCTATTCCTACTCTAAGGCATGAAATCAAATGATCATTTAGAAACTTCTCTATCCTCTGAGGGGTGGTCAACCTCGGACCCCAACAGGGTCAGGCTGACATTTCCATGCTTTTTTTTCCCCTCATTCAAAAATCAAGTTTATTTTCAAAATTGAGGTTTGGGGTAAGTCATCTAAATAAAATTGAAATAATTTATATATATATATATATATATATATATATGAAACTTCTCTATCAACTGGGCACAGTTGCTCACTCCTGTAATCCCAGCTACTCACGAGGCAGAAATCAGGAGGCTCGTGGTTCAAAGCCAGCCCGGGGAAATAATCCTGAGACCCTATCTTGAAAAAACCATCACAAAGAAGGGATGGTGGAGTGGCTCAAGGTGTAGGCCCTGAGTTCAAGCCCCAGTACTGCAAAAAAAAAAGTATAAATAAAAATAAAAAAGATAGTGAGGGTCCCTGAAAACCAGGAGTGAAGACACACACCTGTAGTCCCAGCTACTCAGGAGGCTGAGGCAGGAGAATCACAACTTGGGAACAGCAGGGCCCTGCCTCAAAAAACAAACAAACAAACAAAGAGCCGTGGCTCATGCCTGTAATCCCAGCTACTCAGGAGACTGAGATCAGGAGGATCGCGGTTCGAGGCCAGCCCAGGGAGATAGTGCTTCAGACCCCCATCTCCAAACTAACCAGAGCAAAAATAAGCTGGCGGAATGGCTCAAGTGGTAGAGTGCCAGCCTAGCAAGTGTGAGGCCCTGAGTTCAAATCCCAGTGCTGGGGGAGAAAAAGTATATTAATAAAAGACCAAAAATCCCAAA
Organism: Castor canadensis; assembly: GCF_047511655.1. NCBI lineage: Eukaryota > Metazoa > Chordata > Mammalia > Rodentia > Castoridae > Castor > Castor canadensis. The sequence goes on along the minus strand of NC_133403.1, from coordinate 3,804,428 downwards.
GTAATGGTTCCTGCTGTTGGAGCCCCTGGCTGAGAGGAAGGATAGGGTCTCATGAACTATTTGCCCAGGCTGGCTTCAAACTGCGATCCTCCTGATCTCTGCCTCCTGAGTAGCTGGGATTACAGGTGTGACCACCAGAGCCCAGCTAAATGGTAAGTTCTGAGGTTTTTTGTTTTGATACTAGGATTTGAACTCAGGGCCTTGGACTCACCAGATGGGTGCTCTACCACTTGCGCCACACCCCCCCAGCCCTTCTTCTTTTAAATTGTGGTAAAAACTCACAAAACATGAAAGTCACCATTGTAACCATTTTAAAGCACAGTGAGACCGTCTATTCACAAGGTTTTGCTGTGCGCATTCTTTTTTAATGAATTAATTTTGGAAAATGTCAAGTTCACAAACTGCTTAATATGCAGTCAAATGAATCTCCTAAGTGTTGTTTTTCATATTTTTTTCCGGTGGGAATCGAACCCAGGGCTTTACACACGCTGGGCAAATGCCCTACAGCTGAGCCATAGCCCCAGCCCTTGGTTTTTGAAGCAAGGTCTCCCTTGCGTAGCTTGGGCTGGACTTGAACTTGGGCTGACCTGGAACTGCTGATCCTCCTGCTGGGATTACAGAAGTGTGCCACTGCCCTGGCTAAAACATCCCAACCCTCTTTACTTATTTATTTTTTGCAGTGCTGGGAGGTGGGGATCGAACCCAGGGCCTTGCACATGCTAGCAGGTGTTTTGCCACTGAGCTATATCCACCGATCTTGGGGCATTTATATTTTTTTAAATTTTTTAAATTTTTTAAAATTGATTTTTAATAACTTTTGTGTGTGTGTGTGTGTGGTACTGGGGTTTGAACTCAGGGCCTTCACCTTGAGCCACTCCACCAGCCATGTTTTTTTTGATGAGTTTTTTCCAGATAGGGTCTTGTGAACTATTTGCCCGGGGGTGGCTTCGGAACTCGAGCCTCCTGATCTCTGCCTCTTGAGTAGCTGGGATTACAGGCGTGAGGACCAGCGCCCAGCCTAATAACTCTTTCTTATATTAAGATATTCATTACTTCTCTGTCATAGGTGGGCAATTTTCTTCAGCTGGCCTTTTGCCTTTTGTGTATATATGTGTGCGAGAGAGAGAGAGAGAGAGGGAGAGAGGGAGAGAGGGAGAGAACGTGTATGCCATGGTTTATCATTTACCCTGTTTCCTGTCCCTACTGGAGCTTTGCCTCTCGATCCTTCAGTTAATGAGGAACAAAAAAGAAAACCCAGGGTTCAGCGTGCGACAGGCCCTCGGCTCAACCCCCAGGGCCAAAAGGAAAAAGGAAAAACCTCATAGATTGAATTACAGAAAATATGAACGTGGCGTTGAAGGCTTTTTCTTTTTTCTTCTTCGTTCGCTGAAAGAGTTAAGGTCCCTACTGGTGACAGAGGCAGGAAACCTGGGCCGTGATAAACGACAGCCCACAGGGTCCCTGTCGGGTTCTGAAGGCCACAGCACAGGGGCTGAGATAAGAAGGAGGAAGTCCTGAGCCTCTGCCATCTGCAGGGTCCTTGACAGGACGCCGGCCTTCGGGGTACGTGGTGACTTGTGCTCTTCCCAGTCACAGCCGAAACCCAACCGTCAAGAAATAAAAGAGCCCTGCAAGGTGGCTCACGCCTGTAATCCCAGCTACTCGGGTGGCAGAGATCAGGAGGATCGAGGTTCGAAGCCAGCCCAGGCAAACAGTTCCTGAGACCCTATCTTGAAAAAACCCTTCACAAAAAACATGGCTGGTGGAGTGGCTCAAGGGAGGTGGAGATGGAGAGGATCCTGGTTCAAGGCCAGCCAGGGAAAAAGTTAGTGAGACTCAATCTCAACCAACAAGTCAGAGGTGGTGGTGCTCACCTGTCACCCCAGCGATGGCTGGAGACCCAAATGAGAGGACCCTGGGCCAAGAAAAAAGAAAGGGAGAGAAAATCTCCAGAGCCCATCCAAAAATAAGCAAGCCAAAAGGGCTGGCAGGGTGGCTCAAGAGACAGCGCCTGTCTAGCAAGTGTGAGGCCCTGAGTTCAAATCCCAGTGCCAGAGAGAGAGAGAGAGAGAGAGAGAGAGAGAGAGAGAGAGAGAGGAGGCTGAGGGGACTCAATGAACCCTAAGGCCACACTGTCTCAGCAAGAGGCAAAGCTGACCTGGAACCGCCAAATCCTGACTTCTCCTCCCACTTGAGTTGTTTCTTCTTTTTTTTATTAATATTCATTTTTTTTGTGATACTGGGATTTGAACTCAGGGCCTCGTGCTTGCTAGGCAGGCGCCCTACCACTTGAGCCACTCCACCAGTCCATTTTTCTCTGGTTATTTTGGAGATGGGGGAGTCGTGAGCTATTTGCCCCAGGTGGCCTCAAACCAGGATCCTCTTAATCTCAGCCTCCTGAGTAGCTGGGATTACAGGTGTTCAATGCCAGGTGAGGCCCCTCATTCCTCCCCCTGTCAGATTGTCAGCAAAGCCTGGCAGGTGGGTATTTGGGGACAGGCTCAGGCACTGGCAAAGCCCCCCAGGCCACCTGCCCTGCTGCTTGGTCTGGGCTTCCCTTTCTATCTGTCCACTCCTCAGCTCCCTCATCTGTAAAACAGAAGTTGTTACAGAGGGTAAACTGAGTCCCAGCTCACCACTGTGGGTGGCATGTGTTCACATTTTTTACCAATGCCTTGTTCTTGCCCTGGGGGAACTTTGAAATGCATTGGGAACAAAATATGTTTGCTTTTCATGAGACAAGATTGTAAAGTAGTACATAAAATAGGACCCGGTAGGGCTGGGGACAAAAAGCCAGGCACTGTGACTATAATCCCACCCATCTGGAAGGCTGAGGCAGGAGGATGGTGAGTTTGACCCACCTGGACAGGATCCTGTCTCTTATTAAAATAAAATGACACTAGTCAAGCACGGGTGGTGCACACCTGTAATCCCAGCTACTCAGGAGGCAGAGATCAGGAGGATAGAGGTTCGACGCCAGCCCAGGCAAATAGTTCACAAGACCCCATCTCGAAAAACCCAACACAAAGAAGGGCTGGGGGAGTGGCTCAGGTGTTAAGCATCTGCCTAGCAAGTGTGAGGCCCTGAGTTCAAATCCCATGCTGCCACCAAAAATAAATAAAAAGGAAATGTACAGAAAATACAAAGCAGGGCGGGTGGAGTGGCTCCAGTGGTAGAGTTGTCTGCCTGGCAAGCGTGAGGCCCTGAGTTCAAAACCCCAGTACCACCAAAAATTAAAAATAAAATTAAAATGATACAAGAAAAATATTACACAGATTTAGAAAGAGGGAAAAAAAAAAAAAAACCCAAATGGAAACTGACAGCGCGTAACTCTTGGCAGCGAAACTACAAGTCTTTATTTTTCTTCTTCTTGCTTTCATTCTACATTCTCCGCAAAGCATGTCACACTTTTTAGACCGAAAAAAAGAAATAGCAAAAAAAGCAAGTGTCAGAGCTCGGAGGAGCTGTCACTTAAGCTGTGACAGAGAAGGGCTGGGAAGGATGGGAGAAGGGAGCCAGGAGAATCTTTCCTTTTTTGGGGTGGTGGATGGGGGGGGGATCCTTTTTGATTTTTTATTTTCGTCTTTCTCCTCCTGTAGTTTGGGGTCCTTGAGGCCAGAGCCCTCTTGATCTCGCTTGTCCCCTGCTGTATACAGAAAGCACCCGGTGCCTAATAGGTGCTCAGTCTCCCGAATGAATGCATGACCTTGACAGCTCTGTAGCCTGGGAGACGGAGATGCTCCATCCAGCTGGGGCGCGGCCAAAACCGAGGTGCGTGGTTTCCATGGCAACAGAAGAAGGTTCCCACGGGCCACAGCCACAGGAGGGGACTCGGGGACCGGGAGCGACGCGTCTTCTCAAGGTGGGGCCCAGACATTGGTGCCATGGCGGAAGGCTCTTTTGGCAGTGGGGGAGGGGAAAGGCGCGTCCTCAATATGGTTGTCTGGTTCCAGTCACCTGATGGGCTTGCAAGTCGGCAGGCAGCCAGATGGTCAAGCAGTGTGGTTGAAGCCGGACCTTGCTTTGTGACTTCGCGTAAGTTACTTGACTTCTCTGAGCTTCGGCACGGCCTTTTGTAGAAGCGACGGCTGAGCAGCTTTTAAAATTATTTAGAAAAATAGGTGTGTGCTGGGAATGGGAACAGTGCAGCCACTGTGGAACTCAGATTGTGCTTCCAACAAAAAGTCAAACGGCTCACGTGTGTAATCCCAGCTACTCAGGAGGCAGAGATCAGGATCGTGGTTCGAAGTCAGCCCAGGCACATAGTTCCCTAGATCCTATCTTGAAAAACCCATCACAAAAGAGGGCTGGTGGAGTGGCTCAAGGTGTAGGCCCTGAGTTCAAGCCCCAGTACCGCAAAAAAAAAAGTCAAACATGGGAGCTGAGTGTGGTGGTGCACACCTGTAATCCCAGCACTCAGGAAGCTGAGGCAGGGAGATAGTAAACTGCAGTCCAACCTGGGCTACGTGTAAGTCCCCATCTGAAGAAAAGGACACACAAGCCGGTGCCCATGGCTCACAACTGTAATCTTAGCTACTTGGGAGGCTGAGATGGGGAGGATTGAAATTCAAGGCCCACCCAGGCAAATAGTTCTTGAAACCCCATCTCCAAAATGAAACCGGGCAAAATGGACTGGAGGTGTGGCTCAGGTGGCAGAGCGCCTGCTTTGCAAGTGTGAAGCCCTGAGTTCAAATCCCAGTATCACAAAATAGATGACCCAACAATTCCACCCCAGGGAAATGAAAAATCAAATAAATACTTGTGCATCGCTGTTAATAGCAGCACTTTTCACAAAAGGCAAAAGACTAAGGGTAGCCCGTCCATACACTGGAATATTATTTGGCCATGAAAAAGAACAAAGTACGGCTGATATGCTGCAAGCGTGGATGCACCCGGCATGCCTTGAAGCCTGAGTTACAGAATGGGTCACAGGGGCCTTGGGAGCATTTTGCACACATGACGCCCTGCTTTCTAAGCACAGCCCAGGAGGCCCAACCAATGCCTGGTTCACAGGTGCCATTGATGGGGTCCAGAAGCCACAGGGGGGAAGCCACTAGAGGTAGAGTTGGGTTAATCCACCACTCTGTGTGGCCTTGGACAGTCACTTGCTTCCTCAGTTTCCCCAGCGGTAAGTGGGGCTGTCAATTCCTATCTGCACGCCCTAATCAGGCCCCGCCCGCTTTCTCTGTGGCTGCACCCAGCACACTTTCTTTTTTATTTTTTGGTGGTGGTACTGGGGATTGAACTCACACTTGTTCTGTTTTTGTGTTAGACATTTTCAAAATAGGGTCTCAGGAACTACTTGCCTGGGCTGGCTTCGAACCATGATCCTCCTGATCTCTGCTTTCTGAGTAGCTGGGATTACAGGGGTGAGCCACCCGGCCCAGTACACAAAAACGGAACGCAAAAATTATCATCTGCTCCTAAATTCTGTGGCTGGCTGAGCGGTTAAGGCGCCAGCCTGAGGTGACAAAGAGCAGAGATCGGGGCCGGGTGTGGAGGCTCGCGGCTGCACTCTCAGGAACTCTGGAACTGGAGGCTGGAGGAATGCGGTTGGAGGCCAGTGGCTGGGGCAAAAATCGGAGACTCTTCTCTGCAGAGTAACTGCAGCAAAAAGGGCTTTCGGTGTGTGGCTCAAGAGACAGAGCGCCTGCCTGACAAGTACAAGGTCTCGAGTTCAAAACCCAGTACCGCCAAAAAAGAAAAAATAGCACAGTTCTTAGTAGTCATTCACCGTCTTCGTAGGTGTTTTTGTTTGCTTGCAGTAGTGGAGCTTGAACCCAGAGCCTTCACCTGGAGCCACTCCACGTGCCTTTGTTTGTGATGGGTTTTTTGAGATAGGGTGTCGCGCACTACCTGCCCCGAGTGGCTCTGAACCGCGATCCTCCTGATCTCTGCCTGCTGTGTAGCTGGGATTACAGGAGTGAGCCACGGCACCTGCTTTCCGCAGGAGTTTGGCACATCCTACACCCTAGGGTAGCGCCAGGAGACTGCGCCCGGCATTGGCTGGGTGCCGACATGCTCCGTGAATCGTCCTCACCTCCTGAGACAGGTGTGCAGCTAAGGAAACTGAGGCTCGGGGTGATCCAGTGAGTGGGCGCGGGTTCGGGACTTGAACTCGGCTCCCCGCCGCCGGCGCGCGCGGGCCGGGAACGCCGCGGGCTGGCGCAATACCCACAAAGCTCCTCCCCGCACACCGCCTCCCTCTGTGGAAGCGCTCGGTCGGGAGCGGGGAAAGTTTGGACCGCACTTCGCTCCGCTTCGCGAGTGTGGGAACTTCCCGCCCGCGCTTCCCGGGGCCCGCGCTTCCGGGCGGCCGATCGTCGCCGGCCCTGGCGTGGCAGCATCCCCGGGGCGCGCGGGGGACAAAGCGCCCCAGGCCTTGGCGGCGGGGCCGTGGCCATCGCCCGGGACGTGGGGCGACCCGGGGTCGCGCGTCGATCCCTCCGGGGACCCCAACTTCGGGGACGAGCCGGGGAGAGGTCCCTGCTCCTTGCCGATCGCGCGTGTAGGGTCGCCTCTCCGAGCTGGTGACTTCCCACTGCCCCGGCGAGCGCTGGTTCCGGGGAGATGCTGGCCGCTAGCTGGCCTCGTGTCCCCTGTCCCCCCACCCCGCCCCAGCTCTCCGGGGCGCGCAGCCCCTTCTCCGGCCGGCGTGCGGGGTGCAGACGCCCCCGGCCAGGCCCCCGGGCCCGGTGTGGGGCTGGAAGCTGGGAGGCGATCGCAGGCGACTCCCGGGGATCTCACGCAGCGAAGCGGGGCCGCGAAGGGTGCGGATGCCGCCGGCCTGGCGGGTGCGCAAAGCAGGCTGGGGGTGGGGGCGGCGGGGCTCTGCACCCTGCGCCCCCCGCCCCCGCCCTCGCAGCCCTCCCGGCGGGCAGTGGGAGCCGCTGGCTGGCGCTGCGTTTGCATTGGTCCGGGGCGGGGGCGGGGGCGGGGTGGGGGTGGGTGGGGGCGGGGGGCTGGAGCTGCAGCCCCCGGCCCCGCGGGCGGGGTGGGGAGGCGGGGGCCGGCCGGGGGCTCAGGCTGCGCTTGCATTGGCGGAGCTGGGGAATGGGGGGGGCAGGAAGCGGGGGGAGCGGAGCTGTGGGGGGGGGCTGTATAAATAGGGAAGGGGGGGACGTGCATCCTCGACTGGGCGAGGGGGGGGCGCTCGGCACAAAGAAAGTGGAAAGTTTGCAGCGCGGGGCGGCCCAGGCGAGGGATCCGGGTGCGCACGTGCAGAGCCGGGGACACCGGGGCCCCCCACGCCGAGCTCGCCGCTTCTTTTTTTTTTTCAATCTGCAAGCGAGGGGGGGGTGTTGTTGGTATCGCCCCCTCCTTCTCCTCCCCCCAGGGGTGAAAGTGCAAGAGGAAGTGCAGCCGCTGCCATCTTTCCTCCGCTCCGAACACACGGAGCCCGGGGCCGCAGCGCCACCGCTTCGCCACCGCCTGCGCCCGGCCCGGGGAAGGACCCATCTTGCTGCCGCCACCCATCCACCCGCTCCAGCTGCCGTCGCCGCCGCCAAGCTCCAGGGACCCCGGCCCGCGCCACCGCCCTCGGGCGCGCCCTGCCGCCGCCGCCGCCGCCGCCGCCGCCTTCGCCTTTTGTTTCCTCCGCTCCGGCGCCCCCGCCCCGGCTCGCGCTTTGCAGGGGACGCAGCGCGCGCCCCCAGCGGACCCGGGAAAAGCCGCGGAGCGCGCGTGTGCGCGCACGCACTCACGCCTGCGCGGCGGACCTCGCCTCCTCCTCCCCGCGTGCGCGCGCCCCCCTCTTGGCTGCGCGCCGGCGCCGCCTGGCGGGCGGGAGGGGAGGTGGCGGGCGCGTCGGCAGGAGGGGCGCACCTCTTGGCTGGCGCACCCCGGGGGAAGGTAGACCGAGCAAAGAGGGAGGAGGGCAGGCGGAGAGAAGAGGAGGGCGCGATCCGGCGGGGGCTGGGGGCGGCTATGTGGGGGCCAGTGTCCCCTGCCGTCTAGACAAGTCCGATCCGGGCAGGGGGCGTGTGCGCCGGGCGCACCTGCGAGAGTCCAGATCGCGGGCCGGCACGTGCGGGGAGTGTGGACACGTCCACCGCGCCCCGCGTCTCGCTGCCTAGGGGAAGGGCGGGGGGGCGGCCATGGAGCGGGTCAGCGACGCGTCCTGCGGCCCGTCGGGTTGCTACACCTACCAGGTGAGCAGACACAGCACCGAGATGCTGCACAACCTGAACCAGCAGCGCAAGAACGGCGGGCGCTTCTGCGACGTGCTGCTGCGGGTGGGCGACGAGAGCTTCCCCGCGCACCGCGCCGTGCTGGCCGCCTGCAGCGAGTACTTCGAGTCGGTGTTCAGCGCCCAGCTGGGCGACGGCGGGGCCGCGGACGGGGGTCCCGCGGACGTGGGGGGCGCGGCGGCGGCTCCGGGCGGCGGGGCCGGGGGCAGCCGGGAGCTGGAGATGCACACCATCAGCTCCAAGGTGTTCGGGGACATCCTGGATTTCGCCTACACGTCCCGCATCGTGGTACGCCTGGAGAGCTTCCCCGAGCTCATGACGGCCGCCAAGTTCCTGCTGATGAGGTCGGTCATCGAGATCTGCCAGGAAGTCATCAAGCAGTCCAACGTGCAGATCCTGGTGCCCCCGGCTCGGGCCGACATCATGCTCTTTCGGCCCCCTGGGACCTCCGACTTGGGCTTCCCTTTGGACATGACCAACGGGGCAGCCTTGGCGGCCAACAGCAATGGCATCGCCGGTAGCATCCAGCCGGAGGAGGAGGCGGCGCGGGCGGCAGGTGCGGCCATTGCGAGCCAAGCCTCCCTGCCTGTGTTACCTGGGGTGGACCGCTTGCCCATGGTGGCCGGACCCCTGTCCCCCCAACTGCTGACTTCCCCATTCCCCAATGTGGCATCCAGTGCCCCTCCACTGACGAGCAAGCGAGGCCGGGGCCGTCCTAGGAAGGCCAACCTGCTGGACTCAATGTTCGGGTCCCCAGGGGGCCTGAGGGAGGCAGGCATCCTTCCATGTGGCCTTTGTGGCAAGGTGTTCACCGATGCCAACCGGCTCCGGCAACACGAGGCCCAGCACGGTGTCACCAGCCTCCAGCTGGGCTACATCGATCTGCCTCCTCCGAGGCTGGGCGAGAATGGGCTGCCCATCTCCGAGGACCCCGACGGCCCCCGAAAGAGGAGCCGGACCAGGAAGCAGGTGGCTTGCGAGATCTGTGGCAAAATCTTCCGCGACGTGTACCATCTCAACCGGCACAAGCTGTCCCACTCCGGGGAGAAGCCCTACTCCTGCCCCGTCTGTGGGCTGCGGTTCAAGAGAAAAGACCGCATGTCCTACCACGTGCGGTCCCATGATGGGTCCGTGGGCAAACCCTACATCTGCCAGAGCTGTGGGAAAGGCTTCTCCAGGTGAGAAAGGCGCCCTCTCCCGCCTCCCCACTTAGTCCTGCCTCCTGAGTCAGCTCCTTGCCAAGATGTGGGGGTGCGGGACCTGGTGCGTGTGCGCGGGGTCACTAGGCCTCACGGGAGGCCCCATGCTAGCTTTGGGGAGCGTTGGAAGGGCCCCGATCTTGACATCGTGTGGCCAAGAGCGTTTCTCTTCCTTCGGGCAAGTTCTTAGGGACTAGGCTGGCCCTGCTCTCTCTACTCCTGGGGGCCTGTGGGAAGGAGCGGGATTCCTCAGGCCACAGCCACCAGGGCCTCGCCATTCTTCTCCCTGGGCTCCCTTTGTGTTTCCGGCACCAGGCGTGGGGCCCCCTTTGGGGGCGGGGGGCGGGAGGCTGTCCCCGCCTGAATGGCTGCAGAGGGACGCACAGGAACAAGTGCATCTGGGACTCCTTAGCTCCCCAAGCACCAGGCCCCCCAGCACCAAGCGCTGAGTCCTGCAGGCATCAGTGGCCTCCAGCTCTGTCCCTCACGTGACCCTGGCACTGAGACGTAAAACCGGCTTCCTAATACTGTAATCTTTGATGCACTCCCACCTGGTGGCTGCAGAGCCCGATGCAACCCACAGAGCTCCAGGGGCAGGACCCCCTTTTAGAGTCTTTCCAGCAAGCCAGTTGGGGACTGAGGACTTGTCCCGGGGCAGAGGACTGTCAGGTTTTTCTCCTAGCAATATTCAGAACACGAGGTTGAATTTTAACTTGAATCCTAGGCCCTTGTGTGTGCCAGCCTAGTGACGGAGAGCTCCCTCAGAGGGCCCCAGCCGGGAACCAGTCTTACCGGTCAGACAGCCCCTGCCCTGCTGCTCGGGCGGGCATCTGGCTTAGTAGCCCAGCTGGGGACTTAAGGCTCCAAGGCTGGCCTCTGGGGACTGAATTCCATCCGGGTGGCATTCATTGGCTGTGGTGGCGGGAGAGGCTGGGGGGAGGGGAACACTGAGTTTCTAAGGGGCTTTAGTCTGGACAATGAATCCCACCCCCCACCCCCTCCGGGAAAGGCAGCCTCCAGGCAGCCTCGTCTCATTTTAGAGTGGAGGGGGGAGGGGGGCGGGGGGGGGCAGGGATTCTAGAAGTCATTCAGTTTCTGCTGGGGGTGGGAGGGGGGGTAGGGGGGGATCAGAGACAAACATTCACTTCCCCTCCCCCCGCAGAGAAGCGGGGCAGCGAGGCCTGGGCCTGTGAGCTGGAGCTGGGTGGTGACTTTGTCTTTGTCATGCGGGGGTGGGGGAGAGGGAGTCCAGCAGTGCGTGCGTGTGTGTGCGCGTGTGCGTGTGCGTGTGCGTGTGTGTGTGTGTGTGTGTGTGTGCGCGCGGAGGGGGGGTGTTGGGCTCTGGGCAAGTTTGTGTCCCCCTTTCAGTGTCTTCTTTTAAATTCCTTCTTGGTTCTCTGTTCCGCAGGCCCGATCACTTGAACGGACATATCAAGCAGGTGCACACTTCTGAACGACCTCACAAGTGTCAGGTAGGGGCCGGGCGGGGCAGAAAGAGAATGTAGCTGTACTCCCAGCCACGGCCATGAGTGAGCTGCTGTGTGCGGGGGCCGGCTGACTGACCACCGCTTTGCACACCTCCCACTCTGTCCCTCCATCCTCTGCCCTCCTTCTTTGTTCTTTACCCCAGCTCCCTTTCCCTTCCCCCATGGTTGATGTGCCTTCCTTCCTGGTCGCTTGGTCCTGGTCCCCACCCAGTCTTTGCTTGGCTTTCCTCTCTTGGTGTTTGCCAGTTCCTCGATTGGTGGGTCACATTGCTCAAGTGTCGTCTTAGGGGACCTGGCACCTTGCTGGACCTGGCTGCTGCTTCCAGCAGTTTGTAGGGAGCAGGGATTTTAAAAGGGCTCTTGGCAGTCCAGGTGTGAGTTGGAGCTCCTTCTGGGTCCCCTCAGCCTAGGGCGCAAAGCAGCAGGTTACACAGGACAGGGGCAGTAGGCAGTCTCTTCTCTGAACACCGACACCTGTTCAGAGCATCCTGAGCGAGGGTTTCTGGAAGAGTGGAGCACAAGGTGCGGGAGCAGGTAGGGAAGGCTGGAGTGGGTTGTCACCCTTGGCTGCGTGAACATCTGGGACCCTCCTGGCACGCAGAAGATTGGGTCTCCCTTCCTCGCCACTGAGCGTTCCTGTGCAGTCGGCAAACATGTCTCTTTCTCCTCGGTTGTCAGCCCTGTCCTGAGCAAGTGCCCACCAGCCGAGGGCAAGACAGGGTCGTGGGACACGGCTACAGCCGGGAACAAGCTGCTTCTCCTTAACCTGTTGGTGGTCTGGGGGAGGCTCAGGGAGACCGGCCGGGAGGGGCACATGTGCTGTAGTGAGGCGAAAAGGCCCAGGGACCAGGCCTAGGCACTGTGCACAGACGCCGAGCTGGGCAGCGAGGGTGGGCCTCCTGGGATCTGCCTTTGCCTCGCTGCCTTCTCTCTCTGTCTCTGATTCTCTCATCACAGAGCGCATTCTGACTCCCAGGTAGTGTGCTGAACAGCAGGCAGATAGGTGGAGTCCGGAGGGCAGTGGGGGTGCCGGTGGCCAGGGGGTAACCTGCGCTCTCTGCCCTTTTTCCAGGTGTGGGTTGGGAACAGCAGCGGCCTGCCGCCCCTGGAACCTCTTCCTAGCGACCTGCCATCATGGGACTTTGCCCAGCCTGCTTTGTGGAGGTCGTCCCATTCGGTTCCTGACACCGCCTTTTCCCTTTCTCTAAAAAAATCATTCCCAGCCCTCGAAAACCTGAGCCCAGCACACTCCAGCAACACTCTCTTCTGCCCAGCCCCGCCGGGATATCTGAGGCAGGGCTGGACAGCCCCAGAGGGCAGCCGGGCCTTTAGCCAGTGGCCTGTAGGCTAGCCTGGGCCTCCCTGGAAAGGGTAGACGTGGAGGGGCCGTGGGAGTGGTGGCTGGCCCCAGACCCCTACTTTTGGGAGAGGCCAGCAAGGTGGCTCCTGCCCGCCATGGCCAGCTCAAGGGCAGCAGGAAGTACTCTTCGGATCCCCCATAGCCTCCAAGCTTCTTTCTGGGCGCTCTCGCCACTGCTAACAGGAGGTTCCCTGGGCACCTGTCCTTGTCTGGGTGACTCTGGAGGTTGGTGCATTCCCAGGAGCCAAGCGCCAGCTTATCTGCTCCTCCCACTCTGGGACAGAAACTGCCTCCAGAGAAGCCACTGGCACAAGTCCAGCTGGGGTCAGCTGTGCCCTCTTCCCTTCCTTCTCAGACAGGCCCTGCTTTCACTTCTGGCTAGTGAAGTAGACGTGCGTGTTTTCGAGGTTCGTTAGCTGGTCTGCTCAGGAACTAAACTAACCAGTAGCTTTATAGTGGGCCACCAGTATGGAGTGCTAGGTTGATAAAAGCCGATGTAGTGCCCTTCCCAGATCCCCACTGGTGTGTTCTTCAGCCCCCTGCAGGCTCCGCAGGGAGAACAGGAGTGATGATAAAAGTTTTCATTCTAACATTTGAGGCTTTGTGTGTTTTGTCCTTGGTCTGTGTCATAACACTGACTTCGTTATCCCTTGGTGTACGAGCCCACTCCTGCACACACTCTCACAGACCTCCTGCTCTGCCTCTGGCCCTGTAACCACACTTTCCCTAACAAGGACCCAGCAGGTGACATGCCAGCTCTCATGGCCTGGGGTTAGTTAAACAGCTGGACACCCATTTGGTGCTGTGTGGTGTGCTGGCAGCATCAGCGGTGGAGATGGTTCTCTGGGAGTTGGTTTCTTGGGTCCCTGGCAGGCTGGGCACAGGCCATACCTCCTGGCCTTCCTGATGGCACAGAGGATGAAAAAGGCCCAGTCACAGAGACTGGCTGCCATGCTTGTGGAAAGGCCATCCAAAGGCAGGGTGACCCAGGCCTCCTTCAGGTTGGCCTGAGTTTAACTGGCTGGTCCATGTGCCCAGGCACTGCTGGATTTATGAGCTCAGGATGGGGACCCTTAATCCCTGCAGGGAATTCAGCCTGGAGCTCAGACACTCGAGCCCCTCAGATCTTTCCTGTTGCTTCCACTGGCCCCACTTCTTGGGCTGGTTAGACAAGAAGTGAATTGGGGTACACTCAAAAAAAAAGGGGGTTGGACTTCCACGCCCTGCCCTCACTCTTCTGGACGGGAGGAGAAAGTTACTGAGGACGCCCCTGAGGCTGCCAGCCTTGAAAGGCCACCAAGGGTGGGATGTGCACTGCTGTCCTTGGTGCCCTTTGGGTCCTGTTCCTAAGCTGCTCACCTGTCAGGAAGTGTGGGAGGTGAGCACATCTGGGGCTCAGTGTTGAGTGGTGATGCCCCAACTCAGGAGGGCTGGGCTGGGGCTGCAGGTGTGCCTCCTACCACTAGCAGGCTGCTTAAGCACCACAGGCAATCGGAGCATTCTGCTACCAGCTGGCTTCCTTCACGTCTGGGTGCCTCTGTCTTCCGCTATCTGCAGGAGGGGGGTGCTTTCTCCTGAGTCCCCCAGCATGGAGGTTCTGGGTGTCCCCTTTGAGCTCCGTCTCTCCTTCAGCCTCTTCTCTCCTGGGTCCGTCTGACCAGGCTCTTTGATGATTCTGTGTTGTCTGAACTTCTGGCAGGCCGAGACTTGGATTTGTACACTTTGCACAATTTCCCCAGAACACCTTGGGGACTCCAGTCACAGAGGGTCAACCCTGGCACAGAGAAGCCAAGATTTCTCCAGCTGGGCTTTGTAACACAAAGTTTTTGTTGTGTCTTTTTCTCCCTCAGAAGCAGATTTGCATCTGTGATTATGTTTGCTCAGACTGAAGTTAGCTTTCATTCCTTGAGAGACAATCAGTGGAGGACAGGGTGGGGAAGGCCAGCATGGTCTGGGCGTTTAATTCCGCTCAGCTAATCCCCAAATGGATAATCCACTTGAGGGAATTGAGGCTTGGTTGTCCATCATCTTTAGGTGGCAAAGCCTGACAGGCAAAGACTTTAGCGGACGGATCCCAAAAGAAGGCTGGCAAGAGAAACAAGGCCTCCTTTCATACCTGTCTAGTGTGAGGGTCCCCTCTCCCGGGACCCTTTCAGCTCCATCTTTCTACACCTGATTACTTTGGTTCCTTTCGGGTCTGAGGCTCCTCATCACTGGAGGGACGGTCCTTGGGTCACTGGCACAGCCCGCTCTCGCCTGTGGATAAACGGACAGGTGCGCCCCTTCTCCAGGTGGGCTGGAGAACAGTAGTAGGCTGGATCTGAGTTTCTTTTCCCCTGGTGGCCCATTGTTGGGTCACAAGGTCCCCTTGGCTGAGGTGGGGCCCACCTGTCACCATGACACTTAAGTATCCAGGATGCTTTCTGAGCTGCCTAAGTGCTGCAATTTCCCTGCGCGAATTCTGTCACCTTTCTCCACCAGGGAGCCCTGGCTCCTAAGAACTCTCCTGAGAAGCTAGCTCTACTGACCCTCGAGCTAGTAAGGACACAGGCTCAGGGCTGGCTCACGCCCAGCTGGCCTGCATTCTCAGGCTCTCAGAGGAGCCATGGTGAGGGTGTCGGGACCACCGCCTCTCTACAAGTGGAGTCTTATAAAGTTAGCTCTCAAAGGAGTCAACTGGACATGAGAAACAGATAAAAGCAGTATTTCACCAGGATGGACACACTGCCCTGTTGGAGGTTGTAACGTTTACTTAACAGGACGATGACCAGGAAAAATAAGGCCTGCGTTAATGCAGATACTTGGGACTGGGGTAGTCGGGGTGTCACTTTCTACCTGCACAGTGTTGCTTGTATTCGCTTCTGGCTTTGGTTGATCAGTAAGGAGATGACAGCTGTTTGTGTGTGGTGACAGTGTTCAGATGCTTACCTGAGATCTCAGGTTTTCAGGGTCCGTTTCTTGTAAGCAGGAAGTAGATGCAGTTCCACTCTGGCACGTTACTGGGGGTGAAGGTTCTTCGGTGCGTGAACAGTCCTAAACAGCAAACACACACAGAGACAAGAACGAGTCAAACTTGAACCCTGAACCTCGCCATAAACCAAAGCAGCGCGAAAGCCACTGGATTCGCTGTTCTTGGGCTTTCTGACGTGCTGTGTCCCCCAGGGCTGGGGTGCCTTTGCACCCTGCCAGAGGAAGGGATCTTGGCGAGAGAGGTCAAGTCCTCAGGCCCAGCAAATGCCTGGTGACCCGGGGCCTCGCACCGGATGCACATGCTGACCTTCAGCACCTGGGTCACCTGGCTCTGGGGCCTGGCTGTGAGTCAGGGCTCACACCAGGTGTGGCCATAGCTACGGTTCCCTGGAGTGGCCACACGGTCTGCCTTGGAGGGCTGCTGTAAGGATAGACTGGGTGAGCCCAGGGCCTGCTCAGTCAAGTGTGAGTGATGATGTCACACTTCTCACCTTAGCATGTCACACATGCTCCCATGTCCCCGACTTCGTTCTCCGAGAATTCCCCATACTAGCACATTCAAAGCTATCATTTTAGGGGCTGTGTTTCCGATTCAAACTCAGGAGAATTCTTTGAAGTCATCTCTGCTTTGTCCTGCCTGTTCTATCTACCTGTGGCTAAGAGTGATGTCACTTTTGGTTTTTTGTTAGGATGGAGATTGGAACTTGGGGCTTGCACTTGCAAAGCAGGTGCTCTACCCCTTGAGCCATGCCTCCAGCCCATTTTGCTCTGGTTATTTTGGAAATGGCATCTTGTGAACTATTTGCTTGTCCAGACTGGCTTTAAACCTCTGTTTTCCCAAATAGCTGGGATTACAGGCCTGAGGCATTGGAGCATGGCTCAGTGTCACTTTTGAGTGAAATGAATACGCAACAAGGGGAACCCTGGGACAGAGAAGAGGGAGACTGGTTAATATGGCCGTAACTCATATGTGAGTCACCTGTGGTCAGTGTTTCAAGATTAGGAATGAACAAATATCGTCTTCTCACTCCACAGAGGAGCCATGTTCTAGGCGTGTCTATGGTAAGGAAGCAATAACTCAACTCAGGTGTCCCATGGGAAGACATCATAGGACGTAAGAGCAGCTTTTGGCATTCTGAGTAGAGCCTGAGCCAAACTCGAAAGCTGTCTTTCTAAGGTAGTCAACGACATGGCCAGAAACTGGTTTTGCCTCGTGACACACTAGGTCGGGTGTGCAATGCCTGGTTTCACCTCATTCTGTTTTTCTTTCTCAGACCTGCAACGCTTCTTTTGCCACCCGAGACCGTCTGCGCTCCCACCTGGCCTGTCATGAAGACAAGGTGCCCTGCCAGGTGTGTGGGAAGTATTTACGGGCAGCGTACATGGCAGACCACCTGAAGAAGCATAGCGAGGGGCCCAGCAACTTCTGCAGCATCTGTAACCGAGGTACTCTCCCCACTGTCTTGTCCCTCCGGAGGACGGCCTGAGCTGGTGTGGGAGGCCCAGGGGGTCTCGACCAGCCTTCCTCCCACTTACTCTGCGCGGCCCTCCCTTCCCTCTGAACAAAAAACGTCTTCGTCACCCAGCTAGCTGTTTTCTAGCCCTTCCTTCCCAAGAAGCTTGGGGTGTTTGGAAGGGAGGCCCCATGAGACTACAGATGGGAACAGAAGAGGTGATTCCTGAGCTTGGGGCCAAACGCACCTGCTGCTCAGGTGGCAGGGTGGAATACCTTTTGCAAACGTGAATGGGGGAGTCACTGAGCCACCAAGTCGGATGTAAAGGGCATTCAGTGGCGTATGAGATGGAGCAGTCAGGGAGTGAGGTTGAACAAGATGAGACAAGGTAGATCGTGGCCTTTGTGGGAGATGGAGGTGGAAGGTGCTCCAAGCCCGGTGGTCTGCTTGAAGATGAGCTTGGCCGAGGTGGTGTCTAGCCATGGCAGCAGTGTTTTGTCACATGAAGCCAGGCCTGTCCCTGAGGTTCCGCCAGGTCTAGGTGGCTGTTGAAGTGCTTGAAGTTTGTGTCTGCAAGAACAGGTTCAGTGGAGACGTGCTGACGGAGGTCAGGGCCGCTGTCTGTAGGCATGAGGAGGTTCTGCTCTGCTCTGCACAGTGCGCTTACTTTGGCTGGGTGGGGACATTACTGGAACACTTTCGTCCCAGTGTTTTTGTAAGTATGGGGTATGGCTTAGGTTGAGCACTGATCCAGGATTCAAGGGAGCCAGGGTTTAGCCCCAGCTCCTCACTGTGTGGCCTTGTGTAAGCCTGTTTCTTCTTCTCTCAAGTGGAATTAAGAACCATCCCTTCCCATCTACAGTCATTGTGAGGATCTCAAGATATAAGGTGGGTGAAATTTCTGAACCCACAAGGAGCTGCATTTGGGAGAACCCATCCTGACACTCCTAACAGTGGTAGAAAGGTACTGCTCACCCTGGTTTGGACCAGGTACAATGCCGGGTAGGCCTTGGCTGGACTCCTGGGCGGCTGCCTGTCTCCATGTGTCTATCTAGAGGGTCCTGGTGGAGGGAAGATTGCTGAGTGGCTGGGTTTTTTTGGTGTCATGGGCTGCACACCTGAGGTTTGCCTTGAGGGCCACTGGATGTCCATGTTTGTTCCACTAGGAACCATGCTGGGAAAGAGGGGAAGTAGTACTTGAAGCTGATTAAGCTGTCTGTCCTGTTTTCTGATATGTCACAGTCCATTTCTGGCAGAGCTCTGCCCACTCTGTGAGCAAGCAGTGGGGTTGAGCATGCAGGGAGAGTTACCAGGATAGTCTTGACCCGGGCTGCTCCAGAAAAGCTGGTTTCTTGCTTCATCCTAACCTGGCTTCCTGACAGTACCCCCAAATAACTTGAAGCCTGCTGTAATGTTTCATCAGTAGACTTTTGTCAAGTTTTCACTATTGAAGTCACTTGTCCCAGAACTGGGCCAGAGGCTGAGAACCAGTAACAGTGGAAAACCAGACAACAGAGTAAGAACTGCAAACCCAGGGCCCCTAGGAGCCCAGCTCAGAAGAGCTGAGAGCAATAGGGAACAACAGGAAAGACGACCCAGGTAGGACACAACTGATGTGGCAAAGCCGACAGCTATTTTTTCCCCAAGAGCTGGTAAAGAACACTTGAGCAATATCCACAAGTTACGTGACTAGTGGGACAGGGACTGTAGAAGAGTAAAACCAGAGGCCACCTGGTCTCAGAGAAGCCACCAGAGGCCACCTGGTCTCAGAGAAGCCAAGGCCAGATCTGCATTATGGGCTGAACAACTTTGGGTCCAAGAGTCAAAGCAGAAAGTCCTCCAGGAAGACAAAGAACAGCCCTGGAGCCACGTGTACTTAGGAGAGAAAACAGTGGAGTCTGTCAGAAGAGGAGCAGGGTGCTACCTTTATACTCACTCCCTAGGCAGAAATAGGAAGAGACAGGAAAAAAGAAAACAAAAGAAAGGAAGGAGGAAAACTTTTTCTAGGAAGGGGATAAAGGCTCCTTCTAGACACTGAAGACATGGAGACATTGAAATCAGAATGCAACGAGCCCTGTGTCACCCTTGCCCTGTGGCCACCAAGGCTATGGATATAGGAATTGCTTGACTAAATGAATGTTTTCAGGGCTGAGTGTGTGGCTCAGTGGTACAGTACTTTTGTGAGGGTCTGAGTTCAAATAAGATAAAATTAACAAGTAAATAAATATTTTCTCTGCAAGGATGCAAGCAAAGGCTAAATGACAGACAGCTGGTCAGACCAGGTAACACTGGATCAGGTGAACTGCAGGTGCCCTCTGACAGCCTTCCATCCCAACAATTCTTAAATCATCGACTGCCTATAGACCTGCAATCCTGCCTTACTTGGTCTGTGTCACAAAGAAAGACTCCTGGCTGTCAAGAATGGGAAAAGAGAAAGGCAGCCTGCAGGCCCTAACCACGCACTTGAGTCAGATCCAAGTTTAGGACACAGATGACCCTGCCTTTGGCCTGGAGACCGAGCGGGATGTGCCTTCCACCATCTGTACAGAAAGATTGTTCGTGGCAGAGGGAGATATGGCTGGAAAAGCTTGTTCCCACGTTCTCAGGTTGAGGAAATCAGTTGGGCTGAACAGTGGAAAGGAGGGAAGGGCCTGGTCTGATGACTCTCTTTTTAAAATTTCTGTAGCATACGTGCTGGCATAGCTTGTCAGGAGTCTTAAGTTCAACGGAGACATTTGGATTCAAACAGCATTGCTGAAAAGGAAGCTTCTCTCTGTCAGGTGAACACACAAGTGGATGGTCACGGACAACGTGTTGTTCTCCCGGACTGACACAGTCCTACTGAGCAGCTGGAAATGATTCCTCCAGGGTTTGGACACAGGAAAAGCAGCCTCTAATCTCTGCACAGATGTGGGACTGGCCAGAGAACTCGTTTCTAGAATGTGAAGTGCAGGGATACCGGGCAAGAAAATGCAACTGAGGAGCAGTTGCTAATGAACTCATTTCTGGAGAGAGCGGGAGGGTGGCTTGTTGGTCGAGTTGAAGGTCACATGTACACTCTGCACCGTCATCATGTGGAAGCCTGGATCAAGCTGCCTCTGGCTCTTGGTTAATCAGTGGTGAGTGGGCGGAGGAGTTTAGAATTCTGGCTAAATATGTCTGGCTTCAAAGATGCATTCTCAGAAAGTCAGCTTCTGTTTCATTGCATCCCTTGGCTGCTGAGTTGCTGTGTTTGAATTCTGGGCTTTAAGTGGCAGCTGTAGATCCTTCCTGCCACCCCAGCAAGCAGTTTTGCTACACATAGTACAGTGTGCAGCTGGAGTGAAGTCAAGAGGACCCAGCCACGTTTCAGAAAACTGCTCTTCAGGAAAGCATGCGAAGTTTTGATTGAGTATCTTTTTTGCTCTATCCCCCTGGTTCAGTTCTCCCTCCCTCCTGTCCTCTTCACTTTGATTGCAGCGGGCTGTTCTGGCGTGCCAGGGGAGGACTTCATACTACTTCAGAAGCCCCACAAGGGATTAAAAAATTCCCTTCTAAGGTGGCATCATATTAACAAAAGTTCTGATAGCCGGGCATAGGTGGCTCATGCCTGTAATCCTAGCTACTTGGGAGGCTGAGATCAGGAGGACTGTGGTTCGAAACCAGTCAGGGCAAATAGTTTGAAAGACCCCCATCTCCAAGAAAATCAAGGCAAAACATTCAAGAGGTAGAGAGCTTACTTTGCAGATGTGAAACACTGAGTTCAAACCCTAGTCCCACCGAATAAAAAGGAAGTTCTGCTATCTGGTGCTGGGTGTCAGGCCGGTGTCACCTGGTTCTGCTTGGCTTGGAGGTCTCCACAGCACCAAGGGCCAGGACTGACAGCCTCTTTCCCACTAGCCTTGTCGACTTACTCACTACAGCCTCCTTCTTAGGAATGTCCTGTTCCCCGGTGACTGGCCCCAGGCCAACCACTTAAATTGCAGCACAAGACGTCTTGTACCAGGCAGGATAGGGTGCTACCACCTGGTCCAGGTGTATCTTTGAAGTAGCTGTGTTGGGAAAGAAAGGAAAATTCCTCTGATCCTGCATTTCCCTCCAGAACCACCAACTTTTGCTGCTGTTGGAGTATTTGTAAAACCAAGCTTCCTTGCAGGCCACCCCTGTCTGCCCAGCAACATGACAGAGTGTTGGTGACAATGAACCCTACTGCAAAAGTCCAAAGGATGCTTCTAGGGTCTTGGCCCAAGACACAGGATCCTCTAAAGAGACTTGCCAGTCATCCAGGGTGGCACACTGTCCTGGGTTGGAGTGAGCTGTACACGTGACTGAAAGTCACTTCATCTCATCAAGCCTCTTGTTTGTTCATCTGTAAAACACAGCAATTCTCCACACACAGGACATTAAGAAAATTCTGTGGAATGGTGTGTGTACCATCAGCGTTTGCTAAACACGAACCTTTGTTACAGTCCCAGTGATGTCCAAGATGCTGTGGGGGGGAAAAATGCTACAACAATTCAGACTTCATTTTGTTCACTCCAGCCTCTGACCCTGTAGACCGTGGCTCTCACCGTGCTCTTGTGACTGCATAATTTTAAAAGAGAATGGATGTACCTGAGAATGTGTCGGCCAGATCTGGAGTGAATTAAAGGGACGCTGTCAGGACACTGGCATCCCAAACAGACCTTATACTGAAAAGCTATGATTTCTGCTAAAGGCGCTTTCTGATCTTGACTGGGGCGGGAGAGGGGGGGAGGGGGAGGCGGTTCAGTGGCAGACCTCCTTCGTGTGAAATTCAAGACGAAATGCTTTCACTGACCTACCTGGTCCTGTGTCCTTGGACTTGTGGCCACTGTGAAAGTTGGCCCAAGGTCTGTGCCTCCCAGTGTGAAGATATCTTGTGGCTCAAATTGACCGAAGTGCTGGGGAGTAAGCTGGAACAGCTTCAAGGTGGCTGGATTGCCCCTCCTTCAAAATAAAGGCAAAGAGACATTGACCTTGTTTATTCTTCTCTAAGTGAACCTGGCGTATGCTCCAAAACCAAAGCAAAAAGCCCACGTGGATGAATAAAAAATGACCTTGCTCCTTTAACATAATTTCCTATTTTTGTTATTCTTCAGAAAGTCTGAGTAGTTAACTGAATTCAGTTACTCTGAAGATAGGACGTTAACAAAAATAGAACATATCCTATCCGATAGAAGAAGGGGGACCCTTGAAGGCCTTCTTTGGGGATTTAATTTTACCTGCATGTGGTCTCCCTGTGACAAGTGTTAAGCAGCTTTCTGCTGGCTGGAGTCCTGGGGCTGCCCTGGAGTCCTTGTCTGACCACATTTCTAGCCATGATCCTGGGGCTGGGGACATCCGCTCAAACCACCTGCTACTGATGCCCAAAAGTCCACAGGCTGCTGGCCATGGTCCCTTAGTACGACCTGCAGGGGGCACTGCAGTGACGCTCATCCTGAGCCACCAGGCTTTTCTGGTTGCAGCTGTTTTTGAGCCAAGGAAGGGGCCCCTTCTAGGTGCAGCTGACCTGGGAATGCTAGCCAGAGCGGCCGAAGGAGAGGCATGGGGGAGCAGAGAGGTAGCTCTTGCTGGCTGCGGGATCTCATCTCCTTTTGTCTTGTTTAGGTTTCTCCTCTGCCTCCTACTTAAAGGTCCATGTTAAAACCCACCACGGTGTTCCCCTTCCCCAGGTCTCCAGGCACCAGGAGCCCATCCCGAATGGGGGAGCAGCATTCCACTACGCCAGGACCTATGGCAACAAAGGCAAGCGACCCCTTGCTCTGCACTTCGCTTCTCTGCGCAGACTGTGTTGTGGGGGCGCTGTGCCGGGTGTGGGGAGGCGGGAAGGCTGCCAGCTTTCTGGCTGCCTTGAGGAGGCGCAGAGGTCTGAGTGGCAGTGGCCTCCAGGATAAAAGTTACCATGGGTCTCTCACTCCAAGGCACTGAGTGAGGTTCTAGGGCACTGCCGAGATCGAGCCCCCCCGCCTCCTCTTCCCCAGCCCTCCTTCCTCCCTCCTGGCGGCCCCCACTGTCTGGAGCCCTGCAGGGATACCCCAGACCCCAGGGCAGAGAGAGGAGCCTGCATGACGAGTCACTGTGGCCTGTCCACTGCCTGTTGCTCTATAGGATGGCGTGGAGCTGCAGCTGAATGCTTTTCCTCACTTGACCCCGTGGGTGGTCGGGAGCCATTGGCTGGCTTCTCCCGTGACAGAGGTAGCTGGATACCGTGTGGCCTGTTCCGGACAGCCTCTGGCTGCGCTGGTGAGATGCATGGCAGTAGATGAGCTCGCGATTGCCTCTGACTTGGAGCTGGTTGTGGAGAGCTCCCAGCCCCAACTCTACTGTGGATTCAGGTTCTTCGGTGGTGCGTCATTGTTGTCGCCTCCTTGGGATGAGCCAAGGGGCTTTGACAGATGGCAGATGGCAGAGATGGCATGCTCCACGCTCCCATCACAGATCTCCCATCCCAGCCTGGCTCTCTGGACCCAGGCAGGAAACTGCTAGTTGGTAGTAGATCCCGGTGTGGGCAGGCAAGGCAGAGCAGTGAGGGTTGTCTCTTGGCCTAGCTTGTCCTGAGTCCCTGGTTGGGGATACCCAGCTGATGGAGTTGTTCAGAGTTGCTTTTAATCTATGCGTCTCGGCTGCATGGCTCTGGAAGGGTTTTGGCAGGAGGAAGGTGGTGAGGCAGGACTTGCGTTTGGAGTGACTTGTGTCTGAGCCATCTGTGGGTCTAGTTGAGTGGAGGACGTCACGGTTCTGGTTCTGCTTGCCTTGTGAGGGTCGCAGCTAGTCTGGTGCAGGAGATGAGGCTACTGTACCTCCTGGGCATCCTCAGAGTAGTCATTGAACCCCCCAGAGGCACCCAAGAGAGTTCCTAGGAGGTGTGGGTCTTTGAGTTGTTCTGGGCGGAAGCAAAAGAGGTCCCCTCTCTGTACCCCTTCCTTGAAGCAGGCTGAGATGATGGTGAGCAAAACGTGCACCTGCATGAAGAGTCCACTGCGAGGGAGGCTGGAGGCTGGAGGCCCAGGGCCCTGCTGCGTTGCCCCCATAGGCACTCCAGGCTCCCGGGCAGAGCAGCTGAACGTCCATGGCTTCTGCCAGGGCACTGGCTTTCCATCATCTGCCCTCCATAGGCCTGTGAGCTGGCCTCTCCTGACCCCTCTAGGAGGGTGCCTCCAAAGCCTGGCCTCACTTCTCCCTTGTGTTTTCTTTCTCCATAGAAGGCCAGAAATGCTCACATCAGGATCCGATTGAGAGCTCCGACTCCTACGGTGACCTCTCAGACGCCAGTGACCTGAAGACGCCGGAGAAGCAGAGCACCAATGGCTCTTTCTCCTGCGACATGGCAGTCCCTAAAAACAAGATGGAGTCTGACGGGGAGAAGAAGTATCCGTGCCCTGAATGTGGGAGCTTCTTCCGCTCCAAGTCCTACTTGAACAAACACATCCAGAAGGTGCATGTCCGGTCCCTCGGGGGCCCCCTGGGGGACCTGGGCCCTGCCCTTGGGTCCCCTTTCTCTCCCCAGCAGAACATGTCTCTCCTCGAGTCCTTTGGGTTTCAGATCGTTCAGTCGGCGTTCGCGTCATCTTTAGTAGATCCTGAGGTGGACCAGCAGCCCATGGGGCCCGAGGGGAAGTGAGGCAGATGCCGTGTCCCCAAGGACACGGCCATCAGGGACTGCTGAGAAGTGCTGTGAATGCGGAGGAAGTGATGTCTTTGGGGTCTGTAGCTGAGAGATTTTTATTTGTTTTTAACGCCCCCTACACCCACCCTCGCCCCATTTCCTCCTGATCACCCCGCGCCCAGTGGTCTTTAGAAATGGGCTCATCTGATACTCTGCAGACGTACCTGTGAGGCCCGGCTTGCGACCAGGGCAGAAAACACTACATAGGCCTCTAAGTCAGCACCACTCCCGGTTTCTCTTATGTGCAGAAGCCAGAATTCCTGGTGCTCAATTCTTAGTGACCCCAACCCCAAGCCCAAGCCCAAGCCCCATGGCATTCTGGGACCTCAGAGATTTTGGTTCCTTCACACTTCCCCAATTCCTATTTCCCTTCAAAAGAAACCTCAGTAGGGTCTCCGCACACTCACACAACCTCGATGCCCAACTGTTTTAAGGAAGCCCGAAGCCTGCAGCATCCCACGGACCATGGGTGAGTGCCCTCCAAGAGCCCCCAGGCTGAGCCCTTGACCTGGAGGGCCTCCCACCTTCCTGAGCCCTGCTGGAGGCTAGCATTTCACTGCTAGCCCGATAAACTCAGCTACTGAGGACGCCCCACCCCAAATTCCATCTCTTACACAATCTTAACCATTCAACTTGCTGTTGGGTTCTAATTCTATAATTATTATTATTATTGGTATTATTTTTAGGACCAGTTGTAGTGAATTGCTACTGAAAGCTATCCCAGGTAATACAGAGCTCTTTGTAAACCGCAGTCACACGTTAGGGTTAGTATTAAACCTTGTTTAGATGTACCATAATTAACTTGGCTAGTTGATCGTTTGAAGTCTATGGAAGAAATAGTTTTATGCAAAATTTAAAAAAAAAAATGCCAGTCTGGTCAGGAAGGTAGGAGGTGTCAATGCTGTGGGGAGCCAGGAAGGTCTAGAGCCAGCAGGTAGGGACATTGTGTACCTTGACTGTGTCACGTGAGCAAGTTCAGGTTGACCTTGTGATGTGAATTGATCTGATCAGACTGTATTAAAAACATTAGTACCTTGCTCTGCCTGCTCCCCTGAGTCTGGTTTTTTTGGGGGGTGGGAGGGCTTTGAGACCCCTGTACCTGGGGTGGGGCCAAGATCCAGGAGACCTCTACAGCTCTTCATTGCAGCAGCCCCACTGAGACCGACAGGTGGCCATTCCCACTGAAGCCCTAGCCACTAGGATTCATGCATTTGTTCAAGAATATCCACTACTTCTCTCTCCTCACTGGCTGTGTGCCCAGGCAGGGTTTCAGGCCCTGTGCTGAACTAGATAACCCCTGTGGAGCCCAGTACAAGAGAGAAGTAACAAGTGGGCAGGTTTAAATACGATTTTGGGTGCCAAGAAGTACAAAGAAGACATGGCAGGGTGAAGAGCTAGTGACAGCGAAAGGGTAAGGAGGGTAGTTCAGGAAGGTGTGAGGCAGGGCTGGGATTCGGGGAGAGAAAAGATGTGGAG
Organism: Castor canadensis; assembly: GCF_047511655.1. NCBI lineage: Eukaryota > Metazoa > Chordata > Mammalia > Rodentia > Castoridae > Castor > Castor canadensis. The sequence continues at coordinate 3,778,627 of NC_133403.1, read as the reverse complement.
TTAGAGGGAACCCCACATCACACCCTGCTGTGATCTAGGGAGGGACAAGGGCAAGAAGAAAGTCCTCACAGCCAGGGGCTCAAAATAGCAACTTGAGCCCCTCCCCATGTTATTTTTGTGACATTAAACACAAGGTTTTGGCATCATTGGTGGTAAATGTGGAAAAAGGGAGAACGAGAACAATAGAGGGCAAGAAATAGGCATGAGAAGAATTAGCTGGAGCAAGAATCGAGAGCAGGAGGGAAGCCAATACCAGTGGCTCACGTCTGTAATCCCAGCTACTCAGGAGGCAGACATCAGGAGGATCGAGCTTCGAAGCCAGCCCCAGGGAAAACAGTTCTATTTCAAGACTCTATCTCGAAAAAGCCCATCACACACACACAAAAGGCTGGTAGACTGGCTCAAGTGGTACCACGCCTGCCTAGCAAACATGAGGCCCTGAGTTCCAAACTTCAGACGGCCAAAATAACTAACTAGATAAATGCAGAAAGAACAGACTTAAGGTCCTCCAACCATCTGCAGAAATCTCAGAGAAGAGGGAAATCCCTAAATGAATAGAAACAGCATGTCATCTCCAAAGAAGCAGCAAACAGAATGAACAAAAAACGATGAAAGAAAGAATGGAGACCAGGAGGGACCAAGTGCAAAGTCAATGTCAGTCTTTTTTTTTTTTTTTTGTAATGCTGGGGATTGAACTCAGAGTCTACACCTTGGGCCACTCCACCAACCCTTTTCTGTGATGGGTTTTTTCCAGATAGGGTCTTGACTGGGCTGGCTTTGAACCGCCATCCTCCCGACCTCTGCCTCCTGAGGAGCTGGGTTTGCAGGCGTGGGTCCGGCTCACCACATTGCTGTTCTCGCTGAAAGGCAGACTTCCAGCTGGGTTTTTTTAAATAATAGTAATTCAGCCATTTACAATGAGATCTCAGTTGAGTTTCAGGGCTTTGCGGACTGGAGTAGTGGCTTGGTCATTTGGTGTGAGTCAGCAAAAGAAAGGTTGACCCCAGCATGCTGAGGCCTGTGGACACGTGACTTTGTGCCCACACGATGAAAGCTTGATTGCATTTGACTGGGCTGGCCTGAGCTTCTGAAGACTCTTAGTCCTGGCCCCTGGAGACCCTGGCTGTGTCCATGGACAGGTAGGGACGTACGGTTGGAAAGGAGTGGGCCACACATGGCAGGAAGGGAATGACCGAGTCAGCAGGCAGCTCCTCCCATGGCATTGCTCGTGTCGGTGCCACAGAAGCTACACGAACATGGTGCACACAGGGCGATGACTCTTCTATGTGGCCCAGGGTAAAGAACCTATGCTTCTTGCCTCTGAGCTCCATCTGCTTGCTGACACCCTGGGCAATTCTCCAAGCCTCAGTTTCCACATCAGTGAAACAGGCTGGGAAGACTATCATTAAGAGCTACCAGACTACCTGACGCTCAGACAAGCTGTGGGTTTGCTTCTGTGATGTTCCCCCCCCTTCCTGCCCAGAGATGGAGCCAGGCCCCCACCCTCTGGGGCACATGGTAGGTGGCAGAGCCAGGACTGGAACTCAGGTGTGTCTGAGGTCCAGAGCCTCACTCCCAAGCTCCCTGTGAGAGATGGTTCCTTCACGCATGTGTGGGTCCCCAGTGCCATGCTTGGCAATGATTACATCTGTGCGCCTGTGAGGAGGAGGGAGACCCTGGTGAGCATGGCTCCAGAGAACTCTGACCACTGACTGCCAAGGATAGGTGGACCTGGAGGCTAGCAGGGTGGGGGCCTGTCTCAGAACCTTTTCTGTGACACCACAATTCTGGCACTTTCCCCAAGCCTTGGCTTCTTTATCTGTCAAGTGAGAGGGACAGGAATGACAGGGAAGGGTGCAGGGAAGCTTAAGAAGGTATATTAGGAGCTAGGTAAAAAGTCAGGCTCCCTGTGGGTGTGGGTTAACTTCAGCCCTCACCCTGGTCCCCTTCTATTCCTTCCCTTAGCAGCGTTGGGGGACCCCAAACCAACTCCACACCAGCTCGCTTCCTCTAGATTTCCCAGTCTTCACCTCCATTCCACCTCCTGAGTGCTGGGATTATAGGCATGCACCACCACTCCTGGCAAGTGTTTTTATTTTTTTATACATCAGGCCTTTATGACAACCTCCAGTCACAACCTGTTCCTAAAAACAATAACCATAATGATGCACTGCGTGACAGTCACCTAACGAAATAGGCACTGTAGGCTGTGTGGTGATCCAGCAGTGCAAGCTCAGGGTCTGCTTCTTCACCGCCTCCCTGCGCTGGGGTTTGCCACGGCTTGGCCCTGGCTGCCCTAACCAGATCCCCCACACAGCTCCACTCATCCCTATCACTAATGCTTTGATTTCCAGTCCTCGGGGCTGGGGACCACTAGGTACAGATTATCTTCTGTCTGGAAGGATCTGAACACAAGACTTACCTTTCCACAGCCTTGCTTACTTGCGTCTGCCCTCCTCTGAGCTGCACGCAGCACTGGACTGGCCCCTTCTCTGCGTCACCATCACTGTGCCCTGGTTCATGGTGGTCTCAGGAGACAGCCAGCCCAGTGCAAGCCCTGGTGCCACCACTTTGTAACTGACCCTGGAAAACAAAAACAGTTCTTACAGGAATGATGTGAGGAAAATGAGTGAATACCTGTTAAAACACATTGCAAAGCCGGGTGCCAGTGCTCACATCTATAATCCCAGCCACTCAGGAGGCAGAGATGAATAGGATTTTGGTTCCAAGCCAGGCTGGGCAAATAGTTATCAAGACCCTAACTCAAAAAAACTCATCACAAAAAAAGGTTGGCGGAGTGGCACCTGCCTGGCAAGTGTGAAACCCTGAGTTCAAGCCCCAGTACCACCCCTCCTCCGAAAAAAAAGTGCATTTGGAAACACTCAGAAGCTCCCTGTGAGCTTGTCCGCACTGACCCCTTAACCTAACCACACCCTCGTTCTTACAGGAAGAGTATCGGGGCAGAGGTCAGCAAATTTTCTGTAAAGGACCAGAAGGTACATGGCGCTGTCTGTCACAAGTACTCAACTCTCGTGCTTGTGATGTAAGAGCCGTCAGGCAAGTGCCCGAGTGAGTGGGCACGGCTGCGTTCTGGCAAGCTTCCATTTCGTTTCATACTGAAAAATGGAATTTTCTATAACTTTTACCATTTTATAAAATACTCTTGATTTTTTTCAACCATTTAAAAATGTAAAAACCTTCAGAGCACAGTGGCTCATGCCTGTAATCTTAGCTACTCAGGAAGCAGAGATTGGGAAGATCATGGTGGGGGGAGGCGGGAGTTAGTGAAACCCCCATCTCAACAAATAAGCCAGGCACAGTAGTTCATATCTGTAATGCGAGCGATGGCATTACAGTCTGAGGAGGCACCAAGCAAAAAGTGAGACCCAAACTTAAAACATAACTGAAAGTAAAAAGGGCTGAGGGACTTGGCTCAAGCAGTAGAGCACTTGTCTAGCAAGTACAAGGCCCTGAATCCAACCACCAAACAAAAAGACAGAGAGAGAGAGAGAGAGAGAGAGAGAGAGAGAGAGAGAGAGAGAGAGAGAGAGAGAGGAAGGAGGAGGAGGAGGAGGAGAGGGCGAGGGAGGGGCAGAGGGCTGTGTAAGGGCGTGTGTGCAGGGTGAATCTGGTCCACCACCACACAGGCCAGCTTCTGCCTCTCTAGGCCCTCCTTCCCTGGTTTTGGCTCTTGGATTTCGAGCAGACTCAGGCCCCAGCTTCCCGAAGGTTCACAGTTCATTTTGCTCTGACACCTGAGCTTGTGATTTCTTGGTCTGCCAACCAGTCCATTGATGCACGCAGAGTGCAACGTCCCCTAGCCAAGGTCACTCCAAGGAACTCCAACACCCACACCAAGAAGGGTCCCTTGGGCTCAGCACTTGCTACCCCATTTTCTGGTCATTTCGTGCTCTTTCCTGTCGGGGGGTAAAACAGGAGGAGGACAGGAGGAAGACAGCAGCAGGGAGCTGGTGCAGGAATAGAGGCGGAGAAGAAGGAATCCTGTTATTACTATCTGCTCCAGTTCTTTCTGGGTGCCCATTTACGTTTGCTTTCTGGAGTTCCTGAAAAGCTTGTTCTCAGGCAGCAGAGACAAATGAGGCCTGCCAGTTTAGGCAATAAATTCAGAATTTCACAGGGGTTGGAGGGTGGGGGGACAGGTGGCACAAACAATGTATACACTTGTAAGTAAATGTAACCATGATAAGATAAAAGGAGAAAGGAAAAAAAAAGAACTTCACAGTTCTCCTGGGAGCGCCTGCAGGAGGGAATCCCAGAGCCACACCTGAAGGTACCTAAAACTCACCCTTAAAGTTACCAGAGAGCCTGGCAGATTCCTCCAGCCGTTGGAGGAAGCAGGCTGGCAGGGTTCCCTCCGTGTAATTAGGCCTGGCTCTGGTGCACTTGGCAGTAGGGCCTGCAGGATGTCGCACACACCCCTCTCTCCCCTGGCCGCTCACCTGCCCTACACCTTTCCAAGAGTGGAAGGAGTCTGTGAGATGGTGTGATGCAGAAAGGAGGACGATTTAATGTCGAATCTGCATCTCTTGCTAAAACTGCTATGAAAGGAAATGCCAAATATTTACCTAAGACACTTAATCCGTCCTAACAAAACAAGTTTTCTTTGAGGACAGGGCAGTGCTGAGGTAGGAGCCTCTGAATAAAGCTTCTTTGTGTCACTGTGAATGGGCACACCAGGAAATTAACTTCTTTTTCCTTCAGGGATCCTAAAACTGGTGCCCTAGCCCACGGACCCTCCACCCCAGGCAGAGGTCAAAGCCTCTCCCTCTTTCCTTCCAGGCCATTTTCTTTCTTTCTTTTTTTTTTTTTTGGCAGTACTGGGGTTTGAACTCAGGGCCTCACACTTGCTCTTACCGACTGAGCCACTCTGCCAGTCCCCTACCAGCCCTTTTTTATGTTGGGTATTTTTCAGATAGGGTCTCATGAAATATTTGTCCAGGCTGGTTTTGAACTGAAAGCCTCTGAGTAGTTAGGATTATAGCCATGAGTCCACTGGTGCCTGGCAGGCCACTTTCTTACCTTTCAAGTCAAAATCTGTGCCTGTCCTACTGTATGTTTTGGTGCCCAGGTAAGGACCACAAACAGTCTGGCACCAGTGGTTCACACCTGTAATCCTAGCTATGTGGGAGGCTGAGATAGGAAGGCTGCCATTGGAGGCCAGCTTGGACAAATAGTTTGCAAGACCCCCACTTTCAAAATAACCACAGCAAACCAGGCACTAGTGGCTCATGCCTTTAATCCTAGCAGAGAACAGGAGGATTGAGGTTGGAAGCCAGTCAGGGCAAAAGAGTTCAAGAGACCCTACCTCAAAAACACCCATCAAAAAAAAAAAAAAATGGGGCTGGTGGAGTGGCTCAAGGTGTAGGCCCTGAGTTCAAACCCCAGTACTGCAAAAAATAAAATAAATAACCAGAATAAAATGGAGTGGAGGTGTGGCTCAAGCGGTAGAGCACCTGCTTTGCAAGAGTGAAGGCCTGAGTTAAAACCCCTGTCCCACCAAAAAAACAAAAAAAAAAGAAAAAAGAATTATTAGGTAAATGAGCCTCAGGAGAGCACACTCCGTGAGCGGGGGCGCCTGAATTTAATTTTTTAAGCTCTGCTTTGGATGACAGCTAGTTGCTTATTCGTGCAGTTTTCTTCTGCCTGTAAAGCCCTTATCACTGCCTGCCTGAGGAACTGTTGATCAGAAGCTCAGATGAGATGCCTGCTGTCTACAGAGCTCTTGCTGCCCTCCACAGAACACTGACATGCCACCACGTGCCAATCACTGTGCCTTGCATACATCAACAGTCCTGTGAGGGAGGTCACACAGCTATGGAGGGTAGTAACACGACTGCTAGTCTGCACTGTCTGGCTCTGGAGCCGGGACTTCCTCTGTGTCACTTCCCTGGTCTGCGTGTACTTCCACTTGCTGGGGACCACACTCAGGGCCTCATGCATGCTAGGCGAGTGCTCTACCACTGAGCCACGCCCCTGGCCTTGCTTCATCTTCTTATGGATCTGTCTCCCCAGGAGACTGGTCTCTTTGCAAAAGGGATTCATGCATAGATCATCTCTGGATTCCCAGCACCTAGAATGGTGCTTGGCACTCAGAAACCACTAACTCATTCAACAGACATTCTTTTTGCATGGCTACTGTGTGCTAAGAGACTTGACTCCTGCTCCCAAGGACTGTCGGCATACATAGTGGTATAGGACATGGGACAGACACGTAAATAAAGAGACTATGCTGAGAGGTGAGGGAAACAAATGTCCTGGTGTTCTGCAGTAAAACGAGATGCTGATCAGGTCTGAGCAGGTGGTGACATTAGTTGGTCCCTAGAGCACGCATGCTTCGACTTCACATAGGGATGGGTATGACTGGAACAGGGGGACTTATAGAAGGAGGACAGACAGACCTGCCCCTGAAGTCGGAATACCAGCTGATTATCCAAGTGACAAATCCCTTCATGTCACCAAGGGAGAAAGGCCCATTTCAGACTGTTTAGGAGCTTCTGGGGGAGTGGGCCAGCTTTCAGAGTGTGAAGAAGGGTTGGTTAAGACACACTACGTTCCAATGTGGGGGCCGGTTTGGGTGGGCAAGTACTAAGAGTGGAGTGAATATAATAAAATGATGTCACTTGCCTTTACTCAAGGTGGCTTTTTTACAAAAACACAGCAGCCTCACACCTTAGAACCTCCTTGTAAAACCAGAGCCAGAGCCCAAGAGGAAAGGCAGAATGAGGTCACTGGGGAGAGGCAGGAACCCAGGGAAGGTAGACTTCCCCATTACTTGGAGATCCTCCATGGGGCTCTTACCACTCCAGGTCCTGAGAACATTTTTATTTTTGCAATACTGGGGTTTGAACTTAGGACTTTGCGCTTGCTAAGCAGGCGCTCTACCACCAGCCCCCAAACATTTCTTAAAAACAAGCATTGAGCTGGGCGCTGGTTACTCACACTTGTAATCCTAGCTTCTCGGGAGGCAGAGATCATCAGGATCACAGTTCAAAGCCACCTTGGGCAAACAGTTCATGAGACCCTATCTTGAAAAAACCCATTATGAAAAAGGGCTGGTGGAGTGGCTCAAGCAGAGCACCTGCCTAGCAAGTGTGAGGCACTGAGTTCAAACCCCAGTGCTGCCTAAAAAAAAAAAAAAGTAATTGCTCATCTAATGATAATCGTCATACTCTGTGGTTCTCCTTCCTTGGGTGTTGGGGAAGTCACGTGCTCACCCGTGTCCTGAAGACAAACGAAAGCCTATTTTTCACGTTCTGCTTTAAGTGCAATTTCTCTGGCACTTGGGGTTTGGGACTGGAGCAAAGACAGGCCCTGCCCTCAGCCTCTGGCCATATTTTACCCTCCTGCTGATGCGTGAAGCTGACTGGAGAGGTCAGGTCTGCCACTGCCCACTTTCCGCGTTGTGGAAAGGTCAAGTAAACATAAACAACTGAGAAGCATGATCTAAAGTGTGAGGAGGTGTGGGGAATTTATTGTTTTTAAGAGTTCTTAACGGCCTCAAGGGTTGGGGGTGGGGTCGTGTATCCAACACAGGACAGGGAACTCTGGGGACACTCCCATTTACAATCGCCACCACTCTAATCTCAATTTTCACAGGAGCCCAAAATAAATCTCTGTGATTACTCTGCCTGCATGGTGTCTGCGCCATTTGTCTTAGAGGGAACAGAGGAGCCACTTTCAGTATGGGGTCTGATCCCCTGTAACCAGCTCCTCTGTAGGCTCATGTGGTTACAATTCTCCTGGTCCTTTCGTGCCTGTCCCAGACCCCGGCAGGCTCTCCTAACTTCAGGGGCAGTGGTCACCTCCCCCAGCCCTTCACAGAAAGCTGGGCTTCCCAGAACTGTTTTCAACAGGCTGCTCTCTTCCTCCTCCGACGTGCCTGGACTGGCTGGGGTGTTGTACAACAGAGTTCTAGTTTCCCTTCCCGGAACGTGGAAGGCTCCAATCCTCTGCCTTCAGGAGCACCTGTGCACATCTGGCCAGAGGAGACCAGCAGGGGGAGCCAGATAAAAATCAGATTCTTGGAGTACAGGACAAAAGGGTTTCTGGAAACACTCAGGCAGTTTTCCTCCTCATGTAAGATGCACAGAACCAAGTGCGTTGTTAAAATGGATGGTTTGAGGTTCAGGTGAGTGAAAAGCCACAACTACTATTTCTTAAGCACCAAGTACATTCCAGGCTAGACACTATACAGAGCGGCTCGCACATTACAGCAAGGGTCAGGAACTAGGAGGACTGGTGAGTGGAGGTCTAGGCACTGGGGTCAAACTGAAGATGTATGACAGATTCATGTGACTGCAATTAGGAGAGAGAGGGAGAGAGGAAGAGCGAGAGGGACAGAGGGAGGGAGAGAGGGACAGAAAGAGGGAGAAAGAAATGGGGGGAGAGTGAGAGAGAGAAGGAAAGAGAGAGAGAGAAGAGGGAAACAGACAAAAGGAGAAGGAGATAAAGGGAGACAGGGAGCAGAGAGAGACAGAGAGTGAGAAAGGAAGGAACTCCTGGGGAGGATGTGGAGAAACTGGAACCCTGTGCATCGCTAGTGGCCTTACAAAATGGTATAGCCACTATGGAAAATGACAGGACAATTCTTCAAAACATTAAAAATAGAACAAAAGTTAAAAATAGAATCAGCATATGATTGAGCAATTCCACTTCTGGTATATACCCAAAGAAACTGAAAGCAGGGTCTCAGAGATGTTTGTATGTAGTGTTTACAATAGCCGAAAGGTGTGCACTGGTGGAGAAAAAGATAAATATTATATGTGTGTGTGTGTGTGTGTGTGTGTGTGTATATATATATATATACACACACACATATATATATATGAATTCAATTTAAAAAGGAACTGCTGATATATGCTCCAGAATGGATAACCCACTGAAATAAGAAGTCACAGGACACAAATACTGTGTGACTCCACATATTATGAGGCACTTACTCTCCAAGGGATAGAGGCTTCTTGGTTAATGGATACTGAAGGATGGTTTTGCAAGATGGAAAGAGTTCTGGAGATTTGTTGCACAGAAATGTGAATGTACTTAACACCCCCAAACTTTCCACTTAAAATGGTTAAGAAGGGAAGTTTTATATTATATATAGTTTACCAAATTTTTAAAATATTCCCTGCAACACTAAGGTGCCTCCCAGTTTCAAATACCTAGGACCACCAGCTTCTCCCTTTTTTTATGCAGTACACACACTAATTCTTAGTTTTGAATGACTTGATAGTAACAAAAAGCTATGAAAATTCAGATCACAAATGTACATTAATGATCCTAGCTACTTGGGAGCCAGAAATCAGGACTGAGGTTTGGAGCCAGCCTGGGCAAAAAGTTAGGGAGATCCCAACTCCATCAACAAACTGGGTATGGCCTATAATCCCAGCTAGGAGGAAAGCACAGGTAGACAGATCACTGTCTGAGCCTGACCCCAGGCAAAAAGCTGGAGACCCTATCTGAAAAATAACTAAAGCAAAAAAGGCTGGAGGTGTGTGTCAGGTGGCAGAGCCCTTACCTACAAGCAAGCTCAAGCCCTGAGTTAAATCCCCAACACTGACCAAAAAAAAAAGGAAATGAATGAAATCAGTATGACACTCTGTACATTTTTTTTTTTGCGGGCTGGGATTTGAACTCAGGGCCTACACCTTGAGCCACTCCATCAGCCGTTTTTTGTGATTTTTTTTTTTTTTTCGAGACAGGGTCTCAAAAACTATTTGCCCCAGCTTGGCTTTGAACCTTGATCCTCTTGATCTCAGCTCCTGGGTAGCTAGGATTACAGGCTTGAGCCCTGCAGACACTATGTACTTTCAAACCCCATTCATCACTTGATCTATAATATTTAATTTCATTTTGTGCAAATCGTAAATCCATTTACTCCACAATAATTTTCAATAGGTCCAAAGACTAAGGAGCATTGCTACAGAAAAATATATACACCAAGGACTTCAGGGATATAGAACTTAAAGTGGAAAAGGGGAAAATCAACCTGATTTCTCAACAGGGAAGAGACCCAGATCCTCCATCAGGGAAAACACTGCACTCTCCCTCCTGCTGCTCAGTAAGGAAAGAATGTTCAATAATGGTGACAGGAGAGAAACGTGAGGGGCGGTGGGGGGCACGAATTGTGTTCCTAGCAGCACTGTGAGGTCACAGGGTGCCCTTGAACAAGGCCTATAATTTCTGGGAGCTACTCTTTTGTAAAGACAAGGGCCAGATAGAGAAACAACACTTTTTTTGTGTGTTTGTGCTGGGAGCATGAAAGAGATTCAAAACGCAGGTTTTTAGCTGGGCTGGTGGCTCACACCTGTGATCCCAGCTCCTTGGGAGGCTGAGATCTGGAGGATCGCAAGTCAAGGCCCACCAGATCAAATAGTTTGAGAGATTCTATCTCCAAAATACCAGAGCAAAATGGACTGGAGGTGTAGCTCAAGTGGTAGAGCACCTGATTTGCAAGTGTGAAGCCCTAAGTTCAAACATCAGTCCCACAAAAAAAAAAAAAAAACACAGGATCTTTGTTATGTGTCTCTTCATTACTATGACATCTCAGATAGTAATTTATAACCTAAGGCTGGTGCCACTCCTGACCTCTGAGTGCTCCAGATCCAGGAAGGGCTTTTCTTAGCAGGCCTTGTGCTGCTCACTTCAGTCCACATCTGGCAGGGAGTACTGCCTCTGAGCTGAACAGATAGACCAGTCTGAGTTTCTGTGAGGATGAACTGAACGCAGTAGCCAGCATCCCCAGCATCCGGGGATGATACCTGATAGCTAATGAGTGTGGGCACAGAAGAACCAGTGCAAACGAGGCTTTTTTACCTTAATAAAAACAACTCAGGAAATAAGAGTCTGAAAAAAGCCAACCACATCACGGTACAGCAGTAAAATAAACACTTCTCAGTTACTTTGAATGACGGGTGTATGGGCTGGGGGCTCAGGAGGGAGAGTGCATGCCTGCCTACCCAGCCAGAGAAACTGGGTTACTGCCAAAAAAACAAAAAAGTCAACTGTGCTGCTTGTATAAGTGATCCAGACAGAAGCATATGGTCCAAAAAAGTGAAAAGGAGGGCACAAAATTCTGTTGGCTATATACAAATGTACTAAAATTCAGAAAAGTGAACTCGACACGCACACCTGTAAGTCCAGCTGAAGACTGCTTGAGCCTAGGAGTTTGAGGCCACCCTGGGAACATAGTGAGATCTGCTTCAAAAACAAGGGAGGGAGCTGCAGGCCAGTGGCTCCCATCTGTAACCCTAGCTACTCAGGAAGCAGAGGTCAGGAGGATCCAGGTATGAAGTCAGCCTGGGCAAATAGTTTGTGAGACCCTATCTTGAAAATAACCTACACAAAAAAGGGCTGGTGGAGTAGCTCAAGTGGTAGAGCGCCTGCCCAGCAAGCGTGAGGCGCTGAGTTCAATCCCCAGTACTGCGGAAAAAACACACAACAAATACACCAAAAAACCTTCTGTGAGGAACGTGAAAAGCTGGGTATAGTGGTACACATTATAATCCCAGCACGTGGGTGACTGAGTTAGGTAAGTACCAAGTTTGATGCCAGCGTGGGCTACATAGTGAGATCCTGTCTCAAAATGCTGCACTTCCTCCCTGCCAAAAAAAGTAAAAAAGGACCTATGGCTTGGGAGAAAATATTTATAGATCATATGTTGGATAAGGGTCTAGCATACAGAATATATAAAGAACTCAAACTCTTATTACGCAAGAACAAAAAGACAAGCAACTCAGCTGAAAAAGACACCAAGGACTTCATTAAACATTTCATCAAAGATAAACCACAAACAAGCACATGAAAAGGTGTGTACCATCTTTTCATTAGTCATTAGGAAAATGCACATCAAAACTATGATGAGCTGGGCACCAGTGACTCACGCCTGTAATCCCAGCTACTCGGGAGGCAGAGATCAGGAGGATCGAGGTTTGAAGCCAGCCTGTGGAAATAGTTCTGCAAGATCTTATCTCGAAAAACCCTTCACAAAAACGGGCTGATGGAATGGCTCAAGGGGTAAGCCGTGAGATCAAGTCCAGTATGGCAAAAAAAAAAAAAAAAAGCAATGAGGCCAGGCATGGTGGCTCTTGCTTATAATCCCAGCTACCAGGGTGGTGGAGATCAGGAAGATCTTGTTTAGAGGCCACCCTGGGAAAACAGTGAGAGACCCCATCTCAACCAATAAGAAGGTAGGTGCAGTGGTATTTGCCTCTCACCCTAGCTATGCAGGAAGCATAAATAGGATTGTAGTCCAGGCTGGCCTGGACATAAATGTGAGACCCTATTTTAAAAAAATGAAAGCAAAAAGGGTTGGGGGGCATGGCCTAAGTGGTAGAGCGCCTGTCTAGTAAGCACGAGGCCCTGAATTCAAACCACAGTACCACAAAAAAAAAAAAAAAAGCAAAACAAAACTATAATGAGGCAGGATATAGTGGTGGAAGCCTATAATTTCAACCTTGTCTGAAAATCAAATAAAAACAAAACAAAAACATCAGCACCAAAACAATAAAAAAAACCCCTCCAATGAAGGGACTGAGGTACAGCTCAGAGGCAGAGCACTTGCCTAACGTTTGCGTAGTACAGCCACACAAACTACCACCCGGCCATTAACATGGCAGCCATAACAAAAGGAAAACCACCCTTGACAAGCAGATGGAGAAGCTGGCGTCCACAAGGCTAGTGGGATAGGAAATGGTGCAAGCGCTATGAAAAGCGGTGTACAGTTCCTTACAAAAGTTAAACACAGAACAACCTGCAATGCCGCTCTTAGGTGTATGTCCCCAAAGAACTGAGAATGGGTATCAAACAAAGCCTCTGTTCCATCTCCAGCACTGCAAAGAGAAAAAAAGTTGTGGAATCATGCTAAAAACTGCTGAAGGGTACACTAGAAAATGGTGGGGTTTAGGGTATGTGAATTATATTTCAATAAACAGAGATTCTAAGGTTTTTCGTGGTTAAATTTGCTTCAGTTCTTTAATGTTTTTTCGGTAGTACTGGGGTTTGAACCTGGGGCCTTGTGTCTAAGTGCTCTACCCCTGAGCCTCACTCTCAGACCTTTATGCTTTAGTTTATCTTTTAGACAGTGTCTTGAGCTTTTGTCTGGGACTGATCCTCTCACCTCTGCCTCCCACATAGTTGGGATTACAGTAATGCACCACCAGGCCTGGCCTCTTAAATTCTGTTTTCCCATGTGTGCATGTCTTCTTAATGTCACTAACGGTGCAGGATATGTTGACATATGAGGCTTGAGTGCCTCTCCCTCTTTGTAGACTCGTTTGTCACTTCTGCCTTCTCACTCTTGGTCCCCAACTGCAGACCAAACATCTAGCCGTTACTGTAACATGTACCGCGAGGCTCTTTTCAAGACTTCACACCAATACGCATAGTCCATCTGCCCAGAAACGAACCGGTGACCTCTGTTCAGCTCCTCCAATCCCACACAAATGTCACTGCACCTTAGAACACCCCTAGGTCCCCTCTGCCCCACCTCAGAAAGTGTTCCTTCTCCTAACCTCTGTCTGTACCTCTGCGGTGGCATCTGCACTGTAGTGATGGGGCCCCGTGTCTGCCCGCTTCTTCCTTCTCTCTGCACCTTGGACTGGGACCTCAAGGAGGCACGGCTGTCCTATTTCATCTCGAGACCAGCGCAGTGCTTAGGAGTAAGAGAAGAAGCTAACGTTATCTGAGGGCACAGAGAGAATGATTAATCTCCACACCCATTCTGTGACGTACACACGGCCACCTCCACTTCACAGATGAGGAGACAGGTTCAGAAAGGTCTTCCCAAGGTCATCTGAATTCTGAATGATGGCATGGAGGAGGCTGACCAGCACTGGACCTCTGCCTTCTGTCGGTGCAGTGAGGCGATGGTTAGTGCACGCTATGAGGTCAGACTGCATGGGGACAATCCTGCTTCTTCCATTTCTCTTTATGGCTTTAGGCAAACCACTTAACGCTACACACAGAGTTTTTATGAAGAGCATATGAGATATAAAAATGTATAAAGCACTCAGAACAGTATCAGTCACATACTAAGCGCTCAATAAATGTTAGTAATGACAGTTTTCGTTTTTTGGTGGTACTGATTCTTTAACTCAGTCCTCCCGCTTACTAGGCAGATGCTTTACCACTCGAGCCACTTCCCCAGGCCCAGTTATGACATTTATCACTGCCCCATGTTGAACCACTGTTTGGTATACACCAGATGGTTCAATAAAAGACAGCCTTGTTTGCAGAGGTCGCTGGATTACACATCCAACTGTCAAACTAAGACGAGAGTCTCTTAGGAGCCCAGAGAAGGTAATGTTAAAATTCTAACCAGTAAAAACTCTAAAGTGAAAACACCTTTAAAAGTGACTTTTTAAACTCTTTAAGCTGACAATGGCCACAAAATGGAGTGGAAACCAAGTATTTTCACCCTATTTCCAGATAAATTGGACTGCATAGTCTACCCATCATAAGAAGAACAATATTAAAGGTTCAGCTAAGCTCTGCTTTTTGTAATAACAAGGTACTAATGGTAGTAGCACAAGCTCTTAATACCTGTGAGGCACTCTTTTTTTCTTTTTTCAGTCAGTGCTGGGGATGGAAAACAGGGCCTTTCGCACGCTAGGATAGTGTTCAGCGTTCTACCACTGAGTACATTCTTAAGTCTTTGTTGCTTCTGTTTTTGGGTGTTTTTTTTTTGGCAGCATTGGGGTTTGAGATCAGGGCCTTACACTAGCTAAGCAGGTGCTCTTACTGCTTGATCCACTGTCTGCCCTTTTTTGTGATGAGTTTATTCAAGATAGGGTCTCTCGAGCTGTTTGCCCGGGCTGGCTTTGAATCATGATTTTCCTGATCTCTGCCTCCTGAGTAGCTAGGATTACATGCATGAGCCACCGGTGCCCAGTGCTCTTCATTTTTTTTTTTTTTTGAGATAGGGTCTTGCTATGTAGCCTCAAGTTAACTCTGAACTCACAATCCTCCTGCCTCAGCCTCCAGAGTGCTGGGATTACAGGTGTGTACCACCATGCCTGGTAAGGTACTCTTTACATATATGTTTTATTTACATGAACAACTTGCTATTCATTGAATCTGACTCTCAGAGCAAAAGCAGATTGCTGGCTCATGGCAGAACCATTCTAGGAATAGGGAGACTTGCTCCTAAATTTAATCACTTGTAAAGGTGACAAAAGGTTAGGCCACTCAGTGTTGGAGAGGATGAGCTCCCAGAAGGTGGAAATGCTTGGTGGTGACACCAGACAGAATTTCTATATCTGATGTCAGGATAGTAGGGAAGTCAGTGCTGCATAAAACTCGAGAACACTTTGCAGTGATGGCTGACTTCCAGCTGAGCCATTAAGAGAAAAGCAGAAGAAAGCTGCAGGTAGAAATACCCTTGGGAACACACAGAGCACACTGAGTGTTTGAAGTTGGCACTTAACCTTCTATTATTGAACTTGGAGTTTGCTGTTCTGGGGCCAACATGAGTCCACTTAGGACACCGTTCCACAACACTGCTTATTTCTGTTACCTGGGCTGCACAGAGGGTGGGAAGGGCTGCAATCAGACCTAATGGTTGGGCCTCATGATAATAAGAGGTTGGGTTGCTTTCCAGCCACAATCATGCTATGATCTCGTTTGGGATTTTTTTTTTCTCCATTTCACTAACGGTAATGGAATAATAGAAGCTCTTAGTATGTGTGAGACGCTATATATCTTTGTATCTGTCTATCTAAAGACTACATAGCACTTACTAGTATTTCTTGACATATACATTCTTTAAAGGACATCTCTTAAGATGAGACAAGAGAAGCCAATTGGGGGGAAAAAATAGGTGAAGAACGTTTTAAGGAGAGTACTCCACTCCACATGACAGAACAGAATGGGAGAGCTGGCCAGAAGGGAACTGAGATGGTAGAAGGAGAGGCAGTTCTGACAGAAGGTATGCAGGCTGAAGGAAAGGATAAGCAGAACAGGAGAAAGGAGAGTCAGGACTCAGAAGGGAGAACAAGGATATTCTCCACCTTATTGTTCTCCCTCCAGGATAGATGAATTGAATAAAATTAATTGTACAAAGGGGTTTCACTGTGATATATCCAATTATACATGATGTTTCTTATTTAGTTATTTATTTTGGGTGGTACTGGGGTTTGAACTCAGACCCTTGCACTTGAGCCACACTGGAGCACCGGAATTTTCTTTTAAGTAGGATGCATACTCTCGATCCCACATCCAATTGTCACTTCTATGGTGCACCATGTATTTTAGTTGGAACATGGCTCTGCCCAAATAATCAAGTGATCTGCAGTGAGTACCCTCTTCATTTTGGGTCAGCCCCAAAAGAATCCATTAGTTGTCATCACATCAGCTCCCCTTGTTAGGCTTCCTGGCATGGCTGCTGATCAATTATAGTGGATGTGTGACCACACAGGAAGGTGCTGGGGTCCACCGTCAGTCCTATCCACAATCCTTCCAGCCGGCAACACTTCTTGAAGGAGTTGTCTGCTCTCAGGCTTCCTTTTTTCATCTCTTTTTCTCCACACAATGAACACATTTTAGTCACCCATTCTCCTCACCAAAATTCCTCCTCCAATGGCTTTCTTGTTCCCAAAGCCAATGGATTTTCTTTTTGCAGTACTGGGATTTGAACTCAGTACCTACACCTTGAGTCACTCCACCAGCCCTTGTTTGTGATGGGCTTTTTTTGAGATAGGGTCTTGAGAACTATTTGCCCAGGGCTGGTTTTAAACTGGGATCCTCCTGATCTCTGCCTCCTGAGTTGCACTCTCCTTCTGAATCACTGACACCTGCTCTTCCTTCTTGATTACATTCCAACCACCTCCCCAGGGTCCCCAAACCTGCATCTCCTCCTGTTACCCCAGTGAATGGCACCACTATCTCCCAAGTCAACCAGAGACCAAATGTCTAAGTTTCTCCTGTTTATTCCCAACCTCACCTCAGCTGTGGAGTCCTGCTGCTCTTCCCAGTGTGACTCTTTGAGATCAGTGACATCTTTGGAGCACTTTACTCTGTGCCAGGCGTGTTTAAGCGAGACACTCCTCGCCAGGCTAGAAGGTGAATTTTATTCTCAGCTCTGATTTTCAGATTAGTGGTTAAGTAACTTGCATAAGGTCACACATCACCAAGTGGCAAAGCAGGATTCAAACCCAGGTGGCGTGCCTCAATTCTGAGGACAGGTCACTACACTGCCTCATTAGACCACTGCAAAAGCCACGTGGCACTGTCGCACTGTCACGGCTTCTCTAATTGACCCGGTGGCCAGAGCGGTCTTTGTAAAGTACACATCGGACTCTTGTCATGGTCTTGTGTAAAACTCTGTACTGGTTCCTCACTGCCTTCAGGGAAAAGGCTTCCTCCAACACGGCATTCAGAAACTTCTATAGCCTGCCCGGCAAGCATACACCTCTTTGGCTTCGTGGTTTTGGTTTTTGGCCTCATTTTAAACCACGACCCTGAAGTAGCCCACTAGCCACACTGACAACCTAGGTTTCCAAGCTTCTACACGTTGTCTGATGAGTGAAGCACATTACCACTTTCTGCACCTGAGGCAAGGCCACTGCTCCTTCAGTGAGCTCCCACAGCCCCCACCGTGAAACCCTCACTGTAGCATTCATTTCACTATGAACTACAATCTACCACAAGAGAGTGAGCTCCTTCAGAGCTGGCATTGTTCACTGTTGGAGGGTTTGTTTTGTTTTTTTTTTTTTGGTGGCACCTGAGTTTGAACTCAGGGCCTCAGGCTTGCTAGGCAGATGCTCTACCACTTGAGCCATTCCCCAGCCCACCTTTACTGTCTTCATCACAGTCTTTAATGCTGTAATGTCCTATACAGCTCTTATTTTCATGTGTGTTAGTGAGGTTTTTCTTCATAGCTGGAGTATAAGTTTCTTGTTCTGTCCCCCCCTACACCTTACTATGGCACTGGGGATTGAACCCAGGGCCTCACTCATGCTAGGATAGCTATCCACCACCAAGTCCCCAGACTGTTTATAAGTTTCTTGAAGGTAGGAAATATATCCAGTACTCTTTTTTTTTTTTTTTTTTTTTTTGGTGGTACTGGGGTTTGAACTCAGGGCCTACACCTTCAGCCACTCCACCAGCCCTTTTTTGTGATGGGTTTTTGAGATAGGGTCTCCTGAACTATTTGCCCAGGATTGCTTCCAACTGTGATCCTCCTGATCTTTACCTCTGCTGGGATTACAGGCATGAGCCACTGGAGCTTGGCTACATCCAGTACTACGTAGAGGTATTTACACAATTTGGCTTTTTTTTTTGACAAGATTTCACACTGTAGCCCAGGCTGGCCTGGACCTTGCCATTTAGCCCAGGATGCCTTGAACTTATCATTCTTCTGCCTCAGCCTCTTGAGTACTTGGGATCACAGGTGTGTGCCACCATGCTCAGCATTTTGATCCTGACATTGATGTCTGTATTTTTTTACCCCCCACAATCCCTGTGGTGCTGGGGATGGAACTCAGAGTCTATGCATGTTAGTTGTGCTTGTACTTTTACCTACCATAACAACAGGCTAGGGGAGCACAGAATTACAGGGGGCAAGTGATCAGTGTTATGCATGTATCTGAGATCACAGTGCTACACTGGGACTAGAACTTACGTCTTTTCCAAAACCTACACTCACAAATTATTTAATATACTGCTTCTCCTACTTTAAGCCAGTGCTTAGCTCATACTGGGTGTTGGTAAATTTTAAAAACTGCAAGTCCAGTTTACTGAGATTGGAGAATGTCAGATTCCCTTCCAAGAGAGGCCTAACTGTAGCTCATGCACGACATGAACTCGTGCAAACATCAGTGGTCTAGTCTTACCAACCAGTTGAGTTATGGTCTCTGACCTTGTTCCTGTGACACAGAGGACCTCATGTTCACTAATGTGAAAGCTATGCTTTCTAAGGCTGACTTCAAAGCCAAAATCCACTCTCATTCCAGAACTTACTCTTCCTTTCACTTCTCAAACCCATGGTGTAATGTTCCCAGGTTCTCTGCCTCTGTGGTTTCTCAGTTCCCACTGTGGAATGGCTTGCTTTTGAAGGCAACCTATGCTCAACAAACCTTCTTGGTTGTTTTTATTTTTTTCCCTTAAAAGAGTATGTTCTTAGCCCAGTGACTCACTGTTATAATCCTAGCTTTCTGGGAGGCTGAGATCAGGAAAACTGTAGTTCAAGGCCAGCCTGGGCAAATAGTTCCTGAGACCCCCATCTCCAAAATAATCAGAACAAGATGGACTGGTGATGTGGCTTAAGCACTAGAGCGCCTGCATTGCAAAGCCCTGAATTCAAATGCCAGTCCCACCAAAAAAAAAAAAAAATCTTGTTCTCTGTAGGCTTATTAGAGTCTTTTTCCTTACACAGTACTCTGATTTTTTTCCTTTATTTCAAACATTTATTAAAAACATAACCATGGGGCTGGAGGTGTAGCTCAGTGGTAAAGTGTTTGCTTAACATGTGTGAAGCCCTGGGTTCAATTCCACACATCACAAAACAAAACTATGTATCAAGAATATATAAAATGAGCTGGGTGCTGGTGAATATGCCTATAATCCTAGCTACTCAAGAGGCAGAGATCAGGAGAATTGAGGTTCGAAGCCAGCCCAGGCAAATAGTTTGAGAGAGCCTATCTTGAAAAAACCCATCACAAAAAAGGGCTGGTGGAGTAGCTCAAGGTGAAGGCCCTGGGTTCAAGCCCCAGTACTACAAAAATAAATAAATAAAAATAAAAAAGGGCTGGTAGAGTGACTCAAGGTAAATGCTCCAAGTTCAAGCCCCAGTACCACAAAAAATAAATAAATAAAATAATACATAAAATGGCTGGGCATGTGGTTCATACCTGTAATCCTAGCTTCTCAGGAGGCAATAGTCAGGAGGATCACAATTTGAGGCCAGCCTGGGCAAATAGTTCGAGAGACCCATCTCAAAAATAACCAACACAAGAAAGGACTGGCTCAAGTGGTAGAGTGTCTGCCTAGCAAGCATGAGGCCCTAAGTTCAAACCCCAGTATCACCACACAAAAAAAGAATATGTAAAATGGAAAACCCTAACTTACTGAAGGTCTCATTTTCAAAGAAAAGGCCTTGGGGTTTAGAGATTTTGACTCGAACATTATTTCTTTAACAAGCTTCCTAAGCCATCACTTGCACTTACACCCAAAGTGCCTTTCAGCACAAGCTCGGTGGCTACTTCTGCAGCACACTGAATGAAGAGAAGAACAGAGGCCCAGCGAGGAGTCTAAGCCTGAGGCCAGCCTGGGATATGTGGAGGCCTTGATTCAGAGAACCAAAAAAAGAGACAGACAGAGGAAGGAAAGAGGGAGAGGGTGAGAGAGGGAGGGAGGGATGAAGGAAGAGAAAGAGAGCCAAAAGAGAAGAAAAGGAAAGAAGGGTGAGAGAAAGGAAAGAGGAGAGGGGAAGGAGAGAGAGAGAGAGGAGAGAGAAAAAGGGAAAGAAGGGGGAGAGAGAAAGGAGAAAGGAGGGGTAAGGAGAGAGAGAGAGAGAGAGAGAGAGAGAGAAAGAACATGAATAGCTGGAGCCAACTCATTTGATCTTACTACAAAAAAAAATTTTGACAGCGTTCTGACTTCCTAAGTAGATCCCTCCACTTACAGACCTGGTTGTCAAGTTGAGCTGCCCATCCCTGGGAGGTGCTCAGGAGGCTAGTTCCTCACTGAACAGCCTTTGCTCTGGGTCAGCACTCATTTAATATGAAGCCAAGCATGGAACATCTCTGAAACACTTAGTAAAGTATGGGAGTTATCTTCTACCGCGGTGTCATCAGGATATAAACTATCTATATCCATGTCAGAGCAGAGCTGTATCATATCATTACTGCAGCCATCTTTTCAGAAGAAATCTCAAGGTTGGAGTAACAGCTCTAAAATATAGCCCGGCTGCACCAACAGCCTTCCTTGAAGGCAGATGCCTCTGAGGGACTGAGAATCAAGTTCTTTATTCCAGAAAAAAATCAAATCAAGCTGATAAATTAGTTACAGGGGAGCAGAAATAGGGATGAGTAAGCTGAGAAAAAAAATCTAAGTGTGGTCTGTCTTGTATCTTTTCTAAGCGACGCTGTGCCTGCAGAGACCTGAGACACAGCACAGAATGTAGCTTTGCTGTGTGTCATTAAAAGGTGTGCATCAGGCAAGATGGCAGTTTTTTGAATAGAAAACTTAAGACAATTGCACCAGGTAAGGAAACCTTGGGCTTCTGAGGCAGAAAAACTGCCATCTCCACATGGGCACAGCAGACAATCTGGAAATGGAACAAGTGCTGGCTGTCTCTATCACAATCAGAGAGAAAAATACAATCCAGCAGAAGCAGCCACTCAGAGAATAAGGAGGAGGGCTGAGGGTGTGGCTCAAGTGGGAGAGAGCTCGCCCAGCATATGTGAGGTCCTGGGTTCGATCCTCCCTCAGTACCACCAAAGAAAAAAAAAATTCAAACTCTTGGAAGGAGCATTTTCTCAGAAATCAATAACTAAGCACTTACTGCATATAAAGGCAGTGGATTAGGTACTGAGGATCGACTTCCAAGAGCCCTGCTTCTCTGAAATTCATTCTCTCATTTTGTATGTGTGCATGTCATCTATAAATGCATATATATAATTTGATACATGTAACTGGTGCTGGGGATGAAACCCAGAGGCTTGGGCACACTGAGTATGTGTTCTACCACTGAGAGATATATACCCCAGTGCTCAAGCCTGTACATTTTAGGTAATAAAACAAAATGCATATCCGGTATGTCTTGTAGCAGTGTGAGAGTAAACAGGGCTTACCAGGAAACTTGCCCAAAGGCGGCTTCCATGTCAGCCTTCTGTCTATGGAAAAATCCTATGTGCTCTCCGAATATAGTGTTAGACTTGTTTTTAGCAGCTGAAATATCACTCTGTTACAGTTTCACTTTTCCTCCCTTATTCTGTTTTGCACCTTTTTTCACTACCTGACCCTTCCTGTATTTATCATCTGTCTTTCCCAGCTAGAATATAAGCTGGGAAAGGGCACAGATTTCAAATAGTGTGTTCACAGATACAGTCCCAGTAGGAAGAACTGTATCTAGCATGCAGTATGTCCTCAAACATATTTGTAAATATTTGTTAAAAAGACTATGTTAGAATTGTTTCTTGTTTATTTGTGGGACTAGATATGAACTCGGTGCAGGCACTTTACCACTTGAGCCGCACCTCCAGTCCATTTTGCTCATTTGTGATTTTGGAGATGGGGGTATCTTGAACTATTTGCCTGGGCTGGCCTGGAACTGCAAGCCTCCCCATCTCAGTCTCCCAAGTAGCTAAGATTACAGGTGTGAGCCACAAGGTCCCCACCCTATGTTAGAATTGTTAAATGTAAAGTTTTGGCATATTTGTGTATGTGTGTGCATAAATAAATTTACAGACTCTGTGGACTATTTTCCAGTGTAGTCCAAGTCAGGGGCTAAGAGTCAGAAGATTATGTGGAGAGCCATTTCAAAAACAAAGTATCATATCTTATTGAATGGACCAAAGGAATTAAACATTGCCAGGAAATGGCTTTAAAGAGTGAACTAGGGCTGGAAATGTGGCTCAAGTGGTGTAGAGTATCTGCCTAGCAAGTGCGAGGCCCCGAGTTCAAATCCCAGTACCACACACACACAAAGTGAACTAAATGCATCCCTGTCCTTTCGTCCCTGAAATCTGAATGGCACAAATTCAAATTCACTTCAGATGAGTTGAATTCATATTAGCTTTCTACTTTGATAAAGCTTGTACAACTTATTTAGTAAAGGTTTTTTTTTTTTTTTTTTTTTTTTTTTTCCTTCCTCCTAAATTACTGCCTGCAAGATGGAAACAAGAGTCTCCCATCTCTATTTTGGGATTTGCCTGAGTCACAAGGTAGTCTTGTCAAGTCATTCTGTTCTATCTCTCAGTTTATGGAGCCTGCCTGGGAACTTCAACTGTCAGCCAAACAGGAAGAGGGCCCTTCTCATAACTCCAAAAATCCCGAGTCATATAGACTTGGTGAGGTTTAATGATAGAGATAAATCAGTGCAAATGGACTTCCCCATGAGGGAGAGGAGGTGGAGCAAACATTTTACTTAACTTCCTCTGTATGGATTCAGGGCTGGTAGAGAGAGCAGACTATATAGTTAAGCAAGCTTTCTAATATCTGCCTAACACTGCAATTTCAACTGAAGATACCCTTTTTGTATTCCTACTATATATGGCTAACCCAAACCTTAAATGTAAGCAAAGGAGTGTGGCTGATCTGACCCTGGCAAAGTTACACTGTTTAAATAAAAGCGTCAGTGACCAGAAACATGAATTAACCACAAAGGCCCTTTTTCGCTTTCAAGGATGGGTGTGAAGAGTTACTTTCATCCCATACTCTTATTTGTGCTCTCTCTGTGTCTTGAACTCCCCCTGGTTTTGCATTTCCCATTCTCTTCTCCACACTGCTCTGGGTCTTAGTGATGAGAGACCACCTCCCTCCATGATGCCTCTTGACAGTTACTCTTTCTGTACTCACACAAACAGAAACAGAAGCGATGACACGCTGCGCAGGTCTCACACTGCCACACTTGCTAAACACAACTTGAACTTCTCGGCTTCTCTTCACTTGGCTGAGTTCCTGTCTTGGCTCAGGGTTGGTGATCTTGCATGACGTAGGAAACTTAGGACCCAGGGGGCGCCTTTCAGCTGAAAAACACCTCGCTCTGCAGCAAGCTAGCTGGGAAGCTCCCAGTTCTAAAGAGAGGCTGTTTACCAGAAGAACATAACAAGGGCAGGTCTCACTGCAAGGCTGGGACGAGGAGGCAAAGCCACTGTCAAGGGGACCCCAGCTGGACACTGGTTGTTCCATCACCTGCAGGATGCAGGAGGCGAGGATGCGGTTGGCTTGGATACAGACATTCCTTCTCAGCAACATGATCCTAGCAGAAGCCTATGGATCTGGAGGTGAGATTACCACCCTTCCTTTCTGCAGCCGAATGGGTAAAGCCCCAGGTTTCCCAAACATGGCCAGGATGACAGGAAGCAATGCTTTTTGTTATCCTATGACCTCCACCCCTCCCTTTCCATGTCAGGGGCTTGCAGCTCCATCTTTGCCTTTAAGAACAAAGGCAAGTAGCCACTTTCTCTTTCTTTGATCAGAGTGGATGGAGCTTGGGACTTCAGCTCCCCTCTTCCTAAGTCCTGTCCTTTTTCAAGCCCCTTCCTTGCACGGCCAGTGCACAGAGCTCCCATCTCCCAGCCTCCAACCGTGGCTCTCCTGCTGAGCTGAGAGTCACATCCAGGCAGGGTCCCCCCACCCCACCCCCATTTGGGACTCTCTTGAGTCTTTTGCCTGACTGAATTAAGGCTTTTGTAGGATTCTCTGGCGAGGCAGCGCTGCTGACTAGTTAAATCCACAGAAGGTGGCCTTACCCGTGGAGGAGGAACAAGAGTTTATGTAACGTGGTCATTTCAACACAAGGGATGACTTTCAGGTTTGGCTGCCCACCAACCCAAAACTCCCAGCCGTCTCCACGAAAGGGACCTTAAAAGCCAAGCCTCCTACTTCTCCAAAGTAGCCACAAGTTCAAAAGTAACCACCCTTTGCCTCTTCTGCAGCGTTTTTACAAAAACAGAAATAAGCTCGCTTTCTTGGATTGTAGCCTGAGAGCCGGGCACTGGCTAAGGGGATTTCTACGCTCTTCTGTCACTTGGAACCTCAACCACCTTTCGAGACAGGGGGTCCAGGGTCCCCCACCCCCATTCTCCCCTAGGAGACAGACGGCCATGGCCATGGTGGGTGGGGGGGCCCAGCCATGCCCGGCGCCTCCCGTGGGTCAAGGTCCTCTTGCTCACAGGCTGCTTCTGGGACAATGGCCACCTGTACCGGGAGGACCAGAGCTCGCCAGCGCCGGGCCTCCGCTGTCTCAACTGGCTGGACACGCAGGGCCACCTGGCGTCCTCGGCACCCGAGTGGGGTGAGTGTCCGCCCGGGGGTGCGTGGGGCGGGGGTGGGGACGAAGGGGGTGGCGCGCGATGGTCGCCGAAGTCAGTCCCGGACCCTGACCCCAGGCACGTCGCCTTCTCTCTCCTCTAAGGTGCCGGCGACCACAACTACTGCCGGAATCCGGACGAGGATCCGCGGGGACCCTGGTGCTACATCAGCAGCGAGGCCGGCGGCCTTGACAAGAGAACTTGCGAGAACATTCGCTGCCCAGGTACCCACGGTGGACCCCGAGGACCTCGGGATCCCAGTGTCCCGGACGGACTGGGAAGCGAGGTTACACCCGTAACGCACGTGCGGCCGCACGACGCCGGGCCGGCCCCCGCCCCGCCCCTCGAGCTCTCTGATTGGTCAGAGCTGTCTCCAGGCCGCGAGGCTCAAAGCCCATTGGTCGGCGCCGCCTCTCCGAATGAGCTCATCCTCCGCAAGCGCTTGTAAACAACCGGAGGCGGCGAGTCCCGGTCCTTGGGTGAGGGGTGGCCCTGGGCGCGCGTCCATCGCCGTTTAGAAGCCGTTTGTGGAGCATCTGCTGTGTGCTAGGCATGCCGCCGCTCGCAAACCCCTCGGGGTGGAAGCTGTTTGAGCGGGCTGAGCCGCAGAGAAGTTCAGTGACTTAACCAAAAGGCAAGGTCAGGATGCAAATTTGAATCTTCAAGTTTCTTAAGAGTTCAGAAAGCAGGCTTGTTGCTCCTGAGACAGCAAGAGTTCTCTAGCATGAAATGGGAGCATCCAGATAAAGCATTTAACACAGGGATTTGCACACACTGTGTGCTCCATAACTGCGAGCTGCATAGAGGAGTCATGGCTTTGACTCCTGGCATGGAGGTGTGGGGTGGGGGACCCCTGGAGAAGATGGCAGCTGAGCTGGGTGTTGGAAGATAACAGATTTGGAGAGGTGAAGACGTGGGAGGCAGGAGAGAGGCTCTTCCCCTCACATTTTCTTTCCATCCCATCTCAGCCAGGGGGTGGTTCTTCCAGGATTGAGCTTGCCTCCAGAGGCAGATCTTGCTTTCAGTGTGGGGAGCATTCTAAGGGGTACCCCCTCTTCTCCCCTAACAGTCCAAGTTCAGGTTCAGCAGTGGATTTCACTCAGCTCTTTCCTACCTCGCCCCCAGAGACCACTTCCCAGCCACCTCCAGCCTCCATGACAGAGCCACAGGAGCCATCTGAAGTGCCAGGTGACGGTGAGGTGCAGGTGTTCCCTCCTGCCAACTCCATGCCAGCCCGGAGTGAGGCAGCTGCTGTGCGGCCCGTGATTGGGATCAGTCAGAGGGTGCGGATGAATTCCAAGGAGAAGAAGGACCTGGGAACTCTGGGTATGACCGCCCGATCACTGCCCTTGTTGGAATTCATCAAGAGATGTCGTTTGCCCATTGGCTGCAGGTGTGGCTAATAGGAGCTTGTGTCGTGTCCTTGGCAGGCTATGTGCTGGGCATAACGATGATGGTGATCATTATTGCCATTGGAACTGGCGTCATCTTGGGCTACACCTACAAGAGGTCAGTAGCAGCTCTTCTGGGCTCTTGGGAGGAAGAGACACAAAAGTCAAATCCGATTTCTTTTCCTTTTTTTTTTGAACTCGGAGCATTGCACTTGCTAGGCAGGCACTCTACCACTTGAGCCCCTCCTCCAGCCCATCAAATCAGATTTCTTTGTGGCTTTCTTACCCAAAAGGAAGCAAGGTGTTGAAGCTTCGTGATGTAGAGACTTGGTTCTAGTTTTTACCCTTTCCTTTGATGTTTTTACTCCATGCAGAAGCCTTGTGAGATAGGGGTTCCTGTTGCTTATTTTACAGATGAGAAAACCTTTGTCCAATGTCATGCTGCCTGGCAGTGGTAGAACCTGGATTCAAATCCAGCTCTTTTGATAACAGATTTCTTGTCTAAATGTACCAAATGTCTGGTACAGAAATGAGTGACTATGCAAGAAGTTGAGCTAGACACTCAGTGCAGGGATCTGAAGAATGAATTCTTCCTGTGAACTATAAAATTCTATGAACTATAAAATTCTGTTACAGGCTTCGTCAGTAACCACCACACACCCCTTTCCTGAGCAGGCTTGCTCTGAGAACAGCTTGTACAACAGGAAGCCACAGGTGGACTAGAG
The DNA here is from genome assembly GCF_047511655.1 of Castor canadensis. NCBI lineage: Eukaryota > Metazoa > Chordata > Mammalia > Rodentia > Castoridae > Castor > Castor canadensis. The sequence goes on along the minus strand of NC_133403.1, from coordinate 3,751,519 downwards.
ACAAGTTCTCGGCTCTCTGCACTTAGAGAACAGAGTACCAGGTGCCAGTGGCTCACGACTGTAATCGTAGCTATTTGGAAGGCTGAGATCAGGAGGATCAAGGTTTGAGGCCAGCCCGGGCAAATAGTTTGTGTGACCCCATCTCCGAAATAACCAGAGCAAAGTGGACTGGAGGAGTGGCTCGAGAAGTAGAGTGCCTGCTTTGCAAGTGCAAAGCCCTGAGTTCAAAACCCAGTCCCACCAGAAAGAGAGTCAAATCACTTTTTGATGGTATTGGGGCTTGAACTCAGGGCTTCACACTTGCTAAGCAGGCACTCTGCCACTTGAGCCATGCCTTTAGCATGTCAAAATCATTTTTGAAGTACTGGCTGACTTTGGAAAACTATTTGCTGTTCTTGGGCAAAATCGACCCTGAGTGTCTTTGATATTTTTCCTCTGGCCTGAGAAGTGTCTTTAAGGGAAGTGACTCAGTGATCCACATGTCCCGATAGAGCCCTGTGTAAGCCCACAGTCCTATGGGTCACCCACTATTATATTAACCGAGGGTCTCCTTAGAGACGTTATAGTCAACTGCATTCTACAAATGCAAATGGGAGTGTGTTGAGTAATAATCACAACATTAGCAAACATTTGTAATATCCCAGACACTGCCTTAGACACTTGGCATGCTTAGGCTCACGCGATAAAAGCTGTTGTTCATCCCCAGATGGGAAAAGCGAGGCAAGAGACACTGTATACCTTGCCTAAGGTTTCACACCTAGCAGCTACTCATAGCTACCTGTGACTCTGGACAAATAGCTTCAATTTCTTGTTTCAGAGTATTGCTGTGTGGCTATGGTGTGCAGCTGGGCAGCTCAGCGCACGGCCCGTAGTGCACGGTCAGGAAACCCAAAGGCAGTTTTCTTTTCTATCAAATGGGGGTACTGAACTACTGTTCTCCAGGTCCCATGCTTCTTGTCTGATTATCTGTGATTCAGGAAGTAGAGGTCAGGGCTGGCGAAGTGGCTCAAGTGGTAGAGCACCTGCCTTGAGTTCAAACCCCAGTACCACCAAAAAAAAAAAAGGAAAGGAAACAGAGGTCCAGAGAGGGAAAGTATTGGCCTGAGAGGGCATCCTGACTCTCTGGGTGAAGTTGGGGCACCCAGTGGGGTGCACTTGGAAGGTCCAGAAGCACCTGTCCATTTCAGAGTTAGGGAAAATGGTGGAGTGCTGTCCCACACAGTTCATAGTCAGACCCAAACCATGTTGGCTGCGTTTGGCCCTGGAAATATTTCCTCCTTCCTCAGCCACTGGATGGTATTTGGCTCCTCTCCAACCTCGTGACAGTTTGCAGGCCTTGCAGGTGCTTGAACTGACGAAATGCTCATTCCAGACTCAGCTCTGGTCATGGGACTGCCCTGTGGTCTATAAACTCGAGAAGGCACCAAGTCACCAGCCTCCTCATCAGTAACCACCACACGGCTACATACCCCTTTCCTTAGCAGGCTTGCTCTGAGAACAGCCTGTACAACAGGAAGCCATATGTGGGCTGGAGACAAGCTCTCAGCTCCCTGCAGTTAGAGAACAGAGTGTCCCATAAGAGTTGGTTCATTGTCAGTTCAGGTGTCCTCTGAACCTTGGTATCCTGTCTGTAAAGTGGGGATACAGGTCCGTCTATACCCCACACCCACTCACCCACCCAAGAGTATAGTTAAGTGCTAATCAAGTAATAATTACAGTAGTAGCCAAGGCAACATTTTTTCATGGTTTTTTTGTTGTTGTTTTTTGGGGTGGGACTGGGGTTTGAACACCAGGTTTTTATCTTATTTTATTAACTCAAGGTTTTGAGCTTGCAAAGCAGCCACTCTACCACTTGAGCCACACCTCCAGTCCATTTTGCTCTGGTTAATTTGGAGATGGGGGTCTTGTGAACTATTTGCCCAGGATGGCTTCAAACCCCGATCCTCCCCATCTCAGCCTCCCAAGTAGCTAAGATTACAGGTGTGAGCCACTGTTTCTTAATAAACAAGGCCCTACTTTTATGCCCTTTCCTGATGACCTCACCTAAGCCTCAAGACCACAACCATTATACTGTTGTATAGCGAGGAGCTGAGACCTAAAAGAGTTAAGTACCTTGTTCAAGCTACCCAGACAAGAGGGTATGTCTAAAGACTTGTCAGTATCTTTAAAAAAGTCCACCGAAGCCTAGGAGCCTCATGGAAATTTACTTTGTTGTTTGTTTTATTTATTTATTTATTTTGGTGGGGCTGGGGTTTGAACTCAGGGCTTCATGCTTGCCAAGTGAATGCTCTTCCGCTAGAGCCATACCTCCGGTCCATTTTACTGTGGTTATTTTGGAGATGGGAGTCTCATGAACTGTTTGTCCAGGTTGGCCTTGAATTGCAATCCTCCCTATCTCAGCCTCCCAAGTAGCTAGGATTATAGGTGTAAGCCACTGGTACCTGGTGGAAATTTACTTTGAATTACAAGAGACAGTACTTCCAAAAAGTGGCCGGGTTTAGAAGTCAGAGGAATCAGGATCTAGTTCTAGAACTGCCATCAGTCCTGGATGTGATTCTAGACTAGTTACTTATCCTTTCTAGGTCTCAGTTTAGTCATCTGTAAAACAGGGAATTATTTTATATAATTTTATAATTATATCCTCCTTGTTCAACTGTTTCTTAAAAGGACAGTTTTGCCTGGTGGTGGTTGTGTTGGTTCAAATCCCAGTTCTGCCCTATGCTGGAATAGTTGACTTAACCTCTCATTTCTGAAAGAGATCCTAACAGACATGGCATAGGTTTGTCACGAGGGTGGAATTAGACTTTTCAGGTGTTCATCACCCAACCAGTTGGAGTTGATAACTTGTAGCTGCCTTGGGAGACTTCCTGTGCAGCGGGATGGCACACCACTGTGTACGCATGCAGAACAGCAGTAGCTATCTTGCGCTGCCTTAAGGAGGTCTGCGGTGCTCCCAGAACCCTGGGAGAAGGCAGGCAGACAGCAGCTCCAAGCACACCTGTCCTCTCGGGCCAGCCCAGCCTCTGCCCTGGAGCAGTGGGTAATTACTGCCACCCTTGCACCAAGGGAGGCTTACCTAATAGGCTGAGCATCCCCCCTGGCTCAGAAGGGTGGGTAGGCACCAGACTTCCTCTCAAGGGAGGAAGGGCTGCAGGAGGGGGTGAATGGGAGCTCAGCCTGGCTGGGTCTCTGACTTAGTACTTTAGGCCGTAGGTACATCTGACTGGCTCCCTGTCCCCACTCCAGGTTCAGTGTCATAGCTAGTTTGGATGGGAGTTTTTTTTTCTGATAAAGTGTGGAGGGAAAAACAGTAAGTCACCCCTACTTTTTACATCCTTGAGAGAGGAGCTGAGTCAGTGAATAAGTCGTTTGTTCTTCCTTGGCTGCCACACAACAGCCAGACTGTCCCCTACCCCCAAGGCGGTGAGGGGGGCTGGGCTTCCTATTGGTCAGCGCAGCAGGCCCAGCCTGGCTCTCAGGTCTCTCCAGGGAGTTGTGGGCACCAGGCACCTGGGGTTGGATGGGCTTCCAGGCTCCTAAGTGGATGAAACAAATCCACACTGGTCCCAGCATCTGCTTCCTTTCCTCTGGATCGTTCTTCTAACCCTGCCCGGCCCCATTAACACAAATTTTTTTTCCTCTGAAGATTTGGGTGTGACGCAGCCCGCCTGTCATCACCAGCTCAGTGGGCCACAGTTATATGCTGGTAAAGGAGGTAGCCAAAGAAAACAGCTTTTCAGTTAAGACTCCAGTGCCTCAGTTTTGGGAGGCTGAGATCGGAAGAATTGAAGTTCGAGGCCAGTCCGGGCAAATAGTTTGCGAGGTCCCATTTCCAAAAATAACTAGAGCAAAATGAACTGGAGGTGGGGCTCAAGGAGTGGAGCACCTGCTTTGCAAGTTTGAAGCCCTGAGTTCAAATCCCAGTCCTACCAAAAAAGAAAAAAAAAAGAATATTATCTTACAAGGTCAGAAATAAAAAGATGGTGCAAATATTAAGTACCCAGTAGGTATTATAGATAGCTCCCCTCATCCTGGACAATGGGGTACCTTGGTAGGCTCTCAGGAATTTGCTTTCTTGTTCCCTACAGCTTTAGATTTTGAGGTTCAGACCTTGGCAAAAATACTCACATACTCCATTTCTTTTATAAATTGCCTTTTGATCATTTGCTGGCGTGGAGTTCCCTTACTAAATTAAACCCAGACCTTGCAAATTCCTCCCTCTATGGGCAGCCTGGAAGAATCTGGCTTTTTGTTTTATTGTAGAGACAGGTGCTTCCTTCTGTTGGGTGGCAGCCGATAGCTGCCAAAGTGCCTGGTCAATCAGGATGAGACTTGGGGAGCACTTGGTCCAAACCACCCTCTCCCCACGGAGAGTGTACCTCCACTTCCCCTTTGGGTGCTGGAGGAAGTTGATGGTGTCCAGTACAGAGGCTAATGAGGACGGGGCAGGAGTTTGTATGTTCAGAAACTCAGTCACCCCCAGCCAGCCAGCATGACTCAGGATGAGCTCACAAGTCTGCCTCCTGTGACCTTACAATGGCAAACAGGGAATCAGAGCCTAGGTCATCTGGAGATTCTTACAGAATGTCCAGGGTCGTGGAGATGACCAGGTCTAACTTGACGAAATTAAGGCCCAGGGCTGGAGGAGAGGCTCAAGTGGTAGAGTGGCTCTGAGTTGAAGCCAAAAAGAAAAAGAAACTAAGGCCCAGAGGAAGGAATTACTGAGGTCATCTAAACAACACTTGCCTTGGCTGGTCAGTAGCAGTTTTGGGAAATCAAATTAACATTGCTTAGTGAGTCAAGGCTGATTCAGGGCAAATCATCCTGCTTTTTTTTTTTGTTGAGACTGGGGTTTGAACTCAGGATTTCATGCTTGCAGAGCAGGTGCTCCAATCCATTTTGTTCTGGTTATTTTGGAGATGGGGTCTCCAACCTCGATTTTCCCATTCTTAGTTTCCTAAGTAGCTAGAACTACATGTGTAGCTGATGGAGTGGCTCAAGTAGAGCGCCTGCCTAGCAAGCTGGAGGCCCTGAGTTCAAACCCCAGTACCACCAAAAAACCCCAACAGAGACAAAACAAAAAACTGATAGAATTACAGGCGTGAGGCACCAACACCTGGCCCTGCTGAGTTTTTATAGTAGTTTCACTATTTTCAAAATGATTTCACATTATCTTTTTGAGACAGACGAGGGAACCAAGTGTCACACAGCTTGGCTGAGCTGGTGGTGTGAGGACACAGTAAAGATGAGTGAATAAAGACAACTCGGATCTGTGTATACTCATCCCCACCAGCTTCGCCCTGCCACCCACGTTCTTCCCCAGCCTCCTGAAGCCTTTGCCATGCCATGTGCAATCCATCTGACCACAGTCACGTCCCTGAGACCTGAAGCAGGAAGGCCCTGTGTTTTCACCAAGTTATCCATCACCTGCTCATTTCAAGGCTTCTAAGAGGATTTGCCCCAAGGGCTGAGCCCAAGTTGTTGGCTTCGTAGGATGGTGCCCTGGGTCCCTAGCACTGGTTCTGGTGTGTAAAGTGCTAGACATTCACCAGTCCCTTTGCTTGGCAGCAGAGGGTGGTCAAGTCTAGTGAGAAAGGTCCTACATGTACAGCTAGAAAACTGGGTTTGAAGCCAGGCCTGTGGCTCATGCCTGTAATCCTAGCTACTGGGGAGGAAGAGATCAGGAGGTTGCGGTTCAAAGGCCAGCCTGTGCAAAAAAAGCAAGACCCTAGCTCAAAAATGCCCAACACAAAAAAGAGCCAGTGGAGTGGCTCAAGCTGTAAAGTGCCTGCCTACCAAGTGTGAGGCCAAGTTCCAAACGCTAGTATGGCCAAAAAAAAAAAAAAAAGCCAAAAAGGACTGGGTTTGAGTCCCACCATTTTTTTTCATTTTTTTGGTGATCTTGGGGTTTTGAACTCAGAACCTTGTGCGCGGGTCTCTTGAGCATCACAAGAATTCAAAGGCAAGTGACAACTTTGAGAAGCCCAGAAATATTCTTTTTTCCCCCTTGGCCTGAATGGCCCTCAAGAGTCCTTTTTGACCCCTACACGATTAGGGATGATCCATTTTCAACCTGGGCTCTCACCTTCCCGTACTTTAGGATAAGAAGTGGGATGGTTGGGTCAGTTTTCTGGGCATTTTTTTTTTTCTTTTTGTGGTGCTGGGGTTTGCACTCAGGGCCTTCACCCTAAGCCACTCCACCAGCCCTTTTTTGCAATTTTTTTTTTTTTGAGATAAGGTCTGGCAAACCATTTGCCTGAGCTGGCTTTGAACCACGATCCTCCTGATCTCTCCTGAGTAGCTGGGATTGCAGGCATGAGCCACTGGTGCCCAGAAGTTTTCTGGACAATCTTACGGGTTAGGGTCAAAAATCAGAAAGTTCTTAAACTCTGGGTAAAATAACAAAACTGTCTTGCTTTAAGAGTCTCTTGCAGCTATGTGCCGGTGGATCCTACCTGTAATCCCAGCTACTTGGGAGAGTGGGAGGATTGAGGCTTAATGCCAGCCTGGGCAAATAGTTCTCAAGACCCCATCTCCAAAATAACCAGAGCAAAATGGAGTTACTTTGCAAGCACGAAACTCTGAGTTCAAAGCCCAATACTGCAAAACAAGACAAAACAAAACCCAAACCAAAACCAAAACCAAATTTCTCCACCGAGCCCCACTGCTGCTGTGTGAGGCCCATTCTGTGCTTCCTCCATTGCACACATGGAGGAAGCAGAAACCCAATGCAGGGGCACCTTGTGGCAGAGTGGAAGTGTAGTATATTTGTTCCGGGACAGTGTCACTCCTGGCTCAGCCAAAGACTTGCCGTGACCAGGATGGGCCTCAGTCAGGGATGCTAGCCAGTTGAGCAGGAGGCACAGCCTGAATGCATCTTCTTTTCCCGCCAGGGGGAAGGATTTGAAAGAGCGGCATGAGCAGAAAGTGTGCAAGAGGGGGATGCAGCAGGTCATTCTGCCCTTGTCTGCCTTCGCCAATCCCACCTGCGAGATTGTGGACGAGAAGACCGTGGCGCACAGCAGCCAGACTCCCGTGGACCTCCAGGAGAGCAGCACCCCCCTCGTGGGCCAGGCTGGCACCCCAGGGGCCTGAGCCCTTCCTCCGTGGGCAGGAGCCCACGCAGACACCGATGCAACACAGCCCACCCTCCTACAGCTGGGAGGATCTACATTGTGTTGTGGTTAAAATCCTACCCCCATTTTTTTTTTTTTTTTTGGTGAATCCTCATGACAGAAGCAGCGAAAGCAGGTAGCACTGTGGGCCGAGGGTAGAGCTGCACAGAGGGCTATCAGTGTCCTCTCTCCATTCCCTGGAGCCGGGTTTTGCCTGTGGGTGAAGAGAGTGGTACAATCCCCACAGTGGTGACGCTGACAAGGGCTTCCAGATGTTGCCTGTGCCTCTGGAGCTGGACCAGGGACAGAAGGGGAGCTCTCCCAGACTCCTTTGTGCTTTACCATCTAAGATGGTTCAGCCTCCGCCTTTCTGTTTGCTCTTCCTAAGTTTGAGTGGCGAACACTGTTATTCACAGTTAAGGTCAAGCAGATCAAGAGGCAGCATTGAAAAAAATATATCTTTAGTTTTTTAAGTATTTGGGATGGAACTCCCTACTGACTTGAGAGCTGGAAATGAGTTTGTGCGGAAGTGAGAACTTTGGGCTGAGAATGGGATCTAGGCTGGGGCTTCTGGGTAGGCTCCAGCTTGCTGGCAGTGACGTGCCTTGCCTTGACAACCGTGGGCCAGCCTGGGCCCAGGAACTCTTCCTGTTTCTTTAGGAAAGGAAGGGAAGACTTGCACTAAACATTCCACTTAGGAACAGGATAGAGAAGGATCTGCTTCTGCCTTAGGCCCCTGGGCAAAAGTGGACCTGGGACGCCCATCACCTCTCTTCTGGGGTGGACAGTGACCGCTCTTCATTTTGCACTGATGAGAGAGAAGCCAGCCACCCTGTGGGAATTACACACTGTGGGGCCTGGGCAGCTGCCTCTGGCCGATGAACCTGGAAACTGAGCTCAAAGTCATAATTGTAAAGCACTTTGGGCTTTGCCTCTGCAGTGTGCCTTGGTTTGCAGGTAGCTCTGAAGCCACCAGGCCAGCACCCTCCCTTTGGGGACAGTGGGGCTAGAGTTACAACCCGCCACTTGTAAAACAATCAAAGAGCCACAATCAAAAGAGCCTTTTGGACATGGGCCAGAGAGGGAAAAGTGACTTGCCCAAGGTCACAGAGCAAGCGCCTGACATGGCCAAGAGGGCCCAGCTTCCTGAGCGAGCACAGTGTTTGTCCACTGCACTGTGCACAGGGCTCAGAGGCCCTCCAGGCCCTGACGCCACACCGTTTCCCAGCCACAGAGCTTCTTCCCAGAGCCCTTCCACTGCCTGAAGTGGAGGGGGGGTGTGAGTGGGGCCCAGTCCCTTCAGCAGGCTGCTTTCTGGAGCCATTTGCTGAGGGGACCCTAGACTTCAGGGGGTCTTTTGGTGTTAGTGACACTGGAGAAGAGAACGTTACTGTTTTCTACTTTTCTATAAAAAGCATTTCTCTGTATACGCATTTTATATACCTCATTCTGACACCTGTGTACAAAGCTCTGCATTTGACTTACATAAAAACAAAACAAAACTCCACGTGGCCAAGTTTTTGTGGGGTGTTGGGAACACTCCCCTCATACCTTAGGAAGCTTTGGGTTACCTTGTCAACACCTGTGCAGCGAGCTCTGACCTGTTCATTCACCCTGGCCCTGTAACTGCAAGGCAGCAACAGTTGAAAGTTGGAAAACTACAGCCTCTGTGTCCTGGTTGTCACTGTCACCAGGGATCCTGCAGGTTGAAGTTGCAGGAAGGATGGGTATGTGGGGTGTCCCAAGAAGGGAGTTGGTCACTGCAGGTGACAAGCATTCTTTCTAAGGTGGAGGGGAATGAACACTTAGCCCTTATCCGAGAAGAGAGTGAGTGGTGATGCCACGGGCCAAACGGGGGATGGGTGTTGCAGAAGGAGGTGACTGATGGCTGTCTGGAGCAGCCTGGGACTGAAGATGGTCTCTGCAGGCCATTCCTTGGGCTCTACCAATGGGAGTGCCTCTTGGACTTGTCAACAGGTTGCCAGGTTCTAGGGTGACCTCTGACCATGCCGACGACATTGCTCTACAGTTTGGCAGCAGTGAGCACCTCAGACCATCAGATTTTTCCAGAACCAGATTGTGCCTTAAGTTGGATTCCTCAAGCTTGGGTGGCTTGGGAGAAGGTGCCTTTGGGTTAATGGATTTACATTGTGCCCAGAGCCCCACCAGCTAGACAGCGTCCTCCTGCCCAATGGCTGGCCTCCTGTAACATCCCCCATGGGTCAGAAGCAAGCACTTCCTACATAGGGAGTGGGGTGACTTGCAGTAATTTTCCGCCATTATAGGAGTGACATACAGCCCGATGGAGAGAAAGGCAGCCCCCTCGGGGGCTGTAGAAGTGTTTGCGTTAAAGGTAGGAGTGGAGAGCTCCCGAGCACTCAGCCAGCAGGTGGGAGCCTGCTGTTGGGCCAGATGAGGTCACAGACTTGCACCATGGAAGGGGCTGCCTCAGGGGGGGACATGTCTGTTCCCTGGAGCAGGGTGGGGTCTGCCTAAGGACAGGGGGTTGATTTGGCAGTGAGAATTCTGAGCTGTGGTGAGTCATGGCCTGGGCCTGAAGGTGGTCCACACACCGATCCTCCAGGTTTTTTTCCCTGAGACATGTCCCAAGTCGCTTTTTCACTCTCAGTGTCGTCAGTTATGATGAATGCTTAATTTATTTGGTCTGCTCAATGGCCCCACTCAGGCCCACCACTCCCACACTTGCTGGGGACAGCTGAAGTACAGCCACACAACACTGAACCACGCCGCTACTGAGAGTCGAGGCCTCAGCCCTACAGCAAGCTGCACACTCCGCATGTCAGTACAGCCTACATAGATAGCAAGAACTCTGCCCAGAGACGACATCCCACTCCACAGTTCATCCAGTCTATGTACAATATTTCACACACCACCCAACAGAGAACGAGATTGACAACCACGCTCCTGGATCTCCCCCCCACCTCCCGCCATCCAGCCACCACACGTTCAATTTATACCCCAAACCCGTCCCCGATTTGTTAAATATGATGCAAGCTCACAGACACATAGGTAAGTCTAGGCGTGCTGTACAGTCCCTGGAGGTCTGGGAGCCAAGGTGGAAGGCACCCAAGTTTCCCAATGCCCATGCCCTAGTGTGTGGCTCAGAGGGCCGTAGCCAGGAGCGAGGAGCTGGACCAGCTAACAAGGGAGGTAGTAGCCAGATGGCCCAGCTCAGGGAGCTGTCTCTCTCAGCATCCGTCTCAGCTCTGGACTGTCACCACCTCTTCCCAATCCAAGCTGCTGCCTGGAGCAGGTGTGTTGGAGGACTAGCAGTGGGTGCCATGAGGAGGCCTGGAGATCGCTGAGACATCCCTTCCCTGCCTTAGAGCCAGGCCTGTCACGAGCCACGCTGCCTTCCAGAACACATCTAGCTGTAGGCAGTGTTTCAGGCTTTTGACTGAGCCAACTAGGGCAAGAGTGATGGCAACCCGGATATGAGATTTTTAGAGGGCAGGGCCTCTTTCTTTCCAGCCCCAGCTTCCTGTGCCTGTGGGTGACTGCTTGTTAAGACAGAGATGATGTTGTCCAGAAGTTCTTGGGCAGTCTCCAAGTAGCAGTTTGAGATCAAGAGGCAGAAACTTCTTCTTCCCACATGATGTGGTCCCTGGGATAGCTAGAGCCATCCCCCGGCAGGTGAACAGAAAATGGCTGTTTCCCTGACTGCTGGCCAGCTCCAGAACACACTGACTAAGGGACTCTTCAAAACCTACTCCCTCACCCTCTGCTCCAGGGAGGGCAGGGCCTGGAGTAGATGGGGGGAGTACCACTGTCACTTTACACCCTTCAGTGCCACCTGGCCATCAGTCCACCTTCCCAGGTCCTCCTGCACACAGCTGAACCAGAGCACTTCAGAACCTGTGGGCAGGTTCACCCTGGGATCCTGCCCAGCAGGCCCAGGTCACGTTGATTAGTGTGAGCCAGAGCCTTCTGGGAGCCCCCTGCCAGGGAGGTCCCAGGTAGGTGTGAGTAGCAGATTCCTCCTGGCCCAGACTCCAGCGTGTTTTCCTCTTCTTCACAGTGTTGCATTTACAGACAGTAACCAGGCTCCCAGACCTGGGGAGATAGGTTTTCCAGATGCTGCGCCCGCGTGCCCCCCGGGAGGTAGTAAGGATGGCTCGTTCTGCTTCTACACAAGCCGTCAATCCACAGGAAGCCTGGATGAGCCCTGCTCACAGCAGGGGTGGGGCGCAGAGGGGGCAGTGCTGGCTGTAGAACGCCCCCCTGCAGGGGGCTGCACCGGGGCTAGGGGGGCGAGTCCCGCGTCAGGCCGTACTGCACGCTTACAGTGTGGTCCAGCTCCTCTAGCTCTGCAGGCAGCGGGATGCCCAGCTCTCCCAGGTACAGTGAGAGGGCCTCAAAGGAGTCCTCCAGTTTTGAGAATGTTGGTCTGGAAAGAAAATGGGTTAATTAGGTAGGTGGAATACAAGCAGGGGAAGGAACCAGGGCCTGGGGCTCCATCACTTCCTGGTTGTATGCCTTCAAGTAAGCCTCCTTTTGCCTCTCTGAGAAATGGGCATAACACAGCACTATTGTTACCTCACAGGTGAGAAGGCTGGTCTGGCTAGTGCTAGTAGCTTAACAAAACCAAACATCCAAGAGAGAGCAGCCCTTCTTAGAGAAAATGCAACAATAAAAGGTGGGACTGGACAAAGCGCCTTCTTATTCTGCAGTGCCGGGACTGACGCCGGGGCCTCTGGCACTCCAGGTAAGTGCTCTACTCCTGAGCTATGTTCCCAGTGCCTTGTTACGAGTCGAAGCCAGACACCAATTAGAACACGTGCTTCCTCCCTAAAAGACTTTTTTTTTTTTTTTTTTTTTTGGGTGTTAATGGGGTTTGAACTCAGGGCCTCATGCTTGCTGGGCAGGTGTTCTCCCACTTGAGCCACTCCACACGCTCCCCTAGAAGCCTTCTTAAAGATCCCTTGTAGTCCTCAGACTTGCTGTTTCCACACCAATGGATTTGCCCAGAAGAGGCATTTCAGACTTAGAGATCTTCCCAAAGAGACAAAAACAGCAGTCTCCTTGAGCCACGAAAAGGTCTCTGCTGCCCTGAAATCCTAAGACATCTCAGGGTTACCTCTCTTCCACATTTTTTTTTCTTTTTGTGGTCCTGGGGCTTGAACTCAGGGCCACTCCACCAGCCCCTTTTTTGTGTGTGAGTGATGGGTGTTTTTGAGATAGGATCTCACGAATTATTTGCTTGGGCTGGTCTCAAACCTCCATCCTCCTGATCTCTGTCTCCTGAGTCGCTAGGATTACAGGTGTGAGCCACCAGTTCCTGGCTCTTCCTTGTTTTTACTTAAGTGTTGTGTCACCCTCAGTGAGGCCTATCTGACTGCCAAAATTCAAATGTTCCTAAACCACCCTCTTTGTTTGACTTTTTCCCACAGTGTTCGTCACCTTCTGGTATTCGCTATAGTTTATTTATGGTATGTCTCGTGTATCAGCTGTCCTGGCTAGGCAGTGCTCTTCGTGACGAGCTAAGTCCCCAACTCTCCTCGATAGAATGTGAGTTCCATGAAAGCAAGCACCTTTGTTTTGTCCACCGCTATCACCTAAGCACTTAAGACAGCGCCTAACCTAGAGTAGACATTTACTACAGACTTTTTTTTCTTTTTGGTGGGACTGGGATTTGAACTCAGGGCTTTGTATTTGCAAAACAGGCACTCTAACACTTGAGCCACACTTCCAGTACAATTTGCTGTGGTTATTTTGGAGATGAGGGTCTCAAGAACTACTTGCCTGGGCTAGAACTGAACTGAGATCCTCCCAGTCTTGGCCTACCAAGCAGCTGGGATTATAGGCGTGAACCACTGGCGCCAGCCTAATACATGTCTGTGATGTACACAGACATCTAGAATGACTAAGAAGTAGCATTAGCAAACAAATAGTGTGTAATTTTAACAGTTTTCTCTCAAACTCTTACACTGTGTTACTGAAGGATTGTAGTCTTCTGGCTGATAAAGGAACAAGAGAAAGATTTTCCTGCCAGCAAATTTCAAGGTAGACCTTTGAAAATCTTTTTCTAAATAAAGATTGTGTACCAGCTGGTTATCATAGGATGGTTGGGGTGAGGAAAATGTTGAGAGGGACACTGTTTAAGAGATGGTACAGAAGACATATTTACTATGAGATGTGTGTGTGTGTGTATTTTAACTTTATAAAAACATTTTATTGAGGCCAGGTGCAGTGCCTCACACCTACAATCCCAGCTACAAGGGAGGTAGAGCTTGGGAGAAGAGTAGTTTGAGGCCAACCTAGGCAAAAAGTTAGTGATACCCCATCTTAACAAATAATCCAGGTTAGGTGGTTCATGCCTGTGATTCCAGCTATGCGAGAAGCATAGATAGAAGGATCGTGGTCTAAGACCTGCTCTGGGCAAAAATGTGATGCCTTGCCTGAAAAATAACGAAAGCAAAAAAAAAAAAGGGAGGGTGGGGTGCTGGGGGTGTGACACAATGGGGTGCTTACCTAGAAAGCAGGAGATCCTGAGTTCAAACCCAAGTACTGCCCTCCTCAGAAAGACCCAAAAACCCAGTAACAAAAACCTTTATAGAGGTAAAAGTCACATAGTATAAAATTAACCATGATATGTATTGTTTTTTTTGTGTGTGTGTGTGCTGGGGATCCAACGTGCTAGGCAAATGCTCTAACACTCGGCTACATGTCCAGCTCCAGCCCCATTTTTTTTTCAGTACTGGGGTTTGAACTCGGGGCCTCACACTTGCTAGGCAGGCACTCTACCGCTTGAGCCACACCTCCAGCCCCAGCCCCATGATTTTTGATAGCAGAAAAACATACAAAGATTCTAGTTTTCTGAGATTCCAAGATGGCGGCTAGAGGGAGGAAGCAGAAAGCATGCTTCCTAAAGATTCTAGTTTTCTAACTCATAAAGACATGGGGGCAACTTTGGTAATACTGAAAGTTCTTGCCTGACAAGAATGGGGCAAGTTTTTGTGTGTTTGTTTGGGTGAGACTGGGGATTGCAAAGCAGGGGCTCTACCCCTTCAGCCGCTCCTCCACTCCGAACAGAGGCTCTTTGAAGGCTTTTTTAAAAAGGCGTAATTAGTCAAATGCACAGTTGCTCACTGCAGTTAATGCTTACTGTAAAGAGAAACTGAAAGACATGAACATCGTTACGGAGATTGTAATGTCACTAAATAGAATTTCATGTTGTCAACAAAAATGGTAAGGAGGAAGACTGGGATAGAAAATAAAAATTTTACTTATTTACTATGAAAAATTCTGTGTGGACATAGACGGGGAATATACAAGGCTTTGCGTTAGAATGGCTTGGGGGAATTTTCTTCTTTTTATTATCATCACTATTATTTTAGAGGCAAGGTTTCGCTCTACAGCCTAGGCTAGCCTTGAACTCACAATTCTCCTGCCTCAGTCTCCCAAGTGCTGTGGATACTATGATTTTTCAAATTAAAAAGTTTTTTAGCTACTCAGGAGGCAGAGATCAGGAGTGTTGTGCTTCCAGGCCAGCCCAGGCAAACAGTTCGCCAGGTCATACCTTGAAAAAATCCCCAATACAAAACAAGGCTGGTGGAGTGGCTCAGGTGGTACAGCACCTGCCTAGCCCTGAGCCCAAATCCCAGTACTGCCAGAACAAATTGTCTTTGTGCTGAGGATTAAAGCCAGGGCCACGCACATGCTAGGCAAGCTCTCTACCACTGAACTACACTCTCAGCCCAAAGTTTCTTCTTTTGAACCTTTTTTTGGCAGTACTAGGGTTTGAACTCAGGGGTTCATGCTTGCTAGGCAGGGGCTCTATCACTTGAGCCATTTTGCCAGTTCTTTCTGGTGTTGGGTGTTTTTGAGATGGGAGATGGGGGTCTCACCTTTTGCCCTAGCTGACCTTGAACAGAAATCTTCCCGATCTGTGCCTCCCAAGTGGTGCCCAGCCTAAACTTAGTTATGTATTTATTTTTTGATGGGACTGGAGTTTGAACTCAGGGCTTTGCACTTACAAATAAACTCTTTTAATGGCTTTGTCTCTGTATCCTATGCAACTACTATGCCTTTGTCTCCTTCCCCTCAAATATGGTATATGTTAGAGTGGTCAAGGCTTTAGTGTTTGGCAGGTACACTCTTGAGCTCAAGGCTGTCACCACCCCTTGTGCCTGGAAAGGGCTCAGGGCTGGTCTGAGGCTGGGACAAGCATCCCAGAACCTGTGAGCTGGGGAGAAAGGGGTGAGAGACCTACCTGCTCTCAGGCTCCAGTTTGCAGCAGATCGCAGCGAGGGGGAAGAAGGCTGGGGGACAGTCTGTGGGGACAAACTTCTCCCAGAAAAGCTTCACGTTGAGGCCAAAGTCCAGTGTGCGGGGCAGGCAGTCGGGATCCGCGTACACCTGCCCAATGATCTGCAGGTGAGAAGACAGCTGCTCAGGAAGCTCTAGGAGGGATGTGGGCACATGGGGGCGCAGCAGAGGAAGCTGTAAGAATTTAGAGTTCCCTGTACCCCTATCTCTCCAAATCTTGCTAATCCACACCTATCTCCACTCACGAGTCTGGTTACTGAGGAGGGCTTAGGAGAGGCCTCACTGCAGCAGAAGCAATGTCAAAACTGGCACCTGCAGGCTGGTAGCTTCCACTCATCCCACCTTGCCCTGCCGGTGTCCCCTTGACTTTGCCAGAGTCAAGGCTCTGTGAGGCAAGGGGCTGGGTTCCAGCTTAATGCTTTCTACACAGCTGATGTTCAATCGCTATAGATTAAAGGAACTAGCTTCTTAAAAAACCTTCCTTCATTATTCTAGCCATCCTTGGTCTCGCCTGTCCTCTCCCACTCACGACTCTGTGGGAATTGCAGAAGCCTGTGCAAGTGTCTGTGCAACTGAGCGCTTTGAGATATACTGAGCTAGGCTGCCGCATCACTGCTAAACTACTCATGGGTGCAGGAATCTTTCCAGGACTCACTCTGAACTCCACAGTGCCTACCACGGGGCTGGCATTTCTGGAGTGGCAACTTCCACTTGTTGGGCTTAGACTAGGGGCACCACCAAGGCCTGGGAAGGGGGAGCAGGGGGTCCTGGGAACGGCCACATTTGGCCTAAGGAACATAAGCAATCACATATGTTTCTCCTACTGGAATTCTGAGTCTCACTTGCCCCTTACTGGTCGTGTGACCATAAGCCTGCGACTGCCCCTTTCTGAGCCTCGGCTTCATGGGACCACTAGGATTCAAATGAGGAATGCATCATAAATAATAAACTCCTACACCCATGTTCCCAGGTTTTTGTTTGTTTGTTTGTTTTGGTGGAACTGGGGTTTGAACTCAGGGCTTTATACTTGCAAACAAGGTGCTCTACTGCTTGAGTCACACCTCCAGTCCATTTTGCTCTGGTTAAATTAGAGATGGGGACTCTCAAGAATTATTTGCCCGGGCGTCCTCAAACTGTGATCCTTCCAATCTCAGCCTCCGAAGTAGCTAGAATTACTGTTGCCCAGTTGATTTTATGGCAAACTCTTTACTCTTAGGAGGAGCTCAAATCTGAGGCTGGGCAGAGCTGGGCTGGGTGCACATGGGCTCTGTATGACGCTTACCTCACAGAGAACGATCCCGAAGGAGAAGACGTCCACTGTCTCATCGTAGCTTTTTCCTTGGGGAACAGAGGCAAACAGCTGTGAGGCTTACGTCCCCGAAGCCCTTGGGCGCCAGCATAATGCTCTGTACACAGCAGGTGTTCACTGTGTACTAAGCACCAAGAACTAGGGCTCGAATAGGTTCTGTGCGGATGTGCTAGAGGCTGCTCAGGACAGGCACCATTTGGAAACCAGCCTGGCCTGCGGTGGAGGGACCTATTACACACACTGCCCAGGGTGCAACTGCATGGCACAGTGGGAAGGCACTGCACCCAGATTCTTCCAGGCTCCACCATTAGCCGGCTGTGTGATCCTGGACAAGCCATGGAACTGAAAAGGGTTATTCGTAGACCATTTCTGACACCTTGCCACCCTCTGAGTTTCAAGAATGTCAGCCAGCCTCCCTGGCCATTTTGAGCAATATCCACCAGGGGGCACCACACTTCAGTTTTCAGGCTGGAGAGTGGGTGACATGGCCTGAGCTCTGGGCTACCCCTTTTTTTTTAGTTTTTTTTTTTTTGGTGGAACTGGGGTTTGAACTCAGGGCTTTGTGCTTGCAAAGCAGTGAGCCACACCTCCAGTCCATAAAATTGGTTGCTTTTGGTTTTTTTTGGTGGTACTGGGGTTTGAACTCAGGGCCTTTCACTTGCTAGACAGTCACTCAACCACTTGAGCCACACCCTCAGCCCTTGGGCTACCCTTAAGGCACAAAATCCAGTCAGACCTCACCCTATTGGCAAGATGGCACCCCAACCAGTTCCCAGCCTTGAGCTCAGAGAGGAAAGAGTTTGTGCGGCCCAGCTTGACAAGGGTTAAAAAGCATCCAGCCCTCAGCTCTGAGTGCCAGGCCTCCTCAGGAGCTAGCTGTAAGAGGTGGCTTCAGGACTCACCGTTGAGCATCTCAGGGGCCATCCAGTAGGGGTTCCCCACCACTGTGTAACGCTTCTTGCGGTCATTCTTGCGCAAGGTGCGTTTCTTCGTGCTGGCCTTCTCCACTGGGGACCTTTTCCTCTCTTCTACGATGAGACGTGACAGTCCAAAGTCTGCCACCACCACAGTCTTGTCCTGGTAGGGCAAGGGGTAAGTCAGGCCCTGGTGGAGACACTCTCAAACTTGCCTCTTGGGGGGTCAAGGGCAGAAAAGCCACGGAGAAGGGGAGTCACAAGGAGAGTCAGAGCAGAAAGCTCCAGCAGGTCAATGTGGCCAGGCATTTGTGTCTTGTTAGCTTGGTATCTATATGCCCACAGCAAATTCCAAGCCAAAGTGGGGCTCAAAATGGAGCCACCAGAGCCCTGGAGGGGGAGGGTAGGCTCGAGAACCTGGAGGGCGGAACTCATAGGTGGGCCAGGGGATTTCTTTTTTTTTTTTTTGGCTGTACTGGGGTTTGAACTCAGGGCCTCGTGCATGGCAGGCAGGCAGTCTACCACTCGAGCCACTCCACCAGTCCGTGGGGTTTCTTATGTTTTAGTTTTGCCATGTTCTGCCTTGTTCCTAGAAAGATTTGAGGTTGCTGCCAGAACTAGGGTAAGAGAGAACAAGATGAGGCAGAGGCAGTCAGTGTGGGGACTCTGGGGAGATAAATTCCTTGGGCAGCTACAGGGCAGTCATGTGAAGAGGGATTAACGTTGTGTGATGTGGGTCCAGAGGGCGGAGTCAGGGCCACTTGGTGGACACCCAGGAAGCTGGATTGCAAATGAACAGGACAAACAGCATTGTAACAACTACAGCTGACGGACAGGGGGAGGAATGCTAGTCTCAAACTGGTCATTGTGAGTTTATTACCTCTGTCACTTCAGGCTGAGGTTTCAAGTGCCAGTGCTATAAAATGGAGTTGGTGATGAGCAGATTTAGGGGACTGTTAGGGCAAAGCCAGGTCAAAGTCACAGCTCTATCCATATGCAGCTATTGAACTTCTGGGGTCCTGTGTTTTTGGTTTTTTTTTTTTAATCTTTTAAACAGTGGTGGGGACTGATTCCGGGGCTACCAGCATGCCAGGGAAGTGCTTACCACTGAACTACATCCCCAGCCTGAGGTCCCTTCTATCAAAAGCTTGCAAGGACTGCAACTGAGAGGAGGTGAAACTGTCTTCATATGTGCGTGTGTCTGGGAGCTTCCAGAAGACAGAGGACTTTGGAGACAGCAGGAAAGGCAAGAAAAGCCCCTAGGCAATACCTCTGGCCTGAATCCAGAGGGGACCGTCAGCTTCCTTTGCGACAAAGAAGCCAGGAGAGCTGACCTCGGGGAGACTCAGGTCAGGCCTGAGTGTTGGGACATACCAGCTTGATGAGACAGTTGTGTGAGTTCAGATCCCGATGGATGATGCACATGGAGTGCAAATAGGCCTGAAACAAAAAGGACAGTATGTCAGCCAGACCCTGACTCCCATATAGGGGCCATGGAACCTACTCTCCCGGGCCATGCCTGCCCTAGCTTCAGGACCCAGTCTGATGGGGGAGGGGGCAGGGTAGAGAAATGACCCAAACAGTGTATGCACATGTGAATAAATGAATAATAAAAAAAAAAGAACCCAGCCTGAACACAATGGGGCCAGGACCCCTGTGGCCACACCCTATCCCAGCACCAAGAGAAAGCTGCCAGCTCTCGCCCATCCTAATCACCAGCTCAGGGCTGCCCTAAGCCCTCACTGCTCTCCCTAAGGAGTCCAACTGCACTGGGCCCTGGCCCTTGCAGTCCCCACCACTCTGCCCATTTTGCTTAGATCCAGGCTATCTGAAATCAGCATCCTCAGTTGCACTGCCTCTTCTCTCTTCCCCTCCTCCAACTCCTAACTGCAGCCACTTTGGATCCCTCTTGCCTGTGATGAGGAAGAAGTGATCTCCTTCCTGGTCTAACTAATTGTGTTCTGACATTCATTCAGTCCACCCTTTGCACTAACAACTTTCTGTTGACTGTTTTCTTCTCCAGTCCTCTACCTCTGGCTCTTCTCACTCTCAGAAGCCATTTCCTTTTTCCTACTCTTCGAGCAAATGTGGGAGATACTGAAGTCTTCCAGCCCCCCGCAATTCCTAAGCTGCTCACACAATCAGGCCAGGCTGAAATGCCCATGGAGCTCTTCCTGCATGCTGTAACTCATGACCTGACTGCCCACAGATCCCCTCCCCACAGGCTGTCCACACCTCTCCTGTGCTCATTGCTTCTGAGGCCCCTGTGTGTCTGCTTTTTCCTTCCAGCCTTCCTAAAGCCATCTGTCACATGCTGACCTGACCTCTACCAACCACGTGCATGCCTCTTCCATCCCCCAGCTCCAGCAGCCCCTTCTCTGCCGATCCAGGTGACCAGCAGCCCATCTGGTCTTCCTTCCTCCAACAGCCAGTTTCCTGCCCAGGAGCTACGGAGAAGTTCTGCTAGTAGAACCGTCTCAGGAGGCACCAGTCCTGGCTTTTCTCAAACCTGTGTTTGACCATCACTGTTTGGTAAGTGGCACCACATTTGAGGCGTGTCATGCCATCCTGACTCCCTCTCTACTCCTACTCCCTCACTGCCAACTGTTTCTCCATTCTGACTCTACCCTGCCTCCCAATTTCCTATTCCCACCTTAATTTAGAAACCTAAAATGTTTCATGGGCTCCCCTACCCGGTTCTCCCTGCCCAAGGCTTTCCCAAGTCTACCCCAACCTACTGATCACTTCAGACACACCTGAGAAAAAGCCCAGCTCTGGTAACAACTTTCTTGCTTAAAAACCTTTTCTATCTTTTTTACTTTCTACATAGTCGAGATTCCTTTGCTTAAAACACAGGGACCTTAATCTAGCTCCAGTCTACTATTCCAGACTAATTCTGTCTTCGTGGACCCCCTATAGAAGCAGTGGCTAAAATATCATGTGACGGGGTCAGGCTGAAAAGCCCAGGTCCCAGTTTTGTCACTTTCTAACCTCAGCTTCTTATCTGGAAATGAGTGTTGTCATGCGAAACGAACACCTTCGTGCCTGCTGTCAGTCTCTCTGCTCAGTGCCTGACACGTGGAAAGCACTTGGTACTTGTTAGCTGCTATGATTGCCACAACTGGATTCATTTGTCCTCGGGTAACAGGCACTCTCTTCCCTCTTCTGTCCTCCCAGGTCTTCACTGCTGTCATCACCTAAACCTCAGGGCCTCTATGTCACCAGGAACTCATGTCTAATTCTGGCCCATCTTTCAGGGCTCGTCTAGAACTCAGGTCCTCCTCTGATTCCCTAGGCGGTGAGGTCCTCTTCTTGCGCCCAGGGCCCTCAGCATGCAGACATCCCTGTGACAGCAGAGCTACCTCACGCTAGAGTCCGCCTCTTCAGTTTGCCTTGTCCATGTCCTGTTTCCCCTTAGAGACCTGGAATCCTTTGAGAACAGAGCTGTGGGCTGAGAACAGTTGGCCAGGGCCAATTTCACAGGCACAGAAAGAAAATCAACCGTCATGAGTCACTCAGGGTGGTGTCTGCCTTCCAGTGCAGCCCACGACTGTCACACCTCTCCCTGCTCTAGTGTTGGCAGGGCCGTTGGCAGACTCACCATTCCAGAGGCGATGCCTTTCGCGAACCTGACCTTCTGTTGCCAGGGGAACCGGTCCTGCAGGGTGGAAGAATGTCCGTCAGAGACCTGGGGTCCTGTCCCACTCTGCGCCAGTGTGGTACGCCAGTGAAGCATCTGTCTGTGTCCAGTCTCGCCTAACATGGTCCTCTGGGGACGAAGCAAGGCTCCTCTGGCCTTCAAGGTTCCAGGGTAGTGGGGGCTTAGGTGTCCCTCTGACAACCCAGGAAGCTGTTGGTGGCTGTGGGTGGGCACTCACCATGCTGCGTAGGAAGTCCTTCAGCGTGCCCCCTTCAATGTACTCTGTCAGCAGGTTCAGCCTCTTGTCCTTGTACAGGACGCCAATGAACTTGAGCACATTGGGGTGGTCAAGGCTGCGCATCACTTTCACCTGGGGGTGGAGAATCAAGGACGGTGAGTGAATAGCGTCCCACCCTTCTTCTTGCCCCACCCCCAAAGAGTCGGCTTGGCAAGTATGGCTGCCCCTCCTGCCTACCACCTGTGTGATGTAGCCAGGCACCAGAATCAGGGAGAGGGAAGACCTCCGCCACACAGGTGAGGATGGCCTTACAGGCCTCACCCTTGGGAGCCTGCCTTTCTAGGAACAGTTCTGGGGGACTAGAGCGGGGAGGCCCAAGAGTGAGACAAAGGCCTGAGGAGAAGGGTGCAACACCTGGACCTCAGGTGTCACCCAACTGCAGCTGCTCTGTGGAACAATGTGGGAGGGGCAGTAAAACCTGGGTGGATCTCAAGGGGTGTCATTTCTGTGGGAGCCCACTCTAGGCTCCCTTCGGGGTGTTTGGGTGGTGATTATAACTCCAAATTTTACTAAACCGGTCTGTTTCCATGTCTATCACCCTCATAATCTAGGTGCTCCTTAGAATCACATCTGTACCTCGCTTGTGTTCTTGTGTTATCTTTAATAATTATTTGTTCATTGAACAAATAATTACACAGTAATTTACAGGGGTGGGGATGTTCCTCTAGCACTCTTTCCCCTCCGTCAGAGATTGCAAGTTCTTTCTCCTCCCCTCCCTTCCCCTTCTCTCCTTCTCTCTCTTTCTCTCTCTCTCTCTGGAGTACGAGAGACCGAACTCAGGGCCTTGTGCTCTTGAGCCATGCCCCTGGTCCCTAAGCTTTCTCTTGAAACCAGTTATTTGTAAAATTTTTCCTGTCCCAGTGGTGACACCAAACTTCCCAGCCTTCCACCTCTACACCCTTTTATTGGACAGGGTCTTGTTATGTTGCCTAAGTGGCCTAGAACTCCTGGGCTCAAATGATCCCCTTTCCTAGGGCCGCAGGTGCAGTGGCAATTTCAAGCCCACCTTCTTACCTCAGTCAGAAAAGTCTTCTGTGTCTCCTCATCACATCGAATTAACTCCTTCATGACCATCACTTTACCCGTGGCTTTGTGTGTCACCTACAGGGAGGGTGACTGTTAATGGTGCAGAGACCAGAGGTAGTTCTGGAGAACTGTGAAAATGGGCTGGGGATGAGGCTCAGTGGTAGAGCGCTTGCCTAGCATGCGCAAGGCCCTGGGTTCGATCCCCAGCACTGCCAAAGAAAGGAAAGAGAACCTATGCAACTGGTCAACCTGTCCCTCGGAAGACATACTGGGCCAGGTCAGAGTGACAGAATACAGGTGTCAAAGGTGCAGCACAGGGCAACTGGGACTCAGAAGGAAGCAAACCTTCCTCCCTGGAGAGCTGGGCATGCACAGAGGTGAGACTCCAGAGAAGGGAGGTGGGGAAGGAGGCAGGAGGGTACACTGCCAAGCCAAGCAGGAGCTCTGTTCATCTGGCACAGGAGTGAGTCTGCTGGGTGAACAGAAGTCTGGAGGCAGGAAGGTGAGTGCCACAGACATGCACCAGGGAGCTGGGTGGGTGTGTGTGGGGGTGAGCTCTCCAGCCCTGTTGCCCCACAAGCTGAGATACACGGCTTACCTGACCCCCCCTCCCAGCTCTCAGCAGAGGAGGATAGAGAGAGAAAAAGAAAGAGAGACACAGAAGAGAGAGAGAGAGAGAGAGAGAGAGAGAGAGAGAGAGATAGGTTAATCTCTGAGACTGTTCACCAGGGTGGCAGGAGCCAACCTCTATGTGCTCCTTGCAGCATGGTCAGCACCAGGGCTTATGGGTACCTGACACACACACACTGACTAGTGGTGGGCACAGCTCACCCCAACCTGGGTCTCCAGAGCCTTAAGCTCACAGTACCACCTTCTCAGGTGGCTGGGCAGATGTGGTGGGGGGTACCTCCTACACTATCACCTGCAGCCAGGAAGGAGGCCTGGTGTCCTGCAGGGTGTGATGGGAACGAGTGGGGGTGGGGGTGGGGGTGGGGGGTGGGGGTGCAGCAGCTGCTGCCTGCACTCACCTTGATGGCCTGCCCAAAGAAGCCCTTCCCCAGGACCTCTCCGTGGATCAGGTCACATGGCCGGAAGATCTGCTGTGAGTAGCTGCTGGGGCAGCGGAGGGATTCAGAGCGGCTGATATCACGGCTGAGCAGCAAGGGCTCCTTGGGGGAGCTGGGGCCAGGTGATCTGGAGATGCTGTTACTGCGTCTGAGGATAAGGAGATGAGGGAGGACCGACAGTCCTCAGAAACTGGCCAGGACACCTGAAGGCAGGAACCTCAGGTGCACCTGCTCGCTCCAGTAGCTGTGGTTTGAATACTCTTATTGGGGACAGGGCTCTTACATCAGACAGATATGCTGTTTGAGGGCTACGGGATCAGTTTACTTGAGCACAGTAAAACAAGTTCAAGTGGGGGTGTGGCTCAGTGGTATAGCACCTGCCTAGCTTGGGTGAGACTCTAGGTTCCATCCCCAGCACTGTGGGGAGGGGTGTTGAGGAAACGGAGCCCTTCTCACCTGGAACAAGTAACTAGATTCTCCTAGTTTATGATGCTCAGTATAGGATGGCATGGTGGGTGACAATCCGCTGCTTCCCCTATCTGCTTGATTCAAGGTACTAACTGTGTCAGTGCTATCATGCTACCATCCAAAAAATGAGCAAATGGGATTTTAGATGACATATATGTATTTTGTTGTTGTTTTGTTTTTGAGACAGGGTCTTGCTATATAGCCCATACTGGCCTCTAACTCTCAATCCTCCTGCCTGTGCCTCTCAGGTGCTGGGATTATAGGCCTGTATCACTATGCCCAACTGTTTCATATATCTTTGTACCTGCCCATATTTCCTATTTTAAGATAATAAGCATGTATGATTTTTACAGTAATAAAGCTGCTATGTTTACATTTTCAAAAGCTGGTTTTGTTGTTGTTGTTGTTGTTGTGGTACTGGGGCTTGACTCAGGGCCTATACCTTAAGCCACTCCACCAGTTCTTTTTTATGATGGGTTTTTTTCAAGATAGGGTCTCACGAACTATTTGCCTGGGCTGGCTTTGAACTGTGAGCCTCCTGATCTCTGCCTCCTGGGTCGCTAAGATTACAGGTGTAATGATGACTGTTTCTTTGACTTACTGCAGTCCTGCAAACTTCTCTCTGTGGTACACTCCTGTTTTACAGGGCTACCTGCACAGGACTGTAGCTGGATGGCTTCTGGCTTGTCCTACCCTATGGACTTGCTAGCTCTTGCTCTTTTGCTCTGCCTTCTGCTGATGGTGCCCACCAGAGTACAAAGGTGAGCTGTCCTCTCTCTGGCAGGGTTTCTCCAGGTATCTGAACGGCTCTCCAGCCACACCACATCTTCCCCTTTCCAGGTCATGTGTTTATAGCCCTTTTCTGCCCTCTGGTGCCCTGTCTCTAGTAACTCAAGGCCAAGAGGCAGCCAGGAGTGATGGGAACCACCACAGAAGGGCCCTGTATTCAAACACATGCCTAGCTAAGAGGGACCTGATAGACTTAGCCTGTTTGATTAGGGGCTGTATAAAGGACCTGATTCTTAGTTGCCATAACAGTATTCACATTGACTGAGTGCTCACCACCCTCTTCTGGGACTCCACAATTTTGTGTCCTTCTCACATTCAATCCTTACTAATTGATGAGACAGCACTTCTATCTTGCAACCCCACTTCACAGAAGAATAAACAGGCTGAGAGAGATGAAGTGATTTATGAAGGGAGGGGCTCAGCTGGAAGCCCTGGTATAGGTATTTCTGCCTGAGAGTCAGTGCTCTTCTTTTTCTTCTTTCCTCCTTTCCCTTCCCTTCCTTCTTTCTTTTTTGGTGGTACTGAGGTCTGAACTCAGGGCCTTGCATTTGCTAGGCAGGCACTCAACCACTTGAGCCATACATCTACCCTTTTTGCTTTTAGGTATTTTTTGAAACGGATCTTGCTTTATACCTGGCCAGCCTGAACCCTGTCCCTCCTATTTCCACTTCTCACTTAGCTGGGGTGACAGGTGTGTATCACCACGCACAAAATTTTTTTTTTTTTTAACTCAGGGTCTCACAGTTGCGAGGCAGGTGGTCTACCACTCGAGTCACTCTGCCAGCCCAAAGCCCAGTGCCCAGCTTTTTATGGGATGAGCTGGGGTCTCACTAACTGTTGTCCGGGCTGGCCTCAAACGGTGATCTTCCTGATCTCTGCCTTCCTAGCAGCTAGGATTACAGACGTGACGCACCACGCCTGTCGTAGTCTGTGTCCTTGATTCCTGTAAGTCTCCCTGCCTGCGGCTCACACACAACACCAGTGCTCCCATCATGGGCCTGGCAGACTGAGGTGTGGGACTGGTCCTTCATGTCTTAAAAAACTTGCATTCATCTCTTTCAAAATCCTTACACTACTTATTTAATTCCATTTGTGCCCCAACTTCCATATTGCCCTCTAGGATCCAGCATCACTGTCTCCTGTCCAGCTCAGGAGTTTAGTGGACTAAGCCAGCTGACCCTCTGGTTTCTAAGGAAACCCAGCAGACAGCTGGCTTGGCACTGTGATTCCCATAGGGCAGCTGAGTCAGCACAATCCTTATAGTCTGTTCCCCACCAGCTGGTTCCCCTCCTGATGCTGCTGGTTTCCAAAAGCCAGCAGGGCCTCTGAGGGTGGACCTGGGACAGAACAGAGCCAGGGTGGGAGGCAGCACCTCAGGGAGCGTCTCCTTAGCGTTCCTTCCAGATTCTCCTTGGTGTCCAGAGGGCTGAGGGTGTGGGACTGCCCAGCATTCTGCATGTGGGCAGAAAGCTGGGCACCTAGCCGCAGATGGTCCAGGCGTTGGGTGACGGGGTCATGTTCAATCAACAGCTGTAGCGTCTGGCTCGTCTGGCTGATCGCTTCCTCCACCTGTGGCCAAGAGCAGTGTAAGGCTGACTCCCACAGGCTGCCCTGTCCCAGGCCGCCCACTGAGGACCCAGACAATCCAAGCCCAGTGTGTTCAATGCTCGACTTGGCTAGTGGTGGCCTCCACAGTGCCTGCTGCCTGGCATTCTGTCACCTTTCCCTTCCTGCTATCCTGGGAACCTGCTAGGCTGATTTGGGAGGCCACTAGTGGTCACAGGCTCAGTACCAAGATAAAGAGATGGGAATGGGAAAGGTGTAGGTCTGCTTCATGCCCCACCTCCACCAGACAGATTGGACACACACTGTACCTCCTCCACTCGGAGTGTGCGGACGGGGGTCCCGTTAATCTCCAGAATGCGGTCCCCAGGATGGATGGCATTGCGGTTGTTAGCACTAATGTGCATCCGGTTTACTCTAAGACACAAGAGTTGAGGGAGGGTGAAGACCTCCTAAAAACTCACCCGAACAATTCTGCTTTCTCAGGGAACACTCACCAAATCCCAGGCCCAGACCACCCCCACAAAAAAAGGCGACACCATTCCTAGGATGCTCCATCTCAGTGAAGGCCACTGTCACTTACCCCATGGCCTAAGCCAAACCCTGGGCAATATCTCCCCATCTGGAGCTCCCTCATTTTCTCCCTCCCTCCCCACCACCCGCCCACCCGCCTCTGAGAATTCTGCCTTCTCTCCATCACCATGGTTACCAACACCTCCCACCTGCATCACTCCAACAAGCTTCCTAACTTGGTCTCTGCATCTCTGGGCATTTCCCCTCTCCCATTCAACCTCTATGCCAGTGATCCTTCTAAGACGCCAACCTGGCTTCATCACCTTGCTGCTTACACCCCTCAACAGACCAACTGGATTGTCATAATCCAGGCCCTCCATTACCAATGGCCCCTTCTTTGGCAACTCTCTAAGTCCATACCAGATACAACCTCAAGACATCCAGTCTCCCTCTGTCCTGAACACAATTCCCTCCCCTCTTTATCTAAGGAGGCTGAAGAGTAGACCTCACCTCCTGCTGACTTTCTCAACCCGAGTATCTCTCCTGTGTACCATAAGAGCCAGCTTCAGGTCTAAAACACAGTGTACGATCAGTACGCATAGGGTAATGCACGAGTGTCTCATAGCTGGTGTCACATGGACTTAGACTCTTTCCTCCTCTGGTCCCTGGTCTGGACTTGGGATGGGTTCTTAAACTCTTTGGGCCACAGACCCTCTTTTCTCTCCTCCTTCCTCATTTGGGTCCTCAACCAATAAAACAATAATCAAGGAGCACCTTCTGACGCCAAATACCGCTCCAGGTCCCAGGCATGCAGTACTGAACAAGACAAAGCAAGTTTGTTCTAGAGTTTACATTCTAGTGGGGAGGACAGACAATAATCAAACTAGTACACATTCATCAAGTCGGATAATTTCAAAGAGCAAACATGATCTGAAACCTGACACCTGAAAGGTGAGAGATTCTGGCTGTAAGCATCTGGTAGAAAGAGGCCTTGGCACAGAGAATATGAAGTGTCAAGGCCCAGGTGTGGTTACAGCACAGATGGGGATGAAGGGAGCTCTGTGTGACCGAGTTCTAAGCCCACTGAGACCCATCTGTGGGCCCTGCTCAAGAACCTCTGCTCAGGGTTCCCCAAATACTCACTCTTTCACTTGCACAGTGGTGGCATAGTTGGAGCAGGCACTCTCCACAGACACAGAGAAGCCTCGCCTGCCCTCGGTGGTGGCTGGCATGGAGATGAGGGTGACAGAGTAGGGTAGCTGGTCCTGAACAGACTCTGTGGACAGCCTCTCAAACATGGGTGCCAGGACCACCTCATTGTGGCACTTCCCACTGGGGAGAGAGCACAAAGCAGGCTGAGATCCCAGAGACCCACCTGGAAGGCCACCAGCAACCACTGTGCCTTGTGGCTTGAAGTAACATAATCCCAGTCTTGCCACCACCCTCTCTTTGCTATGATTCTCCATGGAGGCCCAGAATGAGGAACCTGGGACTGGGACAGTGAGCCAGATCTGCAGGAGGAAGAACCTTGGCCTGGAGGTGAGATGGCTTGAGTTTTCTTGCTCTGCCTTTGACACACAGTCCTTGCCCCAGTCCCAGTCTCCTCCCTGAGACCCAGTTGACTTCTTTTGGGTTGGGTGAGATGGGTAAGCTCTGAGGAGTCTTTCCTTTACTGTGGGGCTCCTCAGAGAGCATCTTCCCAGCTAATCTCCCTCTGGAGGACTGCAGGTAGAGTGAGGCTATTCTCACAGCAGGTAAGGACAGAAGACAGAGAGAAGTTAACAGTCCTGCTTACAGGTTACAGAGCTGTTTAACAGCACTGCTGCAACAGGAACCCAGTCCTCTAACACTACAATCCACTCACACCACCACCTGTCCTCTTCCTGGACCCTCTTGCTGGGGAGGACAGAGGGCCACTCTTACCAGTAGAGAGTAGCGTGCTGTACCAGGGCGTAGGCATCTCCGTCCTCAATGATCACCTTGCAGCTCATACAGGCAAAGCACTCTGGGTGGTATTTAAACTCCCCAGCCACCTGTGAGCACATGGGAGAGGGTACAGGGGAGGAAGTGAGTCCTTGCTATTGCCAGAGTGGAGGTAGGGGTAGGTGAGTGACCCCAACCAGGGGTCTATCTACAGACCCCAGTCAAAATCCAGTCACTCGCTCTTTGCCCTAGAACTTCCAAAGGAAGTATCAGATTGCTATCTCCTGTCATTTCTGACATTGCAAAAACTGTTCTGGTCTCAGTCCCAAGAATGTGTCCCCGGGATATAACTGTCCCCACTAGAAAGGCTCACAGTTCCTCCAGCAGAGCTGGCAAGTCTGACTACACTTAAAGCCCTTTGTCTAGAGCAGGCATGGGAGGCAGAACCTCTCTGCCAGCCCATTCCAGGTTCTCCTTGTCTGAATCCCTGAATACCAGCTAAGGGAATCCTCCTCTCAACCTGTAACACTCTCCTTTAAGGGCCTTTTCCCACTGCATCATGTCTCCTCCCTGCCTGCTACCTACCCACTCCCAACACCGGACGATTAAGTCTTTGAGGAAAGGGTCACACCTGTCACTTAATAAATGCTCAATAGACAGCTGATGGGTGGGTGAATGAAGCGAGTGACCCTGGCCGACGGGAAGACTGAACGATGAGTGGCCGTGGGGAACTTAAACACTGTCTACAGATTTGATGATCAAGATGGGCAGAGATAAGAGTCCCTCCTTACCATGACAGGTCCTGTCATCAGCAGGGAGCACCCGTGGCAGAACTCCCCAAATTTCCCCCAGTAGTCTTTGTGGCAGTAGAGTTTCCCATCTTTCTCATAGTACCAGTTGGTGAGGGAATCCTGGCATTCCGAACACCTGGGAGGTAGGACAAGAAAAGAAATATTCCTGGATCCCTGGAACCAGGCCACACAGGCTGTCCCTGGCTCCAAGGTCTAATGATAAAGTGGACAGTCTTTGGGTGGGGTGTGGTAGTGACTGCCTAGCCAGCACAAGGCCCTGAGTTCAAACCCCAGTGTGGAAAAAGAAGAGAAAGCCAATAATAAAAATAAAAAACCAAAATGGACAGTTCTCTCTTCCACACAAAGCTGGGCTAAAGGAAAATTACAGTTTAGTGCCGTCTCCTCAAAGGATGCTGTGCAGATTGGATAGGGCTCTAGATAGCAGTTTTGTATTTTCTGCCTCTGGGAGCAGACTCTTTGGGTCTTAGAGATATCTGAGAATCTAAGGCAAGAAACATCTCCCAGAAAGATGCATATATAAAGAAAATGTGCATATAATTAGTTGTGGGGTGTATGTGTGTATGTCACAGAAAACCTCTGATCTAGACAGATACTTTAGTGAGTCAACGTGGCATATCACTTCCATTCTTCAAAACCTATCCATCACATGCCAGGGGCTGGTGGCTCACACCTGTAATCCCAGCTACTTGAGAGGCTGAGATCAGGAGGATGGAAGTTTGAGGCCAGTCTGGGCAAATAGTTCTTGAGACCCTATCTCCAAAATAACCAGAGCAAAATGGACTGGAGGTGTGGCTCAAGTGGTAGAGTGCCTGAGTTCAAAACCCAGTCCCACAGGAAAAAAAATCTACCCATTACCAACAGCATTACTGATGGAGTGCTTTGCCACAAAGATGTTTAGCATACAGAAACTCAGACTCAGGCAAACCCAGAGTATAGGTCATTGTATAAGATAACTGGTCTTGACTCTTAGACCCAATACAAACACAATGAAAAACAGGTCACACTAAAGGGAGGTCACACATGAGAGAGGGAGGTTAAAAGAAAAAAGAAGGTGAATATGGCTAATGTACTTCCTATACAAGAATGAATATGGAACTTTTAAACCTGCTGAAATCACCAAAGAAGGGGACTAAGGTAAAAGGAGAAAAATAGAGGGAATGAAGCAATTTGGTTTCTAATACATATATACATGGAAATGTCACAAGGAAACTCCCTGTATAGCTATCTTAAACAAACAAAAATGTCATTTTTTTTTTACAAAACAAAGAACAGGAAGACAAAACCAGTCCTGTCTGGGGGGGGTGGAGACGGTGGGAGGGGGAGGATATAAAGAAAGGGGGTCAGAACGTGAATATGGTGGAAATATTCTGTAAACATGAATGTAAATGTAAAAATGAGGCCTGTTGAAACTATTCCAGGAACGGGGAAGGGGATAAGGGAGAATGATGGAGGGGGTGAATTC
This sequence comes from Castor canadensis, assembly GCF_047511655.1. Classification (NCBI taxonomy): domain Eukaryota; kingdom Metazoa; phylum Chordata; class Mammalia; order Rodentia; family Castoridae; genus Castor; species Castor canadensis. The sequence continues at coordinate 3,720,331 of NC_133403.1, read as the reverse complement.
AACTGTGATGAATTGTAAGAAATTTTGTAAATGTTACACTGTACCCCCAGCACAACAATAACAAAAAAAAAAAAGTTAATATTGGGGGGAGAGTAGAATTTTTTGTTTTGTTTTTATGTAGTATTGGGGTTTGAACTCAAGACCTACACTTTGAGCCACTCCAACAATCCTTTTATGTGATGGGATTTTTTGAAATAGGGTCTCAGGAACTGTTTACCCTGGCTGGCTTCAAACCTTGATCCTCCTGATCTCTGCCTCCTGAGTAGCTAGGATCACAGGTGTGAGCCACCGGTGGCCAGCAAGAGTTTTTTTTTTTTTTAAAACTAACTTTCTTTTTTCTTTCTTTCTTTTGGGACAAGGTCCCATTATCTCACTGTACTGCCCAAATTGGCCTCAAACTGCTGGGCTCAAGCAATCTTCCTGCCTCACCCTCCAGGTGGCTCCCTCATGTTCGGCTCCTACAGAGATCTGAAAAAGCCTAGAGACACATCAATCAATGCAATGCTTCAACCTTGGATTTGGTTTTAGTTTGAAAAAAGAAATAGCCATGAATGACATTTTTGGGAACTATCTATCAATCAATCTATCTATCATCGCTATTTAATTTTTCGAGGGACCAGGGTTTGAACACAGGCTTTGCACTTGCAAAGCAGGTGCTATAAAGCTTGAGCCACACCTCCAGTCTATTTTGCTCTGTGGTTTTGTTGTTTTTTTTTTTTTCCCCCTCAGTACTGGGGTTTGAATTCAGGGCCTACACCTTAAGCCATTCCACCAACCCTTTTTTATGATGGGTGTTTTCGAGCAAGTTAGGGTCTTGAAAGCTATGACTTCTGCCTCCTGAGTAGCTAGGATTACAGGCATGAGCAACGGGCACCCACCTGGAAATGAGGGAATTTTATTTGGACTGCATATTAGATCACATCGTAAGATCACTGTTCATTTTTGTAGACTTGGTAATGACGCTTGTCACCTGGCTGGGAAGTACTACCTCTCAGGTCAAGTATGTTCTCAGGCCCTGCCTACACAACTTCTCCTTTCTGAGTCTCCCAGCACACAGAGTTAAGAGCTCCCTAGTCAGTGCCACCTCTTCCTTCTAGTTAGACTCCCTATTCTTTTTACTGTTGTTGCTTTTCTTTTGGCAGCACTGGGGTTTGAACTTGAGGGCTCATGATTACTAGGCAGGAGCTCTAACATTTGACCTATTTCACCAGCCCTTTTTTTGTGATGGGTATTTTTTCAAGATATGGTCTCTCAAACTATTTGCTCAGGGCTGGCTTTGAACCATAACCCTGATCTCAGCCTCCCAAATAGCTAGGATTACAGACGAGAGCCACTGACACCCGGCTATTGTTGCTTTTTTGAGATGGGGTCTCACGAACATTGGCCAGGTTCTTCCTAAATTGCTTAAGGAATCCTCCTGTCTCAGCCACTCGAGAAGCTGGGATTACAGAAACCTACCACAGCACTGCTACACTCTCCCTATTCTCATTCTCCAGGCCTCGAACCACCCACGTGGCTACATCCTTACTTCTCAGAGGCAGTACAGGACTACAACTGGGGAGGAATTCTATTCCTGTCACTTACTAGTTAAGTCATCTTGAGCAACAATATTTCACTTCTCAACTGTTTCCTCATCTGTAAAGTGGGCTGCTGTCAAAAATCAATGAACCAATGTATATCAAATGTATAGATAGCTTTATGTAAAGTCCTAGCACAGTAGGAACACAATGAATGTTAATTGCAATTAAAGATAACACATTACTGGCTGCTTTCTGCCATTAGCTAGGCAGCTTTGGATAATTTCTCTTACTAGCTTTATTGACAAAATGTACCTAACAACATCCCACCCCAAAGAACCAGTGTAAGAGCCCAGCACTGGAAGCTCACGACCGTAATCCCAGCTATTCAGGAGGCAGAGATGAGGAGGATTGAGGTTCGAAGCCAGCTTGGGCAAATAGTTCTTTAGACTGGATCTTGAAAAAAACTCATTACAAAAAAGGGCTGGTGGAGTGGCTCAAGGTGTAGGCCCTGAGTTCAAACCCCAGTACCACCTAAAAAAGAAAAAGCCCGCACGAGGACTAAAGGACAAAGTAAGTTAATGTATGAGAATGTATTTTGCAAAGCAACAGCACTATTACTGTAATAACTGGTTAGGAAATATAGATGAAAGACAGATACACAAGGCTCCCTACCCTACCTTCCAGAAGAGGTCTTTTAAAGTTGATTTATCATATATTTATAATATAAGGGGATTTCACTGTGATAATTCCATATATTCGTACAGTGTTTCTTGAACAAGAGCCCCTCTCTCCATTATATTCCCATTCCCCCCTAGAAGAGAACTTAAACAAAACTACACCATCCAAGGTGACAGACCACAGGGAGGGCTACAACTTCTGACCACCGCAGGAGGTGGAGAAGGGAGACAGGAATGAGCTGCAGCAGCTGCAGACAGCTGCAGGGCTGGGAAGGTTAGGGAAGGAGTATTGAAAATCCCTTTATCTTTCTGGAGGGCCCAAATCCTCAAGTGCTCAACAGATACGAGTGGCCATCGTTATTGTGTGGCTTTTCCTACTTGTTCTACAAATGCTTAACTTCAGTTTTTTTTTTTTTTTCTTTTTGTGGTGCTAGGGATGGAACCCTGGGTCTTGCACATACTAGGTACGTGCTTTCCCACTGAGTTTTATAGCCCCAGAAAACTTCAGCATGCTGAGAGCTGGGTATGGATGCATGGAGAGCATAGATATGAAATGTCAAGAAGTGAGCAGTGAGGACAGAGGTAGTTCTGGGCACATGGCTCAAATTCAAAGTAAGATACCATTGGATGAGCTCTGAATTAGGAGAGAGACCTGGGTTCTTGGATGCTACATGGCCTTGGATAAGCCCCTTTCCCTCTGTGGGCTCAGTTTCCCCACCTGTGAAATGAGACTATCCCCCAGGTCCCCTCAACTCTGTGCACATCTGTTTTTCATGAGATGGTCTGAGGTTCCGCCTCAGATCTACTGCTAACCCCTAAGTAACCACGGGCCAGCACCTTTGATTCTTATTTGTGAAATGTAGCTGTCAAGAGTAGCAGTGAGGACCAAATGTGATTCTGAATGACTGTGAGGTGCCTAGCAGAGGGTCAGCATTACAAGTGGGGGCTTCCTTCTTGCCTCCTGACTTAAACTCCCTGGGTCACCAATCTTTCTCCTTCACCAGACCATGACTCCCTGAAAACAGGGACAGGGTCCTAGTTATTCTCGATAAACTTCAGTGCATTCATCCAGCAGAATGGGCCCTCGGCAAATGTTCCAAACTGAAAATGGGGGCTGGTGGAGTGGCTCAAGTGATAGAGAGCACCTGTCTAGCAAAGCCTAGCAAGCATGAGGCCCTGAGTTCAAGCCCCAGTACCACCAAAAAAAAAAAAACAAAAAAACCAACAAAAAACTGAAAATGGCCTAGGTGTAGCAAGAACCAGTAGCCCAGGTGGGAGCTTATAGGTTCCAAGGCTCTTGTCACCAGGTCCTGTCTTTTTCCTGTCTGCAGTGGAGGAAAGCTGGTGCAGACATACTTGCACCCGACTGCAGACCTGGGCTCTGTGACGCCCTCACAATGGTATGTGTGCCACCGCGGGCATGAGAGCACCAGAACACACCCTCCTTTCTATTGCCAATATCCTGCTTTTGTTCACTGCAAGTAGCCTGGTCAGGCCCAGGAGAAAGCAGGCAGAGACACGAGCGTAGGCACGAAGAAGACAGCCACCCCGCCCGCTGAGAAAAACACCTGGATGGAGTGTGACACCACCAACGCACGTATCTGTGTCAAGGGATGCCTTTGAAGGGTACAGCTGGCTACAAGGCCAAAGTCACCATCACAGGTGTCTTTTAGGAATGTGAACAGCTGATAGAAGGACTGGTTATGGGTCTCTAAGCTCTGTTTTACCATAGGTCACAATGAGGCTCTTAGGAAGCTGGAGACTTTAGAGTCCTCGCCCAGCTATTAACATCGGCTGTCGCTTGAATATCAACCACATTTCAGCCTCTGTGTGAGGTGTCTTCCTCATGTTATCTTGACTCTTGACCACAACCATGCAAGGTGGTAGAACTGTCCCTGTTTTACAGACCAAAAGACTAAAAAACAAAGTCAAAGTCAAGTCATTTTGCAAAGATGCCCAAACACAGAAATGATGAAGCTAGAATCTGAACCTCTGTGTACTTGGCTAGAAAGCCCTCTCCACTGCAGGACATCATCTGAGTGACACAGCATGTCTTATTGTCTGTGACAAAGAGGATGGAGCCCTGACAGCTAAAGTCCCCTTTAGGATGCTTCTCTTTTAGCTCAAACAGTGACTAGAGGTTCACGGGCACAATTTGTTCACCCTCATGTATTCTGGTGCTCCATTCTCCAGCTTTCACCTGTCTTTTTAAAAAAAGAATCCAAAACATCGTCTGGAAATGTAAGGTGCTACTCAAAAATGTCCCATCTCAGATACTCAGAGGCCACCATATGTCCTTCCCAAAGCCAAAGCACGTTTTCTGGCTTTCGATTTCTGAAAGTTTCAAGTGAAAGTCAAAGTCTTCCCTGGCTGCAGGCCCAGGGGCACTCGGCTAGGTGTGGGAGAGCCGGGGTTGGAACCCTGGACTGAGGTTCTGGTCACCACAGCCTCCTAAGGAGCTTCAGTGTACAGAGCCAGGGGAGACCACCTTGACACCTACATGTACTCAGACTGTATGTAGGCGTCGAGGTTTGGAAGGACAACCTTCCAAACTTTTCTTCCAAAACAGTACAGAGAAGGCCAGCAGACACAGCCAGTGGTCACTTTGGTGTGTCAGGCACAGAGCCGCACTGAGACCTGAGTCAGCAGGGAATGCACAGAAAATCAGTTGAGACTTTCACCAAGAACTCTCATTACTAGCTGTCATCTAAGGTCAGTTACTTCTTGACTCTTCCCCTCAATTTCCTCAATAGTACTGGTGATAGTAACATCATTTTTTTTTTCTTTCTTAGGACTAGGGTTTGAACTCAGGGCTTCCCACTTGCAAACCAGGTGCTCTACCACTTGAGCCACACTTCCCGTCCATTTTGTTTGCAGTGGTTATTTTGGAGATGAGGAGCTCACCAACTATTTGCCCAGGCTGGTCTTGAACTGCAACCCTACCGATCTCAGCCTCCCAAGTAGCTAGGATTACAGGTGTGAGCAACTGGTGCTCAGCGATGCTAACTAATGCTACAGGATTAAGAGAATTACGTGACATACAAACATCCCATGATGCCTGCCTCACAGTGGGCGTCCATAAGTGTTCATTTCCTTCCCTCTCCAATTTGAGAATGCAAAAGACAACTGGAGACAGACCTTTTCCCTCCTATGTCCAGGCAACGATGGTCTGCTTCTTACCCAGAACTAAACAGGTTTGTGTAAGTAGAGAAGGAAGGTTCTGGAATGAATAATCTAATCAATCTAACTGATTCCTATCAATCAGGATACAGTTACTATGCATCCACAATAGAAGCCAAGTGAGATAGGCTCCACCCTCACACTCATCCAGATTCTTCAGACCAAATGTTTACAAGTAAATCCTCACCCTTACTGAGTAAGGGAACCTGGAAGTCATCATTATAGTGGATTTACACGTTAAAGCCCTCCCACGTCCTGGGGAAGGCTGGGCTGGGTGCTCCTTTTTAGTCTTCCCAAGAGTCAGTTCTGGCAAAGCTTTTTCCAGCCTCTTGCCTCTAAGCTCTCACTGGGCTGAGTAGGAGAAAGGAAAGCTCTCAGCCAGGTGCTGGTGGCTCATGCCTGTAATCCTAGCTACTTGGGAGGCTGAGACTGGGAGGATAGTGGGTCCAGGCTAGCCTGGGCAAATAGTTTGTGAGACCCCCATCTCCAAACTAATCAGAGAAAAATGGACTAGAGGTGTGGCTCCTGAGTTCAAATCCCAGTACCATAAAAAAAAAAAAAAGGAAGGAACCCTCCCTTTGCTATAGCCTTAGAACACAAGAAGTGGGGGCACCAAGTGTCCCCTAGGACCCCAAAGGCAGATATGACAGGGGCCTAGAGGACCTGGCCCACCAGAGTCTAGGTTTTTACCACAAAAGATCCACTTATTACTTCTGCAGACTCTGTGGATTGAAACAGTCTGCCAACTGAACTGCAATTATTATGGAATATGTTGTTATCCTGTTTTAAAAAAATAATCAAACACATAAGTCTCTGATCAGCAAGAAGTAAGTATTACTTACTTCTTGTGCATTGATATAGTTCCAATCAAAAGCCAGGAAGTGGAGAGTTTCAAGTAATTTGTGTAGTCACACCGCAGCTAAAGATAGGGCTTCCATTATTTGGAATTTTAAAAAAATGGTAAGGAGCCTGTATACCTCTGAGGAGCCATAGAAATTGCAGAGTTGGAAACCATTCACCTGATCCAAGTCCTCCATTTTCAGACAAGAAGAAAAAGAGTCCCAGTGGACCAAAGGCAAGCCACCAAATGTTACCGCTAAGCTGGGCAGGGTTAAGAATAATTTTCCTTTTAAACATCAATTGCTTTAGACTACAAAGATGCACTTGTTTTCTTCAAGAGATAATGTACAAACCAAGCTCATTAAATCAGTGTTGGACATTAAAGGACATTCTAGAAAAAGAAAAATCCTTTAAAGATCTCAGACAAAAAGACATTCCCTGTGGAGTGGTAGAGCGCCTGCCTACAAATTCGTGAGGCTCTGGGTTCAATCCCCACATGGCAAAACAAAACAAAAGAAAAAAAAAAAAAGGAAGAAAAAGAAAAGCCACTTTTAGTTTATGTCTTTTGTAAATTCCAATTTGAGGTGTCTTCTCAGTCAGGAGCACACCTGTGATTACTTTGCATCCTTCACGCCAGTAACAGGGGCAGGGAAAGGTGCCCTCTCTGTCAAGTGTGGCCTGCCAGGCAGGCGTGTATAGGGCAAAGACATGACATTCTTCATTCCCTGCACCCTCTTCCCTCCCTCACTTGGTCACGCCTGATCACGTCCCCGTGGAATCTGGTTACGTCACCTTCCTTGCAACCACAGCCCCCAGAACTCCTGTGGACTTTGTACTCCTCCAGAGACCTAAGGGTCAAGGACTTCTCTTGTTTGACAGAATCTGACAAGCGCCCTGCTCTGGAGCCCAGGAAGTCTAGCCCCTACTTCTACCAAGGAGGAAACTGAGGCCTCAGGAGGGAACTTGGTCAGAGCCCTGGAAGATGCCCTGTCATAAAGGAGGGAGCTGATGGCAGAACCAGCTTTCTGACCAGGCAGTGACTTAGCCTGAAGCCTGGTCTCTCCTCTGGAGCATAGAGCCCTGTGTGCTGGCTATCTTTTTAGAGGTGACTTCAGGAATGTGACCTCTTATTTAGGGGAGGGCAGAGGGTCTACAGTAGTCAGTGAGTCAGTACCCCCTTGACTCCAGCTGGGCAAACAGAGCTTGGGGAATGGAGATGAGGTCACCAGGTTCCCCAGAGGGGCTGAGGCAGAATAAGACAAAGGACAGCTGGACCTGGGTGACACTGGAGAGCTGGTCCTCAAAGGTCCAGGCTGAGAGTTCATTGTCTGCTCTAGGTCCAGGCCCTGGCAAGTAATGTCCTCATCCCTCAAAGATTAAAAGAAGCACAGTGTTCCTTTCCCAAAGCTGCCTTTCCAGGATTTAGAGGACAAGAAATATCGAGGCCCTGAATGAGTGGCTACTGAAGTTCTTGACATCTTGATTCTGCATTCGAGATGCTTCCTATTCCCTCTTTTGCTCTCTGCTGGGAAAGGAAAAGAAACCTGAGAAGGCCCCTGGGGGAGATGTGGAGAGAGGGAGTCCTGTCCCAACAAGGATAAGAAACTCAGAGAGTCAGAAAAAGCTGGCTAGGGAGGTCTTCTGTTTCCACTGTGGAAACTGGTTGTCTCATCTGTAAAATGGGTATAGAACACCTTTTAGGCCTGAGAGATGAAGGCATAAAGCTATAGAGTCAGTGTTCGGGACCACCCCCTCCCCCAATCCAGCCGCTTCCCCCATTCTACCATGTTAGTCAGCGTCTGGCCACCTGACCAGTAAGTATTCCAGCAGCCAGATCTGAGCAAGGAGCTGAACTGGGGAAGCCTACAGAAAAAGCCAACCTCCAGGACCACTGGTGAGGGGGAGGCAGCTGTTGAAACAACAGATTTCTCCCAAAGAATAAAAACAAGCCCCACCCCAGCCAGGAATGGCTCCATTCAGAAGGGACCCAGAGGGCCAGAAACCCTCTGGGGAGTTTCTGTTGGAGGTAGGGTGGGGCAGTGAGCGAAGAAAGGCAGGTCAGAGGAAGAAAGTTTCCACACCTCCCTCTGAGAAGCCCTACAGAGAGGGAGTCCCCCGCCTCCCAGGCCTGGGGACTGCCAGGTGTGGGGGCCAGCCAGCAACTCCACTCCCCAGGCAAGCCAGAGACAAATGTGCCTGCCATAAGAGAACGAACGTTTATAGGGTGCCTACTGTGTACCAGGCTACCCACACCCAGGACTTGCCAGCTCCCAGAGTTTGGTAAAACCTGCCCATCCTGCTTGTTGGGACAAATTCCTGGGCAGGCAGCAAGGCCCGCAGGTAAGACGTGAAAGCTGGAGGAACAGCACTGTATTTGTGTCTTTCCCTGGAAACAGAGGTCAGCGGCATGTTTTGGAGGCTCTTCCAGGTGTGTCTGACAGTGACACAGGAGTCCCCAGGAGATTCCTTCTGCACTATCCCTCGCCTCACTGTTTCTAGGACATGGTGGGGTGGTCTTCACCAGGCCACTTCTGTTTGGGTATAAGCTCTACTGGCTTCTGCCTGGCAGAACTGATGGCTCGGGTATAAGTGAGGTGGGAGAGGCAGATTCAGGGAGGCCCCTGCCCTGCCCTGCCCTGCCCTGCCCTGGGGACCAGGGGCCAGGAGAGAAGGAGGGGAAGAGGACTCACCGAAAGGGGTCTCTGGAGGTGAAGTAAGCCGGGACCGACAAGTAACTCCCCATCTTCTTCCCACACCAGATAATCAGGCTAAGCTGCAAACCCGTCAGGGAGAGCCTCGGGCTGGCTGTAGGCAGCCACCATGACAGGCCTGGTGGCCCGTTCCCGGCACCTCTGACTGGGGCAGACAGCCCAGCTCACCTCTCCCTTCGGAGTGGTAGCAGAAGGAGCAGCGTGAGGACTCCAGGCCACTTGTCCCCCGGCAGACTCTCACGGGGGCTCATGGCTGGGATGGCTCCGCCCTAGTTCTTGATCTCAGAAGCTTGGGTGGCCTCTGGGGACCCCGGGAGAACCACCTCTGCCGAGACTAGACACACACAGGCATTCTTGGGCAGGGGCCGGTGACTAGCTGAGAAAGAAACGCTGCTGTCAACTTAGCCTTCTTTTTCAGTCCCACCCCAAGCGAGGGAGGGAGGGAGGAAGAGGAGGGGCTCCTGCAGAACCGAGGTGTGTGGTTGGAGCAGCTGTTAGGAAACAGACCTTGCAGCAAGGGGTGGAGCCGGGCCGAACGAGGCTGCAGGCAGGCGCTGCAGACAATACTAGGTCTGGCCAGGGCTGGCCAGGGCTTGGCTGAGCGTTCATCCCCGAGCTCGGGGCAGGACAGTACAGGACAGGGACGGCGCATCTGACTCTAAATGCAAGCCTAGCTTGCAGAGCTGCCCAAAGGACAGTAACTCTTGCTCAGAGGGGAAGGAATGGACAGGATGCCAGCTCCAGGCAGAGCCACGCCCCCCCAGGAGCAAGGGGGTGGGGTGGTGGTGGTGGTGGTGGTGGTCGTGGTGGTGAACCTGTGGCAGGAGCTCCAGAGGGTCATCCTGTGCTCTCTCTTTGGCGTTAGGGCTCCCTTCCACTCTGTCTGATCTGGGGACAGCCCCAAGAGCCAAGAGCTGGCCTTGTGGGGGCTACCACCTCCACTCTGGGGCAGGGCTGTGCTGCAGACGAAGAAACCAAGGTCTAGGCTATTAGTTGACACCTCCATGTGGCACGCTCTTACTTCTGTGACACAGGAATTATTCCCACATTCAGGAAAGTGAGGCGATAGGAGATTAGGTGACTCATTCAAAGTCAAAAAGCCAGTCAGTGGCAGGGGTGGGACTTAAAAGCAGGCCCAGAGGATTCCAGTGCTACCAGACTTCACTGTGCCTCTTTAAGGGGAAACACCTTCCAGAGGTGACGCTGAGGCCCAGGTCACCTGTGAGCTCTCATTCATTCATTCCATCCATTCTCAGATGTCACCCACTGGTCTCCGTGGGTAGTGGTGCTTCTTCCACAGTATCCTGCATAACTGTGCTTCTTGAACTGCAAAGCCCTGGATTGCCTAGGGGGATGAAGGGCCCTGGTGTCTGGAATGCGGGCACACTTGACAGCCTTAGCAGAAGAGCCCCAGCTGTGAGGCTGCCCAAAGTGGAGCCAACCATCAAGAAAGCCCCTTACGTCCCTGCCTGTGGGGCTGTGAAGGAAAAAACAGGGCTGCTGGAGGAGGCCTCGGAACACCTACACTTCACTGTTGGACTTGGGACAGTGACACAGGCACTCTCCCAGCTGGATTCCCCACCCACTCCCCACTGGAAAAAGCCAGAGTCAGTCACCCAGCAGCTACTGCCAGTCCTTGTGAACCACGGCAGGAAGATCCGTGACAAAGGCTCCTGGGTTAAAAGGGAGTCTTTTCCCAATCCTGCAGCAGGGCAAGGGGCAGCAACATGTGTGTTGAGAGAGACTGGGCTGTATCCTGATAATAAACCCTCTCTTTATTGAACCCTTAGTAGGTTTCAGGCCCCATGCTAAGTGCTCCCCACCTATCTTCTATCATGTTTAAATCGCCAGTGCATAGGGTGGATGTAATACCCATTTAACAGATGAGAAAACTGAGGTTCCGAGGGATTTTGTCACTAGTCTGAAAACAAACACCTGATAAGTAGTGACACAGGGTTTCAAACCCAGTAAGTATGTCTCTAGGGCAGGGGTCAGTGAGGAAACTTTTTCTGTGAATGCGAAAGTGTGAATATTTTAGGTTCTGCACATCATACAGACTCTGTCACCGCTACTCAACTGTGCCATTAGCAGCCATATATAAAACATAAGCAAACAGATATGGCTGAGTTCCAGTAAAACTTTATTTGTGGACACTGACATTTCAATTTCATACAACTTTCATGTATCATGAAATCGTCTTGCACTTTTCCCCCTCAACCATTTAAAAATGTAAAAATCACAGGCAGTATGAAACCAGGCAATTTGCCTACAAGCCTGTGTTCCAGGCCACAGAGCTCGACCATCCTGAGTTCTGCCTGTAACAGTGAGGAACAGCTCTGGCAAAACTCAAGCCACATCTCCCTCCCACCACCCAGACACAACACTGCAGACCGGGAGGGAAGCAGCCAAGAGGAGCGAGCGCAGGATGGGTGCTTACCACGCACCAGACACGGCTCTAATCCCCACTCTTGGGTAGTGCTGTGATCCCCCTTCTTTACAGACGAAGTAACCCAAACCGAGGCACAGAGAGGTTAAATCGCTTGCCTGAGGTCATCTAGTTAGCTGTATAAGAGAGAAGTGAGGCCAGGATTCGAACCTAGACTAGACAGGACAGACTGCTGTCTACCATGCTGCAGTGGCGCTCAGCCTGGGCCCACAGCCAGACTGTCTGGGTTTGAATGCGACAAGGCACGGCGCGTCAGCCCTTGGCACTGAGTCTGGAACACATTAAGGGTTGATAAATGTTAGCTGTTAATATCATTAAGACTATTGTTACAGCTTCTACGGATGGGCTGGCTATGTGGCCATTAGCAAGTCCCTGCCTCTGTCTGGACCTCGGCTGGGTCTCTAAACTGCTTCCAGTTTCAACACTGTTTCAGCCCTATGAGGGTCCAGTGGGCTCGCTGTTTTCCTGGCGACTCCAGCCCAGTTTAGACCTCCTGGGCCAGCCTGAGTGGGATTAGGATCCTTGGCCTGGAGGCCACACAAGAGCCACAGCGGAGGCGCGGCGGGAGGGAAGGCAACAGCACACACGATACTGAAAGGGTGGGGGGCTGCCCAGCTGGTGGGCTGCGAGCTCTCTTTCCTTCAGCTACAGAGCCAACTATTTCTCACCAAAAGTCTATTGTGTTCCCCTGTAATTCGATCAGGCAACGAAAGGGGCCCCAAACTAAGTCTGGAACTAGCAAATGATCTTCTAATTCACCCTCTGATTTCCCTCTGATGAACAGCGTGCAAATGGAAGAAAACGCAAGCCACAGAGAAAGCGGGGCCAGAGAGCCCGTCGTGAGCATAACTCCTCTTGACATATCACCCGGCTCTGCTGCTGCAGTGGCGGCGGGCGCTGTGAGTCGGTGTCTAGGAATGTGAGCGGGAGGCTGCAGGCCTTCTCCTCTCCCCCCACTCCTCTTACAAAGGGTTCGGGGGTGGGGGACTGCTGAGAGGGCTTCTCAGTGCCACCAAAAGTGCTTTCCCCTGGAAGAGCAGTCTCCCCATGTCCGAGCTGAAGCGGAAGCCCCTCCCAGGTGGGATGCACCTGAACCCCATAAATCCAGCGTGCAGGAGGAACCTCTGAAGGATTGATCACAAGGGTGATAAACTGCTGGCTGCTCAGCCCCAAGCGTGCGGTTCTTTAGGGCCCACGTGAAAGGGCCCAAACCACCCAGAACTAGGAGATGGAAAGTTATACTGGAGGAAGCCCCTCCACACACTCCATCCTGGAGACTGGTCTTGGAGGGAGAGCAGCTCTTCCAGGTCCCTAGGGCAGCTGGCAGAGCATTCAGCAGTCACGTCTGCCAGAGGCAACTGCAGGGACGCCAGGACAGGCAGTTACGGGCGGGGAGAAAATGGCAGGAGAGGTGCTAATCTCCTGCACATTTCACAAGTGGGAAACCTGGCGAGAAGCCGAATAAACTGAGACTCGGGGCTTCGAGGTGTCTGCATCTGCGACACGCTGGACAACAATGGCCGCCCAGGCCTGCAGCCCCAAGCGAACGCTCTAGCCAGGAGTGGAGAATGAATGAATCACTCCAACCTCTCCGTGGAAGGAGCTCTGGCGAAATAATCCAAAACCCAGCAAGCTGAGTTTGACGAGGCCCTCTACTGGCAGGGAGGACTCCAAACGGAAGGGCGCGCTGGGGACTCTGGAGCCTCAAAGCCCTGGGCCTTCAGCATGGTGACCCCGCCCCCGCTGGCTAGCTCTCTCTTTTTTTTTTTGGATATATTGGTTGTATGGGGGGGGATTCATTGTGACCATCCCAAATAGGCTTACATTGCTCCCAATAACCATTTCTCCTGCCTCTGCTCCTCCCCTCCTCCTCCTTCTTCAATTTTTAAAATTAGGATATATTCACTGTATGGGGGGATTCATGTGACAATTCCAGATAGGCTTATATTGCACGCTGGTTAGAACACCGCCCCCCAGCTCCTCCCCTCTTCAAACTACTTTCCACACTACAGTAGCAGTTGTCTTTTTAAAACAGGGACCCAGAAATTCCACTGCTAGACATTTTGCCTAGAGAAATATTCTTACAAATGCTCAGACGTGTTCAAACAGTACAGCACTGTTTACTGCTAAAAGATTAGGAACAATCCGTGTGTCTGTCCATCATCGGGGGTAGGTTAAATATAACACGTCCACGAAGCAGAATACTACACAGCTGTTACAAATAACGAGGGAGCTCCTAGATAGCAAAGTGGAAATTGTTAGTGAAAAGTCCAAGCTTCAAAGACAGTAATCCTATTGTTTAAAAAGTCTGCATGTAACCATGGCGACCACCTGGCTGACCCCCGGATGGTTCCTCCTTTACAGTAGTGAGACAGAGGCAGGGATGAGAGCGCCTGAGTTTGCTACCATTTCCGTTTTACACTGAAGTGCTGCTCACAAAGGAACAGCAGGAAAAAGAAGTCCCGTGTTGAGAGCAAACCCCTCACTCTTTTTCCCAACGGCAAAGCTCGCCAGGTGCCCTGCACGCAGGATACAGGGCTGTCGCTTCAGGTTCCCTACCAGGGCAGCTGCTTTGCACACTCTGCTGCCCCTCTCCTCTTGATCAGACCATGTGAGGTTCTCCCTGCTAGTCCCCAAACCTCTACTCTCAGCTCCTTCTGCAGCCCCCATGTCGCCAGCCGGCAGATGCCTGTCCATCCCAGTTACAACAGAATAACTCCTTCTCTAGGCATGTCCCAGGCCCACCACACTTGGGAAAGCGTTTGTGTCTACATCTGTCTGCTGCCAGATCAAACTACAGGAAGGCAGGTGATGGGACTTTCTGTTTCTTGGCACAGAGGGTATCCACAGACGCCTAGTAAGTAAACATGATTCCAGAACCTAATATAGGCAACTGTGGTACTAGAAGAGTGATAAGCAATGTTTACAAAGCATTTTCAGTTTGCAATGGGCTTTTATGCTTACGAACTTCGTCCTTCACAACCTCTCAAGGGGCACACACAGCATAGGCAGGGAAAGGGAAGCTGGCAGATGTGAGAGAACTGATCCAAATTTGCATAGCTGCGAAGAGCAGGACTGAGGTAAAAGCTGGATTTGCTGCCTTGATACTACAGGAGCTGGAACTGCAGGGGATGTTGAGCCCTTGCACCTGGTTTTTCCAGATTCTTACTGTCAGGGTATCATGCTATCAAGTGCCTTGGAAATCCGTGAGAGGGTCTGGTAACAAGCAAGCCAGTGAAGACACGAAGGCTAGTCTAGCTGGTCATTACTGATTACTGGCTGCGGGGTGCCAGGGATCAGCTTCTTTTCTAGGTGCTCACTGCCTACCTAGTCCATCATCTATCGGCCCAGAGTTTTTGTGGAATCACATGAAAGATTATAAGTTCACTTTTTCCAGGATTTTTTTTTAAATAAAACCTGGCCAGTTTTATCTCACCAACAGATCCTTGGCACCTGATACACAGTAGGCATGAAAGGACTGGCTACAGGGAACTGCTTCCTCTCCCTAGTCTCTCCAGAGTTACTAGTGATTCCCTTAACGTCTTTCTTCCTCTTTTTTCAGTGCATCAGGAAATAACATCTCTGATCGAAAAACACTTACCATGTAACTGGATGCCATCACCATCTTGGGCTTCTCATTCTTCAATTCTAATTATTACAAGTTCATGAGCAGTAAAACACAGGATTGGACTACATAAGATTCTATCCAGATGCCAAGTTCTGTACTCTTCTCTTTGATTCCCGGATGGCTTAGCCAAGTAGGGTGGCTCACCTGTAGTCCCAGCAACTCAGGAGGCTGGGATAGGAGGACCACTTGA
The DNA here is from genome assembly GCF_047511655.1 of Castor canadensis. Taxonomy (NCBI): domain Eukaryota; kingdom Metazoa; phylum Chordata; class Mammalia; order Rodentia; family Castoridae; genus Castor; species Castor canadensis. Next base: position 3,705,139 of record NC_133403.1, on the reverse strand, counting down.
GCTAGGAGTTTAAGGCCAGCCTGGGAAACATATGGAGAACACACTCCTCCCCGCCAAAAAAAATGATGTCTTTTACCTGGTGTCTGTTATATGATGTTGCATTACTGAATTAGTAGATATTAGCTCTTGCTCTAGAAAACACCGAGTTTCAGGAGCCAGGCATGGAGGTGGGCTTGCTCACCCGTGCTCTCATTTAATCCTCTTGTGATGCAACAAAGGTTCTTCTCAAAGAGAGAACGTTATTGCCCAAGGTCACAGGCCTAGAAGTTGGCAAAGCTGGAATTTCACTCCAGTTTAGACTCCAAGTACAAAACACTAAAGCTGCCTCAAGTAACTATTTTATTCTTGCGGTTTGATTTACAGTAGCATTGTTCAGAGTGTGACTGAAGAAACAGTTATCCTGGACTCCTCTGGGCAGACTGAAAATGAAGATTCCTGGGCTCTACCCCAGGCACACAGAATCGGTGTCACTCTGACTCTTAAGAGCCTGCATTGGAACAAGCCTCAGTGCTTCTGCACCTTGGAACTTGAAAACCACGGCTTTCCTCTTTCCTAAGTGTTTCTACACTTGATTTCCTCTCCATTGCCTACAAACACCGAGAGGCAAGCAGGACAGATTGCCAATATTCCCTTATTACAAATGAGGATGCACAGAGACAGAGTTTCATCTTCTAATTCTTTTTGTTTTTTTTGTGGATGGGACTGGGGTTTGAACTCAGGGTTTCACAATTGTAAAGCAGGTGGTTCTACTATTTGTGCCATGCCTTCAGTCCATTTTGCTCTGGTTATTTTGGAGATGGGGTTGTGTGAACTATTTGCCTAGGGCTGGCCTTGAACTGCGATCCTCCGGATCTCAGCCTTCCAAGTAGCTGGGATTACAGGCGTATGTAAGTCTGTAGTGTTTTGTGACTGACATTTTGCTGGGCCTTGGCTTGCTGGGGTCCTTTCATGTTCTGGTGCCATTCTTACTCATCTGTAACCCGTAGTAGCTGCCTCTCTCCTTCCTCACTAACACTGAAGTAAGGCCAGGAAATGCTATAAAAAAGGTAATTCGAGAAGAAGACAGGGCGAAGAGCCGCCTCTGGGACTAGGGGTGTAGCCCTTTCCTAGCATGCATGAGGCGCTGGGTTCTATCTCCAGCACTGGAAAAAAAAAAGTTGCCTCTTGAACTAAAACAAGCTCCAAACAAACACACAACTTCTGACACAGTTGTTTTTCTACAGGAGTGAGTGCTCCTGACAGAGTGCAATGGAGGGCCTTTGGCTGTGATCACAGAGGTTTCAGAGCACTGTCACAGGAAGGCATAGCCAGAACTTGCCTGAAATGCAGAAGATGACCTTAATTCAAGCCTGGCATGAGGTGCTTGGGGGGTTTCGGTAATGGTGAGTGTGAAGAAAGAGAATTTGTCAGCACCGCTCCAGCACTTCTGGGGTCAGGGGGCAATCCTAGCCTTTGGGGGGATGGAGGGTTGCAGGGGAGAAGGGGGGAGAAATAAAGCAAACAGCACAGTGTGTTGTAGATGTAAAAGGCAGGCTATCTCTTGAGGCCCTACGGTTTAACACTCAGGGATGACATTTATTGGCTGAGGTCTTACTCTGTCACCTACCTCAAAAGAAAAGCTCTTGCTTCTAGGAAAACATTGTAGAGTGAGGAGATGGTGAGGGTGCACTGGGAGGGTCTTACTCTGGTATCCGAAAAATCATTTGACAAACAGTCATTCAACAACAAACACTCTGAGTGCCTGCTGCCTTCAAGGCAGTGTGCTAAGCCCTGGGATACAGAGATGAATTAGATACGGCTCCACCCTTGGAGAATTTTATACTCCAAGAGTGCAGCTAGATGTGTAAACAAATACTGACGTCTATAACTGAAGTATGAGGAAGATAACAAAGAGGGAGACAAAGTGTCTGCTGATTGGTGGGGAGGGATGAGAGTGGACTGGATGAGGGAGGTGCTCTGCCACAGAGGACAGGATGTATCGGCTGACTGTAACAGGCTGATTGCCAGGCAGACAAGAGGCTTCCAGCTTGAAGGAACAGCATGTGCAAATGCACTGAGGCATGAAGGAGCCTGGGATGTTCACATAACAGTGAGTCTATCCATTAGCTGCAGTGCAGGGCACATTAGGGGCATATTAGGGCAGTGATGGGAGAGGAGCCTGGGGCAGGGAGAAAGCGCAGGGGCAGATCATCAAACACCACACCTGCCTGACTACAGTGAGGGGCTAGCAGAGGTATTTAGTGTACAGAGGATCCCAGTGAACAGGACACAAAGTCTGAAAAACCAAAGAGGATGCTGGTTTTCAGTTGCTGGCTTGGCTCTCTGAACGGGCATTTATGTCTCATTTTACAGCTGGCTGTGTACATGTCCACATGGAGTCTGCTGGATACTGCTAACCAGTTTCTACCAACAGCAGACTATGCCTTTGTTTTAAGGCCACATCTCTGCTGCCTTGGTCATTTTAACAGCTGAGATTTGTCTGGATGGGCTGTAAGCACCTAGAATGGGATCACAACCCTGCAGGTAGTCATCCACTGTTGCTTCAATGATATGATGATTAGAAAATACAGGAGCCGAGGACATGGCTCAGGGGCAGAATGCTTGCCTAACATGAGGCCCTGGGTTTGACTTCCTAGTAGTGCAAAAAAACCCCAAAAAAACCAAAACCAAAAAGCAATGTCTGCGATTCAGGGTCAAGTGCTTTGCTCACACATTCTTCTTCTGGCTTCACTGGGGGATACTTCCTTTGGACACCTCAACAAATCCCAAGGCAATGCCAGCAGAGCCCTTGCCTGCAGAAGACTTGAGAACTTGTCCTGGTTAACAATGAACTTGCTGTGTGATCTTAGGTAAGCCATTAAACAAAAACATCCCACACTTAGCACATGGATGCTAGAAGGCACAATGGGCATAGTGACAGGAAGGCTGGCTGATCAGCCAGAGACGCTCGGAAGCTGGCACCTTGGAGAATGAGCCTCACTGAGGCTTGATTTCAACTGGACGTCATAATAACTAGAGAGGTAAAGACATGCTGTGATTCTTCCCTAGCTACTTATTGAAGTCACTGTCCTCTTATGAAATGATGATTGAAATCAGGGCACCCACATCCTCTGCACAGTTACTGCTTCCAGATTCTTCCCGTTATCAAGAATCCCACAGTTGGGCATAGTGGTGGGTGCATGCCTGTAGTTCCAGCTATATGAGAGACTGAGGTAGGAAAAGCGATTGAGTCAAGAGTTCAAAACCAATCTGGGCAACACAGTGAGACCCTGTCTCAAAAAAAGGAATCCCAGGAAGCTGAATTAGTCACCAGAAGGTCGCTCTGTGAGCATGGAATTAAAGGGAAACAAAGGACCATGAAGAGATTTTTATCCTCGGTAGTGGTGAGTCAGCCAAACCAGCCCTGGCTCCAACAAAGGGCCCTTTTCCGGTGTCCAAACCAGATTCAGCATCTCTAGCTGGGCACGTCACCAGCTCTGTCTCACTGACTTCATTTTCTGTTTTACTGCTGGACATTTACTGATTGTGATACTGGTTTTTAAATGATATTTTAATTGGAAAAATCATTACTTCTCAGATATGTGGAATGATTACCAATTCAGCCCTGGGAGACAATTGGCCATTTAGTCACTAACCCCAAAGAGTGCTCACTCGGTGCGAGGACCTGTTCCCAGCTACACATGACTTCACTCATTTACCCCTCACTGTAACAGTGGGAGGTACTGAGTAAGTCAGTATCTCCACTTACAGAGGAGGAAATGAAATGAAGCACAGACAGGGTAAGTAACCTGCCCAAAGGACACAGCGTGTAAGTGGCAGAACCAGGATTTGAGCTCAAGCAGTTTGGTTCTAGAATCCAAGGTCTGAACTACCACGTGGTGCTGCTGCTCATTACAGATTGACCTGGTTAGCTTTACTCACAGTGGACAAACTTCACTTTCAAGTCTTGGGGAAGTTTTTTTAATTGTTTGTACATTTACTGTAGTCTTGGGGAATTGTTGACCTATCTGTCTCCCCACCATGAACCAGCTACAGCATAAGTAAAAGATACTATGCAAGAATTCCCCCTTTCCACTCTACTTAATGGGCCTCATTAGCTAATGCCATCCTTTGATGATAAATCATTATTATAATTCTTTTTTTTTTTTTTTTTGGTGACACTGGGTTTTGAACTTAGGACCTCAAACTTACTAGCTAGGCGCTCTACCACCTGAGCCACTCTACCAGCCCTGTTTTATGTTGGGTATTTTCAAGATAGGGCCTCATGAACTATTTGCCTGAGCTGGCCTTGAACTGCGATCCTCCACATCTCTACCTCCCAAATAGCCAGGATTACAGATGTGAGCCACCGGCTCCTGGCTATTATTATTATCTTTATATATTTATTTTTAAAAGTGCTCAAGTGGTAGAGGCCCTGAGTTCAAACCCCAGTACTACACACACACACACACACACACAAACAAGTGCTAGGGATTGAACCTGGGGCTTTATGTATGTTGGACATGCACTCTACCAATGAGCTGTCTGTCTGTCTATCTGTCTAGACAAATATATATATCCCCAGCCCAAGATAAAAATTTAAAAAATAAACGAAAAAACTTACCACTGCAATTGAACTTTTTCAGATTTCAGGGCAAGTCCCAATGGGTCGGGCTAGAATACCTGAACTCATTCTTCCTCCACTGCCTTTCTCTGTTGCGGTGCCCAGGGCTAGTCTTGTCTGGATTGTCACTACAGAGACTGCAGCTCCAGGCCTGCTGCGGGAGAGGGCGACGTGAGTGCCAGCCCCTCCAGCTTCTCTTCACTGTGGGATGGTTCCTCTGACGGCAGAAGATAAAGCCTTATCTTCTCATCTGACACTTGGCAATTTCCAAAACAGCCCAGTGTCTGGATTCCTCCTTACCATTTACAGGAACTGCGGACACTGCAGCTGCTAAGGGAAGAACGTGGGGGAACGGCAGCACACGGAAAGGCCCCACTTACATCACACCTCTGACCACTTCTGGCAACTCATTCAACAATTTTCCTACTTATACCCATGATGCAATGAGGGCAAAAGCCCTGTGACCCTGACCAAGTAATAACACACTGACTACTAGATACCTCAAGACGTCGTGAAGGAGATGATCAATGAATAAGTGTGAAACTGGAACCCTGAGAGAAGCGTCAAAGGAAAAGTCTCTGAAAGCACAGGCAGGGGAGCTTGAGCTCTTCTTATGCCAGAGCTATCCAGGAAAAATATCTGAATGGTGAGCAGGAGTTAATTAGGCAAAGCGGGGTGAGGTGGCATTCCAGGCTGGAGATGCAGTGGGATACAGTCCTTGTCAGTAGAAAAGAGGGTGGATTTGGAGTCTTATAAAGAAAGGCAGTGAAGCCAGGTCCCGGTGGCTCACGCCTGTGATCCTAGCTACTTGGAACGCTGAGATCGGGATTCAACCTAGGAAAATAGTTTGAGAGACCCCATCTCCAAAATAACCCGCGCAAAATGGACTAGAGATGTGGCTCAAGTGGTAGAGCACCTGCTTTGCAAGCATGAAGTCCTGAGTTCAAGTCCCAGTCCCACCAAAACAAACAAACAACAAAAAACTAGACCAAGGCTGGGGACATGCTCAAGTGATAGAGGCCCTGGGTTCAAACCCCAGTAATGCAAAAAAAGACCAAATGGACTTGGGAGGTTGACATTCAGGTAGAGAGCTCAGTCACATGACTGGGTCAGGAAATACTGGTTTCAGAGTCATTCGTATTTAAAGGACAATGGGATCAGTGGTGAGTTTAAGATGATCTAGGGAGGAAGAGGATTTTGCACCTGGAGGATTCCCAGAGCCAGACAGGAAGGTAAGAAAGAGAACTAGGAATTATCAGAAAGGTGGGGGAAGCCAGAAGAGCTTAGAAGGTCAAGGGGATCAGGGAGGAGAATACTTCAAGAATGACAGGCAAGCTGGGCGTCAGTGGCTCATGGGAATAACCCTAGCTATTTGGGAGGCTGTGACAGGGAGGATCATAGCTTGAGGCCAGCCCAGGCAAAGAGTTCATGAGACCCCCATCTCCAAAATAACTAGAGCAAAACAGACTGGAGGTGTGATTCAAGGGGCAGAGTGCCTGCTGTGCAAGTGTGAACCCCTGAGTTCAAACCCCAGTCCCCTACACAATAAAAAATTTAAAAATAAATGCCAGATGCTACTAACAAACGTTAACATCTATTAAGTTCTAACCAGGCTAATAAAGAAGAATTTAATTATGTTGTTTGCAGGTAAATGGATGGAAGTGGAGAACTTCATGTTAAGCAAAGTAAGCAAAGCTCAAAACAAAACAACAACAAAGGTCGCATGTTTTCTTTCAAAAGATGGAGGGGTTAATTAATCTACCTAAAGTATATTGTGAGCATATGTGTAAATTGCGTGTACATATAGATAAACATATGATCATATGTATAAGTAAACATATCTAAATATAGAGAGAACAAAATTATATTAGTAGGTCTGTCTGGGGGGCTACAGGAGATGAGAGAGAGAGAAAACCTTAGGGAAGGAAAACTATTGGAACAAGCCATCTCTACACGCATACGACACAAGGCACTGTACAGTAAGCTCTTGACTCTTAGGGGAGCAAGGTGACAGACACTGAGTGCATAACAAAGGGACGGGGTACATATGGTAAAAGCATGATACACACTGAGTACCAAGGCAACCTCCCCTGGGACTATCAATATACACTTAATAAAAAAAAAAATGAAGGGCAGGAGGAAAACTCAATCTTTTGTGGGCACAAGGAAAAGGGGAATGAAGGTGTGTATGGTGGATGTGTTTTGTACCCATACCTGAAAATAGAAGAAGGACACCTTCTAAGGGCAGTGAGGGGAAGAGGGAGAAAGATGGAGGGGGTAAATCTAACTAAGATATATTGCAAGCACATATGTAAATATCACGACATATCCCCCTGTACAAATGTTATATGTTAAAGAAATTAAAATGTTGTAAGCATGCTGTGGCCATAAGGACTTTGAATGGATGATCAAATTTCATCTGCATAACAATCTTTGGAGTGGAAACCATTTCCCCTTTTATAAATGAGGAAATTGTGGTGAAGAGGTTAGGCAGCTGACTCAAGGTCAGGTGACTGGCAAGTGAAGAGGGATGTAAGCCCAAACCCGATCCACTTCTCCCCACTACCACAGGCTGAGTATCCCTTAACCAAAAAGCTTGGGATCAGAAATGGTGCAAATTCTTTTTTCAGTTGTTAGAATCATGGTATGTAAACGTGAAGCTCGTTTATGTTTCATGTACATCTGATATATGGAATCAAAGGTAGTTTCATGTAGTATTTTAAAAAATTTTTTGGTGGGACTGGGGTTTGAACTCAGGGCTTTATGCTTGCAAAGCGGGTGCTCTACTGCTTAAGTCACACATCCAGCTCATTTTGCTGTGGCAATTTTTGAGATAAGGTCTCTCAAACTATTTGCTGGGCTGGCCTCAAATCACGATCCTCCCAATCACAGTCTCCCAAGTAGCTAGGATTACAGGCATGAGTCACCAGCACCCTGCAGTTTCATGTCATATTTTTAGTGTGCCTGCATTTTGATTATGACCTGTTTATGAGGTCAGATATGGAATTTTCCACTTATGACATCATGCTGGCACTCAAAAAATTTCAGATTTTGGAGCATTTTGGATCTGGGATTGGGAACGTTGATCTGTATCTCTGGTGCAGTTTGGAAAGTGGGAAGGTCATACAAGCTGAAGACTGAAGACTGGCCGTGGGCAAAGTGCCGAGGTGTCTCTGGAACATTACTAAGGAAACGCTTCCGGAAGGACAGAAGGAATGGAAGTCAGAGTGGAGCCCACAGTTACAGATGCTCAACATCGCTACCTGGTTTCCAGTTCTCTGAGGGAGTCAGTTACGGGACCAGGCTGCCAGGTCAGCAGTGCCTAACTCACTGCTGCCTAACATCAGCAGATGTTGCCAGGAATTACATGTGGGCAGTTAATATAAGAAACACAATGTCAGCTCTGGGATATGGCTCACCTAACAAGCATGAGGCCCTGAGTTCAAATCCCAATACCACCAAAAATAGGCAGCACACTGTCACCCTGTGTTGCTGTTCACCCTCCATGTTATAGCAGTCTAGTACCTTCACATGCTTTTTTAGCCTCACAAGTACTCCATAAGGTGGATTACTTTTTTCCCATCCTCTACTTCCTGAGAGCTGGGATTACAGGTGTGTACCACCATACCTGGCCTGAGGTGGATTATTTTTACCACACTTTACAGTTAAGAAACTGAGGCCCACAGGTACAGCTTGTCTGGCCCAGTAAAACTCAAATCAAGTGTTCTGACTCCAAGGTGACTATTCTTTCATGGGATTCCCAGTGGGAAAAGGTAAAGAAGACCCTCCTGGGAGCCAGAGAGCTGAGCTCAAATGTCAGATGGGTGGGCTGGAGGTGGAGCTCAGTAGTAGACCATGTATTTAGCATGAATGAGGTCCTGGTTCCCATCCCCAGCATGTGCGCGCGTGCACACACACACACACACACACACAACCAGCTATGTGGACTGGAGGTGTGGCTCATTCAGTAGGGCACCTGTTTTGCAACTGTGAAGCCCTGAGTTCAAACCCCAGTCCCATAACAAATCAACTATTTGCCCAAGCTGGCCTCAAACCTCCTGATCACAGCCTCCAAGTAGCTAGGATTATAGGTGTGAGCCACCAGCATCCAGCGAGTAAGTGAAGTTGTCAATACAGAGCTTAATAAATATCAGTCATCTCCTCCCCCCACCCCGCCTGGACAGCAGCTGCAGGGCTTCTCTGGGGTCTTGGTTCTCACTTTCCAAAGAAAAGAGCAGGATTAAGACTCACTGAGGGCTACTATGTCCTAGGAGTCCCACCTTGTTCAAGCCAGAGTCGCTCATAGGGGCAGAGGAAGGCCAAGGTGTCCGTCCTTCCTTCCTCGGTCAGGACCTACTGGCCAGTTGTTTCCTTAAACTGGACAAACAAGCAAACAATTTCCAGAAAAGGCCACAGCCAGAATCAAGCTTGAGCCAGTAAACGTGGCAGCAGCATCCCCAGCTCACCAGAAGAGGGCAGGCCTGCTTCACCCATTGCCAAAGCAGGCATTGGAGAGCCAGGGAAAGCTAACAGCAGGCTTGCTGACACTTTACAGGTCAAGAAGTCTTTGAACCAATATCCTTCCATGTTATCTGACACTACCAATGTGTGGCAGACAGGCTGACCTGTCACCATGTTACAGAAGAAGAAACTGAGCCTTGGTGAGGTTAAATGGCACAAGCATATTCAGGAATGCCAAGACTCTTTGTGTGTGTGTGTGTGTGTGTGTGTGTGTGTGTGTGTGGTACTGGGGTTTGAACTCTGGGCCTCACACTTGCTAGGCAGGTGCTCTACCACTTGAGCCACTCCACCAGCCCTTTTCTTGTGTTGGGTATTTTCCAGATAGGGTCTCACAAACTATTTGTCCAGGCTGGCCTCAGACTGCATCTTCCTGATCTCTGCCTCCCAAGTAGCTAGGATTATAGGCATGAGCCACTAGTGCCTGGCAGAAATGCCAAGACTCTTGAATGCAAGGAGGCAGAATGCCTGGGTTCAAATCCCAGCTATGTAGCTTACTAGCTCTATGACTTTAAGCAAGTAGCTTAAAGTGTTATTACTATTATTATTACTATTAGAGACAGGGTCTCATGTATAGCCCAACTGGTCTTCAAACTTGCTATATAGCCCAGACTGGCCTCAAACTTACAATCCTCTTGCCTCTGCCTCCCAAGTGCTGGGATTATAGGCATGTAGCCATCATGCCTGTCTCAGGTACGTGTTTTTAAAGTACATAAAACAAGGACTACATTTGTCTTGGGGATTAAATGAGCTAATGTGTGTGAAATGCTAAGGACAGGGTCTGGCACTCACTGTAGTCTGATTCCATCACGTCTGCTTAGATGGGGGTGTGGTGGAAAGAAATGTGGCGTGAGCACTTGCTGTCTGCCGGCCCATTACACCACAGTCTCTGGTTCTTATGTGTGCCATCTCATCAGTCTTCCTGAAGTCCCAAGTTCAGCGGAAACAGTTTGCTGCCTGATGAAATGTCCGGTCTCCTACTGGAATTAGCCCTTTTCCTGAACATGGTCAGGAGTGAAAGCTCAAACAGTCTGTGCTTGTGATCCTGTGAAAGGAGAGCCTGACAATTCTCAGGATTCCAAGAGTGGTAGATCTCCCTCAGCTAATACTGTTAGGAATCAGGTCAAGCAATAGAGACCAAGGTCAGATTAATGCGGGAAGCTTTTCCCTCCTCCTAGGCCAAACACCTGTGATGAGGTTGAAGAGGCAAACATCAGAAAACTTGCCAAAAGCCGGACATGATATTGCATGCCTGTAATCCCGACTACTGAAGAGACTGAGGCAGGAGGATCCCAAGTTTGAGGTCAGCCTGGGAAATTTAGCGAGCCCCTGTCTCAAAATAAAATTTAAAAAGCACTGGGGATATAGCTCAAAGGTACAGTGCTTGCCTAGCATGCATGAGGCCCTGGTTTCCATCGCCAGTCCTGCAACAACAAGGAAAGGGAGCCAGGTCTAGAGAGCTCCAGAGAGAATGGCTCCAGATCTAACATCAATGGCATTGTTCAAGGAGAGGAAGGCCAGGGGCACTTGGAGTTTAAACAGGCCTGGTGGGAAAGCAGAGGAGAGGAAGCAGGAGGGCTGGCCAGCACCAACCATGTGTCCAGGAGTTCAGAAGGATCCTGGCCAGGCGCCCAACTGCACAGCACAATGACAGATTAGTCTGTCATTGCTTCCAGGACGTCTGTCAGCTGGCTTCCACTGTATGGTCCCAGGTTTCAGCCTAAAGCCTCAAGAAGCTCCCTCTTGTCCTGGGCACCTGAGAATCTGGCAGAAGGCTATCAGAGGCAGTATTACTGATATGGCTGCAGACAGGGAATTGGGGGTAGCCTAAGGAGGAGGGGAAGAGGCCATTGGACTAAGTCCCAGCAATTTCTCCATTAAAAATCCAGCCCCACCCCATGACTAGGAAAACAAAGGTGTTGGAGAAGGGAAGAAGAAAAGTCATTTCCTTTATTGTAACTGCAGCCCAGCTGCGTAAGAACAAGGCTAGAAGGGAACCATGAAGAATGAATTTCTCTGAATAGCAAGGTCCTGTTTCCAGCAGGCCTGCACCCAGACACCCTGAATTCATTAGGATCACAGGCAAGCTGGGGTGAAAATCTTAAGACCACTCAGGTTGATGCTGCATGCTCCCCATAACCCAAGGTACTTCTGGGGAGAGGCAGGGGGATGGCAAACACAGTTTCTCCCAGCCCTGAAGATCATCCTCCAATTTGGGCAAAAATCCAACTGGCTCCAAAAGACAGCCACTCCCCCAAGAGCAAATGGGCAGACTCTATTGCAGGGCGCCAGCTCAGCCAATCTGAGTGCTCAGGAGCTGGGAGACACACAACTTCAGCAGAGCTGGATTACAGGCTCTGCCCTCAAGGTGAAGCTGCAACGAGGAGACAAAACCCAGACACTCAACCTCCCCCACAGCCACGATCTGTGGTTTAACTGTGCCAGGGTAGTTCAAAGATGCCCTTGATCCCAGAAGCTCCACATCAGACAGCCGATGAACATGCATCAAGAGAAATAAAGGTATACGTGTCGGTGTATGCTGACACCACAGCAGAGGATAAAATGATTACTGAGGGTCTTTTAAGTGGCAGATCATCTGAGAGGCCCTTTTCTTAGAGCAGCATATTCCATCCTTTTCAGAAAGCATGTGCGATGACATAATCTTATCGTTCTGCAGCCTGTACTCTTAAAACTACTAGTCACCGTGCTAACACACCTTTTTTTTTTATCCTTTTGAGACAGGATCATGCTATGTAGCCCAGGCTGGTCTCTAACTCATGATCTTCCTGCCTCTGCCTCTTAAGTGCTGGGATTATAGGTGTGTACCCCATGTATGGATTAAAGCTTTGCTTCTTTATGTACATGTATGGGTATGAATATGTCTGTCTGCCTGTTTCTGTCTCTCTCTCTCTCAGACACACACACACACACACACACACACACACACACGGAATTCACTAACAAGCTAATACCTACAAATGACCCAGAACCTCAGTTTTAAGACAGCATCCTCCTAGCTGTGTTAGAAAGGGGGTATATGATACAGCTGGTGGTCCCTCTAGTTCTGGGGAATCCAGAAACTCCAAGGATTAGTCTGTGTCCTGCTTCTTTTGGACAGAAAATAATGTATGAATAGGGAATAGCGGGAATGAATTTGAGCTGTGAGTTAGAGGCCAAGGCAAGACCTACTCTGGGAACTCATTCAGTCCTGAGGTCGCTTGTCTACAACTAGCCTTTGTAGATAAGGGACTATCTCTAAGGTTCCTTACGGGACAGTGCAGAAGAAGAAGTAACATCAACTTCCCCAGAGTGAAGAGAAAAGGAACCAAGGTATGAAAACCACAGAGGCAATCAGAGCTGATTTCCACAGAGTTAGAGTGGAGAGGGCAGAAAAATGCAGGTTCCACAGTTCTTTCAGGGGCCGGATCGTTCCAGGGCAAATCCCCTGCCCCAGCTCCTAGGGGGAGGCAAGTGTTTAAAGGTCAACTAAATTATTTGACTTCAGCACAAGGAATGCTTTATGACAGCCAGAAGCTGTGTGTGGGAGCAGGCGTCTGCAGCACACAGTGTCCATCTACAGTCTTGTTCTCAGGCCATGCCCAGTCCCAGCACTTCAGGCCCAGCCTCCAGAACTGGGGCGCTCCTCCCCCTGCCCTGGAACAACTGTGGACCATGCACTATTTCGCGTTCTGGAGAACACAAAGACTAGCTGAGGATGCCGAGCTGACAAGGACAGAAGCATCAGTGGGTGCCTCCCACGCACCAGGTGCTTGGCATATGTCATTTCATTCTATCTCAAGTCTATGCGAGAATTATCAACAACCCTGATTCTCCGCTGAGGAAACTGAGCCTCAGAAGCACAAACAAGGGCTGGTGGAGTGGCTCAAGTGGTAGAGTGTCTGCCTAGCTAGTGTGAGGCTCTGAGTTCAAACCCCAAAGCTGCCAAAAACAAAAACAAACAAAAAACCAATAATCAAGAGCTATAATAAAGTTAATGGCAAAAAAAAAAAAAAAAAAAAAGGAACCTAGGGAGATGTCCTGGGGGCAAGAAGAGCCAGTACTGCCAACTGCACTAAATACAATTCTTGAATGCCTATATAAGGCAGTGCAGCAGGGGAAAGTCCTTCTTCCTGGGCCTGGGTTTTCCCGCCCACGAAGTAAGGGTGCAGGAAGAAACCCTGGAAATGGCTCCACCCGCCCCCACCTGCCTCCAGCTGCAAGAGGCTCATTTTGTGACCCCCTCTGCCTGACACTGACCCTGACCGTGGGTTTAAGGGTGTTCTCCTTTGGCACAGTCCTCTCTCCACCCTGCCCCCACCCCCCTCCCGCCAACCAAGACCAAAATTCTTGAATCAGAAGCTCGTTTCTGTAGTTTTCAGAACATGAAAATACTGCCCAGGCTGATCACACAGGTAAAGAAGGGCCGCCAGACTGACTCACCGGAAGCAGGAGCTGTGCCAGGCTACGTTGACAGTCCTATACAGTCTCTGGCTTGGAGTGACATGATCCCCACAGCCCCGACACCTCCAGGCCTCTTCACCTGTGCACAAAACCAAGAGTCAGAGGCCCCAAGTGGCAGGAGGCGAAGGGATGGGATTTCAACCATAGAATAAGACTGGGTAGGCAGAATCTGCTATTGAAAGGTTATGCCAAGGCTTTGCTCACCACCCTTTCCTCTTCCACTAGGTCTCTGGAAAATGCTCAGCCCATCTTTCCCGGGCAGGGAACGCACAGCCTCAAAGTAGTTTCACTTTGTTTTTTAAACTCAGCTCTGACTGTTCCTTTCTACTGATACAAAACCAGCCTTTCCGCTAGGTATTGTGGTACACACCTCTACCACGAAGAGGGTCTCCCTTTTTCTTTTTTAGTGGGATTGGGGATTTGAACTCAGGGTTTCGTACCTGCAAAGCAGGCGCTCTGCCGCTTGAGCTACACCTCCAGTCCATTTTGCTGTGGTTATTTTGGAGATGGGGTTTTGTGAACTATTTGCCTGGGCTGGCCTCAAACCATGATCCTCCTGATCTGAGCCTCCCAAGTAGCATGGCTCCTTTTAATGTCAGTCTTTCCGATGACTGCTCCAGCCAGTACCCAGAAAGTTCTCTCCTCTGGGTTAAACATGTTATTTCTCAGATTTCCATCACCTAGTCCAGGGACTCATTAACTCAATCAACATCACTCGCTTCCATGTTGTAACTCCTTATTGGATATTGCTTAGGGGTGGAAGTTCTTTACTATTGTATTTCAATGAAAGAAAAGCTATGGGGATAAAAGAGAAAGATAAAATATTGAATGAGTACTTTCTAAATGCCAACTCAATCTCATTTAATTTTCAAAACAATCCTGGGAGGGCTGGGGACATGACTCATGGTAGAGTGGCTGGTTAGCAGGGATGAAGCGCACGTGCGTGTGCGTGCGTAACAGATCAAATGACTGCTAGAGCATTCTATGGCTTACTTGAAAGCCCCTGCTCTCTCCACGCCACCATGTTAGCGCCTGCTTGTTTCACGAGGGACACAAGTCTCTGCAGAGGAAGTGGACACTGGAGCTGAGCCTTGAAAGATGGGGCAGATTTACCAAAGACTGGGAAAGGATGTTCCAAGGCTGTGTGAGCTGAGATCAGCACAGACAAAAGCACAGAGCTGGCCCATGTTCTTCCAAAACAGAGGTATCCTGAACAAAACACAATACTCTCGGTGTAGTTCAGATGCCAACTTCTTGAAATAAAGTAGGGCTACAATTCAGCTGTGGTACCTGACTCAGCCCTAGAAAGAGGGACAAGGTTGTTTCAAGACGCCCTTGTGCACTCTGTGTATGTGGCTTTGTTCAGCTTGGGTAACTCCAGACTGCCACAGGCATAGTGACAGTCACTGAGCCCTGTTTCACAGGCAGAGGGGCTGTGAATAGACAAAACACAGCTCTAGGCATTTCCAGATTGCTCAGCACCATTTGGGGACAGCTAGCAGACAGACAATTGTTCTTCTCGTACTCAGAGGAGAATTAAACAAGCTGGCAGAACTTAAAACCCCTCCTCTCCACTCCTTCCTCTGTGATGGGAGACATATACGCCCAAACGGTCATTCTGCCTGGATCTAATATTCTTATATTCAAAACTCCAAGGTAAAAAGTCTCAGCCAGGCGCCAATGGCTCATGCCTGTAATCCTAGCTACTGAGAAAGCAGAGATCAGGAGGATCACAGTTCAAAGCCAGCATGGGCAAAGATTTCGAGAGATCCTATCTCAAAAAAACCCATCACAAAACAAGGCTGGCAGAGTGGCTCAAGTGGTAGACTGCCTGCCTAACAAATGTGAGGCCCTGAGCTCAAACCCCAGTGCCATACACACACAAAAAAGACATTTATGAGTTGTCCTGCGCCAATCCCAATCTCATTATTTTAGAGCTACACCTTGTTTCTTGTTTTCACTTTTTTACCCAAAAGGGAACAGTATCTGACCTGACCACCCACTTACTCAACTGTGTGCCCCTGAGTGACTTCTGACTGTTTCCAAAATTCACAGAGGATCAGGACTTTCCACTTTGAGGATATTTAAGATAACTCATTATTGCCACACCCTCTGGGCTTGCCCTGTTTTCTCCAGTCTTGAGAAACCGCAAAAACATTCAGTCAGCACTTATTTTAGCACCTGCTATATGTTAAACACCAGGGACAAAAATCGAGATCCCCTATTTCTTCCCCAGCCACCTGATGCCACTCTCTAAAGTCTCTCTAGTCCTTCCCTGCTTCAGCTCTCTGGTTCTTTTCCTCTGTCCACTGCACGAATCTTAGCTGGCTCAGCCACACTTGCAGCTATTTTCAGCTGCAGGTCAGACTCCCCAGTGTCTCCAAGAACCTACAGGCTGGGCTCTTTAGCGTGCCACTTCTGTTCTGGATTCCATCCTATCTACCTCTTAGAAGATGCACAGTAGCTGGGCACTTGGTGGCTCACATCTGTAATCCTCAGATTACAGATCTTTGAACTCAAAGGCAGAGATCAAAAGGATCTCAAATCCAGCCTGGGCAAATAGTTTACAACAGGCTATCTTGAAAAGGGCTGGAAGAATGGTTCAAGTGGTAAGAGCCCCTGCCTAGCAAGTGTACGGCCCTGAGTTCAAATCCCAGTGCCAAAAAAAAAAGGGAAGATACACACCGCAGCCATCTCCACCCTAACTCCTGCACTACCTCCTTCTCATTATCACTTAACTAAGCTCAAGTCTTTCTGACCCAAACCAACCCTGGGTCGCATTTTCTCGTCTAGCTACCACCCTTGCTTCTCCTCCCCTTTACAGCCACACCTATGAAAAGGTCATCTACACATCACTATCCTAGCTTCCTCATTTCCCTCTTACAGCACAATGCACGGCAATCTGGCTCCACCCCCACCATTTCTCTGAACTGTCTCTCCAAGGTCAACGGTAACCACTTATTGCCACATCCAAAGGACATGCTTCAGCCACTCTTTTAGCAAACACTCATTCCATGCCAGCTACGCATCTAATGCTGTTAGAGAAGAGGCAACAAACCAGAGGGAGGTTAAATGCAGAGCAAATATTAAACAAGAATATATTTATAATTGAGGCAAGTGATAGGAAGGAGCCGTCAAGTTCCTAACCAGAAAAATAGGGGAGGGACAAGAGTATTCCTTGAGGAAGTAATTTCCAAGCTGAGCTCTGAAGGGCGAGTATAAATTAACTAAGCAAAAAAAAGAGAAAAAAAAAAAGGGGTTGGGGAGGACTGGGCTGGTGGACTGGCTCAAGTGGTACAGCGCCTGCCTAATAAGCGTGAAGCCCTTAGTTCAAATCCCAGTACCTATGAAAAAATTTTAAAAGGGAAGGAGAGGAAAACACTGGAGACGGGAGGGGGAGGGAGAACAGGACACATGTGTAAAAGGCCCTGAGACAGGAATAAAAACTCCTCACACATCCTTAAAGCTGACTGCTTTATTACTGACCAGGAGAACCAAGTGTGGCCCTAAATTTCAGTAAGCGTTTATTAAAATAGTGAATGGCTTTCATAAGGTGACCTAAGAACCTTATCTCTCTTCATCCCTTACAAGGAGATGCACCAGGTACATCTGATCTGTTCTGCATCCGTCACACACATCCACGTTCTAACATGACACCTCAAGCGATTCTGTTTACCATGCTTTCACCATCCTTCTGTAAACCTCTTCCTTGATAGTCTCCCAAAGGCAGGCAGTGCTTGCTTCACTTCGCCTATGTCTATTTTCTATCACTTTTCTTTCTTTTTTGGGGGAGCAGTACTGGGGTTTGAACTCAGGGCCTCACGCTTGTTAGGCAGGCGCTCTACTGCTTGAGCCACTCCACTAGCACTTCTTGGAAAAGTCTGGCTTCAGATTCTCAGTTATGCATTTACGCTGCTTTTCTAGTACAAGATGTCCAGGCACAGATATTCATCCAGAACCTTCAGCTTCCCTAGCCCAGATCATTTTTTGAGACAAGATCTTCACGTTGCCAGCCTCAAACTCTCAATCATCCTACCTCAGCCTCAAGAGTAACCGAGATTACAGGAATGTTCCACTGGTCTCTTTAGTTCCCTTAAATCCCAAAAGTCAATGACCATGATTCTCTTGCAACCTTTATTCCAGGGAATGTGAGAGAAATATAATAGCCAAGTATGGTAGCACATTCCTGTAACCTCAGCACTTGGGAGGCTGAGGCAGGAGGATCTTAAGTTCAAGACCAGCCTGGGGTACATTGTGAGACCCTGTCTCAAAACAAAGAAAGAGTATAAAAAAAAAAACCCAAAAAAGAGAGAGAGAGAGAAATATAATAGTGTGAAATCTTGAGGATTTCTGTGAAGCCCAATCCAGAGTCCAGTCTACGTGGAAAGTTCTTCCCCTAGGAAAAGACCTCAATGTGCCAGGCTCTTCACCTCTCCTTCCACAGTGTTTACCTCTCATTATTTGCAGACTTATCAACAGTGGCTACTGATTGTCAGAGTCCAAAACGGGAGCCTGATTAAGTGTCCACAGCAGCCTCAAGCAGTCAGTGGTCCTTATTAGGTGTTTAATAATCAGAAGACTGCCTTTGGTTATTATTGGATTTGTTGCTTTCAATATGAGAGAGGGACATGGTGGTGCATGCCTGTAATCCAGCACTGAGGCAGAGGCAGGAAGATGTCAAGTTTGAGGCTAACCTGGGCTACATGGTAAGAACCTATCTCAAAACAAAAACAAAAAAGCAAGGCAAGAACTATAACAAATGGCTTGTTACAAAAATTCATACTGCTTGGCACCAATGGCTCACGCCTATAATCCTAGCTACTTAGGAGGCAGAGGTCTGGAGGATGATAGTACGAGGCGAGACCCCAGCAAATAGTTTTGTGGACTCTATCTCGAAAATACCCAACACAAAAAAAGGGCTGGTAGAGTGCCTCAAGTGGTAGAGCGCCTGCCTAGCAAGCATGAGGCCCTGAGTTCAAATCCCCAGTGCCACCAAAACAAAAGGGGTTCTTACCTTTAGGATCTTTTGAATCTTGCTATGAAATATTCACTTTATACATGCTTATCTCCCCCTAATTTAATAATTGTTGACATGACCCTTAAGCAATCTGTGCATCCCCTAGGCAGGCACTAGGATGACAGGATAAGAAGGCTGGAGTGCCTTTATTTATTTGAGATGAGGGTCTTGCTGCATTGTCCCTAGGCTGGCCTTGAAGTTCAAATCCCTCCCAAGTAGCTGGGATCACAAGTGTGTGCCATCATGCCGGCTTGCAGAGCCTTTAAAATAATCTAATCAATCATTTCATTTCTCTGAAAGAAAAAAATGTGCTCGGAGGGGACAGCTGTCTAATTCATCACATTGCTAATAAATACTGGTCCTCCACAGGGCCTCACACCCATGCCCCAAGGTCACCAGGCCAGGCCAGCTGCGTTTTTTTGTCACCCTGTGCAGCCTTAGACGAGTTGAGACTTGCTCAAGGTCACACAACCATTCACTAGAAGGGCTCAGCCTGATGCCCCAGCTCAGAGTCAGTGCTTGCTTAACTCTGACCTCAAACTTACTCTAAGCTGGGTTTCTGCAAACTAGTCCTTTTTAGACTTCCCAGTGGTGAGAAATCCCTGAGCACTGAGAAATCAGCAGACCCTAACACTGTGCCAGCGGGTACACATGCTCTCCTTTCATTTGAGGGGGGAAAAAGAATTCTTTGAAGTTTCTCGTGTTCCACCAGACAATGAGAACCAGGAACAAAACCCAGCCAATTCAGTGCAGCATAAAACAAGTATGGTAAGTGCTGGGCCCCCTGGGAATGGGCAGATCAGGTGTATAACTCCTACTTGTTCCGGCCCATAGCAGGAAGCAGAAGGGCAGGGAACAGTCAAAAGAAAAATCATAATTTAATGAAGTGACTACCGACGAAGCTAACAGGGATGACTAAGGTTTTTCTTGATACTCTCCTCTGTATCCCAAAGGGTTTCCTCACTAGCTTAACCAAACAGTACCAAAGGGAGTCTCAGGACAAAAGCTCAGGTGGTTTTTAAAGGAGTTTGTGAACTCCTCTAACCTGAGATTCTTCTTTTGTAAAAGGAGACATCAAATGATTCCTTCCAGCTCTTGGGAGTCTGTGACACCCAACCAGGGACGTGTCATTTTTCAGGTTAAGGCACAGATGGGCATCTCAGATGGTTTCATTCTTGCTGTTGTGCTCTTCTTTCCTTCTTTAGTTTATAAGGAAAAATTTGGGAGAGTCAAGCAAATGAACTGGAGTTGAGAGCTGAGTTTGAAACTTGGCTGACATTGCTTCTGTGTCCCTAGGCAAATCATTTATCCTCTCTGAGTTTGTCTCCTGATGTTTAATACCACCTGCCTTACAGGATCACTGAGCAGATTAAAAGAAATAACAAGAGATGAGAAAATACCTCCCATGGTGCCACGGTGCCTGGCACTTTGTTGGACTATTTGTGAGATGCATCTATCTCTAGGAGGCTGGCCAGGGGAAAAGGTTGAGCCGAACAGACTAAATTCTAAAATCTAAAGGGAATGTTTTTAAAACAAACCCAGCAAACTTTTTCTATGTGCCCACGTGCAAGGCATAGACCAGGCTAGAAACTGCTGGGGTCCTTGGTAAATGTTCACAGGGTGTGAGGGACGGTGAGGTGACAGGTAGAAAAAGACCGAGTCAGAGAGGGCTAAGCCAGGTGCTGGAGGCAGGGCAAGGTCCACACAGTGAAAGGATTCACTGCAGAGAGACAAGTGAGACAGAAGGTTCCTGTGGCTCTCAGGCTGCCACTTTAACCGTCACTCGGCTGAGCAGGCAGTTTCTTATCTGGGGTAAGGCCTGCAAAGAATTCCCTTATCAGAGAGCCGGTTACTCAATTCATACCTATTCTCAGACGGTATGAGATAGAGGTATCCGTTGTCAATATAAAAATTTCTTTTTGAGTCTTTACCATGTGCCAGACAGTGCCCTAAGCTCTATTCAAGTATGATTTAATTGAATACAAAAATCCCAGGAGGTAAGAACTAGCTCTGTGAGACTCCAAAGCTGATGCTGTTAACTGCATAGTAGGCTTTCTTTCCTGACCAAACAACTTACAGGTAAAAAGACCTTACAAAATAGAATCCCAGGGTGAAGGATGAAGAAATATTTTAATGGAAGCAAGCGATGGTTTCATGTTCTAGCTATTCTGGGATGTAAACTGAGAGGTAAAAGAGCTTAATTCTTGCTACTATATAAAGAAAGGTCAAGGGTAAGAAAGAAGAAAGACTTGTTTGTGATGGATACAGCTTTAGGTCCACTCACTGAAATGCTGAAGTGATACCTGGGAATAAGCCCCACCTTTCCCTAGGGTGCCCCATGAACCCTGGCCCCCTCCAGATTGCACTCCTTCGCCCCCAAGAAAAAGCCAGCCCATGGATGGGAATCAGCTCAGCCTTCTGTAGAAAGCCTAATCCAGCCCCTTGCACATGATGGGGTTTTAGAGGATTTTGAAAGCTTGAGGTTCTCTTCGATCCTACCCTGGTCCCTCCATCCCATACCCTGTGCCATCCCAGTTGCCCTGCCCTACACATGTTGTGCTCACTGGTCAGTGCTGCCTTCTCTACTGCTACCACTGACATGTCATCTCAGGGCCATTGTATCTACCTCTAGACTGGCACCTAGTATCCACGTTATGACCTCCTGACTCTACTGCAGACTGGAAAATTCCAGTCCTTGGCTTGGCCTTAAACTCTCCAGTCTGTCTTCACCTACCTTCTCAGCCTCACCTTTTGCTTCCCCCATCCCTCTAACCACCATCAATTCACCATCCCTTATGGAGACTCTAAAACCCACCAGCCCAAATTTTAACCTGTCTAAAATTTCACAAATCTTGCTTCCTTCAAGCTGGGGCTAGGGATGTAGCTCAGTTGTAGAGCTTAGCCTGTGTAAGCCACTGGGTTCAATCCCCAACACTTTAAAAAAAAAAAAAGCATCCCCTGACAAAAACTGGTAGCCACTCCAGACACCTTGCTAATCTTTCAATATATCACACACATTCATTCTCTCCTTAACTACCTACTTTTGCTCTCCCCTTATCTTACTTTATTTCTCTTCAAAGCATTTATCCTGATAGTCATATGTTTACTTAATGTCAGTTTCTCCCAATACTCCACGAGGGAAGGGATTTGTTCTGTTTCCTTTGTTGCTGTATCACGCAGGGCTGAAAATGCTCACCACTTCAGTATGTATTTGTGGAACAGATGTATGATCAGAACTCTCTCTCATTTGAGATTCTAGAATGTTATTACAGATAGGCCTCACAACAGCTTGTCTTGATTTGTCTGGGTTTTTTTCCTAATTAATAACCTAACCAGACAGTTTCTCAAAAGCACAGACTACATATTATTCACTTCCACAAGTAATGAAGACCTACTATGTGCCAGACCCCATATGTCTGGAACAGGCACTGAAGAAGACCTATCTTTTTTTTTAGTCCTGGCTCTCCCCCTAGCTGAATGACCTTGGGTAAGTCACTTTTCCTCCAGGAGCCTCAGTTTCCTCATTGGTAAAACAAAGACATGTTGAACACTATCTCAAAATCTCTCCTGGCTCTGGCAGCTACTAAAATTTGTAAGAGGTAAAACTTGGCTCAGTCCAGTTCTGTAGACATCACAGGCACTCAGTAAATATTTGATTTCTTTGTTGTTGATTCTCCTGTTACACAGGAGGAATGTAAGGTGTCTTGGAACATAATCTGCACAGAATAACAAGTAAAAATTCAAGTCTCACTTCCTTCTCTGACTCCCCACGTAACCTGGTTCTGCTGTTTATCATGTAGCACGCCTAAGAAACTAGCTTGAAGTTGGAAAATATGAACTCCAATCGCCACTTACTTGTCAATGGAACTTTAAATAAGTCACTCCTGGATCTTAGTCTCCTTACCCATTAAAAAAAAAATTGTTCTCAGAATATAGTTCAGTGGTAGTGTGCTTGTCAAGCATGTGTAAGCCCCTGGGATTCACCCCCAGTTTTAGTGAGGTACAGCAGCACATGCCTGTAGTCTCAGCTAGCTGGGAAACTGAGGCAGGAGGATTGCGTGAGCCCAGGAGTTCAGGGCCAGTCTGGAAAACATAGTAAGATCCTTTCTTTAAATACAATGTGCAAGGGGCTGAGAATGTAGCTCTGTGGTAGAATGCTTGTATTCCAAGCACGAGGCCCGAGGTGGATCTTGGGGTGGGGTTTGTGTGTGTGTGGGGGGACCATTTTAGTTTTCTCCAGCTTGTCAAGGGCACCCCATGTCTTCCTACCTTAGCACCTTTTCATGAAATTCCTGCTGCCTGGAATAGTCGTGGCCTTTTCTTTGCCACACTAATTTTGACTTATCAGAAGTCAGCATAAACTGGCTAACCAGACAGCCCCAAACATCCTTTCATTTTATTATTTATTTATTTATTTATATGGTGGCACTAGGGTTTGAACTCAGGGCCTCCAACTTTTTGTGATGGGTCTTTTTCGACAGGGTTTTACAACCTATTTGCCTGGACTGGCTTTGAACTGCCATCTTCCTGATCTCTGCCTCTTGAGTAGCCAGGATTACAGTCCTGAGCCACTGGCACCATCTTTTTTTTAAAGGAAGGTATCCCCTATCCATGCCCCTAAGCCCTGGTGCACTTGGTGGTTTATTTCAACTATGGTAGCACTTATCTCAATTGTTCCCTTCTTTATTGTCCATTGCTAGGACTGTAAACATGGCCAAGGCAAGGACTGGGTCCCTTTTGTTCACGACGTTACTCCTTGGCCCAGAAGTATACAACAAATGCTAGTTGAATGAAAGAATGTATAAACTACTGCATTCTAGACAGTTGCTGGTTCTCTCAGAGGAAGTCTGATAAGAACTATTGCACTGTAGGGCTGGAGGGGGGGGGGTGTCACTCCTTGGTAGACCAGTTGTCTAGCATGCAAAAGGCTGGACAAATCTCCAGCACTATGCACACATACAAAACCCACTACACTCTAAGACCTTTCACAATTTTCTGAGAATAAACTTCAAGATGGGAACCCTCATTACCCAGTAGTTAGAAAGTCACTGGACGTCACCTGCATTGAAGAGCTCTGGAAGCTAATATATACACACATATATATATTTTTTTCTTTTTTTTTTTCCAGTAAAGGAAAGGACTTAAGTCATTTCCACCCCGACTCTTTCTCCAGAAGTCCACTATCACCAGTCAGGAGAAAAAAAATCTCATGCTCCCATGGCGAGGAAGTGACCCTCTGGCAGTCTGGTCCTTGTATTCAGGATGGAGGAAGTGACTGTCCATAGCCAAGGCCAGGAAGCGGAGGCAGACATCCAGGCTCTCCAGCCCCCGCCCCCACCCCTCATTCTCTCCTGGCACCTCTAGAGAACTTTCGGAAGCTGACCCTGATGGACTCAGAGGCTGGGCCACCCACTCAGGTGGCTGGGAACCAGGCGACAGAAGGTTCCTGGTGCCAGGGGACAGGAAGCTGCAGGGAGGACGTGAGAGCGGGCTGGCAGGTGGACTAACCCCACTCCCAAGCTACCTTTCACCTTCAGCCAGTCCTTCCTTCCAGAAGGGGTCTGACCACATCCCGCTGGTTTCCGAGGATCTGCAACTCCAAGGTCTTCTGTCCCATCTGAGGCTGAGACCTTGGAACCACGAGGATCCACTCTCTCCTTACCCCTAGTGCGTGTCCTCAACCCCAAGGGAGCCCACACTCTGACTGTATTTCCTGCAAAGAGAGATCCTAGGCACCAAGATCCCTGCGACAAGTTTGGGTCTTGGCGGGGAAGTCACACCGTCCTCCATTTTTCACGGGAAACCCAGAATCTGGGATAGCTCTGCATCCTCTACTTGTTCCTAACCCTAGCAGATCCTGCAGTCCTCACATTCCATACAGTCCCAAGGGAATCCCTGGCTCCTCAACTGGCTAGGAAAGAACTTGAACTTGGGGACCTGATGGGGATTCCTGGCAGAGCCAGAATCCTTTCCTTCGGGGACCTCACCTCGCGGGAAGCCGCCCAGCCCGCCCGCGGCCAGGAGCCCCCAGGCTTCCGGGTACCCCGCCCCCACTGCCCGGAGCCCCCAGACTCCAAGTCCCCAGAGGCTGCCGGTGTCCCTCAGGCGCCATGGGCTGGGGCTTCAGACATAACGGTGACACCCGGCGGCTCAATCCTTCCTTACCCGCCAGCGCGGCCATGGTCCCGGGGTGCGGAAAACAGGGGAAAGAAGGAGAGGCAGGAGCTCCCCCCAGCTCCCGCCACAGCCTCGGGTCAGGGAGGAGCTCAGCCTCAGGCGCCGGCGGGATGCACCGCCTACGGCGCCCTGGGAGGACCAAACGGCACCTGGCACCCGGCCCCGCCCGCCGACGCCCCGCCCCCGCCAGGCCCCGCCCCCGCCTGGATCTCCGCGGCGTCTCTGGCGCCCCCTAGTGCAAGCGACGTCCTCTGCGCGTGTGCGGGTTGGTGAGCTTGATTCTTAACACACATGACCTTCAAGCGCTCTAGTCCGGTTACCCGTTTTCCAGGTGGGGAAAGCTGAGGACCAAAGAGGTCAGATTCAACTACTTCTTACTTGGTGTAGGGCTTGGACGGCAATCTAGATAACTGGCTCCCAGTGGAAAGCTCCTTGTTTAGAATCAGGATCGCTAACGTGGAGAAGCTAGGTCTACCCCCAAATCGCTTTGGCTGCGGGGGGGGGGGGGGGGGTGTGCTATTAACTTTTCCTAGAAACTTCCAGCTAAAAGAAACCACTTTTCTGTGCCACTCTGAGTAAACTGACCCAGATATTAGGTCAAAGGTGGAGATGGCCCAACCAGCGTCCAGGAGCAGGACCCTTAGCAAGGCCAAGTAGGCAGTCTTCCCTTGGTACTATGGGGCATTGGTTCCAGGACAGCCTCCTCCCCTCCCAAGTCCCCGGATAACTCCCTTACATAAAACGACATAGTCTTTGCATAGAACCCATGTGCAATCCTTTGAATCATGTGTAGGTCACTTATAAACCTAATACAAAGTGCTATAAAATAGTTATACTGTCTTGTTTAGGGAAAAAAGGTCTGTCCATGTGCACAATTTCTCCCTGAATATTTTTGATCCTGGGTTGGTCGCGTCCACAGATGCTAACCTGTGGATACAGAGGCCAGCTGTGCATCAGTGAGCCCAGCAGCCCCCTGCTGGAATATTGGCCTGCTATTCCTGGTTCTTCCAATTTTTCACAAGACCCAAATCCAGGTTATTTAGGTGAAATCTCCCACTTAAAAAAATGTTGGTAGCAATTCAAACCTTTAAAAAATGCTACATAAGCCAAACGAAAACACACCCGTTAACTAGATTTCTCTGCAGGCTGCCAGGACAGCAGACACTTGTCCCTGGGTTTGGGAGGAGATTCAGTGCTGACCATGCTCTTCCAATCTGATTTCTGTCATGGTGGTTCTTTGCCATCTGTTATTTCCCTGTATCAGATTTAGGTCACGGAAGTGCCTGAAAAACTGGGAAGAACAGATATGGTCCCAGGGAAATGGATCCTGCCTCTTACATTCCCACCATGGACAAAGTTCAGCCCAGCACTCAGGTAAATAAAGGTGAGCACAGTTCTCTTTCTTCCTGCTATAACCGTCTAAATCAAACTGGATACAGGGCAGATTCTTCTCCTCTGGGTGTGGCAGGTGACCCCTGAAAGTCCTGAGTGTATGCAGGCATGGGGAGGAGGGTGTGTCTGACTTCCCATAATACCTGAGTGTGTTCAGTGGTTAGTTTTATGGTTTCTGAAAAACTGTCTGATTTATAGTAAACACAAGATTGTGCAATGAATGGAAGTGACAAGAATCATGGGACTCTTCTGACAAGCCACCTCATGGCTAGCCAAAAGGAGGCAGGGGTTTTCTCCTTCTGCATATGTAAAGAGGTTACACTATTTTCCTAGGCTTTGAGCTCTGGCAGCCTTGGGACCAGGAACTCCTTGGTGTCTTCCCTAGCCCTCTGACCCACAGGCAGGCACCCAGTCTGTCCTTCTCTTCTCTCTCCTTCCACTTCCTCCCTAACTCCAGCCTCATGATCTTCACCATCAGGAGTGGGTGTAGCCAGCTCCCCCAAGTTCTTTCCCGGAGAGTCCAGAAAAAGCCAGAGAAATGAACTTACAATGTAAAGGAAGGGCCAGGTGCCGGTGGCTCACGCCTATCATCCTAGCTAATTGGGAGGCTCAGATCAGGAGGATCAAGGTTTGAGACCAGCTCAGGTAAACAGTTTGAGAGATCCCATCTCTGAAATAACCAGAGCAAAATGGACTGGAGGTGTGGCTTAAGCGGTACAGTGTCTGCTCTGCAAGCCCTGAGTTCAAACCCCAATCCCACAAAACAAACACAAACTTAACTACGAAGCAAACCAAAACAGCAAGAAAAAAAATCAGAAAAGCACCTCAAGGTTCTGCCATCCTAAGGGTTCTGCTCTATTTGTACCCAGCCAGTGCCCTCACTCCAGATTGACCCTCTCTGACTTCTAGTCTCTCCCCTCCCGAGTCACCTCACCTTAGACTAATCTTCCAAAAATACGTTTTTGATTTTGTCAGCTCCTTGTTTAAACACCTTCAACAGTTCCTTGTTGCCTACAAAATAAAGGCCCAACCAAGCCCTCTTGAGTCAACATGTTGTACTTCTACTTCCTTCACACCTAAATTCTGCCTTACACCACCCTGCCATTCCTACAACCACCAGCTCCCCCTGTAACTTTATTGCTCCATGCTGGCCAGAAGCATATCTTTTGTTTCTCAACTCTAGAAACATTATTTTCAGTTATATCATTTTGCAACCCTTATGAATTAATCTAAATCTGCATTGTGCAATATGATAGCCACATGTGGCTATTTCAGTTAAAATGGGCTGGGGCTGGGCATGGTGCTGTACACTTGTAATCCCAGGTGTATAAAATAGGATTGCAGTCCAGGCCAGCCTGGGCAAAAAGTGAGACCCTAAGTAACCAGGGAAAAAAAGGGCTGAAGGTGTGGCTCAAGTGGCAGAGTATTTGCCTCCACGGTCCGATGTTCAAACTCCAGTATTACCAGAAAAAAACCCTTAAGACGGGGGAAAAATAAAGATGAAGGGAAAGCTATGCAAACGTAGCTAGAAAAATTCACTTCTCCTGATTCACTTAGCCACATTTCATGTGTTTGGTAGCCACATGTGGCTAGTGTCGGAGAGTGCTGACACAGAACATCCCAGAATCGCAGCAGGTTCTACTGGACAGTACTATTTTAAGCAACCATCCATTTAGTGAATGCCAACATCACAGAAAAGAACTGTAAGACTGTATATACATTTCTGGATAAGATCCAACAAGTATAAACACTTAAAACACAGTCTTACCCCCCACCCCTCCCAAAATCAAGGTTGAATGTGGTCAAGTCATGGATAAGAAGAACTTATTAAATATTTTTATTCTGGTGATACAAATAGAAAAACTGAGGTAGTGGGAACTCAGGACAAATGACCTAGCTTCTTTAAAAAAAATCTATAAAGGAAAAGAAACCTGAGACATGCCAGCACTCAGGAAAGGCTGAGAGGAGGATCTCAAGTTGGAGGTCAGCCTGTCTCAAAAAGCATGAAGAGAAAAGTAAAAGAAATTAAACAGGCCGGGTGCCAGTGGCTCACACCAGTAATCCTAGCTATTCAAGAGGCAGAGATCAGGAGGATCGCAGTTTGAAGCCAGCCTGGGCAAATATTTTGAGAGACCCTATGTCAAAAACACCCAACACACAAAAAAAAGGCTGAAGGAGTGGCTCAAGGTGGTAGAGCACCTGCCTGCAAGCATGAGGCCCTGAGTTCAAATGTCACTACTGCCAAAACAAACAGCAGCAACTTATCGAGCTGATTTGGATCTCAAAGTACTAATTTTTGAGACACAGTCCTGCTATGTAGCCCAGGTTGGCCTTGAACTCCCAATCTTCCTGCCTTATCAGCCTCCTGAGTGTGGGACTTTTTTTTTCCAGTACTGGGGTCTGAACTCAGGGCCTTGTGCTTGCTAGGCAGGCGCTCTACCATTGGAGCCACGCCCCCAACCCTCCACCCCTTCCATTTTTGAGACAGGATCTTGCAGTGTTGCCCAGTCTGACCTTGAACTCAAGATGCTAATGCCTTAGACTCCCAAGTAGCTCACAGGTGTGCACCACTGTGCCTGGCCAAATAAACTACATAAAAAAGCTGTGAGAGCAGGCTCTGTCGCGCGGTGGATAGCGCATTGGGCTTCTAAAAAGCTGAACAGTGGTTCAGTACGAGTGGATTATTGTTCGTGTGGATGCAACAGGACTGGACCTGACCTAATGAGGTACATGGCAGCTTTATTATTCGGTTTTACTGTTATGTTTTCTGCTGTCAGCAAAACCCTGTTCTTTTCTTATTAGGTTGAGTTCTTGAAGTTGCCTTACCCGTGCATCCCCCACTGAATCTTGGCACTGTTCAACTTGGTAACTGTTAGGCCAAAATCTAAGAGGCGGAAATGGGCTCTTTTTAGAGGGACGGCCAGTAGCTCTGGTATGTTGGAGCCTGAGGCTGAACAGGCACACAGTTTGGGAGAGGCCTTGGCTGAGGGCCCACCTGCCCCTATCACTGAACACATGGAGATTTTGACACTGAATGGCCAGTGACTTCCCTGAAGGTTCTGACAAGCAAAGCTCCAAGACAGTGGCCTGTTGCAGTCCACGAACTTGGCAGGACCAGGGCTGCCTGTCAGACCGGCTACACCTTGGGCAGGCCTATGGAGGAAGTCAGGCCTCCAGCCAACACTTCTGAAGACTTTCATCCTTGGTCACCAAAAACACTGCCAAGGCCACACAGGTGCTTCCCAGAGACCAGACCAGTGTGCCTCCTCCCCACCCATGGCAGAGACATAAGCCCAAACTCACAGCAATATAAAACCATTTGTTTAATCTAAGTCAAATCACTTTCACAATAGTGAAAATTAGTGCCTGGTAAAGGTGTGCTGCTGTACGTATTGCCATTTTCTGACTGTGCTCAGGACTGGTTGTTGTCCACAAGGGTGGCAGGAGGGTGAGGACTGAAAACACAGACCACACACACACAGAAGAAAGGTAAGCTGCCTTGGCAGAGGGTGAGTGGTGAGTCTAGAGGGGAGGGAAAGAGGATCCCCAGGTGGCTCCGACTCCTGGCACAGGGTGAGAGTGGGGTTTGTACACAATCAAGGGTACACAGCCAACCTAGCTTTGCTAACAGCATGTTCCTGGGATGCCTTTGCTGATGGAGCTCTCCTGGGCTCACTCTGCTTCACTGGAGTCCAAATGATTGGTTCTCCTACCTGTAAGTCGTCTTCAATCTTTTGGAAACTCAATTCTGTTGGGCTCACCTGGGTAAGGTTTTCCTCTTATTAGTTGGGGCCACTGCAACTTTGGTGACTTCCATCCAGGTAATGAGGGGGTGCCCAAGAGTGTTTAAAATCCAGCAATCACACTGTAATGCTGGTGGCTTATTCCTATCACATGGACTGTGCAAGTGAGCCACCTAGTCAATACTTTGTATTTGAACACTGAACTCTGACATTGGCAGGAGAAAGAGAAGGGCGGGGCTGTGTGGACAGAGGAGGGCTTCTTGCATCTCTGCAAAGTCTTGCTTTCCATAAATTACATAGAGCCAAATCTGGAAAGAAAGCACCAGGTAAGGCTTTCTCCCATGTGTGGGCTATTGCTGTAGGTAGGCTGGAGAAGTGAGCAAGAGGCCCCAGTGGAAGTCCTTCTCCCCTTACCATCAGGAAGAATTTCTAGGATGAAGCCTGGAAGGCAGAGCGAGAATTGTCCCACTAGGCGGGCTGTCCTACCTACCTGGTACCACACTCCCACAAGCAGACCTGGAGGAAAAGCATAGGAAATTCAAAACAAATCAGGGCTTGGGAAGAGAAATTCTCCTAGATTCCAAAGGACGACCACTGTGTCACCATGCTGAGAGTCCCCAGGTCATGCCACCTGGCTTTACACATCAGGAGTTGCTTAGGAGTCACAGGCTTCCCTGGTTCTAGCATACATATAAGGAGTTTTCAGGGACTCCATCAAGCCCTACCAAAAGTAGGGTCACAGGTGGGTCTCCTTGCCCCGTCTCTTCCTAAAGGACAACTTGGCTTCTGAAGATGGTTGGTCTTCCACATCAGCTGGGCTGACCTGTCAAAGCCTCCTTTCTTCTGGAAAGTTCTGAGAGGGCGCACTCAGAGCTTCTGAAAGCTACAGGGCAGGGCTGCTTGCTTGAGCCCACCGAAGGCCTGACTCCAAGTCCTTCCTAACACACAGCATTGAGCCTCAGCTTCAGTGGCGTCTGGTTGCTTGCCCTCTGGAAGAGAGGGACAGGTGCACACAGTTTTGAGGGGAGGATGACTGGAAATCCGAGCAAAGTGAGAGGAGGACCAAAGATACAAGGCCCACAGCTCATGAAAGATCTTTCGAGTCTCTGGTAAATTCATGAAGCGACCCCAGCTTCAGCTGCTGCAGCTGTGATCTCCTGGAACAGCGATTTCTTCTGTCTCTGCTGAGGAAGGGGAGGAGAGGAAGGAGGACAGGGCAGCACTGAGATCTGGTAGAGGAACGTCTTTGTATGAGGAGCCCCGCTGGCTTTGGAGGCCACTTAAAAAGGGGTATTTAAAGAGATGAAAGAATGTTTCCATAAATACCATTTGGCTCATCCCTTTGTTTTTGTATGTAAAACTGGGATGAAAGAAACTGTGAGTTTCTTTCTTCCCATCGTTTCCCAGTGCAGAGTCAGGACCTGCAGAGTAGGCTGGAATGGGATTTCATGGTACCACACACGAGAGGGAACTCAACACCAAGGCCTGAGGTTACAGAAGGGTGTTAGAGTAGTGACAACAGTCAGGGTCCTTGCCATCTGGTCTTGAGTTCCATAGGTCTGATGGAAAAGCAAGATTCCAGGGAGTGTTACTGACCCCAGTGACTCCAGGGGTTAGGATTAGCCAGGAGTTGGGGTGGCAGGTCACCTCCAGAGGCCCGGCCGTGGGTGCAGACAGGAGCCAGGCATTAGGCAATCAGGAGCCAGAACATGATCACTAGGGCGACAAACAGGAAAAGGCGCGACAGGAACTGCTCATCCACGTATTGCGGCGTCCCAGGGACAGCTGGAGAGGCAGGAGGAAGGGGAGACGCTGTCAGAGGCTGTGCCCGTGCAGCTGCCCAATCAGGCCAGAAGTGCAGAGTACCAGTCATCACAATAAAAAGATTTCCAAACTCCAAATAATGAGAGGCAAAAGAAAAAGCATGTGGAACAGTGTAACAATAAGGACATGCAAATAAACCAGTGGCTAGCAGGAAACTCCTCAAGGGAACAGTAAACAAGAGCCGCTGGGACGCATCTTCTGCGCTGTGCTCTGCAAATGCTATCACTTGGTAGGTATTAGTCCTATTTTGAGCAAGAGGCAGCTGAGGCACAGTATGTGACCTGCTGAGGTCAGAGAGGCTCCCAAGGCAGGGCAGAGAGGCAGTGTTGTTCTCTTGCCTCTCTACACACTGCTCCCAGAAGGCTCTGCCTGCCTTTTTGGGAAAGAACTAGGATCCAGACATCCATAGCAACGTAGCAGGGGAACTGGGGTAAGGACCTGGGTCTCGTCTCCTCTCTGCTTTGAGAAAGGCTGCTATTTAGAGCTCCCTGTCCTGACTTTGGAGGAAGAAAATCCACATTCAGGATGAGCAAATTGTAGCAAACGTGACGAAGGAAAACTGTCATTGTTGTAGTGAGGAGATCCAAAGTCCAGCCTGGCTGAGGGACTAACTGGGGAATCCAGGCTGAGCCCTGGACCAGGTTAGAAGGAAGCAAGCTACCAGGCAGGTACCTACTGCCTCCACAGGGCTCTGTCCTTCCTTCAAGGCAAAAATGCATCCTGCCCTTTGCAGTCTCCTGCCCCTAAGAAAATAATATGTGAACAAAGGAGAAACATTCCAGGTAGATAAGGCAAGGAAGGGCGCCCCTATCATCTCTCAGTGTTGTACTACACTCCCCAGACGCAGGTGGCAAAGACTTAACGATCACCTGCTATATGGCAAGGACCAGGGTAAGGCAGGGAACAATTCAGTGACTTCTAAGTGGGTACCATCTTTAGAGCACAACTTATATACACAATGATGTGCCCACAGCACAGGATGCTCCAATGAGTACAAGCAGAGCTCAACAGATCTTGACTTGGGTGTCAGTTTGATAAAATCCAGGTTACCTACCTCAATGCCCTGCTCTACTCTGAATGCAGCTGGTATAGACAAATGGCTGGAGAAAGAAACGCAGAAGCAGATGACAATTCCCAAAAGGCTGAGGTTTGGGATCACGTGTCCTGAGGGAAGCTGGATAGAGATGCCAGAGAACAGAGAGAGTCGGGGGTAGATGTGCAGGACTAGGCTTTTCCTCAGCTTGGTATCATTTACACTTTTTCATTTTATGAACATAGGATGTGTAAACATGACTGAGAATTTCCTAATCTGTAAAGCAGAGCTAACCACACACAGATTCCCAGGGAGGCTATGATGATATCGAGTTTGGAACAGAAAGCACTCTGTGTGTCCTTGCCACTAGGTAAGTGCTCAGTATCATTGGCGTGAATACCAGTAATCTGAAAAGAATTTATGACATTTTGAAAAGGCTGGTTATCCGTGTAATGACAATTATCTGTAAGTTATATACTGCTGAATTCCAAGGAACTTTCAGGTAGGGTTACTAAGATACCTTCTTGATTTCTCAAGGAAGTAGGCTTACCTGGAGGAGGCCGTCCATCATTTATGTTAAATGCTGTGGCAAATATCCCAAAGGGAAATGCCCCAATTCCAAAAGACATCTGGAAGCCACCATCTCCAAATCCAAATCCCTGAAATCCCTGTGTGGAAGAAATGAAATTGAGAAAAGTAAGCATGTTCCCCCACACCTGTCAAACATGACCCATCTCAGAGGCCATGCCGTATGTGGCACCCATGTCTGCTCCTAGTTCCCAAGGGGTGGACGGTCAGCTTTTCCTCTCCGGGAATCCCAAAGCAGAGAAACTCTGAGGTCCATCTGCCCTTCCAGCTTAACTTTAAGCTAAAGAGCTAGAAATGGACCAAAAAAGAGCAGCTGTGACCAAATTAAACCACACTGAGGAGAGTCGGGATTGCAGGCCTAGAGGTTCTTTTCCAGACATGCTTTATAACACAACTGGGAATCACCCCACGCGCCAAAACAAAGGAGCACCGAAAGAAGCTGCACATTATCCGTAACAGCAAAGAAGTGGAACCCTCAATGGTCAACAATGGAAGTCATGATCAATATCCTGTTAACGTGATCTCTAGGGACCCCTATGCTGACTTACGCAACTGAACAGAACTCCTGTGACCGTGTTATCAGACAAAATTCTTTTGACCTCGTGGTGACAAATACATAACATGTAGGTATAGGGATAAGTAGTCTCTCTCAAAAATTTCTTTTAAGGACTGGCAAAGTGGCTCAAACAGTAGAGCACCTGCATAGCAAGCGTGAAGCCCTGAGTTCAAAACCCAGTAAAACCAAAAAAAAAAAAAATCTTTTCAGCTGGGCATGGTGCATGCTTGCAATCCCAGCACTTGGGCCATGTAATGAGAATCTGTCTCAAAAACCCAAACCAGAAAACAGCAAAAAGGCTTAAAGTTTTTCTTTTCATGCTGTCACACAGATTTTTTTCTCCCTGTTACTGGGGTTTGAACTCAGGATGTTGTGTGTCACACAGAATTTAAAAAATCACAACACGTTTTTTTTGTTTTGATTAAAAAAGTAACACAAGCTTGTTGTAAGAAACTCATACATTCCAGGGTCTCCCTGGCCACTCCCGGGTCCTCCCAGGTAACAGCACCGGCAAGTGGGGGCAGGTTTCCCACACCTTTCCCGTGAACAGCAGTACGGTGAAGCAGCAGCTTCTTCTTCTAAGTGCAAACTCTGCTGGGCTCAGCGCTAAACGCTGGGACACACAAGTCATGTTCAGTGCCTCTTTTCTTTTATTGAGTCAGAGTCTCACAACGTAGCACAGGCTATCCTCAAACTTGCCATCTTCCTGCCTCAGAGCCTCAGCCTCCCAAGTGCTGGGATTACAGCTGTGAACCACAATGTCTGGCTTACGTTTAATTCTTGCCTTAGCATCCTGTACATTTTAAAGAGAACTAAATTCAAGTTTGGAGAACAAGGTGTACAGTTTAAATCTAATTAACCTGATCTAAAACCTCAGCTCTTAATTACTGCATGTATTTTACAATTTTTTTTCTCTTTCCCTGTATCCCTGGTGAGATCTTTACAACAAATGATGAAAGAAACAATAAAAAGAAGAAAAAATACTGGACCAACTGTTCTTCACTAAGAGCTGATGCTTGTAAATCTTTTGCAAGTCACAAAAGTAGCCACTGCCTGTCCTATACAGAGAACCGTAGCATCAGGCTCCAAACTTCTGCTGGGCAGAACTCCCCAAAAAGGCTAACGGATGATTTAATAAGAGGGCAAACCTACTGGGAAGAAAAACAACTGGTTTCCACCTCCTTGGTGCAGCAATGCCTCCTACTTAGACCCAGCCTAGGTGAGTCTGAGGGCTCCTGGGACTGAGGCTGCCTTACTGGGGAAGGTGCAATTGTTTCATCAGGACCTACAGCTTCGTTGGTGCAATCCTGAAGGCCGACCTGCTCTCTTCCCTTCTAGCAATATCTATGTGATCCCTCAATCCTCACATTTGGTGGGTTTATGTGGCTTCAGGTGCTTGTGAAAGCTGGGGTGTACCTATGGCCACCAAAGCCCAGATCCCTTAGTAACTAATGCTCCAAGAGAAACAGAGTCTGAGAAGGCTAGGGGTTGTTGTCTGACGGTCAAGAGCAGGGTCTCCAGTAACACCCAGACCTGGGTTTAGCTCTGCCCATGGCCCTGCACAGGTCACCTCACATATCTGCACTTCAGTTTCATCTTTTAGATGACACAAGGCTTAAACAAAATCATACATATAAAGCTCTTAAAACACAGTTCTACCAATGTAAGAACCATTCAATAAGTAGTCACTGATAATATTATTATGGACAATCTGGAGAAGAGACCCTCAATTTCTATCAAGATCCTTGACTAAAATCCTAGTTCCAGGAATCCTTGTTCAAGTTAGAAAAAGAATGTATGCAAAGACTGTTACCACA
Organism: Castor canadensis; assembly: GCF_047511655.1. Classification (NCBI taxonomy): domain Eukaryota; kingdom Metazoa; phylum Chordata; class Mammalia; order Rodentia; family Castoridae; genus Castor; species Castor canadensis. Next base: position 3,669,410 of record NC_133403.1, on the reverse strand, counting down.
GTATTATTTAAACAGTAAATTCTAGAAGCAACTAGAAGGTCCTGCAATCAGGAAAACCTAAATTATAATGCATCAAAATTCAATGGAAAAAACAGCAGCCTTTAAAAATAACAGAGCTGGGCGCCATGGCTCTGTTAATTAATTCTAGTTGCTCAGACGGCAGTGATCAGGAGGATCATGGTTCAAAGCCAGCCCGGGGCAAACAGTTCACAAGACCCTGTCTTGAAAAAAAATCCAACACAAAAAAGGACTGGTGGAGTGGTCAAGGTGTAGACCAAGTTCAAACCCCAGTACTACAAGAAAATAAAAATAAGAAGAGGAGACTGACATGGCTCAAGTGGTAGAGCACCTGCTTTGTAAGAGCAAAGCCTTGCGTTCAAATCCCACTCCCACCAAGTCATCAAAATAGTAATAATGAGGAGGCAGGAGTGGTGGCTCACACCTATAATCCAAGCACTTAGAGCTGGGGCAGGAGACTGCAAATTCTCAGCCAGCCTAGGCTACACAGCAAGACCCGGTCTCAAAGGTCTTTTATATATATATATATATATATATATATATATATATATATATATATATATATATATATATAAATAAAATAATTACAAAAATAAAAATCAAATAAAACACATCAGCACATCATGGAAAATATTGCCAAAATTAGACATGAAAGCAGCACGTCTGGTGGTGGCCACACAGAAACACAAGTGCACAGCACACAGATGAAGACACAGAGAAATAACTTATAGACTTGGTTCTGGGATTCTAGCAGTTTGGTTATTTTGCTTTTAAAATTTCTTTAAAATTTTACCCCCTTTTTCACAGTACTGGAGCTTGAGCCCAGGGCCTTGCACTTGCTAAGCAGGTGTTCTTCCTGCCTGAGCCACAACTCCAATCCTTTATGCTTTTCTTAATTTTGGAACAGGGCTTGCTTTTATGCCTGGCCAGCCTGACAGCCTCCTATTTATGCTTCCTGGGTAGCTGATCTGATAGGCGCTTGCCGCCATGCCCAGCTTTTTATTGGTTGAGACGAGGTCTCAGGGAACTTTTTGCCTGGGCTGGCCTGGCCTGGAACTGTGATCTCTGCTGTCTGAGAAGCTGGGATAACAGACATGAGCCACTGAGCCCAGCTAAAATTTCTTTAGCAATTTAACAAGAAATTGCTTTTTCACAAAAGACGAATACTTGTTTTACATGTGCATATTTTCGAGTCAGTAATTCTAAGAATTTATCCTAATAAGATACACATTTTGTGGAACTGGGGGTTTGAACTCAGGTTTTGCACTCAAAAAGCAGGAGCTCTACCACTTGAGCCACAACCCCCCCCCCCCCATTCTGCTCTCGTTATTTTGGAGAAGAGATCTCCAGAACTATTTGCCTAGTCTGGCCTGGAACCTCAATCCTCCAGATCTCAGCAGCTAGGATTACAGGAGTAAGCCACCAGTGCCTGGCTCACCTGAAATTTTTTTTTTTTTTTGGTAGGAAAAAAATGGCTTTGTACATAAGATGAAACAAAATAAATTCAACTTACAGATAAGGGTTAGCTCTATCACTCATCTCTTTAAAAAGTTTATATGACTATCCAATCAAAATCACCTGAGTATTTTTAAAGTAGAAAAAGCAGCAGCTAACTGTCCCCATGGGTTAGCTACATAAATGATGTTAAGTGCATACACTGGACACCAGTCATGACATAAAATATTCCCAGCAATGTGTCTTCAGTGAAACCTCAAGCTATACTGTTCAACGTTCCCAGTCTGGGTAAACTCCACAAGGGCAGGCACCATTGCTGTGTTCACTCATAAACCACCACTGCCAGGAATTATGAGCAGCACGCAAAAGGCACTTACTAGATGAAATTTTTAAAGTTACAAAAAGGAAAGGAGCTACACACTGTAAACATAAAAAAGAAATGCAAGCATAGTCAGTAAAATAAATATACATAATCAACAAATTTGTGTGCATATAATTATAGAAAAAAAGCAGGAACCAAATAGCCTTCTTAATTTTATAAAGTAAACAAAAAAAAAACCCTAAAAAACAAAAGGAAGAAAGAAGGAAAAAGAAAAGAGGCCAAAATGCTCCCGGTGGCTATCTCTGGGTGGTGTGGTTATGAGTGATTTCCCTCCTCCTTTTCCTTTCTGCACTTCACAAGTTCTTTACTTTTATAATCAAGGGGAAAAACTGTAGGGATGAGAGGGAAACTTGTAAAGCCATGGCTTATTTCTAGAAGCTTCTCGCAGAATACTTCTCACCCCTCTGTTCTCCGGCTCTGGCCTCTGACCTTGGGGACGAGGAGGGGTCTTCTCTCTGAAAAGAAACAGTGTAAAGTGAGTGTGCGATCAAATGTCTTTAGTTGCTCCCTGTGAGGACTGGGAGCGCTTCACCAAGAGGGTCAGGCCATGGTCCCTCTCCTGCCCAGCACATAAGCTGTGCCACTTTAAACCAATTCAATTCTTCCCAGCTGTATAGAAAACCAGCTTGTTACACAACATTTACCAGGCTGCACTACAGCCTTAGCCTTGCAGAGACTCTGATCCACATGCCTTATGGAATTCTGCTTTTGGGTTTTTTTGTTTTTATTTTCAGTAGGACTAGGGTTTGAACTTAGGGCTTCACGCTTGGTAGGCAGGCCCTCTATGGGTTGAGCCACACCTCCAACCCAGATTGGAGATGGACAGTTGCCTTCCCTGGACCTGTGTATGGGCTCATAGCTGAGGTGACTGAGGTCCACGGTCTCTCTGATCGGCCCCTATGAACCTTAGCTTTACCTCTCACTACCTCTCACTGGGCCAGTACTCCATGCTGCTCTTTTTTGCCTCTAGGTCTCAGTCCCTCCCATCACTCACTTTATGAATGCTCAAATGAGGGCTTGTTACCTGACAGGCACTTGGGCAGGATGCAACCAATCATACCGTAGGGTGGGAAGGATTAAAAGAGTGTGATGGGAGAATGGGTGAAGAAAGACTAGTTTAAGGAGCAGGTGACTTAGAGCTGAACAATAAAAGATAGGTAGAAGCTAGAGGAAGAGGTGGTGAGTGCAGTGGTCATTTGAGCAGGACTTGGGAAGGCAGAAAAGGCAGAGCAGAGACCAAATACAAAGGCTGCTGAATGTGACAGGGCGGCTGTTTAAAAGCAGTCCAATATATCTGGTGTACAGGGAATGCTGGGGTGGGAGAAGGTGAGAGATGCTTTTGGACAGGTCTGGGGTACCAGACATTAAGGGCTTATGCCTGTAGAATGCTGGAGTGACCCCCTTCTCCATTTCAACAATCCCAAACTCCACAAAGCCCCCCAGACTCCCTGTTTCTGTCTCGCCATTCTGCACATATCCCTGCTGTAGCAACCCCACCTCCTGGATGCACTTTGTGCACATGCAATAGTGATGGGACTGTCTTGTGTACTCCTGGGTCCCCAGACCCAGCAAAGCTCCTGCTTGTTGGTAGATGACACTCAAGCTGAGCAGTCATCAAGCACCAAGTAAAGTGTTAGAGGGTGCTGAGTGGGAGTTGGTTCACCTGCAAGGGGAGAATAGGTGTGTGATGCACCCCAATCCCTTACCTGGGGTCCTGCTGCCCGGTGCTGCCTCTGCCATAGAGCGGGATGACCTTGTCTCGACTGATGCCGGCTTTGCAAACTGGACACACCTGTCTATTAGGTCGTGTCTCCAACCACTGCAAACAGAGAGCAAAATGCATTACTGGCCCAAGGCCCACCACAGAACCCTCATTAGAGGCAGCAGAATACCTGCCAGAGGCCTCAAAGTGGCAAATACCAGCACAAGCAGGGACCACCTTGCAGAGCCTAACTTGATTCCTGCTCCTAGTACTCGATAAATATTTACTAGAAGCGAAATAAAAATTGCCTTTAAGTACCACATAATTAAACAGGCTTCTTCATGCTTTGTTGCTCTCTAGGGGCTGCTAGCAATACAGCAGGAAGGAGCTGCAACCCTGGGGCTGTCAAGTCTCAGGTCAGGCTGCTGGTGTGGGTATAACAAACCTTAAACCTCCATCTTCCCCAAGGATCATTTGTATTATCCTTATGTAAGTCATATTTCCTTTCTGTGATTTTTCTCATTTTTAATGGCATTTCCTCAACAAATATCAGCACCTGAACATAAGTTGATTTACTATAAGGTGATTTACTATGTTAAAGGAAAAGATTTTGCTCACTGTCAAAATTTATTTATTTATTTATATTTATTTTTGCATTACTGGGGTTTGAACTCAGAGCCTACACCTTCACCAACCCTTTTTTGTGATGGATTTTTTTGAGATAGGGTCTCAAGAACTATTTGTCAGGGTTGGCTTAGAACCAAGATCCTCCTTATCTCTGCCTCCTGAGTAGCTAGGATTATAGGCCACCCGGAGGCCAGCTCTTTATTTATTTATTTTTTAATGAACTCTCAGAGATTGTTGTATTCAACTATTTTTTTCAATATCAAAAACACCAGAATCTTGCTTGGGGTTCTGCAGGCTCTTTTTGTTGGTTACATTAAAAATATTTTGTGTAGAGCTGATGGTGTGGCTGAAGTGGTAGAGCACCTGCCTAGCAAGCTCTAGGCCCTGAATTCAATCCCCAGTACTGGAAAAAAAAAAAAATCCTGGCCCAGTGGCTCATGCCTATAATCCTACCTATTTGGGAGGCTGAGACCAGGAGGGTCATGGTTCCAGCCCAGTCCAGGCAAAAAGTTAGTGAAACCCCCATCTCCACCAATAGCTGGGCACAGTGGCACATGCCTGTCATCTCAAGCTACAAAGGAGGCTGCAATCGGGAGGACTGCAGTTTCAGGCTGGCCCCAGCAAAAAAGAAGGTGGGCATGGGTAGCATCCCAATGATGGCAGGAAGCATAAAATGGAGGGGTGACAGAACACACCATCTGGGCAAAATAACCTGCGCAAAAAGGGCTGGAGGCGTGGCTCAAGCAGTAAAGCGCCTTTCTAGCAAGAGTAAAACCCTGAGTTCAAACAACAGTATCACCAAAAAAACCAAAAAACAAAAAACAAAGTACTTAAATTTCTTAGAAATAAAAGACAAAACGCCCGTAATTATAAACCTATAATGTCTTTGTAGACATTAGATAATTTCACTTGCATATTTTGCCCGCTAGGGATGAAACCCAGGGCCTTGCATGTGCTTAAGTGTAACTCTACCACTAACAGACTCTCAACATTTATTTAGAACATAAATTGCATCCAAAGATAGGTGGTTTATTATATGAATGCCAATCTAAGGCTCAGGGATACAGAGGAAGCAGCATTTAATGACTTTATACCCTGCTTTACCTTTTTTTTTTTTTTCGGGCAGCACTGAGGTTTGAACTCAGGGCCTCACGCTCACTAGGCAGGCTCCACCACTTGAGCCCCACCTCCAGACCTTACTTATCCACTTTCTTTATCTGTCAGTGGCTCCAAACCTGTGTTCCTCCCAAACACACAGCGGATACGTGCCACCAGGTTCCACGGAGCTAGAATCTCATCTCCACCCATTCCTCCTCCTCCCACCCAGACTCTGAGCTCTGGCCGTCTGGAACTTACCTCCCATACATTCCTAACCACCTCTGAGTGGCCAGCCACCTGAAGTGTGGTGCTCCACCACAATGGCTACTCAGCTGCCAGTGACAGCCACACCCAGATGCGAATGTAAGGCCCAAGCAGGTGTGTGGATCTTGGGCGACTACTAATTGGTTTTCATGATAACCTAATGCTTGGAAAACAGATTTTCCTCTCTCAAAGAAGCTCTCTATTAATACCAAAAGTTACCCCTTCTTAACATTTTCAAGCTCTTTCAGGGAAGGGGGGGGACTGTTGATATGACAAATAATTCTTTTTTTTTTTTTTTTTTTTTGGTGGGACTGGGGTTTGAACTCAGGGCTTCATGCTAGCAAAGCAGGCACTCTACCACTTGAGCCACTCCTCCAGTCCATTTTGCTCTGCTTATTTTGGAGATGGGGCCTTGTGAACTATTTGCCTGAACTGGCCTGGAACCACGATCTTCCCAATCTCAGCCTCCCAAGTAGCTAGGATTACAGATGGAGAAAAAATACTTTTTATTTTAGAATCTTTAAAAGAAAAAAAAAAAAAGGAGGTAACACATTATCAAATCAACCCAATTTACAAAGGAGGACTTGAGACCCAGAGAGGCAGTGGCTGGGCAAAGCCAGCAGTGACATAGTACCATCTCAGGTGTCACAATGTCCCCTGATCACAGTAAGTGCCTGTCAGTGGACAGGTGTGTAAAAAGCGTTGGGGGTAAGCCAGCAAATGAGCCCAGAAGGGGGAGAGTGCAGCGTGTGACAGCAGTCTCCTGAGACAAGGGCCACCCTGTGCAACCACAGCTGATGAAAGACAGAGTAAATGGGATGCGTCTTACCTGATGTAAACACGGCCAACTGCCAGAGTCCCCAGGGCAACCAGTCATTGAGGAGAAGGAGAAAGGGGAAAAGGGAGAAAAATGCTTTCATTAGCAGAAACCCTTGATGAGTTGTCAGAATGGGAGAACCTCCCTACTGAGGTTCTGTAGGGATTACTGGCATCAGAAAAATGAAGAGAGTAGGCTAAAATCATGGGAAGAAGGTAAGCCCTAAGTCTCCACCCCAGGATCCCTCTATACGTGCAGACCCCCAGGGCCCAGACCACCCCCACCACCTACAAGTTAGCCTCCGAGAAGTCATAGACTCTGAAGGAATCCAACAAGAGCTAAGTACTCTCTGCAAGAAAACTCATGGGAACCTTGTGCAGTGCACACACTCAGACACACACACGCAAGCATCACATACACAATTTTATGCCCAGTGTCAGAGGGTTCACAGTCTCCTTGGGCTCACACAGGATCTAGTTTAACAAAGCCTTCAGGCTATCCTCAGTCTTGAGAGCAATCCTGGCACAAAGTGGCTTACAGTTCAGCCTACAATAAAACATCTTGAAGTAATGGGGAGGGCAGAAGGCTACGTGGCAGAAAGGGTTGCCTTGGGCCTGGAGAGCTGCTGTCCAGTGTCTCATTTTTCAAAGGACGAAACCCAGGTCAGAAACATGCACCAACTTGACCAGGACTAAAAACTAAGTCTCTGGATTTCCAGTTTACTGCCCTTTCAACAGCCAGCACAGCGTGCAAAAAATGACATGTACAGAATTAAAGGAAAAAGTATTCCTTTCCGATTTTCCAACGAATATCCACTGCACTCCTACCACGTCCAGGGGACAATGCAGAAGGAGTGTCTGTCCCCTACACATCATGGTTTCCTCTATCTAGGTAAACCCTGGGTGAGGATGGCTCCTTTCTTAATTTCTTAGCAAGCTTGTTTCCCAAACCAGACCCAGCCTTCCCGGATGTAACAGATGCCTCGCATCTGAGTGATCCCACTCTAACCTCTGCAGAGGGCACCCCAAGTCATGGCAGACCTCCACTGGCAGCTTCCCTCAAAGGCAGTGGGGGAGAAGTGCAGGTGGATGAATGACAATGATGGGGATTCCTCCTATTTACTAACCTCCTATTGCCAGACTGCAGCTGACAGCTTTTCCTCTCTTAATGTCACGGAATGGTCACATTAACCTACCAGGGGGCACAATTCTTTCCACTTCACAGATTTTCCCAAACATGTATCGCCCAGTCTGGAAGCCCTGCTTCATTTTTGAGTCTCTGTTCTTTCCAACGGCACCTTGCCTCTTAATTCTTAATTCTGGCACTCATTTCAAGACCTGATTTTATGATGCCCTGAAGAATTCTCCAGGGGAAGGCTGATCACAATTTCTTTATATAACCACCATTAGAACAAGAGTCTCAAGCTGGAGGCATGGTTAAGAGGTAGAGTGCCTGCCTAGCAAGCACAAGATCCTGAGTTCAAACCCCAGCACCATCAAAAAAAAAAAAAAAAAAAAAAAAGAAGAGTCTCGAGAATAAAAATCTCTGCCCCATTCTATTAATTCACCCATAAATTTATCTTTTACACTGTTGCCAACTTAAATTTCCCTAAATATTGCTTAAATGACCCTCTCTTCATATCTTCCTGCTCAAAAAAATGTACATTAGCTCTAGGCTATGTCCTGTTAGTTAAATCTAGGTTTAACAATACAGCCCAACCCTCTACAACCATCCTCTCTCCTGACAAGCCCAGTCCCCACCAGGGTGCTATGAAAGGTGTGCAGTAGCCTCAGGGACTCAGATGAGGCGAACAGCGTACATGTCTGTCTTTCAAAATTGCCTATCTTGGGGTGACACACCCTTCACCCTTCCTGCCATTCTTTCCTCTGTTTTCAGTTTCCCCTCACCCTCTGAGGTTCAGCTCAAAATCTCAATAGAAAAAAACCCACAAAACTCAACATTCACCCAGGTTCTCAGAACCAGCAGGGAACTTCTGTAACCATGGAGGGTGCCACTTCATTTTGATATACACACATATAAGTAAACTACAGTGACAATTATGATCACAGCTAACCCACAGTGTTCTTCTAAGCCTTTTGTATATTTTGGGTCATTTAATACTCACAGACAACCTGTAAAATGAGGCAGAGAGAGTGTGTAAGCACTTTGTCCAAGGTCATCAGTTGGAAGGTGGCAGTCACTCTGGCACCACAGACCTTGCTTATAACCTCTATACTCTACTGCCGCTAGGTTCAGCAAGGGGCAGGCAGTGAACGATCGCTAAGTGAGGAGATAATGGGGAGAAGCCCAGGTTGGAGATGGGACTTGCCCAAGGTCACCCAGATCATCAACAGCAGAGCTGGTATGGAAACTGAGGTCTCCTACTCCTCGGGCCTGAGTGTAACAGGACCCAAAGAGGACAAGACGCCCTCTCCTCCAAAGCTGCCCAGGACCATGGGCTTTCCAACCTTGACAGTTGTCCTCTGGGATGGCAGCAGGGGTACTGACCAGAAGAGGTGGCCACACAGGCTGATGACGGCGTCCTTGGCTGTATCCAGGCATATGTTGCACTCAAAGGTGCTGTCCTGTCCTCCACTCTCACCAGTGCCATTGCTGCTCCCGCTGGGCCCCCCTGCACTGGAGTTCTCAGGGGACGCAGAGGCCGAGGGCCCCTTGCTGGCCATCCTTGGCTGTCAGCAAAGCTTTGAGTGAAGATTCTCCTTGGAAAACCCTGAAAGGCAGAAAGCCCTCAATTGCCATTTCTGTAGCTCGCAACCCCCGCCCTTGGGTCCCCCAAACCAGCTTCCATGCTAACATCCCATCTTCTCTCAGCTGCAGAAGCAGATCACTACTGAATCCCTGAGCAGACTTCCCAGAGGGCTGCAGGACAACAGCTCTGGGCTGGTACCCATGAACTTGTCATGAACGTGGCCCAGAATATTCCCTATGAATACACAGAGCAGCCTCTACAAGGTTCTCAATAGGAGCTGTCTCACTTGTCTTTGTTTTCTCCTGCAATGCCCAATGCAGGTGGTAAACGCAAGCTCGCTTAACGCGAACTTCCAGGCTGCCCCGACAGATGGCCTCTGCGTCGGCCAGAAAGGAACGTGCTCAAGGCTGTGGCTGGTAGTGCTGGAATGCACACAGAAACCGCGTAACTATGGCACATTAGGAAGCTAGGAGGAGCAGATGATGCCTTCCGCCTTCGCTTTCCTCCTCCTGCCATGCGGGAGGACCACCTACCCTCTTTTGTCTAAGTGTATCAGCACTTTAGCCTGAGTGCATTTAAGGAGAACTTCATGTCACTGCTGGAAACGGAGAGTCACTGTGCTACCTACTCTAAGTGCAAAATAGATACAAACACAACAAAGGACAAGTTGTTGATCCTTGGGCCACCTGAAGTCATGTGGCATGCTCCCGCCGTATGTGGTCCCATCCCTTCAGGAAACTGCAGCCTGAGTTACCTTGGCTAGCTCTAACACAAAGCTGAGATCTGGACTTGTGACCCTCCATTTGTATGCAAACCACTGAACCACCACAGACCAAGCTAGACACCAAATGCCAGTGTTGACTACCACTTCCAAGTCAGAGCCCAGCCAGGAGCAGAACAAGGGACACCATCACCAAGGGACACCCAGAAATTCTGGGTACATGCTAAATATCCATCAGAAGCCCAATCTGTCTACTCTCACACCTCAGAAATTCTAGGTAGGAAATGTCATAGAACTGGAGGCTTGGAGGCTGGCCTCAGCCCAGCTTCCAGCTTGCTAGGAGGCGCCCACTTCTCTCCTGACCACACTTTCCTTATCTGTAAAATGAGGCACTGGGCTACGTGGTTTCTTAGGTGCCCCCTTCTTTCCAGCTCCAGGTCATCTCACCTACCGCCTCCAAAGCAGGTGGCCCTCCACAAGTCTAGGACTCACCACTAGAACACCTGATCTCAGCTTCAAAAGTATGAGAAGATGAGGACTGGATCCAAAACCTGCAGGTTCCTCAGACCAAGAAGCCCTCCACTGCGTCTTCATGGGGTAAACTCAACGTGTGGGGCTCCTGAGTGTCTCTCACTACGGCAACAGCTTAGTGAGTTGAGCAGGAACAGGAGGCTGGCTCTCTACCACTTTTTCACTTAGTTACATCATTTTACGTGATGTCCCAGAAGGGCAGCTGCTGCCGACAGTGCCTCAGTTCCAAGGCCTTCTCCCTGCCCGAGCTCCCGCCTTTTCATCCACATCCCTCTTCATCTGAGAACACAGCCTGCTTTTCTAGTCATGCCAGTTCAAGAACCCTAGGCACCTGATCTCTGTGTGTTCTTTTTCTTTCTTTGCCAGGGCCTTGTGCATGCTAGGCAAGCACTCTACCACTGAGTTCTCCCCTCAACCTCAGTGCTTCCTTGTTAAACATTTTTTATCTTTTAAAATTAAGAATAAGCCAGCATGGGTGTGCAGGCCTGTAATTCTAGCACTCCAGAGGCTGAAGCAGGAGGATCTTGAGTTTGAGGTTAAACTGGGATACATAGTGAGAACCTGTCTTAAAATACAAAACATAAAAACCCACAAAAAAACTACATAATCAGAGAGAAGACTACCGTAAGGCCAGGCTCACCAGTCAATCCTAACAAGTCTCCTGATATGATGCAATAGGAGGTACTCAACACCAACCAAGCACGCTTGCCTTAAAGCATATATTGTTTTGGTTTTTGTTGTTTGTTTCAGTCAGGGTCTCACTATATAATCCAGGCTGGCCTCGAACTCATTATCCGACTGCCCCCATCTCCTGACTGCTGGGATTATAGGTACACGCGATGATACCCTTCTAAAATAGGACTTTTTTTGCGGTTCTGGGGTTTGAACTCAGCACTTTCTACTTGCTAAGCAGGCGCTCTATCACTTGAGCCACTCCACCAGCTCCCTAAAACATAAAATTTTTAATCAAACCACAAAAACAAATTACTGTAATCTCAGCTAGATAGGAGAATCACAGTCTGAGGCCAGCCCTAGGTAAAAACTCAGGACCCTACCTGAAAAATAACTAACGCAAAAAAAGGGCTGAAGGCATGGCTCAAATGGAAGAGCCTAGCAAGCTTGAGGCCCTGAGTTCCAACCCCAATAATGCCAAAACAAAACCCAAAATGGTGACCATAACTGTTTACAGACAACATAGAGGATGCATGTATTAAACAGCTCCAGAGAACGCAATCAGCCAAATCCTGAATGTGATACTTTCTACAGGACAGATAACTCAAGTTCTCAAAAAATTAAATAGTGCGGGTAGGGCTCAATGTAGATCTTACTGGAAGCTGACACAAATAAATCCACTGTAAAAGAATATTTGTGAAATGAATGACAAAAACTGGACTTGTGTATTACTTGATATGGTGGCTCACACCTGTAATCTTAGCTACTCAGGAGGCAGAGATCAGGAGGACCATGGTTTGAAGCCAGTCTGGGCAAACAGTTTGCAACCCTATGTCAAGACAACCATCACAAAAAAGGCTGGTGGAGTGGCTCAAGGTGGAGGCCCTGAGTTCAAACTCCTGTACCGCAACAAAGAAACTGTGCCGGAAGGTTTTACAACTAGGCAGCTGTCTTTGCAGCTTTAAACGGTGAGGGGAGGTAGATCTCACATCTCTTCGTAGTTGAGAAGTGAGTGGCTCTGGCAGCAGATAAGCTGACTTGTAAGAAAGGGACTGGGCAGTATGTGGAAAGGGGTCCTTTGTAGAGAATGTCAGCAGAGGTTAACAATGTTCCAAAGGTCAACTTCCATCTGGGAGTGGGTGGGTCCAGCCTAGTTCAAAGATTCAACTGGGGAAGTGTCTGAGATAGAATTAACAATGGCCTTCCTATTCTGTTTTAAGGGCCTGGAATTTAAGCTCCTCACTTTCCCCGCCTTTGGCAGAATTATTAATTTTGTTGGGTATGATTGTGGTATTATGTGACTTTCTTAAAAATCTCATCTGCCAGACATATGTACTGAGAGATGAAAAGGGTAGATCTTTGGGACTCGCTTTAAAATATTCCAGGGGAAAACTCAAAGTGCAGAGAAAAGAAAAAAACACAAGAACAAGGAAGTTGGTTATTGGAGCTGGCTAATGAGTAGGGATTGTGTACAAGTCCATTCTGGTGTGTATTTCAACATTTTCATAGTAACAGGTACTTTTTTAAGAGGTCAGGCTGCAGTAAATCATGTTTATGAACTTGAACTTGTTTGGGTAAAAAAAACCAAAGTACATAAATGAGTATATGTAGATATATGCACATGCACAAACAAAATATCGAGAAGACACTAAGCTATCAACAGTTATTTCTGATATTATGAGGACCGGAAACTTGGAATTTCTATATTCTTATCTTGCTTTAATGCTTTATAACAAGCAAGTTCTTACTTTTATAATAACTTTTTAAAAAGAAATCTGTAAAATATACGTATATTACGTGTGTTACAATAACAAATATAATATTAGAAAATATCTTACAATATGCTAACAGTGGTTTTAGTTCTATATTGGTAGGGATTTTTAGTAATAACTTACATGTTCTAAGTCCTCCAAGTTGATAAAACTGATTTTTTTTTTTTGTGGGACTGGGGTTTGAACTTGGGGCTTCACCTTTGCAAAGCAGGTGTTCTGCTGTTCGAGCCACGTATCCAGTCCATGTTACTCTGGTTATTTTGGAGATAGGATCTCACAAACTATTTGCTCAGGATGGCTTCAAACCATGACCCTCCCGAACTCAGCCTCTGAAGTAGCTAGGATTACAGGTGTGAACCACTGGTCCCTTGCTTAAAACTAACATTTTCACATATATTACTTATTTTTTGGCGATACTGAGGTTTGAACTCAGGGCCCACACTTTAAGCCACTCCACCAGCCCTTTCTTGTGATGAGTTTTTTCAAGATAGGGTCTTGTAAACTCTTTGCCCTGGCTGGCTTTGAATCTCGATCCTCCTGATCTCTGCCTCCTGAGTAGCTAGGTTTGCAGGTGTGAGTCGCCGTTGCCCAGCTCCACATACATTACTTTTGAACTCAGACAAAAGAGTAATAGTACATTTAAGAAAAGGTCCCCCAATGTTCCAGTTTTCCCCAATCTTGAAAAGCTCTGAGTTCAAGTCCTGACTCCCTTACTGAGGGTTATGACTTGAATTTCTTTTCTCCCCTGAAAAGTGAGGATATTATGCCTCCTACTCACTGAGCTACTGAGGTGGCCCTATGAGGCAGCAGTGACCCACAGGGCATGCCACAGGAGTTGCTGTTGCTGAGGAGATACATGTACACTGCATTTACCATGGCTCACGATACCTGGACCAACAAGACTCTGCACGGCCTATATTCTTACACACCGCATAAGAGAAAAACGAGGATGAAGACAGGTAGAGGTGGGAATGGTCAGGAGACAAGAGATCAGCTTGGGTCAGCAAGGCGTGGCATGCTTGCAGCAGGCCAGATATTGGGACAGGCTTGTAAGTCCCAACTTTAGACTGCTCCCTTCCCTGGTCTCATTTTACTAGGCACTCAAACATCAGCTGAGTGGGTGCAGGCATCCATGACTGGTTTTGGTCAATTGCCAAGCCAGCTGCTCACAAACCTCTCTGCAATGTATTCTGAGTTCCAGAGTCACACCCATCCCTGGAACCTCCTCTCCTTACCTCCTCCCTGATCCCATGCACAAGAACCTCAATACACCAGGGTGGCAGAACAGAGATGACCAGTCTCCCCTGGGGGCCTGAGAGGAGCTGCCGCTACTCCCACCACCATCACCACCACCACCACCGAGCAACCTCATTGTGTCTGGGTCCCTGTCACTGTACCTATCCTTTTTGAGAAAGGGTCTCGCTATATCGCCCAGCTGGCATCCAGTCTCTGGGTTCGAGTGCCCCTCCTAGCTCAGCCTCAGCCTCCAGGAATGCTCTACTGTGCCTGGCCATCCCCACTCTTAGCCTGAACCACGTTCTACTTTTCAAAGCACATTCACATCTACCTCTGCTTCTGATCCTCAACAAGTTTACAGATGAGGACATCAGGCCAGAGAGGTCAGAGGAGCTGCCCAAGGCAGGTCACAACACAGTGCCAAACCGGGACTTCCCAACGCAACGTCAGCACTTTTCACACTCTCATATGCTACCCTTTTAACACACAGCTCACTAAAATGCCTAGCTTGTGGTTTCCCTCAAATTTTGTGCAGCACTGCAACTTTTGTGCTCTTTAAAGGGAGTTCGGAACAAACTCCTCACTCACTCAGTTCTGCAGTGGGAACCCCATTCACCCCTGCTTCTACCGAGGGGAGGTTCACAAAGAAGAACGCGACCACGCTGAACTCTGGGGCCTAGCGCAGGAGCTGAAGAAACCACATGGGTAACTGTAAAAAATTCTTAACAGGGGCTCCATCCAAATTACCTGGTTTTTCTAAAAAAAAAAAAAAAAAAAAAAAAAAAAGTACTTCACCCCAAGATATCTGGCTCCCAGACTGCCCTCACTGATGGAAATAGGAGCCAGATCAGGCCTAAAATCTCTCTTTTTTGGTGGGTCTGGGGTTTGAACTCAGGGCCTCCCACTTGCAAACCAGGCATTGCACTGTTTGAGCCACACCTCCAGTCCATTTTGCTCTGGTTATTTTGCAGATGGGGTCTCAAAATATTTCCCCGGGCTGGCACTGAACCGCAGTCCTCCTGATCTCAGCCTCCCAAGTAGCCAGAATTACAGGTATGAGCCACCAGTACCCAGCTTCTCTCTGTCTGTCTCTTTCTCTGATGAATGCAGTTTAAGAAACACAACTCTAGAATGGGGAGAATGCTACCAAAGGCAGAGAGCAGTGGCAGGACGACACGGTCTTTAAGAGGGACAGTAAACCTCAGGGCCTGTCCTTCAGAATGCACAACTCTCAGCTACACAGAGAAGGCAGATAAATTGGGGTGGGGGACAAGTCTGCAGAGATCTCAGACCAATCAGTATGTGACCCATTTGGGACACTAATGATCACTTAAGAAACAAGTACTCAGAGGGGAGAGGGGATAAAGAAGAATGACAGAGGGAGTAAGCACTTTTGTAAATGTCACAATGTACTCCCAGTACAACAATAATTTTTTAAAAAAGTACACACCTAGTTTTGAATAACATTCCTCAATTTGAGACTTCCAGGTGACACCTGTGGTACTGAGACTAAGGCAGATTTACAATACTTAATTATCTGTTAGTGCAGAGCCTAAAGGTGACTGAGCCAGCATCCTCACTCCAATTACCTTTGGTCTGCTTCTTGGGAACTGAGCAAGCCAGATAACAAAGAGTTGACTATCCCTGCAGGAACCACCAAAGAACTTGACCTCAAGAGGAAATCTCTTTGTAGCATTCTTTGTTCAGTTCTTAAGTTCTAGAGAACTGTAGGAATTTAGGAATTCTTTGCCCCTTTTAAAAAGAATTCCTGGCTGGGTGCCAGTGGCTCATGCCTGTAATCCTAGCACTTGGGAGGCTGAGATCAGGAGGTCAGTCCAGGCAAACAGTTCAAGAGACCCCCATCTCCAGAGCAAAATGGACTGGAGGTGTGGCTCAAGGAGTAGAGCACCTGCTTTGCAAGTGTGAAGCCCTGAGTTCAAACCCCAGTCCCACCAAAAATAAATAAAAGAATTCCTGCACCCAGGTAAGCAGAGGCACCCAGAAATATTAATCTTCATTCTAAAGATTACAAATTCGGGTTGTGCCTGTGGGGACGTACCTGTCCATATGGAAGCTTCTGCCAGGAACCTGGCATGCCTGAGCTGTCTGTGCTGCTCTAGACTGCTGCCAGAGCACAAGGAGGCAGAGATGAGCCCCACATTCCAAGAAGGTTGGGGAGAAAGAAATGAGTAGGTTGACTAGAATGTGGAATACACAGAAACCAGCTCTAAAGTGCGAGAGTCTAAATGGTGCGTAGGTCCCTAGGCTAGCCCTCAGACACCAGCCTTCAAATCTTGGACAAAGAGAAGACTGGCCTCTTTTCTTGGAGGGCTGCACGGTCCTTTCCTCTGGTACCAAGAAATCTCCCTATCTACTCAACCTCCCCAACCTTTTACATTTAAAAATTTGTTAAAAAGAAAATCCTATCATTTAGCAGGCATTCAGGATAGAGGTTTCCGTTTAAAGGGAGACACGGACAAGTGAACCAACAAGGCAGCCCAGGGTACTGGCACCGACAGAGCTGTGCACACGTAAGGCCAGGAGGTACGGGGAACAAGTGAACAGTCACAGTGCCAAGTACAGTGCAGCTGGAGCCCAGCGCACACACGGGGAAGAAGGCAGCAAGAGCTGTGACTGAGGCACGAAGAAGTCCTTAGACTCCCAGAGCTCCTCAGCCCTGGCCTCCCTGGCTTCCACTCCCAACAGGGGCGTCCAATCCAGGCCCCCACCCAACCCGCCCAAGGCTCCTGGAGTTTAAGTCTTTCTCCCCCATCCAGCTCCCATTCTCTGGCTAAGGAACCAGTACATCTGTACGACAGGTAACACTACGTAGCGTTACATGACTGCATTATCCTTAAAGAACGTTTTTATGGTGCTGGGGATCCTACGCAGAACCTCATGCGGGAAAGGAATTACCACGAAGCTGAATCCCCTCTATTTCATTATCTTTTTGTGTGTGTAGTACTGGGGTTTGAACTCAGGGCCTCACACGTGCTAGGCAGGTGCTCTACCACTTAAGCCACTCTGCCAGCCCTGTTGTTTGGTGCTGGGCTTTTTTGAGACAGGGTCCTATAAACCATTTGCCCTGGTTGGCTTCGAACTTTGTTCCTGATCTCTGCCTCCTGAGTAGCTGGGATTTGGGTAAAAGCAAACACCCTCCAGAAAGGATGTGCTGTCTGTGTCCCCATGAGAAATGCATGGGAGAGCTTGTCTCTCCATGTCCCTGACAAGCCATGCATGTTTTCTTTTTTTTGACGGCACTGGAGTTCAAACTCAGGGCCTCACACTTGCTAGGTAGGTGCTCTTACTAACTGAGCCGCTCTGCCAGCCCCAATTTTTTTTTTTTTTTTGGGACAGGGTCTCACTATGTGCCCAAACTGGCCTAGAACTCACTATATAGCCCAGGCTGGCCTGGAACTCATGATCCTCCTACCTCAGTTTCCCAAGCACTAAGATTTAAGGGTGCACTACCATGCTGTAATGAAAAGCACTGAATTGGTCACTTTTTTCCAGTGGCTGGGCTTCTCGCCCAGGGCCTTGTACACGCTAAGCAAGTGTTCTACCACTGCTATATCCCCAGCTAAGCTTCTGTTTTTTTTTTTAAGATTACCAGGTTTTTTTTAAAAGGCTGGGCTGAGGATGGTGCTCAGCGATAGAGCACTTGCCCAGCACGCAAGTGAAACCCTTGGATCAGTCCCCAGTACCACAAAGAAAAAAGAAAAACGAACAACAAACAAAAAAACACCCTGTTTTTTACTGGGCATGGTGGCTCATGCCTGTTAATCCCAGCACTTGGGAGGCTGGAGGATGAGTTTGAGCCCAGTCTGGGTTACACGGCAAGAGTGTCTCAAAAAACCAAAGTGAAATGGGATTTATATTTTGCTGGCACAAACTTTTTAAAGGTAATCCAAGAGGCTGCCTTTTGTCATCCCTTCTATCACTGTCTTAAAATGCTCCTTAACTTTTTATAGACTTTTGCCTTTAAAGACTAGTATGGCACACAGGAGTCTGATGGCTGTCAGTTCAAACCTCACTTCTGCTACTTGTTTTGTGACTTCAGACCAGTTCTTTTCTCTCCAGCCCTTGTTTCACTTGTCTGTGAAAAACGGTGCTGTTACCTTCTTCACTACCCAGATGGAAAAATTAAAGAGCAAAGGGGGACAAGTGGGAGGCACGAGCAGAGTGCCTGGCACACAGGGAGGAGTCCGAGAAGCGTCAGTCCCCTTCCCGGTCAGGTGCGCTCCCTCCCCAGAGTCCAGCACTTGGCTGGTAAGTGGTAACTGCTCTGCTGAAGGAGTGAGTCACAGCCTTCCTTTCTGAAGAAACGCCCCTCCTTGAAGCTCTTAGGTGAGAGGAAACCTAGACCTAGACACAGCTTGATCCAGGCTAGTCAGATTTTCCCCTAAAGTGTTCAAATCAGGAACATTTGTTTTATTTCTTATCACTATTGATAACACCAGCTAAACCTGCTCAGCCTTTGTATTAATGAGGTCACTTCATCCTTATGGCCTGGCTGAGGCAAACAGTACTGGAACTTTAGCCCTTCTGGAATGCTCAATGAAGGCTCAGAGGAGCGAGGTCACAGGCCAGTCAGAGCCAAAGCGTCCCAACCTCCAGCCCTCAGGGATGGGCTCTGTCCCTGTTTCCTCTGCCCTGTCCCAGCTTCCAGGTGCCTTACTCAGATCAGGGCTCAGCACCCGGGAGCAATTAGAACCACACAGCTCCACACGTATCAGTACAGCCAAATGCTGTGCAAAGTCAGTATCAGTTATGGTTTGCAGACCTAGAAATGTTACATAACTGAGTCAGTACCATTTTTTTTTAAATAATTGCTGCCCCCCAATTTTTGAGGGGGTGGAGTGGGTGGTGCTGAGGTTTGAAACTAGGGTCTCAAAACGCCAGGTAAGCATCCTATGACAGAGTAACCCCAAGTCCTGCCCCAAACTCTTAAACAAATGGCAGGGGAGAATCAAGGATCTGCAACCAGCAAACACTTCGGATCTTCCCAAACTGACTTCCCAAACCATGTCTATTAGAGACAGCACTACTCACACACTAAACTATTTACTGCCCACTTCAGTAAGATACTCCCGTGTCCATACATTACCATCCAGGATCGGATGTTAGATAAATGTGTAAGAATGAATGATAGGAATTTGGCAATTTTAACTCAAACTAACACAGATGGAAGAAACACTGTATTAGAGAAAAGCTCTTCAGTTCTGTCGATTATGAAGTGTGCAACACAGTGAAAGAAGCAATTTGGAGTCAGAGGACTGAGTCTGAGGCTCAGCTTTGCCGCTGACTAAGCCAGTGTCTCTCACCTTGGAAACAGGCATACTTGGGCCTGACCTCCTTTTATTAGGAGAAAAGTTTGCACAATGAGGGCTTTGCTTTTGTTTTTATAAAGGCAGTGGAACCTCATTAGTTCAGCGTCAATAAAATCCCAGTAATTCATATTTTACCTGAGGTTGAGCTAAAGACCTCTAAAATACTCTGAAGGTAGAACATGAAAAGAAAATGAGTAAGGTTGATGAGAATTAGCCAATTAAGGAGAGAACTTTTTACAGGTCTAATAATAGCCAATAAATACTTTACAAAGTAATGACCTCACTTCTCTTTTCAGTAAGCTGTGTTGAAGAGGACCAAGTGTGGTTAAAAGAATAAAACCAAAGTGATACCATTTTGAATAATCTATACTACTGACTTTTACAAATCAAACTTGAGTCCTAAGTCATCTCTAAGTCACTAAAGGTGTTTGCCACCAGTGCAGTTTGTCAAACAAACAAACCAGACTATGGTCAAGTCTGAATTCACCTGTTATTTTAAAACACAAGCAAGGGCTAAGAGCATAGTTCAAGTGGAAGAGCCTCTGCCTAGCAAGTGCAAGGCCCTTGAGTTCAAACCCCAGTACTGAAAGGAAAATAACTGACTAAATGTACTGCTTGGTGGGGAATGGGAGGAGTGTGTGACTCAGATGGTGGAACACTTGTGAGGCCCTGAGTTCAAATTCCCACAGGGGTGGGGGAGAGGAGGGACAAAACCAATCTTACATTATGATGTGCCTCAGCAGAAATGACAGCATTAAAAGAACCCAGAGGCTTTCCTGGGCTTTGTCTGGGACCCACTCTCATATTCAGAGGTGTACATCTTTATAAACCTCACCAGCCTACACTTCAAGGTGCTTCTGAGCAGTAACTGGGAGCACATGCTATAGAGTCCACCAAAGGAATCAAAGGAATCAACCTCAGAAGCAGTCCTAGAGGTCAAAACTGGAGACAGAGTCAGGCACCAGTGCTCACGCCTGTAATCCGAGCTACTCAGGGGGCAGAGATCAGAAGGATCACAGTTTGAAGCCAGCCTGGGCACAAGCTCCTATCTTGAAAAACCCTTCACAAAAATAAGGCTGGTGGAGTGGCTCAAGGTGAAGGCCCTGAGTTCACCTCCCAGTACCACAAAAAATAAAAAATAAACAAACCAACTGGGGACAGAAAGTAGCAGGTGGTTACCAGTGGCTGGGGCAGGAGGAACGCAGAGTTACTGCTTAGTGAGTTTCAGTGCGGCAACACAAAGAGAGTTCTGGAGAGGGATGGTGAGGCTTCCACAAAACTATGAGTGTGCTCAACAGCAGTGAACCGTAAACAAAATGGCTAAGATGTAGATTCTACGTGCATCTTAACGCAGCAAAGCTGGGGAACTCCTCAGTGTCCTGTGAAAGGCCATGTACTGGGTGACATTTTCTAGTAGGACATTTCTACACGAGGCAAATTCACACAGACGGTGGATCGAAGGTTAGCAGGAGCTTGGGCAGAGTTCTATTTGGGGGATGAAAACACTGTGGAAATAGAGATAATGTAGTTGAAAGAACATTAATGAATTACACACTTCAAAATGAGGAAAATGGGCCAAGGTGCCAGCCCCGGGGGCCTTTAGGCGACATTACTGGCGTCGTCCTCTCCCCTGCTTCCCGGGGGCAGAGAAGAAAGGCTGTCGTAACCTGCTCAGCCTACTGGACAACAACGAGATCATGGCCCTATGTGACACCGTCATCAACCGCCTAGTACAGCCTGCGGACCACCAAGGTGCTATTCATGCAAAATGTTAGAGTACAGTCAAAGCGCAGAACTTCTGAAGCGTTTTAAAAAAGTCCATCGAGAAGTCCTATTTAAGTACTCGGCAACACAGACAGTCATTCTGCCTCCAGCTACCGAAAAACATAGCATTATTCAGCATGCAAAAGATTACTGGAAAAAGCAGTCTCAACTGAAACTGAAGGGAACACCAGAGCCAGTTACAAAGACAGAAGACATCCAACTCTTTCAACAGCAGGCAAAAGAAGATAAAAAAGCTGACAAAGTTGATTTTCATCATCTAAAAGAAGAATTCTGTCACTGGCTCTTTGAACTTAATTCTCAGAATCCTTTTCTGGGACCACCTCAAGATGAATGGGGGCCACAACACTTCTGGCATGATGTCAAGCTTAGGTTTTTTTCATAACACCTCAGAACAGAATGTGATAGACTACCATGGGAGCAGAAATTGTGAGCCTTCATTTGCTATCACTGGTGAAAGAGGAATTTCTTTTTCTCAGCCCCAACCTGGATTCCCATTAGTTATGGTTGGAGTTGCAGGGACTGTCCACAGAGGAAACAGTTGTGTGGGCATTTTTGAACTAATTTTGGGACTTATTCTCTGTCCTTTTGTGGAGAATACTTGGAAAATCAAATTTATTAACCTAAGAATTGTTAGGGAAAGTTTCCTTGCTCCTGGAGCATCAAGGAAACCAGCTGTTACATTTGAGCAGAGTGATCTGGAGGCCTTTTATAATGTCATTACTTTGTGTGGCAACAGTGAAGTAAGATTTAATGTAAGGCAGGCAGCAGATAGTGGGACTGGAGACCAGATTTCATGCAGTGGAAATGAGACATTGCTGAAAAAAAGAGAACTGAGTTTGTCTAACACTGTAAAGCATTGAGCACGTAAGTCAGCCGAAAATTGCTTTACAGAAACTTCCGAGCACAACGGTAATTTCTAAGTGATTACAGATGTGACAATTGACATATTTTAGTTGAAATACCTTTCTGGACTACAAACTGATATATTATGTGAATACACGCCTATTTCTACCCGAGTACAGCAAATGTTCTTAAAGCTTATAGCAGTGCATCAAATGTCACAGTTTAGATGCTGTAAAAAAAAAAAAAAAAGAATAAGGAAAATGGTAAATTTTGTGTCTATCTTACAATCAAGTTTTTTTTTCTTTTAAATCTGTTCTCCTTATTTAAAAACATCAGTACAGCATTTTCATCCCACCGAGGACATGCTGAGTGGTGTTGCACAGTGAGGCTTACTGGCACCATGATGGACTGAATAAGCAAACGTTAAGGACACAGGAAACCATGCAGACATTAGAAGTAATGTTTGCTGAAGAAGCTGCAAGAACATGGAGACGTGAACGTTAAAACATTAATAGGCTGCCTGGCAGTGGTGGTGGCACATGCCTGTAGCCCTAGCTTCTTGGAAGACTGAGGCAGGAGGATCAATTGAGCCCAAAAGTTGAGAGACCAGCTTGGGCAACGTAGTGGAAAGCCATCTCAAAAAAAGTAGTAGCAGTTAATAGTGCTGTATGCACAGCTACAACTGTAATCCCAGCTACTTGGAAGGCAGAGACAAGAAGACTGGGGTCCAGGGCCAACGAGAGCAAAAATGTTAGCAAAACCCAATCTCAAAGAACAAGCTGGGCATGGTGGCGCATACCTGTAATCCCAGCAGGGAGGTTGTAGGTACAAGGATCTCAGTCGAAGGAAAGCCTGGGCACAAAGTGTAAGACCCTAGCTGAAAAATAACTAAAAGTACTGGGAGCTAGCAAAGGCAAGGCCCTGAGTTTGAACCCCAGTATCCCCCAAAAAATTAAATAAAAAATTAAAACTGTTAATAAGAAAAGTTAGATATACCACTGCACACAGTGAGTAACCTAACTGTTCACCATGCACCTAGTGGCAAGAGATGGGGAGGAAATACAGCAACTGTGACAAAGGCTTTCTCAGAATAATGTAAAGAGGGACAATTTGGGGAGGAGAGAGGAGGATTTCCTAAAGTTTTTTCCAAAATATCTAAAGCGAGCACACGTTACTTTCACAATTTAAATGACTGAGGAGTGATTTTGTTTTAAAGTACATGTCTAAGACAGTGTGGTTACAGTCAAATGCTGTGGGGTCAGAAAAAGCCTGGTGGCTTAGTAAGTGGTAGAGCACTTGCCTAGCATGCACAGGGTCCTGAGTTCAATCCCCAGCAAGGGGCGGGGGCATAGACTAGAAAGAAAAAAGGCTGAGGGGTGGAACAAAAAAAAAAGCTGGGCTGGAGGCCTAGCTTAAGTGTTAAGAGCACCTGTATAGCAAGCACGAAGCCCTGAGTTCAAGCTTCTGTACTGCCAAAAAATACATATAAATAAATAAGAAGAAAAAAGCCTGGGGGCACTGACAGGTCTGCAGCCAGGAGCAGCTGCCTAAGACTAGGCCGAGTGTCCCACACAGCCTGCACACTCCTCTATGCTGCTATAGTTTGTGGGCATCTGCAGGCCCCCTTCCCCTTGACCACGGTTCCCCAGCTCTGCGTGGTCAGCAGTGGCTGTGCCTGTGCCATGCTCTGCACCGTCAGCAGTCGCTGGGCTTCTGTTTGTCCAAATCCTACTACATCCAGCCTCACTCTGTCAGCTCACTGTGAGTCACTTTACTTCCAGGGCCTCCAGGGGATCTGCAAACTCTCTATTTATGCTCAAAATTGTACACGAAGGGCTGGAGGCTTGGCTCAAGTGGTAAAGCACCTGCCTAACAAGTATGACGCCCAGAGTTCAAATCCCAGTACCGCACCCCTCAAAAAACCGTACACGAGGAGAAACCACTCAATTACAAAAGGAACTAAATAGGTATTTCTCCCAGTAAGATGTAACTGAAAATCAAAACCACAATGAGGCGGTACCTCACACTCACGAGGAGGAATATGACTTTTTTTTTTTTTGAAATAGGGTTTTGTTACCTTAAACTCTTGATCCTCCTGCCTCAGCCTCCCCAGTGCTGGGATTACTTGACAACAATTTCTTTTTAAACTGTCAATAACAAGTGTTGGTGAGGATGTAGAGGAATTGAGACCTGCCTATATTGTGAGAGGGATGCAAGGGCACAGCCATTATGGAAAAGGGTTTGGCATTTCCTCAAGAACTTAAGCACAGTGCTACCATATGGCCGAGAGACTGCATGGCTAAGTACACATAAGAGGACTGAGGATCTGTTTACACAAGTACAGCATACCAAATTTGTGTCAGGCTGGTGGAATGGCTCAAGAGGCAGAGTACCCGCTTAGCCAGCCAAGGCCTGAGTTCAAACCCCAGCATCGAAAAAAGGTGAAAACAGCCTCCGTGTCATTCAGCTAAGGAATAAACTGATGGATAAACAGGGATGTATATCCCTACAAGGGAGCATTATTGAGAAAAGGAGGAGGAAAGAAATACTGAACCTTGAAAACCTGCTTGATGAAAGATGTCCACAATAAAATCAAGAGACAACAAGGTTAGTGATTGGCAGAAGGAAAGCGAGAAGAAAGAGTGACTGCTGTCACGTGCAGAGTTTCTTTTGGGGTAACAAGAACATTCTGGAATCATACAGTGCTGTACAACCTTGTGAGTATACCAAAGCCAGTGCATTGCTCATTTTAAGATAATGAACTCTGTGCTATGTGAATTATATTTCAGAAAAGCTGGAGAAACATTCTACAAAATAACTGACCAGCACTGTTCAAAAGTTTACAGTTGGTAGCCCTGGTGGAGCACACCTGTGATCCCAGCCACTCACGAGGCCAAAGTGGGAGGATCATGAGTTCAAGGCCAGCCTGGGCAACATATGGAAACCCTCCCATAGTCACCCCACCCCCCAAAAGACTAAGGAACTAACCCAGATTGGAAGAGACTAAAGAGACTTGATAACTAAATGTGATTGGGACAAATGGCAAAAGTTGACTAAATTATATAGATTAGTCGGTAGTGTTCTATGAATGCTAATTTTGGTTTTGGTGTCCTGGAGTGTGAACTTAGGACTTCATGCTTGCAAGGCAAGTACTCTGTCACTTGAGCCTCGCCCCCAGTCCTTTTTAGCTTCAGTTATTTTTCAGATAGGGTCTTGTGTTCTTACCTAGAGCAGGCTTTGGATCACAACCTCCTACCTATGCTTCCCTTATAGTTGGGATTACAGATGAGCACCACCACATTCAGCTTATTCAGTGAAGTGGGGTCTCACTAACTTTTTGACTGAGTTGGTCTCCAGCTGCGATCCTCCTGATCTTGCCTTCAGAGTAGTTGAGATTACAGGTGTACGTCATCATGCCTACCCCCACAATGTTACATTTTTTGTTTAGATACTTTTAATGTAGTTATGTAAAGTGCTAACATTAGGAGGGGTTAGGTGAAGAGGACACAGAAAGTTTGTGTATATTTTTGCAAGTTTTTTTAAATTTAAAATTAGGATCACAAAGTAAATATTGAGACATGGACTTCTGTCCACAGACATTTGTCTTTGTGGTAACTACTCAACTGCACTGTTGGAGCATTAAGACAGACAAAGACAATATGTAAATAAAGGGGTGTGGCTGAAACAGACACTGACATTCAATTTCCTATGACTGCCACGTAAAATGAAATATTATTAGTATAGATTTTTCCTTCACTTGTCTTGAGACAGGCTCTCGCTACACAGACCAGGCTGGCTAAGCCTTTAACGAGGTACTACAGACTGAGCCACTAAGCAAGGATAATGGCGTGGAGCTTTTTCTAAACTTACTTTCACCATCGAACCCTTCTTTCACAGGGATCTCTTCAGCCCAGTGGCCTGAACAGCACTTTACTACAGCACCAATTCAGGCATTTCTTTAAAAGGAAACTTCCAGATTGAGAAGTTTTTTTAAAAAACTCCAGCAAATTAAAAGAATTCTTATACAGCACTCACATATCTGAATATGCATTTCACAATTTATTTTAAATCTTGAGAAACACAAACAAGTAGAAAAACACAGGCAGCTGGGCACCAGTGGCTCATACCTGTAATCCCAGCTACTCAGGAGGCAAAGATCATGAGGACTGAGGTTCAAAGCCAGCCCGGGCAAATAGTTTGTGAGTCCCTGTCTCGAAAAACCCATCACAAAAAAAAAGCAGGTGGAGTGGCTCAAGGTGTAGGCCCTGAGTTCAAGTCCCAGTACTGAAAAAAAAAAAAAAAAGACAGAAAGACACAGGCAGGAAGTTCTGGCTAAACCTTAACCTTTTGTTCACGGTGGGGAGGGGAGTGTCAGCTAAACTTGTCCATAGTAAGGAATCTGTGCTCCTCAAGACACCACAAGCATTCTAATAACTTGTGTTGAAAAGTGATTGACTTGAAGTTTCATAAAGCACGACATAAGGAAATTTGATGCTTGATTAGAGAACTAAAGGTATACTAGAAGCATCATCTGTGAATAATGTAGTGAAGATAAGCTGGTAAGTCAAGTTCATGAGAGGACTGGTCTTACCTGCTGGATGGAAAGCATAAGCAAAAATCCCCTCATCTCCACACACAGCCTGCTCCAGAAAGGATTAAAGAGGGATTTATGTCCCAGGGAGGTGACTGCTGGCCTGCACAACTTCAAAGAGCCTCCATTCTGTGATCCGAAGAGTTCACTGATTTCTTCTGACACACAGAGTCTTCAGAGGCATTTCCAAGTTATTCTTAGAAAACAAACTAACAACCAATTGGATGGCACCCTGTTTAGTTATTCATAAAACAAACATTTCAGACACCTCTACCAGATGTTAGGTCATGCCAAAGTCCTTGGAAAAAAGGATGGCACACAGGACACCCGGGCAGAGATTACATAAGAGCAGGTGTGCTAGCCTTCCTTACTGGAGATGTAGGCTAGGGGGATGGTGGAGGTGTCAAGAAAAGAAAGCAGGACAAAGAAATGTCACATTTACTCTGAGGGCAGAGTTAGCACCAGAAAAAGTCAAAATAACTACTCAGAATCAGAGCCTTTGAGATTGGGAAGGAGCTCTAAGGAACACTTGCACTGGTTACCTCTGAAGAGTCATTCATTAACTAATTAAGTAAAATCTTCTCATCTTGTAGAACCCATCTGTTAGTCCTAGTTCTGCCCCTTTTAGTCCCCAAGATGAAGTGGCAGTCCTCTTCGCCTTAACATTTTTTTTTTCAGTTTTTAAAGACAGTTTTTTGGGGTTTTTTTTTCCCCCTTCCAGTGTTCTTTCTGAGGTTAAACAACCCAGTTCTTCCAAACTTCCTGAACTGGCTCCAGCTGCCTCAAAGCCAAGAAAGGCTGCGTCGTTTCCACAGCAGGGGAGCCCTTAAAGTCAGCAGGCTTCAAACATCAGTAGGGATAGGACCCCACCTCCAGCGAACGTTCACAACAAGCTTTCCTAGGTTCCAAACCCGGATTCTAGACAAGTTGTTGACTGGTGGCTCACACCTGTAATCCTAGCTACTTTTTGGGAGGCTGAAATTGGGAGGCTCGAGGCTCGAGGTCAGCCCCAGGACTCCCATCTGGAAAAAAACCAGAGCAAAATGGACTAGAGGTGTGGCTCAAGAGGCAGAGTGCGTGCTTTGCAAGCGTGAAGTCCTGAGTTCAAACCCCGGTAAACAAACGAACAAGTCCGCTTTGAGTCCAGGGGATTTCGAAGCAGATGGTGTTGAGAGCCGCATTCAGGGAAAGGGGTCTGGAGGAAAGGGATCTGGGCTCGAAGGCGTAACTGGCTGTCGGTGGCGAAGTCTCAAACCCAGGTCCTCTGCTTTCACCCCGAAGGTGTCCGCCCCCCGTCCCTGTACCCGTGACAGACGCGATCCCATACGGGGCAAAGAAAGGAAGCTCACGGGAGCCCCTGCCCTTTCTCAAGGCCTCAGTTTCCCCAATCTATATTCATGGGCCGGCAGACCATAATGCCAGCCTGACCTTTGTTCTGGGACTCGAGCAGGGCCGGGCTTGTAAGTCTGTGTACCCCGGACTCAGGTGTCTTAGCCCATGAGCCCCCGGAAGGCGGAACCGGGTCTCCCGCCCCCGTCCCCTGGCCTCCACGACTCCTGTCGCCGCTCCAGCCCCTCACATACCTCCCTCCGCGCAGCCAAGGCCGCCGAGGCCGCCCCCGCCTAGCTGGTCTGTCGGTCCGGCAGTCAGTCTGGCCGCCTCCTCTGTGAACTGTAACTCCGACTCCTCCTCCTACGCGGACGCTGATCACCTGACGCGGAGCCGCCCCCTTCGGAGGGACTTCCGCTCGCAACCGGAAATGGGTGGTCCGCAGCACTGTTTTCCGGGTCAGGCATGTGGCTCAAAGGTTCCGCATGCGGACAGGAAGCGGAGTAACACAGGGGCCTTAGATAGCTTTTCAAAGAGCGAGGGCATCTGCGCTCCCTGAGCTGGTTCTGGAAGAACCAGATAAGCTTGGTGCTTGGCACTCGGGAGGCACTAGGATCCAGAGTTCAGGTCAACCCCGACCAAAGTTAGCGAGATCCTGTTCCAAAAAACAGATTAAAACTGAGACCTGTTGAAACTATTCCAGGAATGGGGGGGGAGGATAAAGGAGAATGATGGAGGGGGTGAATTCAGCTATGATACAGTGTAAGAATTTTTGTAAATGTCACGATGTACTCCCAATACAACAATAATCAAAAAACCCCTTTAATTTAAAAAATAAATAAATAAATAAAAGCCAGGTGCTCACCCAGTGGCTCAAGCCTGTAATCCTAACTATTTGGGAGGCTGAGATTAGGAGGATCATGGTTCGAGGCCCCCCAGGCAAATAGTTCACCAGAGACCCATCTCCAAAATAACCACTGCACAATGGACTGGAGGTGTGGCTCAAGCAGTAGAGCGCCTGCTTTGCCAAGTGTGAAGTCCTGAGTTCCAACCCCAGTCCCACCAAAATAAATAAATGAAAACAAGAGAACTGGGGGCGTGGTTCTAATGGTAGAGGGTTCAATCCCCAGTATCACAAAACAAAACAAAACAAAAATAACGGGAATGTGTATGGTGACAGAAAGATCCCCTGGCCAAATTTGTGATTGAAACATTAAAATGCATAGCGAGTGTAACTAATTGGATAAAATAGTGATCTGACGAGTTTTCCCTCCTGGTAGGGAGTACATTTATTATACAAATAGGTGGATAGAAATAAATACGTTTTTCCCAGCACTGGTGACTCACGCCTGTAATCCTAGCAACTCAAGAGGCAGAGATCAGGAGGATAGAGGTTCAAAGCCAGCCCCAGGCAAATAGTTCTCAAGACCCTACCTCAAAAATACTCATGACAAAAAAGGGCTGGTGGAGGGGCTCAAGTGGTAAAGTCCCCTGCCTAGCACGGGTGAGGCTCTGAGTTCAAACTCCAGTGCTGCAAAAGAAAAGAAAAGAAAAGAAATGTGTTTTAATTTCTGGATACATGACAAATGTTAGGTTCAGTGCAGACTTGTGGTTCTGCCCTGGCCAGAGGACCCCTGGTGTGTTGTGCAGGTGGGGTTGCCGCACAGGGTGGGGTGAGGGTCAGGACACCTCACCCCTTAGAACAGGATGGGTCTTCCATCCTGGGGTCCCATGAGAAGCTACTCCCCTCTGGCAAGCAGGTAGGGGGTGAGGTGCTGGCACACTAGCCTTTTAAGTATTCCTGCACCAAATGGCTTAAAGCTAAGGCTTGACAGCTTGGGGGACCAAACCCCATATGAGAGCCAAGCCTGCCCCTCCCCCAAATGCTCCTGACCTCATCTCTGCAGCCAGTGCCACAGGTGGTTCCCAATGACCCAGTCTGATCCATGACCAAAGTGAACTATTAGAGTGTCCCCAACTGAGTTGGGGACAGAGTCTGAGAGCACTCACCCTGCCAAAGGTGTCACGCTGTGCAGGGGTTCCAGCTTCTGGGACCTGTTGGCAATAATGGCGCTGATATAGGACCGAGGCCCAGGCCTCCAGCCACTGGGCACCCCAAATCTAATGTACTCCCTCATGTACTTGGTAGTTTTGCTGTTAGAATGAATCCAGCAGGATCTGCCTTTTAGGACTCCTGTCTCTGGGACATCTGGTACAGCAAGGAGGCAAACTTTTCCTCCAATTCTTTTTTTTTTTTTTGCAGGGGATGGATGGGGAGACCGGGATTTGAACTTAGGGCTTTGTGCTTGCAAAGCAAGCACTTTACTTCTCAAGCCACACCTCCATTCAGTCCATTTTCCTCTGGTTATTTTGGAGATCCCATGAACTATTTGCCCAGGCTGGCCTCAAACCACAATCATCCAGATCTCAACCTCCCAAGTTGCTGGTATTACAGGCATGAACCACTGCACCTGGCCTTCCTCCAGTTCTTATATCTCACTTTGAGCCAATTCCCAATCTAACCTTTCTGATATGAAGTCCTCCTTGTAAGAGAGGACCTGCCTGTCCCAGCATCTGAACAACAGCGTCCTGCTCCATTCTCATGGCCGCCAGTTCCTGCTTCACTCTGCAGTTGTTTATTTTCTCCTCCAGCCATCTGTTGAGCCAGGAGATCTTCCTCTCAGCTGGGACTCATTGGGGGGTTGCAGCCCCTTCAGTTGCACGTGGACCCCTCACATACTTGCCCAAGCTGGGATTGCGTTGCTACTTAGCACTCAGATCTTCCATGTGAGTCATCCCTCCCTCCCTCCTTTCTTCCCTCCCTCCTTCCGTCTTCTTCCCTCCTTCAAAGTGATCAAAGTTAGCTTCACTGGTAATAGTCAAGTGCCTCCTAATAAAATACACTGAGAAAGACACACGCATCTCATCTGTTGAGATTAGGGGTGTCGATCAGGTGTAGAACACTTGCCTAGCAGTCCTGAAGACCCAGGTTCCATCCCCTGCACCACACACACACACAGAATGCACGGCCCAAATCTCATGAGGAAGCATTACATCAACCCAAATTGAAAGACACTGCTCAAAATGACTTTCAGGATCGTGAAAAAGTAAGGAACTGCTCCAGTTTAAAGGAGACTAGAGCTGGGCATGGTGGCTCACCGCTGTAATCCCAGCCACTTGGGAGGCAAAGATGAAAAGATAGAGTTTAAGGCCAGCCTAGGCAAAAAGTTAGGGAGACCTGATCTCAAATAACAAACTGGACATGGTGGTACTGCCTGGCTGAAATTCTAGCCTCAAGGGAGGCAGAGGTAAGAAGATCTTGGTCCCAGGCCAGTCCCACGCAAAAGTGCCAGACCCTATTTGAAAAATAACTAAAGCAAAAAGGCACAGCTCAGGTGACAAAGTGCCTGCCTAGCAAGCAGGAGGCCCTGAATTCAAACCCCAATATCACCAAAATGAATAATTAATTTTACAAGATTTTTTTTTTTGGCTGTGCTGGGGTTTGAAGATGCTCTACCACCTGAGCCACCAGCAATAATAATTTTTAAAAATAAAAGTAGGCCAGGTGTGGTAGTTTACACCTGTAATCCCAGCTATTTGAGAGGTGGAGCTCGGGAGGATCCCAGTACAAGGCAAGCCTGGTGAGACCCCATCTCAACCAAGAAAGAGGTGGCTGTGGTGGCCTATCATCCCAGCTATGAAGGAAGCAAAAATAGGAGGATCAAAGTCCAGGCCTGCCCAGGCATAAACACAGGATCCTATTTAAAGAAAAAAAACTAAAGCAGAAAGGACTGGGGGCATGGCTCAAGTGGTAGAGCTCCTGCTTTGCAAGCTAGAGGCCCTGAGTTCAAATCCCAGCACCATCAAAAAAAATTATTGCAATCTCTGCTCATAGGCAGCTTTCAATGCAGATCAAAACTCCACTTCCACTTCCTTCAACCTTCCCCCCAAATCATTGTTCCTCACAGCTGGAATCCTGCCACTGCCTGTCACCTGCCCAACCCCTAAGAACTGATAAACCAACCTGTCTAACCACAGGTGTGTTTGGATTGCCTCCTCCCTGAGAAGGCTGTTGTGAGAACACTTGGAACAGACTCAGCACACAGTAACCCTCAACATACATGCTTAAAAAATGGTTGCTCCTCTGGGCCGCCGGTGGCTCACACCCGTAATCCTAGCTGCTTGGGAGGCTGAGATCAGGAGGATCACGATTGGAGGTCAGTCCAGGCAAACAGTTCAAGAGACCCCCATCTCCAGAGCAAAATGGACTGGAGGTGTGGTTTAAGCAGTAGAGCACCTGCTTTGCAAGCCCTGAGTTCAAACCCCAGGAAGAGCACAACTGTTTACTTTTTCTTTTTCTTCTTTTTTGGTGACACTGTGGTTTGAACTCAGGGCCTTGCTCTTGCTAGGCAGGTGCTCCGCCACTTAAACCACAACCTCAGCCCTCTTTTTTCTTTTGCGGTGTTTGCTTTTTTGGTTTTTTTGGTGCTGGGAATGGAACCCAGGGCCTCATGCATGCTAGGCAAGCACTCTCCCACTGAGCTGCACCCCGGGCCTAACTTTCCCTTGGTCAGAAATGAGGTCTGTCTTCTGATCTTTTCTGCAAAGTAACAACCAGATCCCCGAGATTCAAACAGTAGGGGACCAGCACTGCTTATTTCATCGTGCTGTTATTAAAAACTTTCCCAAGAAATAACAGAATTAGAAATTCCAAACTCGGAAACACTTCAGCCTCAAAAAATAAATGAAGTTGAGTCAAGTGGTTTATGTTAAGTGATTCTCCTGCTTCAGTCTCCCAGATAGCTAAGCTCACTTTCTCAATAGCAGGAACAGGCAGAGGCTAGGAGTAAGGTCCAAGAGAGAAGTGTGGGTGACACTGTGACCCCTCATGGGCCTTAAGGAGGTAATGACATCTGACCACCAGGGGACAGCAGAGGCCAACACAGCTCAAACTTGATAACAGTCCAGGCTCAGGGCCCGCGTAGACTTAAGCAACTCTCAGCCTTCCCAGCGCTCCACCCCATCTGTTCACCCTCAGCCTCCTCCATCCCAGAAACTTGCTCTGCCCTTGTCCATCCATGTTCAGGCCGGAAATCCTGGAATCACTTTTTTTTTGGGGGGGGTGGGGTAGTGGAGAGACTGGGATTTGAACTCAGGGCTTCCCACTTGCAAAGCAGTGCTGCCTGAGCCACACCTCCACGTCCATTTTGCTCTGGTTATTTTGGAGATGGGGTCTTGAGAACTATTTGCCTGGGCTGGCCTTGAACTGTGATCCTCCCGATCTCAGCCTCCTAAGTAGCTAGGATGACAGGCGTGAGCCACCAGCACCCAACTTTTTTTTTTTTTTTTTTTTGAGACAGGGTCTTGCTCTGTATATCGCAGACTGGGCTTGAGTTCTCCATCCTCCCACTGCAGTTTCCTAAATGCTGGGATTGCAGGCATGCCCCACCACGCCTGGCTTGTCTCTTTTACTATTTATTCATCGATTTATTAATTCATTTATTCATTTTTGTGGTACTGGGGATCGAACCCAGGGCCTCATACATGCTAGGCAAGCAACTCAACCACAGACCCTTACTTTTTAAACTGTAGCTGGAAAATTCACGTTACATTTGCTTTTTGCTGTTGTTTTTAATGGTACTGAGATTCAAACTCAGGGCCTCACGCTTGCTAGGCAGGCGTGCTCTTACTGCTTGAGCCACTCTGCCAGCCCAACGGGTATTTTCAAAGTAAATCTCACAAACTGTCTTCCTGGGCTGGCTTTGAACTGCCATCCTCCTGATCGCTACCTCGTGAGTGGCTGGGATTACAGGCGTGAGCCACAGGCACCCAGCTCAAAATACATTCGCGGTTCATGTTAGAGTTCTAAGATCGGAGCTGGTGTGGACACAAAATCTAATTTGCTCAACTATGAAACAGCAATGTGGCCCCGTGTAGTCACCGACTGACAATCACAGCCACTGCTCAACCACAGAAGTGTGGGAGGAAAATCAGGTCAGCTCAACCTTGAACCTGTGGCTACTTACAGATCTCCCCTTCAGCCCCCTGGCTTGACACTTGACCTCTTCCAAGGTCATATCCTCCCCCGTTTTTTGTGTGTGGTGCTGGGGATGGAACCCATGACCTCACACTTGCCAGACAAGCACTGTAATTCTGGGCTACCCCCTTCACATTCATCTCGAAACCTCAGTCAATCCCCAGTGGTGTGGGGACATGAGGGTGGGGTGGGGGACGTCCTGCAGGGATGGCTAAGCCAACTTTGAAGGATGACTAGGAAGGAGCCGGGTGAAGGGACAGGAAGCAGTTTTAAGCAGGTGCAAAGGGCCTGGGGGAGCCTGGTCTGGAAGACATAAACGTAGCTGTGTGTGTTTGGAACAGGGAAGTGGGGAGTAAGCGATGCCACCATGGCTCAGATCCTTTCAGGGCTTGCCTGGCTCCAACGTGAAGGCTGGAAGGGTCAGGGGACAGATTTACACGAAAGGTGTTTATTTTTAGGACGATTGGGCTTGCCACCATTTGGGGAATCCTTATTCCAAGAGAAAACTGAGGGTCAGAGAAGCGAAAGTCCTGTAACAGATCGGGGGTAGAGATGGCAAGGACAATTGTTAGGCAGGTCCAAGTGACCGATGGCCTTCAGTAGTTTCTCAAGGAGGCGCTTGTGCTGAGTGTCCACTAGGGGGCAGCAGAGGCTGGATCAAATTCCAGGGCCTGTCATTGCTTTCTCACCACCCTCCGTCCCATCTCCCTGGTCTGGGCACAGGGACCCCATGTCACCACCCCAGAGCAGCAAGGTGAGCCTTGGATGCCACAAGGCTCAGAAACTGGTCTTTGCTCCCTGACCCTCCCTTTTGCCCCTGATCTTGGGCAAATTCATAGATAAAATTGTGCTGGAGAGCCTGAGTGCTTGGCTCTAGAAGTGGGAAAAAAGTTTGAGAGACCCCATCTCCAAAAATCACCAGAGAAAAATGGATGGGGAGGGGTGGCTCAAGTGGTACAGCGCCTGCTTTGCAAGTGTGAAACCCTGAGTTCAAACCCCAGTCCCACCAAGACAACAAAATGATACCCCAAGGAACATTCAGTTAAAGTAAAATTTCAAATAACAAAAAAATAACTGCAATGTTTGGGGCATACGCTTGCATTAAATTATTCAGTATTTGGCCAGGAATGGTGGCTCACAGCTGTAATCCCAGCTACTCAGGAGACGGAGATGAGGAGGATCACAGTTCAAAGCCAGCCCCCGGCAAACAGTTCCCAAGACCCTATCTCAAAAAAAGGCATCACAAAAAAGGGCTGGTGGAGTGGCTCAAGGTGTAGGCCCTGAGTTCAAATCCCAGTGACACCAAAAATCAAAACCCAAATGGGTTGGGGGGATGGCCCGAGAAGTACAGCGCCCGCTCAGCTCCAGTGTCAACCCCAAATGACTCAGTATTTCCTGAAATTCAGATTTAACTAGGTGTCTCTGTTTTATCTGCCCCCCCCCCAACCACTGGGGCATTGTGCGACAAGATCCGAACAGGACGACTACGATCTGATGCCTGGCACCCTACTGGCCCCATCCCGTGATCCTCTGTGGCTCCACTGTGCAGCTAGACAGACACCTCAGAGTCCACACGGCCCCTTGTTCCTGTTGGGTTTGGGGACAGGTCAGGGGCTCTGACCCTTATTGTACTCTGGGGATGCGCTGGGATTTGGGTCTTAAATGACATTTCAAGTCCCCTATACTAAACGCTTGGTCACCAAACTGTGGCACTACTGGGGGGGCGGTGGATCCTGTAGGAGGTAGAGCCTAGTAGAGGGGTTTAGATAACTGGGGGTGTACCATTGAAGGGGACATTGGGACCCTGATCCCTTACTCTTGCTATTTTTTTTGTGGGACTGGGATTTGAACTCAGGACTTCACACTTGCAAAGTGTGTGCTCTACTGTTTGAGCCACGCCTCCAGTCTATTCTGCTCTGGTTATTTTGGAGATGGGGTCTCGAGGACTATTTGCCTGGGCTGACCTTGGACCACGATCCTCCTGATCTCAGCCTCCCAAATAGCTTGGATTACAGGTGTGGCCACCAGCACCCGGCTTCTCTCATTACTTTTGCTTCCTGGCTCTCACGAGGCGGACAGACCTCCCTCACTTCATTTTTCCCTCAGTGATGCACTGGGCAGCCACAGGTCCACCGTGATGGGGCCAAGAGACAATGGAGTGAAACCTGAGAAACCATGAACCAAAATATATCTTTCTTCTTTTTAGGTTCTCTGCCTCAGGTAATTTGTTACAGGGACAGAAAGCTGAGTAACCCAGGAAGTTAGGCATGACCATCCCAACCAGTGACGATGTCACAGGGGCTCAGCCAAAGAAAGTGACATGACCAAGGCTGCCCAGTGACAAGAAGTGGAGCTGGGTATTGATTACAGGTTTATGGGTGAGGGTCTCTTGGTTTCTTCAGACCCCATGAGCAGGCGGGAGTCTGCTGGAAGAGTCCAGGTTCTGTAGCCTGGACACTGGGCACCAAGTCAGTACAATGCCATCCTGACTGCCCCCTGCCCTCAAGTGCCCAACTCAAATGGAGATCATATTTGTCAAAAGCTACTGTGTGTGACGGGCACTGGTGGTCACGCCTGTAATCCCAGCTACTTGGGAGGCAGTGATCAAGAGGATTGAGATTTAAGGCCAGACTGGAGAAATAGTTTAAAAGACCCCATCTCCAAAATAACCAGAGCAAAATGGACTGGAGTTGTGGCTCAAGAGGTAGAGCGCCTGTTTGCAGCTAAAGCCTTGAGTTCAAACCCCAGTTCCATTAAAAAAAAAAAAAGTAATGGAAAACTAGAACTTGAATTCGGTTCTGTCCTGGGCTTATTTCATTCTGTCATACTGTTCTCCCTACATCCTAGATATGGATACTTCTGGAATGTATAAAAGAAAAATCAGTCTGCAGCCAATGAGTTTGTTTCTTCCTTCCTAAGCTTGACAGTCTGTTTTCATTTTTCGTGTGTTATTGCATTGGCTGGGGCTTTCAGAGGCATTTGGTATTGACACCAAGGTGTTTCCTCATCTTTACTGACTGTTTCTATGTTAGTCATTTATTGGCTGTGTAGAATCAAATACCCAAATTTGGTTTTGATCCCAGCACTGCAAAGTAATAACACAAATAATAATAACAGCAATAATCACATATTTTTCACACGTGCTCTGAAGGTTGGGAATTCAGCAGTATCTTACTTGAGTGCCTTTGGCTCAAGGTTCATTTGGTTACAATAATTATGCTAGCTATATTTATCCAAAGGAGATACCCAAATGGCCAATAAAGATACTCAAATCACAACCCATCAGGGAGACGCAAGGATTAAAAAACAATGAGTCAGGCACCGGTGGCTCACGCCTATAGTCCCGGAGCTGAGATCAGGAGGATCGAGGGTCAAAGCCAGTCTGGGGCAAAGAGTTCACGAGATCCTGTCTCAAAAAAACTCTTCAGGAAACAGGGCTGGTCGAGTGGCTCAAGTGGTAGAGCACCTGCCTGGCGAACGTGAGGCCCTGAGTTCAAACCCCAACACCACAAAAAAAAGAAAAACCACAGTGAGATGTGACTTCACAATAAAATGGTTATAGATTAAACACAGACATACAGACAACCACAATAAGGATTTGAGAAATCGAAACTCTCCTACACTGTCTTGAGAATCTAAAATGGAAATCAGTCTGGCCGTTCCTAAAAATATTAATTATAGAGTGGCCATATGACTCAGCAATTTCACTCCAAAGTATGTACCTAAGAGAAATAAAATATGTCCACCCCAAAACTTGTACATGAATATTCATAGCAGAAGTATTCATAAGAGTCAGAAGTATAAACAACATAAGTGTTCACCAGCTGATGAATGGATAGACAAACTGTGGTACATCCATACAGTGGAATACTATGCAGTCATAAAAAAGGAACGAAGTGCCAGGTGCCGGGGGCTCACACCTGTAATTCCAGCTACTCAGGAGGCAGAGATCAGGAGGATCGAGGTTCGAAGCCAGCCCAGGCAAATAGTTCACAAGACTCTAGGTTGAAAATATCTAACACAAAAAGCGTTGGTTGAATGGCTCAAGGTAAAGGCCCTGAGCTCAAGCCCCAGTACTGGAAGAGAGAGAGAGAGAGAGAGAGAGAGAGAGAGAGAGAGAGAGAGAGAGAGAGAGAGACTGCTTTACAAAGGTGAAGCCCTGAGTTTACATCCCAGGGCCCGCCCTTCACACACACACAAATACCAGGGAAGGGTCTGATTGGTCCAACTGAGTCCCATGTCTCCCCCTGGACCAATCAACTGAGAGGTCTGTAACAACATGGCAGCCTCCATGGGACGGTCATGGTTGGAGTCAGAGGGAAGCAGAGCCAGGCAGGGGAGGTGGTGAAGAAGACGTTGGGTGTCCTGACAGACACGCAGCCATGACACTTGAAAGAGTGTCAAGTGCCAGAGGAGCGGCTCAGGTGCTAAAGCGCCTGCCTCGCAAGCAAAAGACCCTGAGTTCAAACCCCAGTGCTGCCAAAAAGAAAAAGGAAAACAAAATGTACCACAGGCACTGAGGGGAGAAAGGCACGACTCGTGGGTGGAGCAATCACGCAGAGCTTCCTGGAAGAGGCGGCGTTTGAGCTGGGCCTTGAAGCTGAGAGCAAATTGGAACATCTAGAGCTTCTAAACGCCATCTCAGATTGCTCTGCAGTCACAAAGCCCTGAGTTCAAATCCAACCCCCACCAAAAAAAAAGGAATGAAGTATTATATGCACAAACCTCACAAACCTGATGCTAAGAGAAAGAAGCCAGTCATCAAAGTCCCCATGTCACCCGCCTCTAAACACAGTCAAGGACCACGTGACAATCAACGACCGACTACATGCACACGGTGGGGCCTGGAAGGCTGTGGCCTGGTGAGGCTGTACCCAGGGTGGTGTTGAGGCAGACCGTGCGTTCAGAATGGCAAGTCACATAACGTGTGCAGTGGGGACAAATGACTTACTCATTTACATTTGTTATATTTCCATCGTTATTTCAGAGGGCTTACAAAAACAGTTCACTGAAAAGCATGCCAGCCTGCTATGTGGGCAGCAGCCATATCTAATGCCATTTATTTTTTTTTGGGTGGCACTGGGATTTGAACTCAGGGCTTCACACTTGCAAAGCAGGTGCTCAACCCCTTGAGCCCCACCTCTGGCTATTTGGGAGATAAGTTCTAAGAACTGTTTGCTCAGGCTGGCCTCGAACCTCAATCCTCCCTATCTCTGCCTCCCAATAGCTAGGATTACAGGCGTGAGCCATGGCGCCCGGCTCCTAAGCCTCGTTTTTACCAGGTCTCTCAACTGTATCACGACCTTGTCAAGTGATTGACCCGTGCCGTCTAGGTGTGCATAAGGGCACCCTGAGAAGTTGGCACAGTGACAAAACTGGGTCACGATGCACTGGTCAGAACTTAGCCCAGTTGTTAAACAACGTGTGACTCTACATGGAATGTATAGAAAGGTAACGCACAGAAACACAAGGTAGCTGGGCGCCATGGCTCACGCCTGTAATCCTGGCTATTGGGAGGCAGAGATAGGGAGGATTGAGGTTCGAGGCCAGCCTGAGCAAACAGTTCTTAGAACTTATCTCGCGAATAAGAGATCAGGAGGATGGCAGTTTGAAACCAGAGTGGGCAAATAGTTCGAGAGACCCTATCTTGACAGAACTCATCACAAAAAACGCTGGTGAAGAGTGGCTCAAGGTGTAGGTCCTGAGTTAAAAAAAAGAAAAAAGAAAAAAAAAACCAACCAAAAAACCACAAAGTAAATTCATGGTTACCAAGAGATAAAAGAAGGCAGAAGGACTGGAATTAGTGGTGCCTACATTGTCTACTTTTAAAATTTATTTTTTTATTGTTATGCTGGGGTACATTCTGGCATTTACAAAAGTTCTTAAAATGTATCAAATATCAATTCACCCCTGCACTTTACTTTTCTTTAATTTTTTTTTGGTAGGTCTGGGATTTGAACTCAGGACTTCACACTTGCAAAGCAGGTACTTCACCACTTGAGCCTCACCTCCCGTCCCTTTTTTGCTCTGGTAATTTTGGAGATTGGGGGAATCTCATGAACTATTTGCCTGGGCTGGCCTCGAACCTCGATCCTCCTGCTCTCAGCCTCCCAAGTAGCTAGGGTGACAGGCGTGAGCCACTGGCACCTGGGGGACTTTGTGTACTTCGAGAGGCTAGATTGCATGGTACGTGAATTCTAGCTCTAAAAAGTCATCCTGGCTGGCGGAGTGGCTCAAGTACTAGAGCGCCTGCCTACCAAAACTCTGAGGCCCTGAGTTCAAATCCCAGCACCACAAAATAAATAAATAAATAAATAAATAAAAAATTTAAAAAGTCATCGTGCACACACACAAAAGCCACTCGGGGGCTGTGTACTCCCTAGGACTGGGGTTCGAGGCTCTGATTTCAAGCGACCCTCTCCCAAGGCTGTGGACAGGAAACCGTTCCTCTCTTGTCCCATGAGCCTCTGCTTAGGGCTGCCTGGGTGACATGGCCCGGCTTTCCCAGAGTGAGAGTTGCAAGAGAGCAAGGAGGAGAGCAAAATGCCTTTTAGGACTGTCACTTCCTCCAGGCTAAGTAGAGTTCGTAGGCAAGGGAGGGCTTTTAGGTTCGCCCATTTCAAGAGGGAGCTTCAAAGAGTTACTGTATTTTTAAACCACCACAATTGTTGCTCAAGGTGGCCAAATTATTTTTTGCTTTTCTTTTTTTTAGCAGTACTGGGGATTGAACTCAGGGCCTCCATGCTTGCTAGGCAGGCTTTCTACCCCCTAGCCTTTTTTTATTTATTTTTTTTTGCTTTAGTTATAGTTCAGATAGGGTCTCGCTTTTTGCCAGGGATTGGTCTCGAACAGCAATCCAAATAGCTAGAATTACAGACTCACCCAATTTATTGATTGAGATGGGCTGGCCTCGAACCGTGATCCCCAGCAGCTGGGATCACAGGCATGCCCCATGATGGTTGCATTTCTCTGACTTTCCTTCTCTTCTATTTTGGTTTAATAAGCTGTTGAGCTGAGTCTAATATATTTCTTCCTGTGCACTGGATGTCCATTAGGGTAAACTGAGTCCCAGGGTGGGCATAGCTGGACTCAGGTGAAAAAGGTCTAATCCTACCTGGAAATCCTACCGGGGTGGCCCTGAACCTACAGATTCCTACTCCTTAGTCTGAGTTCTCCTGGAGGAAGACTGTCTTCCTAGCAGAGTGGTGGTGGCTCACACCTGTAATCCCAACTACTCAGGAGGCAGAGATCAGGAGGATCGCGGTTCAAAGCCAGCCCTGAGCAAACAGTTCAAGAGACCCTATCTTGAAACAACCCATCACAAGAAAAGGGCTGGTGGAGTGGCTCAAGTTTAGTGCCTGCCGAGCAAGCGTGAGGCCCTGAGTTCAAATCCCAGTGCCTCCAAAGGAAAAGAAGAAGGAGGAAGAGGAGAAGAAGGAAAGCCCTCTGGGCTTCCCCTGTCTGTCTTCCTAGGTTTTCTCTCCTGGTCCCACCAAGATGGGTGACTGAGGTCCCATGCAGCAGCCACCAGCTGTGACAAAACTCTGGCCACAGCACCTGTAAAATTTTCTACATCATTGGAGCAGAGACCACCTTCTTCTCGGGGAGTCCCCAGCCAATGCCCAGACACAACTGGGTCCCTAAGGCCTGGCTCTTTCTGCCACACTGGGACTCATCTGTGGGAAATCTTTGCTCTGGAGCCCTTGCCAGCTGGGGTGGGAGACTTCTCAGCCATCCTCCTTTCCTTCGCCCCTCTTCCCACAGATGTCAAGGCTGAGGCATGGCCGGAAGGCGTTCCCTGCCCTGTCCTCCTTCCTGTCCTTTCATCCTTCCCTGGGATTTTTTTCCCTGGGAATAAGTCTCTAACTCTGTCTTGGTGGCAGTTTCCTGGGGGATTCAGCTGACACCAGGCTGTGGCCTTTCTGGGCCTGCCAGACCCCTTTCTCCCAGGGAGTGAGGGGGAGTCCCCTAGCCTCCCCCATTGCCCTGGGGATGCTCAGTCCTTCCTGCTTCTCTCATAAGCTGTCCCCAGGGTGTCACCCTGTGCCTGGCCCCCAGGAAACTCAGCCACTACACAGCGAGCTCTGAGGCTCTGGCCCACTTCCCAGCATGGAGAGCGCAGAGAACCTTCCAGGTAAGGCTGGACGGAGGGAGGACACCCTTCAGCGAGAGAGAGGACGGCCCTAGGGTGGGCAGTACCTCTCTCGGGTTCTACGGAGGTGTCCCCACCTGCCAGGGGAAGTCACAGCTGGTGTCTCTCCTGATTGACTGGGTGACACCCAGTCACTCCTCTCCTTGGGCCTCCATGTCATCTCCCTGCCTGGGGCCAGGCTGGGGTTTGTGAGCCTTGAGTGAGGTCACACCCAGGGCTCACTGGGTGGGGGACTGGGGTCATTGTGTGTGTGGGAGGGGGGCAAACAGAAAGAGAGAACAGGAGAGAGGAAGAGAGAGAGAGAAATTTAGAAAGTTCTGGGCTGGGGTGGGGTGGAGCTCAGAAAGAGGGAGGAAAGCAGGAAGAGAAGGAAATGGAGGGTTGGTGAAAACTCAAGAGAGAAAGAGAGAGAGAGAGAGAGACAGAAAGAGAGAGAGGAGAGAGAGAGAGAGAGAGAAGGAAGGAAGGAAGGAGGGAGGGACAAAGAAAGGAAGAGAAAGGAAAAAGAAATGGGGCAGAGAGCCAGGGAGAGAGAGAACTAAGTTCTCCCACAGGTCCTGCCCCTCCCTCCATGTGCCAGCCCCACCCCAAGTGTGTGGGGACACTCAGAGCAAAGCATGGCCCTTTTCCTTCCAGCCCAGCCCTTCCTGTCCTGCTGGTTCCGCCCCTTGTCCCTCTGAGGGGCACCCAGTGGGAGACAGTAGGCAAAGTACCTGCAGGCTGGCTGATGTGGCACCCAGGTGCAGCGTGGATGGAAAACCCAGTGACACCCTCCCTGCAGGCCTGAGCAGGCCCCAGCCTGCCTCCCTTTGGGGCGTAGACAGGAAGAGCCCTCAAAGGTCAACCCCACTGTACCTCTCACTGCACAGAGGAGGAAACTGAGGCCCAGAGAGGGGCAGGGACAAGTCTGAAGTTGCACAGACAGGCAGTGGACCAGTCACTAGTCACTAGTCGCCGCACAGATAGAACTGGTAAAAATACTGCAGATACTGTCGCCTGAAAAGCCTGGGGACTTACTTTCTCCGGATTTAGCCTGGTTTCTTCCCAGAAGTGTCCTGAGGCGGTAGTGACAGGGCTCTGGATGTCAGGTGCCTTGCTAAGCCTTACCTGACATCCTGTGAAGCGCCTGTCACACAGAAGTGGAAACTAAGGCTCAGAGAGGTTGACTTCTAAACCCGGGGTCACACAGTGGCAGAACAGAAGCTGGGTCCATCTGACCTCCGAAGCGGGGTTCCTGCTATGACACCTCCCACCCGGCAGGAAAGATGTCTGAGATATGGAAGGGATAGGGGGTGCAGAGGTGGATGGCACGCTTCCTATGATGGCAGAAAGTACTAGAATGACAGATTGTTTTATTTTTTACTTTGGGCAGTACTGAGGATCGAACCCAGGTCCCACGTGTTAGTGTTAGGCAGGTGTTCTAACACTTGGGCCATGGCCCAGCTTTGTTTTATATATATATAAATATATATATATACATATATATATATATGTATATAATATATACATATTTTTTTGTTTGCCGTACTGGGGTTTGAACTCAGGGCCTACACCTTGAGTCACTCCACCAGCCCTTTTTCTTTCTTTCTTTTTTTTTTTTTGTGATGGGTTTTTTTGAGATAGGGTCTCTTGAACCATTGGCCCAGGCTGGCTTCGAACCACGATCCTCCTGCTCTCTGCCTCCTGAGTAGCTGGGATTACAGGCGTGAGGCACAGCTCCCAGCATTGTATTTTTGCTTTTGAGATACGGTCTTGCTAACTTTGTCCAGGCTAGCTCCAAACTCTAGATCCTCCTGCATCCTGAGCAGCATACGCCACCATGCCTGGCATTTTTTTTTGTCAGAATTCTTCCCAGAGGGATACAATTTGGTTCACTTATGTCCTGCTGCGGGGAGCCCCGGGTGTTCTCCAGCCCCCCCCAAACCACTTGCTCTTCTCTACACCCCCTTTCTCAACCTCTGGAGAGTAGGACTTTGGCGCCTGAGCTATGTCCATCCTTTTGTCATTGTCCCCTTTGGGCCCCAGGGCCTATCCACCCTGCAACCCCTGTCCCCCGTCCACTGCACACTGACTTCCCCCTCCCCAGCTCTGCCCCTGGCTCTTCCTCTTCCTCCTGGACGGAGATTAAGGGAATGTTGGGGGAGCAGTGAGCTGCCAGGCAGAAAGACAGACAGACAGACAAACCACTGACGCAGCCAGCCCTGATTCCCAGCCAAGCCCTGAAGACCTGCTCTCCTAGCCTCTGACCCCTCCCCAGGTGGGGCCCATGTGTCACCCAAGGTTTTCCCAATCTTATGAGCCTCGGTTTCTTCATCTGTATTATGGGTGTGAGCACCCAGCTTTGCCAGAGGGTTGAATGACACATTGGCTTGAGGATATGGGAACTGGTGCTGGGTATAGCCCCTTCCTGACGGAGAAGACCCCTGGCTCTTGGGGGACAAGGTGGTCGCAGTCCGGGGATAGAGTTGGCTGCAGACCTAGACCCCTGGGCCACTCTTTGCTACCTTAGGGGCCCTAGTTCCTTCAAATCCCCATCATCAGCCCTGCTCTGTGCTGTCAAGTCCTGGCTCTCCCCTGTCCCTAAGACCTGGAGGGTTGTCACTGGGCGTATCCGTGCTTGGAGTCCAGGAAGCGGGGGAGGGGAGACCTGGGTCGCTGTCTCCTAGTTGAGCCAAGAATTTTTCTAC
Organism: Castor canadensis; assembly: GCF_047511655.1. Taxonomy (NCBI): domain Eukaryota; kingdom Metazoa; phylum Chordata; class Mammalia; order Rodentia; family Castoridae; genus Castor; species Castor canadensis. The sequence continues at coordinate 3,624,651 of NC_133403.1, read as the reverse complement.
GAGCCAGGACCAGAACCTGAGCTTGGGGACAGGTCTCCCCTTTCCCAGAAGCCTTGGGAACTCCCGGGGTGGCGGCCCCAGAGCCCTAGCCCTGCCCTGGTCTCCTTCATCCAGGACCTTGATCCATGGTCTCCTTTCAATCTGATGGAGTCGGGTGTAGCAGCCACCACTGGGTTGGGAGGACAAGGACAATTTAGGAGGAGGCACATCCTCCAAGCCCCCCCACCCCAACCTCAATAGCTCAGGGCCTTGGCTCTCACAGTCCCCATCCAGGCGGGGCTGTGGCAGTAGGTGACTGGATGGTGCTGAGAGAGCAGGGTGAGTGGAGGCGTGGGCCCCACAAAGTGCATCCCTCAGCCAATCAGCAGCCTGGATTCGGTTACAAGCCCAAAGATCACCCCATACTTCTGCCTCCTTCCTCCTCCTCCTGCAGCTCCATTCATTGGCGGCCACTCTGGCCTGCTGGGCAGAGCCAGGCTGCCTCGTGGGCAGGCAGCCAGGGGGCTTTGTTTGACAGGGCTGGGCTAGGGCAGAATGGGGGTCCTGGCAGTGTTCCTGGGGGTGCTGGCCTGCCTCTGGGTAGCTCCAGGGGCCTCCCCCACCCACTACTGGGACAGCACCTCCTGCCACTTGGCTAGGGTCATCCCTGGCAGCCATCTGGGGTCTCTGATCTTCCTAAGCAAGGATGACCAGGGCCTGGCTCTGTTCCACGCCCACTGGGACGCACGTGGCAGGCTGCAAGTGTGCAGCCGGCAGGATGAGCCAGAGCTCACTGCAGCCTTTGGTGACCTCTGTGCTCGTGAGCCCACCCGGGGGGCCTTCATCCACAGCCCCGGGCCGGAGCTGCAGGCAGCACTGGCCACCCTGGGGAGTCAGTGGGAGAGCTGTCGAGGGTCCGAGGAGAGTCCTGCAGGGGCCAGGGAGAAGCGAGCAGCAGGACAGAGAGGAACGGCTGGCAGGGGACACCTGCGAAGGAAGAGAGGCTGGACCATGCCTGGCACGCTGTGGTGTGGCCTTGGGGACTCGGCCGCGAACTCCTCGGAGCTGGGTGAGCCACTGGGGTGTGGGTGGGCGTCTGATGGGGGAAGTGCAGGATACAGTCCTGGACCCCATTCTCTCAGGCTGTGTGTCCTTAGGGGAGTGACTTAGCCATTCGGAACCTCGATTTCCTTGTCTGTAAAACGGTGGTGACTATGACTCTTAACCATGGGACGCTTAGATGAAATCATGGATCAAACCTAGGATTCCACATTAGTCACCATCTGAGGGAGGCTGGGATGGATCCAGGGTCTGCTGAGCCAAAAAGCCACTACCCAAGCGGAGGCTTCAGTAGAACGGTGCTGTGACTCAAAGTGCTGTGTTCAAATCCCACCTCAGCACTTTCATGCCGAGGAAGTCACTTTCCTTCTCCGAACCCGTTTCCTCACCTGCAGTTGTCATTGGGGGTAGGGTCTCCCTAACTAGCCCTGGCTGGCTTTGAGTTCACCATCTTCCTACCTTGGCCTCCCTGGTGCTGGGATTACAGGTGTGTACCACCACGCCCAGCTTCCTCGCCTGTAAAATGAAGGTGACACTCCCTGGCAGGACGGTTGAGTTTGGGTGTGGAAAGTGCCAGGCACATGGGAACTGCCCAGTCAAGGCTTGGACTGCAGTGAGTCGCTGTCCGCGTGTCTGCACGGAGGGTGGGGAGAGGGTTGGGAACCTGAGTGGGACAGGCTGCCACCCAACTCCTCTTTGTGCTAGTGAGAAAGGTGGCACCCTGCCTCTTCGTCATTCTGTTACACAATCCTCACTTTGGAGTTTTATTTGGGAACTCTAGGGATAGATTGCAATCCCCCCAAGAAAGACAATCTCATGTGCTCACGGGTGGATTGACGTGCACCCAAAAGGGAACGCAGCTGGGCGTTCTCTGTAAGCTTTTTTTTTTTTTTTGGTAGGACTGGGATTTGAACTCAGGACTTGTGCGCTTGCAAAACAGGCAATCTACTGCTTGAGCCACACCTCCAGTCCATTTTGCTCTGGTTATTTTTAGAGATGGGGGGGGTCTCGTGAACTATGTGCCCAGGCTGACCCCAAAATGCGATCCTCCCGATCTCAGCCTCCCAAGTAGCTGGGATTACAGGCGTAAGCTTTGAAATTGTGAGGGTCTCATGGGAGAATGCCTTGCCCAAGGCTACCCAGGGAGGATGGGGGGGCGTTGCATCAGGACTGGGGTCAGGATCAGGCGGGCGTAGGTGGCATATGGTGCCTGGGACACTGCTGAGCTGCTGCTCCTTTCCCTCTGCCCACGCAGGTCTCTTCCAGGGCCCCGATCTCTGCTGTCGCGAACATGACCGCTGTCCCCAGACCATCTCGCCCTTGCAGTACAATTATGGCATCCGGAACTTCCGCTTCCACACCATCTCCCACTGTGACTGTGATGCCAGGTTGGTGGCCGGCAGGGAGGGCCTGGGGCCGAGGGACAGGACAGAGTTACCCAGTTCCAGAGTGTAGGATCCCAGAGATTCCCTGGAGATCAGCAGCGAGCTGAGTCCCCAGAGAAGGAACTCTTGGAGCTCCAAATGCTGGCCGGGTGGCAGATGGCCTGCAGGAGGAGCCAGGAGGCCCCTGTGGTGCAGGGACCTGAATGTCAGCCCTGGGGCAGGTTCCAGCAGTGTCTAAGGAACCAGCAGGACTCCATCTCGGACGTCGTGGGGGTGGCCTTCTTCAACGTGCTGGAGGTCCCCTGTTTTGTGCTGAAGGAGCAGGAGGCGTGTGTGGCGTGGTACTGGTGGGGCGGGTACGTGGATGTCCCCTTGGGTCCCCTTCCTAGCCAGTTCCTTCCTTGGGGTAAATCTGAGCCCGACCCTGGTGAGGGAGGGCTGTCTGTCTGTCTGTCCTCAGGGAATGAGGTCCTCCTTTCTTTAGGTCGGGGTCCAGGGCCTAATTAAACCCTTCTTGGGTGCCTCCTATAACCCTGTGGGATGGGGATAGGACTGGCAGAGACTTTGTCTCTGTGGGGACAAACCTGGGGGTCTCTGGGAGCAGGGAGTTCAGATCACCAAATGCCTCCAACTGCCACCTTCCAGGTGTAAGACGTACGGCCCAGTCGCCCTCGCCCACCTCCAGCCCAGGACCCTCTACAACGCCTCTTGGAATTCCCTGCCCACCTCCTGGACCCCCAGTCCCCAGAGCCCAGCCCCCAGAAAACAGCGACACAAGCAGCGCCCTCAGAAGAAGTGGCCACAGCATAAAGGGTCCAGGCACCCCAACAGAGCCAACGCTACAGCCCCCCGGAAAGCACGGGATGGCCTAAAACCTCAGAGTAAGCTCAGAACCTAACTTTGGGGGGGTCCTAATGTGGGGGGGTGGCCCTACCCCCGTGTGCACGGAGGGAGTTGCCCCTTTCCCTGCTCCATACGTTTCCTGGGGTCTCCCCACCCTTTCCCATCAAATCCTTCCCTCCGTAATCCACAAATCGACTGTGTCACTCGCGCTCCACTGAGCCTGTCCCCCTGCCATCATGGCTTCTTTGTATCTCAACTGACAAAGTCCCAACACCCAGAGGCTCTCAGGCCTCTCCGGTCTCACAAAGTTCATTTGGTTTCTCAAATGCAGCCTGCATTTGTTGGGGGGGTGCAACTTCTGCCTACAATAAGCACATCTAAGAACAAAAGCAAGGCCAAGAATGGTGGTGCAGCCCTGTAATCCCAGCTACTCGGGAGGCAGAGGTAGGAGCATCGTCGTCCCTGGCTAGCCTGGGCAAAAGTACAAGACTCTAGAAAAAACACGAAATGAAACAAATTAAAGTAAAAAAGGGCTAGAGGTGTGGCTCAGATGAGGTACTCTGTTCAACCCCTAGTACCTCAGAAAACAAAATAACAAGCACAGCTTGCTCTCTGTCACCTCTGGGCCTTTGCACACGCTGTGCTGCCTGAAGCCCATTTCCTCTTCTCTTCCTCTCGCAGTCTCAGATTAGCAGTCTCTGCCTCCAGGAAGCCTTCCCTGATTGCTCTCACGGTGGCACTATTTATATGTGTGTGTATGTGTGTCTCGTATGGGTGACACTCAGATGCACAAAGGACAGGAGACAGAGCGTGACAGAGCACATGTACTGGTGGTGTTTTCCCTGGATGGATGGGGCCTCCCCGGTTGGACCTGGCTCCCCTTACTACCACCCCCTCCCTCACCCCCAGGTGCCCACCGGGCCTGCCGCGGCTTCCTCCACCTGGACCACTGTGAGCACCGGATCCAGCCCCAGGAAACCAAGTTCCAGCTGCTCAGTGGCGCCCGGGAGCCCCTCTTCCACTGCAATTGCACACGCCGGTGAGGCCAGCTGGGCCCCGTGGGGGTGGGCGGCCTGCTGCCGGGCGCTGGGAAGGGACACCTGGCTGGTGACATCCTGCCCCAGCCTGAGCCTGCCTCTGCCCTCAGTCTGGCGCGCTTCCTGAGGCTGCACGGCCCAGCCGTGGGCACCATGCTTGGGGAACGGCTCGGCACGATCTGTTTCAAGCTGGCCACTCCACTGCACTGTGCTGAGGTCAAAGGGTAAGTGACAGCGGAGCCAGGAGGGGTGGGGGGCTTTCCCTAGGGCCAGGTTGCCTAGAGGTACCCCAGTTGTGTGCCTGGACCAAGGGAGTGGGAAAAGGGTCAGGGGATCCCTAAGTCCCATTGTGATCGTTGTCCTGATCCATCCCCCAGGTCCTGTTCTGCACCTGGCCTGGGGAGCTGCATCCTGGCCCTGTCGTTTAGTCCTGGGTGTCCCAGACGACTTGAAACTTTCCAAGTCTCTGTTTCCTTGTCTGTAAAACAGCTGGAGGAAAGTCGGGTGTGGCGGTGCACGTCTATAATCCCAGCTACTCTGCAGGCAGAGATCAGGAGGATCGTGGTTCAAAACCAGCCCGGGAGGGGAAAAAAAAGTTAGTGAGACCTCATCTCAATCAACAAACTGGGCACGGTGGTGTATGCCTTTCATCCCAGCTAGAAGGAAAGCTGTAGGTAGGAAGATTGCAGCCTGAGGCTGGCTCCATGCAGAAATAAAAACCCTACCTAAAAAGTGATGGCGCCATGGCTTAAGTGGTAGGAGTTCTGCTTAGGAAGTACAAGGCCCTGAGTGTCCACTCCAATACCCCTTCCCCCCCAAATAAGCCCCCCAAATGCTGCAGGGACCAAAGGCATGTGTGTTACGGTCACAGCTCGAGACCACCCGCACATCGCGCTTGGGTTCTGAGTGTCAAAGCCAGCTCCGTAGTAATTCCCATTTGACAGATGAGGAAACTGAGGCCTCGGTGTCTGGCTCGGGCTTCCACAGTCAGCTAGTAGCAGAACCCAGGGCTCTGGATAGCAGCCCAGGTTTATTCTGCCTTCTGATAATTTTTTTTTTTTTTTTTTTTTTTGGTGGGACTGGGGTTTGAACTCAGGACTTTGTGTTTGCAAAGCAAGCACTGTACCCCTTGAGCCACACCTCCAGGCCATTTTGCTCTGCTTATTTTGGAGATGGCTGGCCTCGAACCTCCATCCTCCTGATCTCAGCCTCCCAAGTAGCTGGGATTACAGGCGTGAGCCAATGGCGCCCAGCATATTCTGTCCCCTTCTGGGTGTAATCCTACCCTTCCTACCTTGCTGGCGACCATGACCCCATCCCTGCTCCGCTCTGGGCCTCGCTCTCCCTTTCTGCAGAGTAGGGTGGTCTTCTGCTACCCCTGACCACTGTCCCCTCTGTGCTCTTCCCGCAGCTGTTCCAGTGACCCTAGGGCCATCAAGGTGTCAGCTCGGCACCTGCGGCGACTTCGGCAGAGACGACTGCAACTCTGGGATAAAGGCACAGGCGAGGGGCAGGTGTGGCCTTCGGAGTCCCCAGGGACCCCCAAGTCATTCTATAACCAGTGCCTGCAGCTAGCTGAGGCAGCCCAGAGACCCAAAGGACAGCAAAAATTCAGGAGCTAGCAGGCTCGGTGACAGCCTGGTCCCCAGAAGCCTCGGCTTCGGGTCTATGGTTTATACTGCAGTGTGCCAGCCGGGAGGCCAGGTGGCCACCTGCAGTGCTGGACCTTGTCTCCTGCTGTGCTGTGGCACAACCTCTCTGAGCCCGGGTGTGGCGCTGTGGCAGCCTCGGGAGGTACCAGAAGTCGAGGTCCATGCTGTAAATTAACACGAGTCCCCGGGAACCTGGCTGTGGGGCCTGGGGTAGCAGGCGGGAAATGAGGGGTGTCCCAGAAGTGTCTGCATCTGAATCCAGGATGGAGGGAGGACAGTGAGAAGGACTCCCCGACACCCTCCTCCCTTTTAATAGCTGCTGTGCCCGTTCCTTTTACCCTAAACCTACATTCAAACCCCATCTGTGCTCTGGGGCAGGGATTTCCCTCCCCCGTACTGAGTCTCGGTTTCCTCCTCTGAAAAAGGGAGCTGTGGGCAAGAGCTACCTCGTAGTGCTGCTAAGGACTAAGTGACTTGATGTACGTGGACTGAAAATGTAACACGCAGGGCTGAGGGCCCAGTAAACACCACCTCTCTCTCACACACACCCGAAGTGTTGTTCTCTGGTGTCTGATCTCGAGCCGTTGGCCTGACTTCTTAGAGGCCTCAGTGGTGCTCATCTGGGAAATGGGTCCAGCTGAAAGGAGATGACAGCTAATCCCGCACGCTAACGAGTCAGGAAGGAGCCAGAAGTGAAGCTGGAGAATTTAATTCCAGGACTGGACGTCTGCCAGAGCTCCCCTTCTCATCCCGGATTGGGGGGCCCCGGCTGGACTTTGCCGATTGTCACAGTTGAGGTGCCAGGACTGAGTTTTGGGGGACCATCAGTTGGCCACCCCTGATGTGGGAGCAGCAGGAGAGAGGCAGGCTGGTTTGTGACCTTCGTCCTCAGGGCCCGGGTGACCTCCCTCCAGCCCCTGCCGGCCCTGGGGACTGGGAGACAGGCTGTTGGGGTTGGTGGGTCCCCAAGAGCCACCACCACCGGGGTCCACAGACTCCAGGCGAAGGGCTGGCAGCAGGCCCAGACTTCGAGGCACAGCTGGTGGGAAAACCCAGGGGCCAGGCGGCCCCAAAGGTGCTTCCTCACTGCTGCCCCGGCTGCCGTCACCACTGCCCCTACTGGGGGCCACCCGGGGCAGCCGGCGACCCTGGGGCGAGGGGCTGCGGCTGGCACCACGGCATTCACGGGATGAGGGCCGGAGGGCCAGCCCAGGGAAACGGGCCAGGCCTGGGCTGCGACTACGGTGTCGCTTGGACTTCCCAGGACTGGGACTGCGGGACTTGGGTGCCAGAAGCTCAAGGGTGCTGTCATCCTCCCCGTCCGAGCTGGTCCCCGAGCTGTCGGCGGTGCTGCTGGCCGACTCCGAGGTAGGCAGCAAGATCTGGGGTGAAGACAGGGTGCAGTGGGGGGACCCTGCTTCACCCTCCCTCTTGGCAGACCTTGGGAGGTGGAGCTGCTGAGGTCACAGATGTGACAGTGATGACCTTGACGTGGGGCTCAGGCCTGGGTACCTGGAATGGTTCGGTGACACCGATGAGGATGCTATGGTGATGGCTGTAATAACCCAGGATGAAGACCCCATGGTCCTTGGGCAGAGACTCCTCACTGAAGGTCACCTGGTGGGCACAGGGGCTCGGGTCAGGTGGCTCCCAAGCCGAGTCCTGAGGTCCCCAGGGCAGTGAGGAATTACCTGGTAGACACTCCCAGTCACATCTTCATGTTTGGCCCAGACATAAGCCACATAGTCCTTGCAGTGACGAAAGCCTACCTAGAGCGACAGCAATCACGGCTGTGACCCCTCACACCGAGGGCCGGATCCCGGCAGCCTCTTTGTGACCCTTGAGGCCCAGCTGCTCCTCCAGGCCCCTTTGTCCCCCGAGTCACGCCCCACCCCTGCCCTTCTCACCCGGTACAAGCCGATCCAGTCCCACGAGCTGCGGGCGAACACGGTCTCTATGCGGTACCTCACCACGGCCTGCTCGGGTCGCAGCCACTCGTCTGCCACCTCCAGCCGCACCAGAGGCACGTCGTCCCTGAAGGCAAACTGCCCACGCAAAGCAGGGACAGGAGGGGACGTTAGGAAAGACCCCCTCTAACATGCCATGCACCCAGGACTGAAGTCAGGGCACATCAACTGAGATGTCTACTTCACAGACTGGGAAACTGAGGCAGAACAGGTCTAGGATAAATGTCAAACATCCAGCTTGCCAACTCAGGGTTCCTTCTGCCCAGATCCTCTTTACAGGCTAAGTGCAATTCGGCTTTTTAATTTTTTTTTTTTTTTGCCAGTACTGAGATTTGAACTCAGAGCCTTGCACTTGCTAGGCAGGTGCTCTACCACTCGAGCCACGCCCCCAGCCCTTTTTACTTTGGTTATTTTTCAGATAGGGTCTCTTGCTTTTGCCAGGGGCCAGCCTCATATAGTGATCCTTCTAATTCCTCCTCTCTAGTAGCTGAGACTACAGGCATGCACCACCGTGCCCAGCCCTGTCTGGAATTCAGCTTTGAAGTGATCCAATCCTATATATGGTCATTGTCAGGCTCTTATCCAACACATGAGTCACTGAGACACCATTTGTAAAGCATTCACAGCTTCCCAGACTAACAACAGGTGCTCAATCAATGATTTGCCTATATCCTAAAAGGGAGACAGGTAAAGTCCCACATCCGGGTATTCTGGGGTACGCTGAGCATAACTGGGCAGACGAGGAGAGCCCTAGGTGAGCGGCTGGAGATCTTACTTCATTTGTCACTAACTTGCTGTGTGACCTCAGGCAAGGCCCTACCATCCTGAGACTCAGTTTCCCCACCGAGTCTTAAGTACTAAGGGCCCATTACTGACAGGCCATGAACTATCTGCCCCCTGGGAACAGCCAGGTCAGAGGTGGGGGTAAGCGCGGAGGCCATCCGAATGGTGGTGTTTCTGCCTGGGGTGGCAGGCAGCCAGGGTTTTGGCCACCTGTGTCCCTAAGGGAAGGGCTCAGGTGGTGCCAGCTCAGGCCTTTGTCTGCTCCCTGTTGAGCTGGTTTCAGGTTTTCTTCTCTCGGCTTCTGAGCCAAGTTGTTCCAGAAGAAACTGGAACATTCTCTCCCTGCCTCTGGACTCCTTGCAGAACGGCTGCTTGAAATGTCCTCCAGGGCCTTGCAAGGTCAAAACACTCAACCACATTTTGACTGTGTTGCCTCGGGTAAGGAAATTAAATTCTCTGAGCCTTGGTTTCCCTCCCAGGAAAACAGGAAGGAGACACTAGGGTACCAGTGGCTTGAGCCTCTAATCCTGGCTACTTGGAGGCTGAGATCAGGAGGATAGAGGTTAGAGGCCAGCTTGAGCAAATAGTTTGTGAGACTCCTTCTACAAAACAACCAGAACAAAATGGACTGGAGGTGTGGCTCAAGAGCAAAACTCTGAGTTCAAACTCCAGTGCCACCAACGAGGAGCAAACAAACAAAAAACAGGAAGAACTGGACAGCTGAGTCCCAAGATTTTCAGAGAGGGGGCATAGGTAAAGTGCCTGAGATACAGTTGGTGCTCAATAGGCAATGATGCTTTTGTTATTTTTTGAGATGGGGTCTCACTGTGTAGTCCAGGCTGGCCTCAAACTCATGGTCCTCTTGCCTCAGCCTCCTGAGTGCTGGGATTACAGGTGTGCACCACCAGGCCCAGCTCATGGGAAGATTTAAAATTATTGTTGTTTTATTAATTTCTCTTTTTGTGGTCCTGGGGATTGAGCCCAGGGCCTTGCACCTGCTAGGGAAACACTGTACCATCGAGCTGGAACCTCAGCTCCAGGTAACAGCATTTCAGGGACAGTGTCCTGGACAAGGCAAGAAGGTCAAGGTGAGGCACCCAAAGTAGTAATTTTCAGGGTGAGGTTCCCGGTTGAGTGCCAAAACTCATGCCAGGCCCTTTACCAAAGGTCACAGGAGGTCAGGCACAGGCAGATCTGCATTCCCAGCTGCGGACATTGGCCAGTGTCCCACCGATGGGTCATGTGACAAAGTTGCCAGGGAAAACATTCTCTGGCCTACACAGCTCCTTATCAGATCCAGAGACGCAGAGAACCCCGAGCTCGGTTTCAGGGTGGAAAGATGGGACCTAGCCTGCTCTGCTTCTCTCACGGAGCCCTGCTGTGCCGTGGGCCCCAGATGCCTCCTGAGAAAAACAGTAAGTTAACACTTCATGGTCTTTCGCTTCTAGTTCTGATAGTCTAGGACTAGCCCTTTTTACTCTGGCAACCAGGAAACTCAATCTGAAATACACAGTCATCTCTCAGCAATGTACCAAAATCCAGATACCTAAGTCCCTCATATAAAGGGGTTTGTAATATGTGCATATAAACATGTAATCTTCCTGTGCATGTTAAATCATTGCTAGACTACTTATGACAATTCTTTATATGCAAATAATTGTTACACCGTATCATTTAAGGGAAAAATGACCAAAAAAGTCTAAAACTGTTTACTACTTTTTTTCTGATTTTTTTTTTTTTTTTTTTTTTTTTAGCTGTACTGGGGTTTGAGCTCAGGGAGTTTGCTAGGCAGGTGCTCTTACCACTCGAGCCACTCCCCAACTCAGAACCTACACCTTGAGTCACTCCACCAGCCCCTTTTCGTGATGGGTTTTTTCAAGATAGGGTCTCGTAAACTATTTGCCCAGGCTGGCTTTGAACCGCAATCCTCCTGATCTCTGGGATTACGGGCGTGCACCACTGGTGCCTGGCCCTCTGAATATATTTTTTAATCTGTAGTTGATTGAATTCCTACATACAGAACATGGTGGCCTGGAGGGTTAACTGTTCTAAACTCACAGAGCCTGTTTCAAGTTTGGGTTTGTATTTTTAACCTCTCTGTAATGAGCGACACGTGGGGTTTTGACTCTGCTGGTCTTGCTATACATGAATTTTAATATAAGTGGCCCTAAGCTTTTCTGAGAAGAGAGACAGTCAGAAATTAGTGGAAAAGACATGGAGTCTGCAATCAGATTGGCTTAGATTCAAATCCTAACCTTTCCTCTTCATAGCTGTGTGGCCCTGGGCAAGTGATGCGGTGTCTCTGAGCCTCACCCGCCTCCTCGTCTGAAATACGGCTGAGGACAGGTGCAGACAGTTACTGGGGAACAGCAGGATGCTCAGAGGGGCCAGAAGATGTCATAAGGGAAGGATGAGGTCAGGACTCACCTGCAGGACAAACTGGGCGGCCACCGGCTTGTGGTCACTGACTGTGTATTCCATGTGGCTGCAGTAGCTGTGCTGGGTCACTTGTAGCCGGTGGCTCTCCCGACCAGAGGGGCTGGGACCTCCACCTGGAGCTTTCACCTTCCATAAGATGCGATCCGTCCAGGCTGGCTTCCGCTTCTTGGCACTGCAATGGGTGCAGTAGCCTAGTTTCAGGGGTTGGGGTGTGAGGTCAAGGCACAGCCCCTCCTCCCCCTGCCTCCCCCTTGCCTCTGGCTCCTCTCCCTACAGTCTCCCTTTTCCAGAATACTTCAACCCACATCCCCACCCCATCCCAGGCCTCACCTGGTATCGTATTTGTTGGTACCGACATCAAACTTGAAGGTGGGTGCGAAGTTCAGCGGCCCCTCCTGGAAACCCTTCAAGGTGGGCCAGGTATTCTTTGCCATATTGAGCTGTGGGAATCCAGAAGTGGACAACACCTTGGGTTTTCCAGAATCCAGAGATGAGATGGGGCAGGTGAGGACAAGGACCATAGCTTTGAGGTACAAGTGCGTCTGTGTGCTGGGGTGGGGGCTGGGGAGAGGCTGGGGTTTGGGACTAGACTTTCCCCACCTGGTCCTTTTCCCAGAGCTGATGTAGCTGGCCACTGTCGATGGCGAACTTGACAAAGTGAAGATCATAGCTCTCAATGCGGAAGTTCAGATCGCCAAACCAGAACACAAGGCTGTTCATGGGTGGGGGGCAGTGGGTCCATGGGGTGCAAGGGATCAATCCAGATCCTTCCTGCACCCCCCCACCCCCACCCCCACCCCCACCCCCACCCCACATCCAACCCGGTGACACTGGCGCTTTTAGAGATGTTGGGTGGCACCAGAGCCTTCAGTCAGCCAAGGAGCAGAGGGGAGTGTGTACAGGGTGGGGGGCGGGTCTGGAGGACATGAGTTTGGGGGTGGAACCCCCTCCGCAAGGCCACGCCCCTCTCACTGAGAGCCCCGCCCCCGCCCCGCCCCTACTCGTGATCCAGGATGCCTTGTGCGCCGGGTCCCTGGAATTGCTGGAGGCTCAGGATGGTTTGAAAGTTGTCCTTGCGCTGCTCGGCCTTGTCCATGTGCGCGGGCAGGTGACAGTTCAGGAAGCAGAGCATGTGCCCGAAGGTCGCCAGGCGCACGCTCACTCCGCCCTTGTTACCCTAAGGTGGCAGGACGGGACAGGTGACTGGCAGGTGGGATACGTGGCAGGGCGGGACAGGTCACGGGCGGAAGATCATCCCTGGGCGGGATGGACAGGGGTGCGTCCTAGGGAAAGTGCCTGAACCCTGGATGGAAAGGGCGGGGAGAGGACGGGGCGTGGCCTGCGCCGGGGGGCGTGGCCGTGGGCGGTGCTTGGGGAGGGGCAGGCTGCAAGGGGTAAAGGGTGCAGTGTGCGTGCGGAGGGGACCTTGCAGGTGCATGGGGGACCGCGGAACGTCTCAAGGGCCACCTGTGGGTCGCATTCCCTCCCGGGGCGCTCCCACGCTCACCCAGTAGCCACCCAGGCCGGTGCGCGTGCAATCGGTCTGTACGTCCCGCAGGAAGGGCAGGTGGTAGTACTTGGCGAACAGCAGAAGGATAACGCCTTGCATCCTCACTGTACTCACCTGCAAGGGCAGGTGACACGGTGCGGGGCGGGGACACAACACATTTGCCTCTCCTGGCCCTTTCCTTTTAGGGGTGCTGGAACTTGAACTTGAACCTGGCGCGATCCCTAGGCCACTGCACGACCCTCCCCCACAAGTCCACTTCCTCTGGTCCCTTAAGGTCTGCTCCTTCATTCTCCTATTTCACAGGCCACCAGTGAGACCCACTGTCCCCTCATGGGGAGTCAGGGCAGAGCTGGGGCCAGGAATCTGGCTCCAGCTTGTGGGAAGGGTGAGAGAGGTCATTACCAGCACGAAATTGAAGGGCCCCAGAGCGTCCATGAAGAGCTCGCTCCACTGGTCGGTGAAGAGAGCATCCTTGAGCCGTTTGTTGATCATGGAGTTCACTTCCTGCAACCTGGGGAGGGGGACGAGGCTGTCATCATATTGGAAGGACATCTGCCATGGGTGAGGGTTCTGGAGGCCCCAGGGGCTTAGGAAGGGGTCCACCCGCCCTGCCTCTCACCCTATGGCGATCATGTCTGCATCGTCACTGTTATCGCCACCTCCAAGGTGGAGGAGGGATGTGACATCGTCAGGGGGCATGGCAGTCCCCACATTCCATGTAACCACAGTGATCCTGGGAACAGAGGTACAGGAGGTAAATCCCGGTGCTGGGTACCACTTCCTCACCCTCCCACAGAGCTCACTGATAAACTGAGGCAGGGTGGGTGTAAGTCCTTAGGAAGATGGGTGGTGGGCTCAACCTCCCACCTACCAGACTCCCTGAGGAGATAGACTGAGGAAGGAGCCAGTTCCCTTCATCAGTTACAATTCATCACCACCCCGGAAGAGCGGCTAGTCTCCAGGCTCAAACCCCAATGACCGAGAGACCCTCACCGGAATCCGGGGTCACTCTTGCAGGTAGGTTGAGCTGACCAAGAGGAGGAGGATGAGGAAGATGTAGGAGGAGAGATGGGGACTGGAGCATCTCGGGCCTGAAGGTTAGGGCTTAGGCTCCTGCCAGGTCCTGTAGGCCCTGTACCCGGGTTGCCAGGCCCTGCACCTTGGGTGGCAGACCCTGGACTCTGGGTGGCAGGCCTGACGAGGGCCACTTCAGGGGCCGGGGATACACAGGAAGAGCGGTTGGGGGAGCGGCTGGGGGAGCGGCTGGGAGACCGGGGTGGCTTGGGCAGAGGTGGGGGTACAGTTTGGCCTGAGGGGGTCCCTGGCCGGAAGGTAGGAGACAAAAGTCCAAGGGAGCGGGTGCCAGGCTCTGGAAGACCAGAGCCCACCTCCAAGGGCAGGGTCTGAGGTGGCCGTGGCAAGACAGGATCCTCAGGTCTGTTACAGGGGGCTTCAGGCCGGGCTCGAAAGGAAGAGGAAAACTGAGGGTCAGGGGAGGTTTGGATCAAGGATGGGGGACTCATAGGACCAGGTGCCTGAGCTGGAGGCTGGAGACACCCTTCGGCAGTGGGGAGAAGGCCGGGGGCTAGGGTGTCTCTCTGTCTAGCTGGTGTCTGTCCCATAGAAGCCGGGGCTGATGTCGTGAATGCTAGAGCCAGGGTCTGCTCCTGAGAGGGTGACAGAACTGGACTGGACACTGGGGAAAGACTGGAGGGGGACTGGAGGGGATGCTCCTGAGAGGCCAGAGCCAGACTCAGGCCTGAGGCTGCCAGCGCTGGCTTAGATCCTATGGAGGTGGGTGACAACTGATTCTGGTCCCTGGAAGTTGGAGACAGACTGGGCCCCAGGGCGGCTGGGGGAGGCCTTGGCACAGCCGAGGCAGACATGACCAGCTGACCCACGGAGGTTGGAGCCAGGCTGGAACTGTGCTGGGCAGGAGTTCTCTTCTGTCCTCCGGGGGTAGACGGTGGAGTCAGGATGGGTCGGGGAGATGATAGAGCCAGCTCTGGATCATCTGAGGGAGGTGACATAGCTGCTCTTGGCCCCACGGGTGACAGAGCAAACCTTGGTTCTGACGGTCTTGGGGCTGTGTTCTTTGCTGGAGGCTGAAAATTTGAGTCCACCTTGAAGAGGGCAAGTCAATGACTCAGAGTGACCCTAACTAGGGGGGTGGAACCTCGACTCCCACATGGACTCCAGCACAGACCCCATCTAGCTGAGAAAGGCACATCTTTACCAAGAGAGTTCTTCCTATTATCTAACTCAAACCATTCTGCTGCAGGTCAGTTTCTTTCTTGGAGGAAAAAGGACAGAAAACCCTGTCCTCTCCACTACAAACTACATCCCAAACTCCTTGCCCCGCTCTGTCATCAACTCCCTGCATCCAGAGGCAAGAACTGCTGGGCACCAGTGGCTCACGCCTGTAATTCCAGCTACTAGGGAGCCTGAGGTAGGGAGGATCGAGGCTTGAGGCCAGACTGGGCAAAAAGTTCCTGAGACCCCCCCATCTCCAAAATAACCAGAGCAAAGAGGACTGGAGGTGTGGCTCAAGCAGTAGAGCATCTGCTTTGCAAGAGCAAAGCCCTGAGTTCAAATCTCAGTCCCACGAAAAAAGAAAAAGGGCGCAGAAGCAAGATTTGGGGAATGAGGCTGGCCATGTAGATTCCCAGCCCAGTGCTGTGTAACTCTAGGCAAGCACCTCTCTCTGCCCAGGGCCTCAGTTTCCCTGTCTGTAGAACAAAAGGGCTGGGAGAAGGGTCCTTGATCACACCATGTCCTGAGGTATCATTTATTCGAATTCCACAGAGCGCTGTGCAATCAGTCCACCCCCGCCAAGTGTCACAGCTCTCTGTGTCCGGGCTGTGCTCTCTTACCCCACCACCCTCTCCCCCACCTGTGAGGACAGCAAGCAGGTCCCTTTTATGTCTGGCAAGCCGGGCCAGCAGCAGAAAATCTTCAGGGATCTGCTTCCCCACCCCATCCATCCTGTATCATGAAGCCAGGATAAAGTGTCTTTTGGCAGGGAGGACAGAAGAAGGTTTATATTCACCCTAGGGTGGACCATCCGTGCCTCCAGAGATGCAGCTCTGTCTCTGCCCCATGTCCTTCTCGGTTCAGAGAACCTGAAACTCCACCTTCCTGCCCCAAACTCAGTTCTTTGAGACTGCATTCTGGACAACCTCCTGGGCTCCAAGTGTCTCACTGTGTGTGTCCCCTCCTCCCCAAGCACCACACCGCCTCCAGAACTAACAACTTAAGACATCCCAGATGTCACAGTTCTAGTCTTCAGACACAAACCCCCTCATTTTGCATTGGCTCAGAAAACACAAGCAACTTGCCCAAGGTCACACAGCAAAGCCAGAGAACAACTGACGCCCCATGCAGGGCTCTTCAGGGCTCTTCTGGGGACTCTTGGAGATGGCTGACTCCATCTCTCTCTCTGGGCATCCCATCACTGCCCCTTAACCCCCAGGATGACCTCCTGTTTGTCCCTGCTTGGTGGGTATAGGGGAGTGCCAGCTCTTTAGCCAGGGGCACCAGGGTGCCTGCAGTGTGTGTGGGGGTGTGAGAGCAGGGATCAGAAATAGAGGGCCAGGTTTGAAGGGGTCTTACCTTGGAGGACATCCCAGTTTTAGAAACCACATGGGGTGCAGGTGAGGGGCCCAGGCCAGCCCGGGTCCCTGGTCTCCTGCTGCCACCGCTGCTCTGGCCCTCCATGTCTGCAGCCCCCAGCAGCCCGGCTCCCTTGGGCTCCAGCTCCAGCAACTCAGCTCCCGGGAACCAGTGATGTCACCAGCCGTTTCAACCTGCTGAGAATTTAAAGGTACAGGCACAATTCTCAGCCAGGAGGTGGCCAGGACGAGGTGGCTTGCCCTATGGGAGCCCTTCTAGTTGCTGCTGGGGCTGGAATAGCCAAGGAGAGGGAGGAGTGTCCATCAGCCTAGCCCAGGTCCTAACTGGAGAAGGTCCTCTGTCTGTTCCCACCCTCTATCCAGGAAGCCTGGCCAGCCCTGGCTTCAGGGAGGGGCACAGATACACCTGCCGATAAGATAGGGACAGGTGGTTCTGAGGTCAGAGCCCTCTCCAGGGCCTCAGAGACACCTGAGTCCCTGCTCTGATCCACTGACCTTCCTGACTCCAAGCTAGCTCGGGCTTTGCTTTGGCCCCCACCCTTGCCCCATTTTCAGGTCTTGCTGTCACCCCCTCCATTTCCTCCCCCCTTCCACCTCCTGCCTGGCTCCATTCTTCCCATTCCAGAAGCAGACAGCCAGGCTCCAGCCACTCTCCCATCTTAGCCTCAGCAGCAGCTCCTTCTCTTCTGCGGACACCTCTTGCCCTCAGATGTCCCCACACCAGGCCTGTATCACCCCCCCACAGCTTTCCTCTGTCCAGCACTCACTGGGTGTGGTTTGGGAGGCCACTTGCTCAAGGTCACCTGGGGAACTAGGACAATCTGAGTTTCAGGGAAGGAAACTCAGTGATCCAAGTTAGGCAGGAGGTAAATTGGAGGTGTGGGGGAAGGAAGTGGGGTGGAGAAGAGTCCAGTACTGGGGGGAACAGACTTGGCAGGAAGGTCAAGGTGAGAGCTGCAGGGGCCCAGTCTGCAACAGGCCTAGAGGAATGTCTGCTGATTGAACAAATGAATGAATGAATGAATGTGTTAGAAGTGTGAGTGAGTGATGAGAGTCAGACCTGGACATGGATGCCTGTGGGCTGTTTCTGCCTCCAGCCCCTGAAATCCAATAACTAGATTGCTTAATTCAGTTCGGATAGAAAATGGTCAGACTTCTGGACCTCTGCGTCTTCTTTGGGATCCCCCATGTGAAGGTCACGTGGACAGATGCCTCCTGCTCCTCTCCTGCCTCCTCGGGACTGTCTCTGGGTCTAGTTTGCATTTCCCAGCTAGCATCTTTGTGAGACTGAACATTCCAGGGACAAAGACTCAGGCCAGGCCCAGCACTGGTGGCTCACGCCTATAATCCTAGCTACTTTTGAGGCTGAAGTTGAGGATTGAGGTCCAAGGCCAGTCTGGGCAAATAGTTCTCGTGACCCCATCTCCAAAATAACCAGAGCAAAATGGACTGGAGGTGACGCTCGAGCGGTAGGGCACCTGCCTAGCAGTATGAAGCCCTGAGTTCAAATCCCAGTTCCAGCCCCCAAGAAAAAAGACTCAGATCGTATTAGGGTCATATTAGAGTGCTGGGGTAGACAGGTCTTTGGACGGTGATGGTGGAGATTGTGATGGGGGTGTCTAGTCATGGGTGTGAGGTCGGTGATGACAGAAGTGGGGGTACTGACACTGATGTGATCCAGGTGGAGAGGTAGCGTGGGAAAAGTGGGAGGAGATGCTGATGGCGGGGTGGGGGTGACAACAAAGGCACAGGGGATGGTGGAGGTAGTGGCCTGAAGGTAGAGTGACGCCTGGTGGCCAGGGGCCTGGTGGAAGAGGTGGGGGTGGAGTTGGCCGTGAAGGTGGGGGTGGCAGTAAGTGACAATGTGAGAGTGGACTTGATGGTGGTGCTCAGATCACCAGAGAGGGAAGGAAAATTTGAACGGCCCGGTCCTCTGACTCCCTTTATACGAATGAGGAAACAGGCACCCAAGGGTGCCAGCTCCTGATGCAACCCTGTGAAACCTCTGGGACCAATCCTAGGCTGGAACCGGGACAGCAATGCTCTTTGAAAGCCACGCAAATGTCGTGCAAATGAGCGTGCAGAGGGCTCCTGGGCCCCAGGGGGACAGCGGAGAATTTCTCAGCATCTTTGTTCCTGACCTCTGACCTGCAGTGGGGGACTTTAATTCTGGCCCTGCCACTGCCACTTACCTGGAGAGGTCACTGAGATGCCTAATTTGCATAAGGGAGATAAAAAATTGGTAAATATCTCCTCCGTTTGCTGGGAAAACTAAGCAAGATGATGCATATGAGGTGCTTGGCATAGAGGTGGTACAAGCAAAGACAGCTTTCAGTGCTGTCACCATTGTCACCATCGTCACCATCACCGTCATCATCCACCCATTTGGTGGATGCTGAAACTGAGGCCTGGAGTGGTTGTGTTCCGGGAAGGGGAAGGGGGTGGCATGGGGAGGGCCCCTGCTGAGAGCACAGCGGGTGGGAGCTATATTTGTGCTCTTGCTGTGATGACTAAGGAGGTTGATAACAGGATCTTGGTCTCAGGGCGGCAGGCTGGGGGCAGCTGCCAGGGAGAACCGCCCCCCTGGAGACGGCTGCTGTCTCTGGAGGCCCCCTCCTGGCTCCCTCCCTCCGCTCACTCTGCAGGGTGGGAGTGAGGATGCAAGGAGGCAGAGGGTACTTGGTCACCCAGGCCTTTCCCCGGGTGCTCCTCAGACTGTTCAGGTCAGTGACACTTTGCACAGTTCCTCTGTGAGCCTGGTCACAAGTCTTCCGTTGGATACAGGAAGAAAGGTGGCCCAGTAGAGCACAAAGCATGGATGCTGTTTTGAGGGAGCTAGTGGGAAAATTCTCCCCCCACAGAAGGGGTGACCCTAGAACCCCAGCTTAGGGGGACAATCCAGGAGGCCCTGGGAGTCAGAGAGAATGGCAGATGTCAAGTGCTGGGGTGTGCATTGTTCTGGCTGAGAAAGGATGCAAAATTTGGCCCTGTGCCCTCCCAGCCTTTTGGCTCCAACTCAACCCATCCTGAGCTGGGAAGGGAGAGAAATTTCCTTTTTCCTTCCTCACTCCTGCCAGGGGCACCTGAGATGGTGATGTTACAGCAAGCTCTGCTTCCTTTTCTTTCCCTGGTCACCCCGGTCTACCATGAAGGTCATGCCCTGAGAAATGTCCAGAAAATGTATAGAGCGTGTCATCCTGTTACATGACAGGATGAATGGAAAAGAGCACACACACACAAAAAAGCATTTCTTTCAAGACCTCACACGGAGGTTTCAAGTGCCATATGTTGTGTCACCGGCCCCTTTCCCACCCTCTGGGGCAGGCAGTCATCCTCGCCTGCCGTGCTCCCACTCTGGAGCTGTGACTTTCCCAAGGTCACACAGCTGGGGCTGAGCTCAGGCCTCTGTCCTCCCTCTCCTCAGCTCCCCCTCCTCCTAGGCAGCCCAGCACCCGCTGTCAGCTGCTCTGAACTGAGTGGCTATTTTTATTCTGGTGCAAGGGGACCTCAAGCAGCAGAGCCATGTAGGTTAGAAGATGCTAACAGGCAAGGGGATGCTTGCTGTGGGTACCTGCTGCTAAGCTGGCCTGGGGACTCTCATTTCTTATAGACTGACCTCTCCTGGGCTTCCATGTCTCCAAAAACTTCTCCATTGGACCCCAGAACACAGCAGAGAGCTAGAATAAGCCCTGATCCCACTTCCAGCTTGAACCCTAATCTTGTTATTGACTGAGCCTTGATCTCATGTCAAGACTGAGCCTCTTCTCCAGCTGTAGACTGGGCTCTGATCATCACCTTAGAATTGAACCTGGACTCTAATCACATACTGAACCCTGATCTAAGCCTAATGAAAGACTGATACAAACTTGAGATCTTGATTCTGGACTCAAACTAAGCCCTGATCCTAGCCTAAGACTGAGCCCTAATCACAGACTGATCTCTAACCCCAGTTCAGATTAATGCTTGTTTTAGATTGACCCCTGGCTCTGGTGGAAGATTAACTCTGATCTTGGTCACAAACTGAGCCCTGAGTTTAATCATTTACTAAACCCTGAACTCAGGCTGATTTCTGACTCTGAGCCATGCAAATTCTGCTTATTCTAGTCATACCCTGAGCCCTGACCTTAAACCCTGAATCCGATCAAAATCTGAGCCCTGAACTTAAGTCATTGACTGAGCCATGACTCTGGTCACACACTGAGCTTTAATCCTTGTCACAGATTGAAGACTAAGTGCAATCATTGCCTCAGCCCTGACTCCATGCTGCTCGAACTCATTTCTAAATCCTCTGATTTTTGTTTTGTTTGTTTGTTCAATTGTTTTCAGACCTGGTTTCGCTATGTAGCCTAAGCTGGCCTCAAACTTGTGATCCTCCTGCCTGAGTGCTAGAAATGCAAGTACTTGTCATTGGCTCTTGCAAACTGACCTGCTTTTTCTTTTCTTTTTTTTTTTTGGTGGGACTAAGGATTTGAATTCAGGGCTTTGCACTTGCAAAGCAGGAGCTCTACCTCTTGAGCCTCACCTCCAGTCCATTTTGCTCTGGTTATTTTGGAGATGAGGTCTCAAGACCTATTTGCCCATGCTGGCCTTAAGCCGTGATCTTCCCGATCTCAGCCTCCCCAGTAGCTGGGATTACAGGTGTGAGCCACCATGCCTGGCTTCTTCACAGACTAACTCCCAGTCCTAGCCCCACCTAAGGAAGGTTGCTGGCCGAGAAAACATGCTGCTCACTAAGGGCATATGGATTAAGAGCAGAGATCTGTCCTGGGAGGTCTTGGGCCTACCAGGCTGCTGATGACAGAACGTTCCTGATACTGTTCTGCCCACTGTCTCCATGGCTGTTCCACTGGCTGGCTGGTCAGCCCTCAGCAGCCCAAGCGATGGTCCCTACAGGCCACAGTGTCCAGGTTAATGCAATGAGAGTGGTTTGGTGGCCTCTGTCCAGCAAACAACAAGGGACCCCGGGGTATAAACCACAGGCTCTGTGAGGCACTGGGGGGTCCTTGCTGGGATATATAGGGGTTTGGGTAGGGGGAACCGATTGCATATGTTCCATTGTTTTGTAAACGAGGTTTATTATTTGTGCATAGCTAATATCTACTTTTTGTAGAAAATACAGAGACTGTGTAAAGGAGAAAAATAATTCACCAATTATCTCATGCAGCAAGAGATGGCCATTTTTACTTTGTGGATTTTTTTTTCCTTTTAGCTTTCTTTGGGGGTGGAAAGATTGAACTCATCAGGACCTTGACCTTGCTAGGCGGGGGCTCTATCACTTGAGCCCCACCCCCAGCCCCTATTGCTTTAGTTATTTTTCAGAGAAGGGCTCATGTTTTTGCTGTATCCTGCTGCCTGGCTGGGATTACAGACATACACCACCATGCCTTGGCTTAAACCTGCTTTCAGCAGGGAGGTCATGCTAACTCTTTTTGCCCAGGCTGGCCTCGAACTGAGATTCTTCTCGTCTTCACATCCTGAGAAGTTGGGAATTACAGGTGTGAGACCCCAGACTCGGCCGCCCACCTCCTTTTTTAACAGGAACTGGAACATGATTGGCTCTGCCCGTGCCCTGGCTACGGCTTCAATTGAGGAATGGGCTTCAGTTGGTGAAGGAGACGACCAATATTGTGCCACATGGCTTCGACATGAGGGGACTGGTGAGATAAAGGAGATGTTTGCTGGGGATTTGGAAAAGAAAACATTTTTTTCTCCTGACAAGTTTGCAAAAAAAAAAAAAAAGACTACCCTTCTATTAGACATGGCTGAGGATGCCTGTGACTTCATTAGCTACCTACGATCTTCATTCAGCCATTTTTTTTGGGTGGGGCTGGGATTTGAACTCAGGACTTCACCCTTGTAGAGCAGGTGCTCTACCACTGGAGGCACACCCCCAGTCTATTTTGCTTGGGTTATTTTGGAGCTGGGATCCTGTGAACTATTTGCCCAGGTTGTCCTCAAATTGCAGTCATCCTGATCTCAGCCTCCCAAGTAGCTGGGATTACAGGCGTGAGCCACCGGTGCCTGACTCATTCAGTCAATCCTGACAGGGGGTCGATCATATGGGTCAGCCGACGCTATGAAAAGTAGAATGGAGGGAGACCAGGTTTTGGTTACTAAATTACTGGATCAAACCTTACTTGACAGTCACAGTCTATTGGGATTTTAAGAAATTATTTGCAAGGCTGGTGGAGTGGCTCAGGTGGTGGAGTGCTTGCCTGCCTAGCAAGCAAGTGGCGTTTAGTTTAACCCCCAGTACTGCCAAAGTACTGCCAAAAACAAAACGAAAAGAAATTATTTGAGCCAGCAGATTGCCTTGAGCAAGTGTGTGATTTGCAGTACAAAGCATCACAATTCCCAACTGACGTTACATTGCTGTTTTATCACCTTGTTCTTTTTCTGGTAGCATTGGGATTTGAACTCAAGGCTTCACGCTTGCAAAGCTAGCATTTTACTGCTTGAGCCACACCTCCAGTCCATTCTGCTCGGGTTAATTAGGAAATGGGGGATCTCATGAATTATTTTCCTGGGCTGGTTTTGAACCTTGACCCTTCCAAATCTCAGCCTCTGGAGCAGTTAGGATTACAGGTGTGAGCTACTGGTGCCCAGCTGCAAAATCCAATTTTTTTTTGTAGCGGTACTGGGACTTGAACTCAGGGCCTCACACTTGCTAGGCAGGCACTCTACCACTTGAGCCACTCTGCCAGTCCTAAAATCCAATTTTTGATATACATTTTTTTAATGGAGGAAGATGTCCAGGAAGGCAACAACACTTGTGATCTATGAGAATCACAGTGCAGCCTTGGCTCGGTGTCGAGAAGGATTCTGTAGATTTATTGGGTTTGAAGTTTCTTTTTCTTTTGATTTCTTTTTATTCTTGGCAGCACTGGGGTTTGAACTCAGAGCCTTGCACTTGCTAGGCAGGTGCTCTACCACTTGAGTCACTCTGCCAGCCCTGCAGATTTATTGGGAAACAGCACAGAGAACTCCTATCTGCCAGGGATTGGCTCTAGGACCCAATTTATAAAATGGCTGCGTGTGTCCTCCCAGGTACCTTAAACCACCTCTAGGTAACTTATAATAAACGCTATGTAGACAGCTCTTATACTATATTGGTTGGAAAAAGGACAAGAAAAAAGTGCACGTGTTCCGTACATATGCAGATTTTATTCTCTAAATATTTTCAACTTGATCTTGGTTGAATCTACAGTTGTGACAAAGAGCTGCCTATTTCTTGTGTCTTCCCTGATGGAGTCAGATAACAAGATTTAGTTATCTTTGGTCTGGGGAGATGAGCACGGGAATGTTTTGAACTTCACAACTTAATCTATTTCACCTTTTTTTTTTGAGGGGGCGAGCATAGAGCTGAGGTTTGAACGCAGGGCTTTGTGCTTGCAAAGCAGGTGCTCTGTTTGAGACACACACAAACTTCCTTTGGTGGGGAGAGATGGAGTCTTGCAAACCATTTGTCAGGGCTGGCCTCCATTCAAGATCCTCCTGATCTCAGCCTCCCAAGTAGCTAGGATTACAGGAGTGAGCCCCCAGCGTCCAGGTCTGTTTCATCTTTCTGAGCCTGTGTTTTCATCTGCAAAAAGGAGTTCATGGGGCTTTGATGAGTGAGTTGATAAGGAGTTTTATGTATATTATTAACTTTCTTTAGCAAAGCTTTATTCAATACTTTTATTATAATTATTCATTTTTAAATTTATTAGCCTGTTATAAATTGTACTGGGAGTACACTGTGACATTTACAAAAGTGTTTCCAGTACATCTTGGTTAGATTTATCCCCTCCATCTTTTTCCTTTCTCCTCCCTCCTCCCCCCGACTTTCACTATTAATTTTTATTTCCCCTTCCCCCCACAGAATAGGTCATCTTCCTGTCACCACCATGTGGGGGATGGAAATCTTGATCGCAATTGCATCCAAACACGTGAAATGTACAAACAAGGATCTCCCAGGCTTCAGTTTCCCTGTCTTAGAAAGTTCTGACCCAGACACCTTGGTGTCCATCTGCGTCCCGCCTGCACCCCCTGGTGGCGTGAGGTGACGCTGCCCGGTCACATCCTGTGGGAGGATTCACTCCCTCAGTCGGCAGGAGCAGGGACATTTTGGGGACCCGGAAAGTAAAGGTGCGAGGATCAGCGAGAAGCTGGGTCAGCACACGTGGAGCTGGCGGGAGGGGGGCGTGGCTTATTGAGGGGCGTGGTCTTTGGTGGGCGTGGTCCGCGGCGGTGGGGCGGGGCTTCCGGCAGGGGCGGGGCCAGCCTGCGGGCCCAGACGTGGCGCAGCGGCCGGGGCGGTTTCGCCTCCAGCTTGCGGATCATCCTCTGCCGGGTACCGATGAGCCTCCTGCTGCTGCCGCCGCCACTGCTGCTGCTTCTCGCAGCAATTGTGGCTCCAGCCACTGCCGCCACCACCTACCGGCCTGACTGGAACCGACTTCAAGGCCTGGCCCGGGCTCGGGTGGAGGTGAGAGCTCCCACGCCAACCTCACCCCTCCCCCACCCTGCCCCCCCCACCCCCGGGCCCCCGTACTTTGGGCCTCTGCAGCATCAGACCCTTATATGGCCCAGAAACACCCCGATCCCCGAATCCCCTTCCTTCCCTCTCCGATGAATCCCGCACCATCCTTCCCGCTGCCCCCAGCTCATGATGCTCTGGCTCCAGTGAGCAAGTCCGAGACACCGACATTGCGGCCTGGCACCCCGAACCCTTGCTTTGCTCCCCATCTGGTCAGACAGCAGGCCCCTGGACACCTTGATCCCCTAACTCTTCTCCAGTCTACATGCTCCCAAACTTGCCCTGGGGAGTCCAACCTGCCTTCCCCATCTCTCCACTTTTTCCTGGAATTCCGGTTCTGGAGTCTCTCTTCCTTCTCCTGGGGGAGGGAAGACTTTCTGGGAGCCTACTGTCACAGTCCAGGAGCCAGAGAAAGGAACTGGGAACTTGGTTACCAACACTTAGTTCACAGCAATCCCCGACTCTCCCCAGGCAGGAAATTGCCCTCCTAAGCCTGTCTTGTGAAGTGACTTGGACCATCACAGCCTCTCTCTGGGCCTTAGGGTTTTTTTTTTTTTTTTCTTCAATACTGGGATTTGAACTCAGGACTTGCACCTTGAACCACTTCACTAGCCCTTTTTTTGTGACTTTTTTTTCTTGAGATATGGTCTCATAAACTTCCCCCCTGCCCACCGGCTGGCTTCAAACCTCCATCCTCCTGTTCTCTGCCTCTCAAGTAGCTAGGATTACAGGCGTGAGCCACTGGTGCCTAACTTGGGCTTTAGTTTTCTGAGAAGAGAGGGTAGAATAAAGGAGGCCTGGAGAGGTTGGCTGGTCCTGGGGTGCTCTCAGGGAATGTCAGGAGGGACCCTGCCATCCTCCCAAGTGAGGGAAGCAGGCAGATGGTCTGTAGGACTGGGGTGCAGGTGGCTGGCAAAGCCAGCCAGCTCTCCATGGGGTTGGGCAGGGACCAGATGGCAGGTGCCTTTAATGGGGGACCCCATCTGGAGTAGTACTGCGCTGTTTTCTTCTGGTCTGCCTTATCCCCTGAGGTTTCAGGATCCAAAGACCTGGCCTAGGTCTCTATTACCTGAAAGTAGCAAAGCCATCATGTCTGTCTCCTGGGCATAGGGAGTCAACCATAAATAGGGTGTTCAGGCAGGAGCCCCAGGGCTGACAAGCTCCCTGTGGGTCTCTGCTCTTGGACCTCTTTTCCCTGGTGTCTCTAGTCCTGAGTTTTCCCACCTGTACCCAGTATCTCCTGCCCGCAAGGGACTCTACCTCTTTCACACCTTGGGACCTGCTCTTCCAGGGATAATGCACAGCCTCACTCAACTCAGGGATGAGGTCTTGGGAGTGTGGTTGGGGTCAGATGTGACAGACCCCTGATTTACCCCTTTTATTCCCCCCCCCCAGACCTGTGGAGGATGACAGCTAAACCGCCTGAAGGAGGTGAGTTTGAAGGAGGGATCCTTGGCTCTTCCCCCCACACCTCTTAAGGAGTGGGCAACTTGTTTTCAGTGATGACAGGCTGGGGGTCAGGAGCCTGGGCCTAACTTGCTGTATGACCTTAGTGGCTCTCTGTGGAAGGGTCATTTTTTTCTGATGTTCTGATTCCTCCCCAGGTGAAGGCCTTCGTCACTCAGGACATCCCACTCTAGTATCCTTCTGTTCTGGGGATGGGAAGATGGGGAGGGTACCTGAAGAATTTCCTTCCCCTTAACTGTGAAAAGATGGCACATGAAGCCGGGCGCTGGTGGCTCACGCCTATAATCTGGGCTACCCAAGAGGCAGAGATCAGGAGGATTATGGTTCAAAGCCATCCCTGGACAATATCTCGAAAAAAACCCATCACACAAAAAAAGGGCTGGTGGAGTGGCTCAAGGCATAGGCCCTGAGTTCAAGCCCCAGAGTTCAAGCACATGGTTTTCCTCTGACAAGTAGAACTGATTACTGTGGACTGTCCAGAGGAGTCCGAGGTGGTGTCCAAACTGGGGAGGCGAGAGAGACTGACTAATAGAAAGGCCTTTTGGTTATTTAGAACCCAGGGCACAGAATATGCACTCAGCAAAGGAGGCATTGCTTTCCCATCAGAAGCCCCCCGAGTCCCCCACCCCCTTCTGCCCACCGTCACCCCCCTTAACGCCCCCCTGCAGCCACAACCTGGTGATGAAACACCTCCCTGGGGCCGACCCGGAGCTCGTGCTGTTGGACCGGCGCTATGAGGAACTGGAGGTGAGGCGGCCTTGGGAGGCGGGCCGGGGGCGGGGCTAGGGGCGGGGCCCGCCGCGCTGACCACGCCCCCTCGCCGCAGCGCATCCCGCTTAGCGCGATGACCCGCGATGAGATCAACGCGCTGGTGCAGGAGCTCGGCTTCTACCGCAAGGTGGCGCCCGACGCGCGGGTGCCCCCCGAATACCTGTGGGCGCCCGCCAAGCCCCCCGAGGCGGCTTCGGACCGCGCGGACCTGTAGATCCGGAGCCTCGGCGAGCTGGGGCGAACCTGCCTGAGCCCCGGAGACCGAATGACGCGCTCAGCATCCCGGGACTCCTCCCTTGCTGAGGGCCGACGCCGGGTCCCCGAGCCAGCAGGAATGGGATGGGGGGGGTGTCCTCCCTGCCACCCTCCACCCTTATTCCCCTCCCCCAGCTCCACTAAATCCTTCCGCCTTCACCGAGGCTCCCCTCCTTCTTTGCTGCGGGAAGCCGGACACCCCCGGAGACCTCGCATCCCTGGCTGCAGGAGTTGGGGACCTTCCTGGGGCAATCAAAAGAGGCAGAGAGGAGTCAAGATCGTTGAAAACCAATAATTTATCAAAAGGCTGCGTGTGGGGGCGGGGAGGGTGTCGCGACGACGCGGCAGCGGTGGGCGCGCAGGAGGCTGACGGTGCCGGGGTGGCGGCGGCGGCCGGCGGCGTGGGCGGTGCGGGGCGGCGGGCTAGACGTTCTTGCCGCGCAGGCGCAGCTCGTGGCGCCGCAGGTGGTTGTAGAGCGACTGCACGTAGGTGAAGACGCACTTGGGGTCTGGCTTCTTGCCCATGACCATCATGTCCTCCACCTCCACCAGGGGTACGCAGTCCACCAGCATCCTGCGGGGAAGGGGCGGAGTGGGGATTGTCAGCGGCAGCCCCCCTCTTGCGGCGCCCCTGTACCCCGAGATCTTTGCATCGCGACATCGTCCACCCTGCTCAGCGATTGCAGGGAAAGCCTTCCAGCAAGGCAGGACGGCCCGGCCCCAGTAGCCCAAGCCTGGGGCAGGCAGTGGAGGAGCCTGGGGTGGGGGAACAGAGCTGTGTCCCGCCAATCGGGCAGGCTCTGGGGCTGACCCTCCGCCCGGGGAAGGTCCTGGCTTTAGTCCCAGCCCACGTTCTTTCTGCAGGGCTGTCTCCTGCTCACCCTCGCTGGCACACACCAGTTGGTAGTGGCCTCTCAGCTGGGCCAGCGCACCCCATGGCCAGAGTCAGGGCTCAGCCCACCAGCTCCTGCCCCTGTTCCTCTGGGCCCCTGAACATTATCTGCCTGACCTGGTACTTCCTGCCGGGAGGTCCTGGAACCCTGGCCCTTCCCCCAGTGGCAGCCTTGGTGCTGGAAACAGGGAGGGCATGTGTACGGGGAGTGGTTTTTTTTTTTTTCTTCTTCCGCACTGGGGTTTGAAACCAGGACCTACACCTTGAGCCATCCTACCAGCCCTTTTTTGGGAATGTTTTTTTGAGATAGGGTCTCGCAAACCATTAGCCCGGGCTGGCCTCGAACTATTATCTTCCTGATCTCTGCCTCCTGAGTAGCTAGGATTACAGCCAGCGACTGGCTGGGGAGCATTTTTTTTTTTTTTAAACCCCTACCGCCTGCCTTGGGTAAAGCAGGGGAGGCAGATGAGGGGGCCACCCAGTACCAGCTGGACCATCCTTTTAGAGTGCAAGCTACACTTTACAGATGGGGAAACTAAGTCACAGAGCAGAAAAGCTTGTTTTAAACCTCACAGCTCAATAGGTGCCAGGCTGAGAGCTGATGGGACCCAGGCCCCCCAACCTTGGGTGTTGGCATTTGCCTGGACCCTCCAGTTCTCTACCATGGGAACCTTTTCTCCCAACTCCGGGGTGACTAGTTGTGGCTGCTATGAAGCTGACAGCCCAAAGAGCAAAGCTGGAATCTGCTCTCTGGCTCTATTTTCCTTCCTCTCTCACAGCAACACCTCCTTGTTTCTTGAGTGTATGTAGTCCAGACTGGCTATCCTCCTGTCTCCACCTCCTGAGGGCTGGATTACAGGTGTGTGCCACCATGCCTGCCTACAAGACCTGCCTTCTCTCTGCACTCTCTTGCCTGTCATGCCTGGCACGAGGCATGCACTCCGTGTTGAATGAGTGTGCTTTGGCAGGGATGGGAAGAGCAGGGGTTACAGTATTTCCTGTTCCCAAGACATGGGAGAGCCCAAGACCACTTCCCATCTTGCAACTTGGTCAAACTCAAGACTGTTAGTAGGGCTAGGGCCTACACCCAACTTACCTGGACTCTTTCAAGGAAGAAACAAGGGGGCAGAAAACCTCTCTTTCAGCCCCAGTTCTACCTCTGACCATCTGCTCTGTTCTATTCTGTTTCCTTTTTTTTGGAGGCACTGGGATTTGAACTCAGGGTCCCACGCTTAGTAGGCAGGCGCTCTACCACTTGAGCCTGCTGTTCCCTCCTCTTTATAACAATATAGTCATTCCCTACCTCATCTGAGACCTTGAAAACACTTAAGATGAGTGACAGGTGCCTGACATGCCTTTGGGGTCATCCGTGCCCCACACTGGGCTTATCTCCCCAGCTGTACCATGGTGCACAGGCAGCCTCTCTCTGAAGCTTCTTCCAGCTCTGGCTATCTTTCTGGGGTTCCCGGCCTCCCTCCCCCAACCTGAATCTCCCTCTCATTCCTGGTGCCTTCCCTGGAGACCTTATAAAGCCATTGTTTACACTGGGGCACACGGCTCAGGGCTCAGGCTGCCCCAGTGACAGGCCAAACACCAACAACTGCAGCAACAGCACGCTGAGTCACACTTTCCAGCTGGGGCTGCACCAGGCCCCTCTCCCTCCTAAGTCCATATATGACCTGGAGACAGCACTGAATTCATCTTCTTTCACCTGCATCTCTGAGTACACATGTGCATGCGTGGGTGGGCTGCCCTCCACAACAACCCCAGGCCTGGAAGGGCATCTAGCTGGCTCTGTCCCTGACTCATTTACTTTGGGCACTCCTTCTGCTCCTTCTGGGCCTCTTTTCACTTTGGTCTACAAAACAGTGATAGGGCAAGAAAAAGAGTCACCAAGTGAAGAGGTTTTGGTCCCGGTTTCTGGCCCCAGCTCTGATCTAATCCACCACCCCTGGGGACACTCTTGAACTCCAAATTTCTTGTCTGTAATGGTGCAGTTTAGGATCTGATTTCTCTTACTGTGCCCCTGAGGTAAGATGACCAGAGAGGAAAGCCATAGCTGGCTTGGGGAAACTGGATCCTCAGCCAGAAACATTTTTCTGTTGAACTGGCCCTGTCCCCAAACTCCCCACCTTGGAGTAGGACACCACCAAGTCCCATACTACAGGCTTGGGTGACTTCCTGATCCTCCCTCTCCTTTTCCAAACCAGATCCAGCAGGAAGGCTGTCCACTTCTGATGCTGTCTTAGTCACCTAGTTTATCCATCCCAGGCTTCTTCCAAAGATTGTTCTAGAATGCTAACCTGAGTACCCCCATCCCTCCTGTTTGGATAGCTTTTAGGACTCCTGTTGTCCTCAGGGGGACGGAAGGAAGTTCATACTCCTGACAGTGGCCCCTTCCTCCAACCTGACAGCCAGATTCAAGTCCCTCTCCTTCTGGGGTACACCATATCCTTCCTCTCTCTTGTCCCGGGTTCTCTGGACACACTGACCCTTCCGCTTGGAACTCCTTTAGCCTGATTTTCTCGTTCACATCCCAGCTGCCTCTGCAGTTTTTTTTTTTAGATAGCCATGGTGGGCTTGCAGCCCCCACCCCTCCCACACCCTCCTGGTTTCCTCCATCATCGTCCTCCTCAGTACCCACTGATAATGGTTTCACCTGCTAGGCCTTGAACTACCCAGAAGACAGGGCCCTGTCTGCTTCCTCTGGCTTTTACAAGGGTCTCTCTCCCTCCATACTCCCCCATGCCCCCCGGCCCCTCTTTGTGCCAGGATAGCAGATTCTGGTGAAACAGGGCAGGTGGGAGAGTGGCGTTTCTCACCGTGGGGCCTGGAGCAGGGGTTAGGACTTTTTGGTTTTTACCAGCCCCTTCTGGACCAGACAGCGGTAGAACTCCTGGATGTACGTGTACACGCACTTCCAGTCGGGCTCTCGAAGCCGCACCATGTCCTCTGTATCCAGGAGCTGCGGGCAGTCCGCATGGGTCCTGGGGAGGGTAGGGGGGCCGGGAAGGGGCGGGGGGGGGGGACACAGGGCCCAGTGGGGGAAGAGAGGGAAGAGACGGAGAAGAGAGAAGGGAGGAGAACAGAGAGACACACATACACACACACACACACACAGAGACATGAGTTCAGTTACATTGTCGGTGCTGCAGTCTGCCAGCCCCCCGCCCCGCATGCCCCCAACCCCATCGTGGACGTGCTGCTCACTACCCATCACTAACGGTGTGCGATGCAGACAGGGGTGGGGAGGACCAAACCAGTCACAGGTGCAGAGGATTCTTGGGGCAAGCGGGGACGCAGGGTGGGGGGACGATGGAGCTGGCACCGAGGTTGGAGAGGAGGGCTGTGCCCCGGGGATGGGGGGTGAGGGAGGCGTGAGAGGAGGTGGGGAAGGAGGAGGAAGAAGTCTGGAAGGAACCAGAAAGAGGAGAGAGAGGATGAAAGAGATGGAGGAGGGTGCTAGGGTGAGGTGAGCAGAAGAGGCAACGATTCCAAAGTGGACGGCTGGTGGTTTTCTATATAAGCCTCTCTCTGTGCCTATATAGACCGCACGGGCATGGTGCCCGAGCAAGGAGCCTCCTTTTGGAATCTCCAGCCGGGATCCCGTGGGAGCAGGAAGCTCTTGTGACAGTGGGAGGAGCAGGACAGAGAAAGGGAGAAAAGAGGAAGAAGGGGCACAGGGAAGAGGGAGGGGACAGGGACTAGGGCCACCTGGTGGGCTTTGGCCTGGGCTGGTAGGCGGGCCTGCCGCTCCTTCCTTCCGGCGGGCACCTGGCACACTCAGCAGCAGGTGGGCAGGGACAGAGGAGGATGGGGACTCTCTGGGCAAGGGGGTCTCAGCTGCAGACCCAGAATGGGGCTGGCCACTTCTGGGGTGTGTGGGGGCTCTCAGGGCAGCTGAGCCCAGCCGACACCAGCAGGGCCGGGGCCCACACTTACTCAGCAGACGAGAAGGCCACCTCGAAGTTTTGGCGCCGGTTCTGGGGGCTAAGCTGCCCGTAGTCGAAGGCCTCAGGGAAGAAGTTGTGCACCAGGGCACAGAAGGCCATCCCGTCACTCCAGCTGGAGGAGAAGTTCTGGATGTCCACATGCTGTGGGCAGTAAGAGGGACAGGTCAGGATCCAGGGGGGCAACTCCTCCATGCCCACTGGGTTGCTTAGACGCCACGTGTCTTGCTCAAGGCTGCACAGGACATGGGCCTCCGCCAACTCAGAGTGCTCACTCCCACGTCCATGATTTAGGGGCCCAAAGCGACCTTCCCTCATTTACAAAAATGTGCCCAATGCCCCCTCAGTGCTACAAAGACAGAGTGGGGTCTGGCCTTGAACCATACCCACCACCCAAGGGGCCCTCATTAGATATGACCACTTAATCACTGATCCTGGGATAGCACGCATGTCATAATTCCTATTAATTAATTTATAGGCAGGGTCTCACTATGTAGCCCAGGCTGGCCTTGAACTCATGACCCTCCTGTGTCGGCCTTGACAGTGCTGGCATTACAGGTGTGAACCACCACACCTGGTTTAACATACTCTTTTCTTTTTGGATATACTGAGGAGTGAACTCAGGGATCTCTATCCCTGGAGCCACGTCCCCATGTGTCTTCTTTGGGCCTCAGTTTCCCCATCTTAGAGGCGTTCTGCCAGGGCCGAGGTGCCGAGCTGGGGTGTGGGAGGCCACTGGGCGGCTTGGCCCCCGGGGCTCACCTCGTAGCCACGGGTCTTGGCTCGGCACCAGTCCAGCAACATCTGCTTGATGCTGTTGGCGTTGGGGACCCCGAAGCTGGTGGAGCGCTGCACAGCTGTCCGGGGTCCTCCAGGGCTCCTGTGGGAAGGGCGGTGCTGGGTCAGGGTCACAAGGCGACAGGGGGTGCCACCTCAGTGGGCCCACAGTGCGGGCCGGGCCCGCCCTCCACGACCTTCGGACCCTTCCACCTGCCAGAGCCCAGGGCCTCAGCATCTTGGCCCCGCCCACCACCACTCAGGCCCCGCCCACCCTCACTGGGGCCCCGCCCTCCACGACCTTCAGACCCACCTGCCGGAGCCCAGGGCCTCAGGTTCCTGGCCCCGCCCCCCGCCACTGGGGCCCCGCCCCCGCCCTCTGCCACTCACCCCGCGGCCCCCTCCTTCTCCAGCTTCTCAATCATGGCCTTGCGCGCTTGGGACGCGGAGGTCTTGGGCAGACTCTGCGCCTTCATCAGCTCTTTCTTCTTCTCTGCTTGGCGTTTCTCCAGCGCCGCCAGGCTGCCCGGCCGTGGACTGGTTTGGTCCTCCCGGTCGAAGATGCTGGAGGGTGAGGAGGTGGCTGTTAGTCGGAGCAGGACGGCCATCCCTGCCCCTGCTTGCGAGGGAGGGGTCGGTACTGGGTCAAAATGAGGTGGACAGGTCTTCACCACACCCATTCCACTGAGGGCACCAGGAACGGGGGAGCTGGTGGCTCACGCCTGTAATTCCAGCTACTTGGGAGGCTGAGATCGGGAGGATGGAGGTTTGAGGCCAGCTCGAGTAAACAGTTCCTGAGACCTCATCTCCAAAATAACCAGAGCAAAATGGACTGGAGGTGTGGCTCGAGTGGCAGAGCGCCTGCTTTATAAGCACAAAGTCTGGAGTTCAAATCCCAGTTCCACTAAAAAAAAAAAGGGGGGGGGGCGGCCCAAACAATGTATACACATGAGTAAATGTAAAAACGATAAAAAAATTTTAAATTCCCATAAAAACCCAAACAAACAACAATCCCCATAGAGTACACCGAGGCTCAAGTGAATCTTACAATGTATAAAAACGACCAGCATAATAATAATAGTAGTTCGTGTCCCCTGAGGCTTTTCTGTGTGTCATTTCATTTGTTGCCATGTTTGGGAAGAAACTCCATGTCTCCCCCATGCTGGAGGAGCCTCTACCATTAAGCCACACCGCCAGCGTCCCTGTGCCATTTAGACTGCAGGACGGGAGGGAGGGACCCATTCTTCGTTATACTGAAGATGAGGACACTGAGGGCCCTTGCCTAAGATTTCAGAGGACGCGCCAGAGCTGGAACTTGAACATGGGTCTCTGATTCAGTCCCTGGAGCCTCTGGTTCCCTGCTGGATTTTACTCAGTCTCCTTTTTCCTTTCCTTTTATTTATTTATTTTATTTTTGTGGCACTAGGGATTTGACTCAGGACCTCATGCTTGCTAGGTGAGCACTTGGTACCCACTCGCCCCCACCCCCCAAGCCCTTTTGCTTTTAATGTGTTTCAGATGAGGCCTTAACACTTTTTTTTTTCCCCCAGCCAGCCTGCAATTGGGATCCTCTGGGATTACAGGTGTGTGCCGCCACTCCTGGCCCTAGTCCCTGCTTTCTGCCAGTTCCCCCCCATCCTGTGTACCATGGGGCTGTACCCTCCTTCATGAACACTTCGAGTAGTACTCTGTGACCTTGAGGTGGTTTTCAGACATTGGGAAGTGGCAGTGCCAGCAGGCAGCTCAAGGTGGCACACAGCTGTGCGACTCTGGGCAGGTCTCTGGCCTCTCTGAGCATCCACCTCCCCCATGGTGTGGCTGAGGATTAAGTGAGATCACAAAGCAACTAGGAGTGGTCTGACCCACTTTGTCCCTCCTTGACTGTAGGCCTGTCACCTCCTGGCATCTCAGTCTGCCCCTCTGCAGAATGGGTATGCACTGAGGTGCTGACCCCTCTGTGGCCTGGGAGTGGATGCCCGTGCTCACCTGCCCATTTTCTTGGATGAGGAGGAAGAAGAGAAGGTCTTGGTTTGCACTGTGGTACTGCCACTGCCATCTGCAAAAAAAAAAAAAAAAAAGGGAAAGGGAGCAAGGTGAGTGCCTGGGTGGATATCAGGATATGGGAAGAGAGGCTGCCCAGAAGGGATGGTGATAACCACAGGCAGAGACGAGAAAGTCACAGCACAGTTGAAGACCCAGAGAGAGTGCTTGAGGAAGAGGCCAAGGAGGTGACAGGTGGGCACAGGCGGTGTCAGGCAGCCTTACTCTCTGAGCGCCTCACGAAACTCGACTCCATGGTGGTGGTGCGGGCTGTCCGTGTGCCATCATCTGGAGGGGCCAGAGATGAGAGGACAGGTGTGAGAGGCACAGGCGCTCACCCTGAGCCCACCCTGCGCCCTGGGCCCTGCTTGGCTCCTTACTGGAGTGGACAAGCCGCTCGGTCTTGGTAACAGTGCTGACAGTCGAGCCATCAGCTGCCCGTTGGCTGTGCCTTGTGGTGGTCTCTGTGGCCGTGTTGCTTCGGCCCTCCCCTGGCCGGGCCCGTGCCTCCTGCAGCCGCCGTTCTCTCTCCTTGTCCCGCTGGTCTGGGCGGGGAACGCCCCATGGATGCCCAGAAGAGCCACCCAGTGCCCACACAGCACATATGCACAGGCACAAAGGGCACAAAAAGATAGGGTAGACGGCAGCTTGTTAGAAACACTAATGACACAGGGAACAAGGGCCTCTCTAGGGACAGCTGAGGGTGAGGGGACAGCCATAACTTGGCAGAGAGCAGGCTGTGTGTTGGAGGTGAGTGGACTCAGGCAGATGGGTAGGGAAGAAGGAACAGCAGACGTCATCAAGGTATTTGGATCCAAGAAGGAAGTTTCTATGGGAAGGAGCAGCTGAGTCAGGGGGAGTTCTAGTCCCAGGGAGGGAGTAGCTGCCACCCCGAGGAGAAGCTGGGTGAATGCAACAGTCCACCTGGGTGTTTTATGGGGGAGAAGAGCAGCTGGAGGAAGGACTCCCTAGATCCAGGGAAGGAGCGGTTGGAGGTGTCAGAGAAGCGATCTGAGCCACGGAGAGAGAAGTTGAGAGAGAAGCTGGTTAACTGGGTCCCTTATGGGGGAGCGAGGTCAGCAGTGGATCCTGGAGGAAGTGGCCAGCTTCAAAAAGGGAGCGATTGGGAGAAGGAGTCCGAGGGAAAGAATAGCTGTGCCCAAGGAGGAAGTGTCAGAGGGAGGAAGGAGCTGTGTCCAGGAAAGGGGAAGCGGGTAGGGGCACAGGTGGAGGTGGCCATCAGTGGCCCTCAGGGAGAGAGGAGCATCTGGGAGAAGAAGCATCTGGGCTCAAGGAAGGGGCAGTTAGTTGACAGTTCTGAAAGCAGTTGGGAGGGTCTCGGAAGGAGGGGAGAGGAACTAAGGAAGGAGGCGAGGTCATGGCTGGATCTAGGGGAAGCGAAGCTGCACGGGACAGTTGCTGGACTGCACCGTCCACGAGTGGATCCCAGAGGGGGCACCTGGGGCAGGGGAGGCAGCAGCTGGCTGTGGGCAATGGCTGTCTACCTCTCTTCCTTTGTCGGAGCTCGCGGAGTGCGGCCCGGATGAGTTTCCGCTCCTCGAAGTCCGTGGTCTGATCCAGCTGCAGAGAGAGCTGCGTTGCACCCCTGGGGTCTGCCAGTCCCACCCCCTGCCCACCGCAGCCCACCAGATCCGCCATACCATCTTGTCCAGGACGCCTTCATCCTCGATGGCCATCAGCTGCTCGCGGCTCAGAGGGCTCCGTCCCTCTGGTGCTTTGTCCATCCGGGTCTGGTCTGTGCCATTAGCTGCCTCTATGGCCACCGAGGGGGGCTCTGCGGGCTCTGG
This sequence comes from Castor canadensis, assembly GCF_047511655.1. NCBI lineage: Eukaryota > Metazoa > Chordata > Mammalia > Rodentia > Castoridae > Castor > Castor canadensis. The sequence continues at coordinate 3,587,887 of NC_133403.1, read as the reverse complement.
CTCCATCTATGGGAAGGGGAGAGAGAACGGACTTTAAGTGGCATCTGTGTGAAACCCACCATGTCCCCAGTCGACAGAGTACCAGATCCAGTGGCTGCTGGCACAGCCTGGGGAATTACCAGTAGCCGGCCAGCCCACGATGGCCATGCTGGTGCCAGGCTTAGGATATCGGTCTTGTTGTAGGGTTTCTCCCATATCCAGAACCATACGAAGATAGTAGCAATAATAACGGTTTCCATTTATATAAGCACTACGCATTTTCTTTTTCCTTTTTTGCCATACTGGAGTTTGAACTCGGGGCCCAAACCTTGAGCCACTCCACCAGCCCTTTTTTTGTGAAAGATTTCTTTTGAGATAGGGTCTTGTGAACTGTTTGCTCAGGCTGGCTTCGAACTGTGATCCTCCTGATCTTTGCCTCCTGAGTAGCTGGGATTACAGATGTGAGCCACTGCACCCGGCTAAGCACTACAAATTTTCTTGTCCTTATTCAACAGAAGGGAAAAAAACTGAGCTCAGGGTAGCTGACACATTTGTCCACAGTCCCTTTGTAAGTGTGATGCACCCTGGGGTCTGAGCAGAAAGGAGTCTGACTTCTGCACCTGAGATCTTTCTGCTGCTGTGTCCCCAACTCCCTTCTGGGCAGGCCCTGTTCCTGAGGCCTGGGTCCTCAGGCAGCATGCAGCCCACCCTTCCTTGGTCAGGGCCCCGGGACTCTTAACCAGGTGTCTGACTGGGGCTGTCATGAGTCAAGACCTCACAGAGGCTCCCCTCTGTACCACCTTCCCTCCTAGTGCTCCCCACTCCCCACCAGGGCATCTCTCCAGCCCCCGAAGCCGAGGTGAGGCCCCAGCCCAACAATTCAAGCCCCTCCTCTCCTGGCAAGGCCTCTCTGTCAAAGTGAAGGAGAGCCAAAGTGGCAGCTGTTTCAGGGAGGCTGGGCCTGGCTGGGGTGGGGGCACGGGGGTGGGGCTGGGGGCTGGGCCATGCCAGGGGCAGCGGCCACGCACGCCTCAGGGCAAGAGCCTGGCATCCTGCTGCTCCAGGCTTGGAGTACCAGTGCCCTAGTCCCCTGCGCAGACAGGTAAACTGAGGCTCAGAGAAGTTGCCCAGGCAGAAGCAGGGCCTGGCTTGAATAATCCACCCCCTCCCACAGGCTGGGGAACTTACGAGACCGCTGTTGCGGGTGGGCCCGGCCGAGGAGCGGCGGCGGGTGCTGAAGGCAGGTGGATGGGCCACAGGAGTGACAGCACCCTCGGCCGCCTGGAACAGGGCCTCGGGGTCGGCGGCAGCCAGGAGCTGCTCGCTGGGCTCCAGCTCAGGCTCGAGGTCCGGCACAAGTGGGACCCCCAGCCGTAGACTCAGCACCTCCACCTGCCTGCTCAGCGCGTCCAGCCGCCGGTTCAGGGCCACTGTCTCCGCACGCAGCTCATCAGCTGCCTGGGCCACCGGCTCCAAAGTGGCCATGGCTGCATCGGCTGCCTGGGTCACCGCCACCCGGCCTGCCTCAGCCACTGCCCGCAGCTCCTGCAACGCCTGGCTTAACCGTTCCTCGAGGGCTGCAGCCATGTCAGGCCCAGGCCCTGGTACCCCCGGCATAGCGCTTGCTGGGGACTCTTGAGTGGCGTAAATGGTGGGGCGACAGTGGCAGGGGTGCTGCCTATGCTGGCAGTGTCAGAGACTTTGCAGCTGGTCCGAGGGCGAAGGCAAGGGCAGCGGGCCTGCCCCGCCCCTGCCGGCCTCCTAGCCTGCCACCAGCCAGCTGGAGCTGTGGCCCAAATAGAAACCTATTCTGGGCTCCTCTGTGGAGGGGACAATGGGGGAGGGGAGGCCTGCTCAACCAGGCGGACCGCCAGGCCTGGGTCTGGCTCTGGCCCTGAAGCACAGCAAGGTTGTACAGGTTCTGCTGAAGGACTTGAGACCAGGGCCACCTGCCTCACAGGTAGGGAAACTGAGGCAGGGAGCAGCCCCTGTCTAAGACACCGTGTTACATTAGCTCTAAGAATCCGGTCTGGCAGACTTCAGAGTCTGCCCTCTTGCCAAGCTGTAAAGCCTTGAACAGATGGGGGAAATGAAGGCACAGAAAGGTGAGTCTTGGAACCAGGGCTGGAACAAGATAACATCCCCTAGCCTGCCGTGGTGTTCAGATTCAACCCAGAGTTATTGTATAGACACGTCATCTGCTCCCCCCTAGATGGGGAAACTGAGGCAAGTTGGTGGTGCCAGACTTGAATCTTACTCTGGCACCTTCCATCTTCCCCCAAGGGCCACAGCTGCACCCTCCCTTCTGCTACCCCACCCCAATCACTTCGCAGAGGGCAGCTGAGTCCTGCTTTGGTGGAGGAAGTGCACTTTCTTGCCCCCACTCTCTCCCGGTCACCCGTCTGAAGGCCCAATGCTGGCTCTAGCCACCTCACCTCAGCCAAAGTCTCACTCTGTCTCCGGCTCAGCACAGAGGACATTACCTAGGTAGCCGGGTGGCCCACTGGGGATCCCTTCTCACCCAGCTGAGTTCCTGGCCAGGCTATCCTGGACTAGGGAATGAATAATGGAAGGACTTGGCATATTCAGTTCCTGGTGACACCTGCTAGGCAGCTGCCTCACCTGACTGGTGCTCCCTGCCTGTCGGTCCCCATCAATTCCTCTGCCCAACCCCCACGGGGAGGTTGACACAGACACTAATCGCTAATCTCCAGTCTCTTCATGGGCTCGGCTGATCTCGGATGAGCTGCTGGGCTTCTGATGTCCAGGCTGGGGTGGAAGCAGGGCCCTGGGGCTCCACAGGAAGGGCGCAGCAAGCCCCCACCACCCTCTCGGAGCCTCAGTTTTCCCATCTGTTCATTAGGCATGAACCAACCCATTTTGGAACAAGTGGGCAGAGAGAGCTGTAGATACGCCTGGTGGCTGACACGCAAAGGTTCTGTGGGCTGTGGGCAGCCACTTTTTCTTTCTGGGACTCAGTTTCTCTGTGTGTTCAGTAGGGGAGGAGTAGAGCTGAGGAATTCTGCTAGCCCTACACCAGTAAGCACTCACTGAGGCTGGTGGGGTGGGGGAGCTCGCTCACCTTAACGCTGTAGCCTCCTCGGCTACCAGGGGAGGCATGGCTGAAGGTGGTGACATGAGTGACACTGCCCAGCCGGGCCAGGGTCCCAGGGCTGCTGACACGGGCGATAGTGTTTTTATCCTCGCTGTTGGTGCTGAGGAGGGTGGGGGATGTCTGCATCCCTAGTGTCAGTTCTGGGTGAGGAGAAGAGCTGCTGTCAGGATCGCGGGTAAGGAAGGTGCTAGCCAAGGTCAATGGCACCCTCATCCCCAGCACACACCCTTTCAGGCTCCCTGAGCCCTGGGGCAGCACCTGTCCCATGCACAGAGCTGGGCAGTGTAAGCATTCACCCCCAGCAGGGGGGAGCGGCGGGGAGGCCTACCTGCCCGCTGGTTGCCTGAGGGCAGCAGTACCCGGCCCGTGGAGGCCTGGCCACGGCCATGCTTGATTTCAATGGTGAATGTGGTCTTCATATTGCCCCCTGGCTCTGCAGTGCCGACAGGCACAGGCAGCGGGGCACTGGGCTCCTCTGAGCAGGCCCTGGGCCCCCCTGCACTGTTTTCAAGGGACCTGGCAGCCAAGCCCCGCCCCCCGGGGCCCTCCTCTTGGGTGCAGCTCTGAAGCTGGGCCAGGGGCTGAGTCGTTCCTCTTTGCTCCTTGCTGAACCCGGAGGAGGTGTCACTGGGGCCCCGAGAGGAGGAGCTGCTGGAGGAGGAGGCAGGGGTGGTGCTGATGACGGAGGGGCCCAGGAGCCTTGTGGGGGTCTGGGATGCGAGGGCTGCCCGGGGTGGCCCATCCTGGAGCCTGGCAGCCATAGGAGAATCAGACGTGAACTTGCGGACACGGTCTCGCACGGAGCCAGCCCTCTGGAACGGGGAAGGTCCACTGGCACGGGGGGTGGACTCTAGGAGGGACAGGAGGGCCGTCAGGGCCTGGGTGGGACAAGGACTGCCCAGAGTCTGGGGCTGGTAAGAACAGACAGTACCTTGATTCTGGGCTGGCTGTCGGGGGCTGAGCACGGACAGGGAGCGTTGGCAAGGCTGGGGCCCAGTCAGGTCTGGCAGGTTGGGGAGGGGATGGTAGCGATAAAGAATGAGAAAGGAAGGGGTGATGGGGGGGGGATCCATTTATCATTTCCTCTCCTCCATAGCCCCCAACCTCCCCCTGCTCAGGCCTGCTCATTAAGTCGCATCTCTCCTACAGGTTCCTTCCCCTCCCACGAGGACCCCAGTGTGACATGGGCTCTCCTAGGGGCCAGGACAAAGCTTGGGCAGGTCCTTCCTGGCGATGGGGATACAGGACAGCCCCCGTGGCCAGTACTGCCCATGGATCCGGCTGAGAGATGGGTGCACTCCCTTATTGGGGAGAAGAATGTGCCTGAGGCCTTTGCCTTTCAAGGCTGCAGGGAGGCCTCTGGCCATGGGTGACAGGGGTGGGCCTGGCCGGGGGCGGGAACATCACAGGGGCAGTGGTGGGGGAGTGTCCAGAACTGCCTGGACCCAAGCAAACTGGAGCTGTCCAGGCACCACGGCCCTTTCTGCAGGCAGGCAAGAGGAAGTTGGGGCAGGGGAAGGCAAACCCTTACCTGCTTTCTTGGTGTTGGAGAGGCCTCTGGTGGTGCCCTGGGTAGCAGGAGGGTCTGTGGGGCCAGACAGGAGCTGCAGGGACACACAGCATAAGCAGGGCTGACTTCCAGACTGAGGCACTCACATGCCTAGCATCCAAGACCCCTCTCAAACTCACCTTGACCACTTGCTCCTCAGTGCTGGGGGGTACCGGCAACCCTGGAGGCTCAGGGCTGGGGGCCTCCGGGGTGCTGGGAGCTGGCTCAGGGCTGCCCGGGGCCTCAGCAGCAGGACACTGGGCCCCAGCAGGCTCTGGTGGAGGCTCAGGAGAAGCAGTGGTAGGTGAATCGTCGGGTGAGGCAGGCGAGCTGGCTGTGTCTTCAGGTGGGGCCGTCAGCACGAGTGTCACTGTGCTCACATCCTGGCTGGTGTCCTCGGGAGATGGAGTTGGCACTGGGACCTCTGTCAACTGCTCCTGCTCCTTGTGCTCTGGCACCTGTGGGAAACCCATAAGATGTACCCAAGGCTTCCCCGACCTTGAGTGCTACTCCCACCCAGGGAGGACCAGTGCATGCAAACAAGGCAGGGGGCCAGGCCTGGCTTCCCTGTGGGCACACCTGCATAAGCAGGTGGCAGTCCCCAATCCCCAATCCCCACTCCCCAGTCTCTCAGCACTGCCTAGCCAAAGAGAGCCCAGAGAGGCCCAGATGGCAATGGCTGGGGATGGCAGGAGACCTGCTGGGGACCCTTGGAGCAGAGGCCTGGCTCTGGCCTTAGCCTGGTTAATCGGGGAGTAGCTGTGTCCTGCCAGGACTCCTAGCGACCTCTGCTGGCCACTTGGGGAAACTGCATGGCGTGACTTCTAGTGCTCCACCAGCCAGCTGGGGCCTCATGCAAAGGTGAGGTGAGCTAAGGTAAGGATGCAGGTTGTCTGGAGGTGAGGGGCCTGGAGAAGGGTTTAAGTGGTCAGACGAGCACTTCCGGGAGATCCCTCTGGCTGCTGAGTGGGAGGCTGGATGGCAAGGGTGGGGGTAGGAAGTAGGAGAGGAGGCGGGAAAAGTGGGAAAGGGGCAGGACCTTGGCGGATGGCTTTGAGGGGAAAGCCTGAGTGGAAACGGAGTCTGGAGTGGAGCTATCAGTGGGCACAGGCCTGAGAAAGAGAAAGAGCTCCAGTGTCTCTTAAACGTGGGCTGCGATCCCCGCTGTGCCCCTGGCACCTGTGGGCTCTGGGCCACCGTCCCGGCACACCACGCTCCTTACCTCACACCGGTCCAGCCTGTGTGCTGCCCGCACCTTGTTGTCCTCTCCGGAGTCACCGTTGGCACGCCCACTGCGCAACCTCCCAGCTACGGTGGCAGCTGAAAGGGCAGGGGCAAGTGTCAGGAGAGTGGCTGGGAGGTGCTGGAGGCAGAGCAAGGCAGCTGTGGGGCCAGGACAGGACACCTACCCTCAATCTCCTGTGCCCGGACCCGACGGATGGCAGCTCGGATCAGCTTGCGCTCCTCGTACTCACCGGCGCTCCTCAGCTGTGGGTAGGAGGCAGACAGAGGGAGGCTGGGCTATGGAGTCCAGGTCTTCACCTGCCCTGCCCCCATCCCCTGCCCTGGCCTGGGCCTCACCAGAGTGGTCAACTCCTCCACGTCATTCATGGACTCCAGCCGCCCCGCCAACCGTGCCAGGGCTGCCCGCTGCTCGGCTTGTCGCTGCTGAGAACTGGGGAGACATTCTGACTGTGACCACCACTGGCGTGGAGGGTGAGGGCTCAAGGTAGGAGCTGTTGCGGGGTACCCGGAACCAGAGCTCCCTATGCGTGTCTGTGCAGACACTCTGGTTGCACACTGATCCGTGTACACCCCTGGACATGGGTGCCACACCCCAGACTCGCTGTCCACAGCCTGTGAGCACGATCAGCACTTGTTCCTATACCCACAGACCTCCCCATTTATTCCACACACTGCCAGGGCACACGGTGGGCGCACACACACCTGCGCCCACACCTGCGATGCACGAGCTGAGCCCCGGCACGCGCCTCCCCCCCACCCCCCAACTGCACGACCGACTCTCTGTCACTCACTGCAGCCAGTTCTCCTTGTGATCCTGCCGCTCTGCACGGAAGCGTTTGGATGCCAGCGCTTCCTCCTCTCGCTCCAGCTCCTGCCGCTGCAGTTCCCGGATGGCGGAGCGGATCCGCCGCCGCTCTGCCAGGTCGGCTGTGACCTCTAGCTGCAAGGCAGGCGGGGGCGAGGGGCAAGTCATTTCGGCAATCAAGGGTGGAGGGCTGGCACCAGCTGCCCACTGATCTGCCTGGGGCACAATGAGTGGCCTGTCTTTACTGCCTCTGCCCCAAGGCCTTCACGTGCCTGCCCACCCACTCAGGGTCTAAGGAGAGACCCAGATCATGGTGCCAGGGACCCTGGAGGGCCTGGTGTGCATTGTGGTTCACGGAGCAGCTTCTGTGAGTGGGCTGCCAGCAACCACCCACCCGTGTGGGTGCCTAGTAGCCAGGCACTCCTTCCTGCCCTTCATCAACCCCGAAAGGAGCCACTGACAAGGGTCCCTGGAGCCAGGCACTGTGGCTCCTATCTGTAATCTTAGCTCCTCAGGAGGCAGAGATCAGGAGGATGGCGGTTCCAAGCTAGCCCCGGCAAATAGTCTGCGAGACCCTGTCTCAGAAGGAACCATCACAAAAAAGGGTGGTGGAGTGGATTGAGGTGTAGCTCCTGAGTTCAAACCCCAGGACCGCCAAAGGAAAAAGAAAAAAGAAAGAAAAAGGTCCCTAGAGAGGGAAGGGTGACTTGGGTCGCTAAGTTCTCCAGTAAACAAGGGGGACTCCAATGATCTAGTGCCAAAGCACCACAGCTTTGCTGGGGGTTTGGGGATGACAGATGGGGAAACTGAGGTAGGGGCAGAGGCTCACAAGTCCTAGCTCCCTGCCTGGATGGGGACTTTTCTCCCCCCCCGCATTGCCCTTGGCCTAGCACTAGCTACCACTAGATGACTCCGAGTGGGGGGGCCAGTTCCCCAGAGAGAGAAGGCGGCTGGCCCCGTGGCTACCCAGAGCCCTAGAGAGGGTATCCACAGGTGACAGGATCTCTGACCGGCTTTTCAGTCCCATGGTCACTGGGGATTTGGGGGTGGCTGGTGTAACAAGGTCCAGAAAAGAGCAACTTCCCTGGGCTGACTCAGCCAATCCTGGTAAACAAAACCCCCGCCCCCAGGATCCTCTGTAGCTCCAGCGGGAGGACTGGCCCAGGGCCCCCAGGAAGGCAGTAGCTAAACTAGGCCTCCGGTGTGGGTCTGATAGCCAGATGGGAACAAGTAAAAGCAGGGTGACTTCCTTGTCTCCACCCCACCAAATCATTCAGGGGTAGAGTCAAGGAGCCATCTATCCTCTCTCTTCCTTTTCAGCCTTCCCCTCCACCGCTATTCCTTCCTGTTCAGTGGGGGAGCTGGATGGTGGGGGGTAGGTAGAGATACATAAGTTTCAGCACCGAGTATGGGCTGGCCCAATTTAGCCATGGGCCAATTTGATCTGGTCTGAAGAGAGTGGAGGGAGCTTTGGGGGACAATGCTCTCCGGCCACAACATTCTTGAGAAGCTATGGGAAGGTCCCCTGAAGCCCAGGCCAGAAACTCCAGCTGGTCCTAGCCCTACCTGGGTAGTCTGGGGCATAGCCTTTAATCTCTTGGCGTCTTCATTTTCTTATGTGCTACAGGGAACAGTGGCCTCCATCCCGGGGCAGGGATGGGGGAGTGACAGGATGTACTGTAGATACAACAAACATCCCCCACCAGTCAGGGGGAGGGAGACAGAGGCCAGGACAAATAGGAAAGGTGGTATGCTAAGCCTTCACTTCTCCTCATCTGCAAAACCCCTGTATACAGAGTCGTTCCCACCTGACAGAAGAGGAGAGAGAGACCCACGGAGAAGTGATTTGCTCATGGTCAAATGACCAGAGGCAGGATTTGAACCCAGGTCTCTGACTCCAGGGCCTGTCCTAGACTGAAGATGGCTGTGATGCTGGGGTCTGTTTGTTATGGCGGGGAACCCTGAAGAGCCTCGTGCCGTGTTGGGGAGCCCTCTGACCTGGTCTACAGAAGCCAGAGCCTAAGGGAACCTAGTACAGCAAAAGGAAGAATGAGACTCAACTCCCCAGCACACTTTAAGATGGGGGACCCAGGGAACAGTTGGTCCGGCCTGCCCTATGCAAAGAATAGAGTCCTGAGGTACAATGAGTACCGTGTACCCATTGCCAGTCCCCTGGGATCGGGAGACAGGGTCCTTGCCTCTGCAAAAAACCCTGAGGTGTTAACTTGCCAATGCTGCAATCTCTGGGAACCTCAGTGTCTCCATCCAGAAATGGGGAGCCTCCTTCTGATCCCCCCAAGTGGGTGGGGCGGGGCTGAGGAGGAATGGGCCTCATTCCACTGGTCACCCCCTGGAATGACCCTTTCCTTCAGGCCTGCAGGGAAAGGTCGGCCAAAGTGTCCCTGCTGTGTGTCCTGCTGTCTGTGTGTCCCCACCCTCTCCGGCACCACCTCTGTGTGTGGAAGGGGGTGTGGGACGGAGGGAAGGAAGTACAAAGGGCCTTTGTCCACCAGGGGGAAGGGGAAGGGGACTGGGCGGTTTCCTAAACAGCCTAGTGAAATTCTCCCGGGAGGAAAGAAGGTGCTTCCTCCTCCTGGGGGGCTGGGAGGGGACGGATCTCCGGTACTTTCTGCTGTCGCGGCTGGGGACATGAGGCAGGCCCAGCATCTCTGTGGGCTTCAGTCTCCCCACCTGCACCAAAGGTGACCGTGCAGGCGGTCGCTCAATCCCGGGACCCCAGTTGCCGGCGGGGGACCCGCAGGCAGTGCAGCGATGCCTCGCTAGGGGGCGCTCAAGGGTCGCGGGGTCCGCCCACGCCTCTGCCACCCAGCCGCGGGGCGGGGACAGCCAGACAGGAAGCCCCCGCCGCCGCCTGCTTTATGTCCCCATCCGCAGAGGGACCTCAGCTGCTTTTCCAGGTCACCCAGATGGAGTGCTGGAGCTCGAACTCCAGCTCAGGAGCAGAGGTGGCGGGAGCTCAGGCATGACGGCCGGGGGCACGCGGCGTGCATGTCCCCAGGCGCCCCGGTCCCGCGCAGCCCACCGCCCCGTCCTCAGGAATGTGCGGGAGCCGAGGCCGGAAGCAGCTGCCCGGGTCCCCGCGTCGGAGGGGGCGCGGGGCGGGCGGATCGGGCCCAGCTTTCCCTTATAAGGCCCGGCCCCGCAGGGAGGAGCCCGGCTCGGGACGCCCCCGCTCCTGCCACGAGGCGGGCGGGAGCGATCGGGTGGGGTGGAGGACCGGGCCTCCGGGGAGGAAAGGCTTTGGTGGTCCCGATGACCAGGGCTGGGGTCTCCTTTGGCCTTTCCCAGGAAGGGGATCCGGGGAGGGGTCAGAGATGGGCTGATTTAAAATCACCACTCCAGTTTCTTCCCTGAAATCCTTTCCCACGCCCCAAAACTCTTGGGAGAGTGGGACCTGGTGTGTGTGTGTTGGGGGGGCGGCAGCTGGAGAACCCCGAACCTCACTGTGGACCCCTGCGGGGGATGCCGGGAGACCTGGCCTGGCTTTGGCTCTGGTTCCCCCATTAGGTCTCTGACTTCTAGAAGGGAGGTGGAGCTGTCTGGTGCACCTTTGGAAACCCACCCCTGTCCCCTCCAGGCTGCATAGAGCCGGCAGTGGCATATACTCAGAGAGTTTGATCCCAGGACACACAGGCCAGGTACCTTGGGCTAGTCATGGCCGGGTGGCAGGGCTAAGGGGTGGCTCCAGCTTCTGCCTCTAGGGGAGAGGTATGGCTGCAGAGTGGGTCACTTGTCTTCTCCTGGGGAAAGTAAATCTTTAATTTTCTCCTCTGGACAAGGGTCAGGGGCTATGGGCAGTGGGGTTCTGGTTCCTGGCCTTGCTGGTGAGCACTTCCTTCCCGGCACAACCTCTCTGTGCATGGGGAGGAAGAGCGGGGTAGAAAGAAGCTGGGAGAAGAGGATGGAATACACCGATCCTGCCTGCCTGCTCCCCAAGATCTGGCCCATACCTTGTTCCACCCGTTTGCCAACCCAAGGACCTAGATTTAGGGTTCACACATTTCCTCCTCATTTTAGACTGTCTTTCTTAAATGTGCTCTTTCAACCTTGAGTTTCCCAGGACCCTTGGTGCCCCATGGCCCCCTCTGAGGTTTGGATGCTGGCACAGTTTCTCCCTGGGTGCTTTTGGGCAGGTAATTTCATCTGAGTGGCAGTGTCCTGGCTCTTGGAGTTGCTGTGAACATTCTGTGAGATGGTGCACCCAGCCCCCAGCCTACCCCCTGCAGGGCCCTGGCATTGCTGCTAACCTTATCACTGGGCTAGCTTCCAAGGGTGGGCACTGTCCGGGTAGTTGTTGGGGAGAGGCAAGTCCTGCCTCCCCACACCTGTGGCTGCACATGGGCGAGTCCTCAGCAGTTACTGTTTAAACAGGTGGTGGCAGTGGAGGGGGCGGGGTGGAGCTGGGAGGGACCATACCTCAGCATCTGGTATGGACAGGCACATGCCAAAGGGGCCTCTGTATCAGCCAGGTGGAACTGGCCTGGCCCTGTTCCCCTGATCCTTCCTTCAGACCGCTTCCCCAACACCTCTTCTTGTCAGCTTACTGGTCCTGCCTCTCTGGCCTGGCTTGCCCATTCACAGTGGGGTGATGGAGGGGGAACTTACCATTTTCCGGAGGGCCCCCTCGTCCAGTCCAGCTAAGGCCTCGTCTGCCATCTTGCCGGCTGCTAGCTCTGCCGTCACCTCCAGTGCCTGTGGCAACTGATATACCAGCTCAGGGAATTCTGCAGGATACAGATATGAGTTAAGGGCTGCTGGCACTTCCAGAAGCCACAGGCATGTGGACTCTGTGCCTCCGTTTCTCTCTTTAACCCAACAACATCTCATTCTGTGAGGTGGTTCCTGGTTGGGATTTGTCTATCTCCGGTCCTGGAGTTCCCTGGAAAACTCACCAATTCAAAAGTAGGTGTCCCTGTCCTAGCCTTGCCAGCTTGGCTGTCAGTCTGTTCTGTGGTCTAGGCTGGCATCCTGTGTAAGCCTCAAACAGGGACATGGATTGAAAAGTGGGACCCATTGAGGCCAACCCAAGCTGTGCTCACCACCAGGGGGTGCACGCCAGTCTCCACAGTTTCCTGCCCCACCCACCCAAACTCAGGGCCTGCCCAGCACTCATCCACTCCCAGTCCACACACTCAGCCTTTGCTATGGGCAGCCACTCTTACCCCCCCAGGTATGGGAGCTACCTATGTCTATCAGTTCTTGAAGGCAGCTCCCTGTGCACACCCTCTTCTCCCTCCTCCCCTGTCTCTGTGCCAACTGTCCTGATCTCCTGAAACCAGGTGTGCAGACACCCAGCTCCTTCTGCCAGTTCACACACTTGGAATTCATTTCCAAGTGGAAGGGCCGTCAGAAGCTGACCCGCCCAATTGTAGGGATCAGAAGGACCAGGGATTTGTCACAGGAGAAGGAAGATTCCAAAGACTCAAAGGGCAGGAAGGACTCTAATAAAAATCTCAGTCACTTCCCCCTTTTGAAGCCCCCTTTCAAAGTGTCCCCAAGAGAACAGGACACTTCCTCTTGTCCCATTACTGTCCATCAAAGTGGACCATAAATCCCAGCCCAGTGTGTCACAGGAGCTCTCTCCTTCCTCTTGTTATCCCCAATGTCTTAGAAAGTACATGGTGACTGAAATGGCCTCAGGATCTCCCCCCCCCCACCCCACACACACTTGATTCATCCGTCAGTCATCCCTTCCCTCTCCAAATAGTCACTTGGCGAGTCACTCATCTGGCAAATGAGGCTGGGGGAGTCCCAACCCACACAGTTGAAGTTTGCCCTGCTGCGTCTGTTCAAATGACCCCTTGCTTCTCCCATCCTGGTAGACTCAGATGGGTGTCAACTTCTCAGCCCCTTTCTGTTAGGGTCCTGGCCTCTTGTCTCCTTACTTTGTTTGGGATAATCGCCCTCTCAACAATGTCATTTCAGTGGTCGCCAGCCTTAGGTTCTGTGGACATTCGGTGCTTCCTCCTGTTTTCTGAGGGGCAGGGGTTGCTATTGCTTAACCTAGGACACCCAGGAACCTTCAGGGATTCCTGCCACTACCCTTTTCCACCCCCCCACCCCCCAGTCTTATGGCTCCCTGCGACATAATCTGGGGTCCCTGAGATTGTGAGGGATGTCTGGGGTCGGAGGGAGCTTCCTGAAGGTATGTGCCCCCATACACTAAGCGTCCCTGGGGGTCGTGGAACCTCTTGGAGGTCCGTGGGTGTCCTCCCCCAGGGTTTCAGAACCTTAGCGCTCCCGTGATGGGGTGGATGCTTCCAGGTCTGGGAGTTCCAGAACCCCTGTTCAGATATCCAGGTTCCATCCCCCGCTGGACCCGTTGGAGGGGTGGTCCTAAGTGTAGCCCCGAGGTCCGCACACCCACCTCTCAATCCGGCTTGCCCGTCCGGCGCGGGTCGGGTTAGCTAGCCCCGATCGATGGTGTAGAGACGGTCGGGCGGGAGGCGCCGCGACCTGGGATCCCAGGGCCGCTCAGCAACCGTCCCCTGGACTCTGGTAGAGCCGCCTGTCCAGCCGCGCCAGGAGCCTCGCTCGTCCTGCCCCGCCCCGCCCCGCCCCGCCGCCCCAGCCAATCCCCGGCTGGGTCCCGCCCATCCCGGTGTCCTATTGGAGGATTTCAATTTGACGGCCACGCCTCGGAGAAAACCCCGCCTCCCATGGGCCGGGCATGTTGGGTATTGTAGTCTTAGCGCTGCTGCTGCTGCTGCTGCTTCTGCGGAGTCTTTGGCGGGTCGGGTGGGCGTCGGCAGGTTGGATGCAGAACTCTATGGCAAAGTCAAGGAGGGTGTCCCAAGCCGGGATTAGTGGCTTGGGGACGTTTGAGTCCCAGAGCTGTCAGGATAGCTCCTCCCCGCCCTCCTCTTTGTTCCTGGGACCACGTCCCCTCCCTCGACTCCACCCACTCCTGGCGTCAGTGCTCCCTCTCCGCGGTTGCCCCGGGCCGCCTTCGCGACACCTGGTCTGGCCATTTAACAGCTGGGACTAAGTGACTAGCAGCACTTTGATCCTGTGTTGTATTTGCCTGGGACCATGTGAGACGAGCAGGATCGATCACAATGCGCGCCTTCCCCAGACCGCACACGTTTGCACAGACTCAGCCACAACCCTAACCCTAACCCTAGCCCTAACCCCAACCCCAAACCCAACCTCAACTCTAACCCTAACCCCAACTCTGACCCCAACCCCAACCCTAACCCAACACAGCCCTCACCTAGCATCCCTCTCCCTCCAAACCCTGCAGGGTCTGCCCTGTGCCTTTTGGATCTCTGGCGTCTTAAACAGAATACGAACTCCAAATGCTCATTCAACAAATGGGGCTGGGGGAGGGGAACTGAGGCCCAACATTTTCAAGACCCAGCAAGAAATCAGCCAGGGGACACAAGAAATCAGATCCACTAGGGAAGGTCACTTAGGTATCCTGTGCTAGGGGTCCTGGAAACGCCCACAGGTCTCCATGGAGATCAAAGAGGGGTGGAACCCGCCTACGGGTCTCCATGGTTACCAAAGGGCCAATGGAGTCTGGAATCCTGCCTGGCAAATGAAAAGTAGAAAAATACAATTCATTTATTTTGCACTTTCTGTGTGTCAGGCCTACAGTGCCCATAATTAAATGATCCCCGAATTATTGTCCCATTCTACAGACGAGGACAAAAGGCCATAGGGAGTGGAGCTGTGGTTCACAGCCCCTTCCGAGTGTAGAGTTTGGAGCTGTGCTTCTAACCACAATAATGTGGGATTTCGAGGAGGTGGTTCCTGTTGGGATCCTCTGTGACCTTCCCACACTCTTATTTTTTTTTTTTTTTTATTTTGGTGGTGATGGGGTTTGAACTCAGGACCTCACACTTGCTAGGCAGGAGCTCTACCACTTGAGTCATTCCACCAGCCCTGTTTTGTGATTTTTTTTTTTTTTTTCAAAACAGGGTCTTACGAACTATTTGCTAGGTTTGGCTTTGAACCATGCTCCTCGTGATCTCAGCCTCCCGAGTAGACAGGATTACAAGAATGAACCACAGGCTTCTAACACACTTCTGAGAGGCCTGTTGTCCACTCTGAGACTCTTTCCCATGGGTCTCTTTCCATCCCCACATTCTTAAAAGGTGTCCAGTTTCACGCATTGGAAACCCAAGGTCCAGAGAAGGAAGCAACCTGCAGGACACATGGGAGGGGAGGGGTAACAGAGCCCAGTTTGGAGAACATAGTTCAACGTCCTAGGCCTCTGTACCTGGTCTAAGTGCCCTCTTAATCTCCAGAAGGAGAGTGGGTGCCCTCCAAGGCCACCTCTGTTGTACTGCAAACCTCGTGCACCTTGTTGGGACCATCTGGGACACATCTAGACCGCCTGGGGTTCTCAGGGCCTGATCCACCAATGGCGCCAGTGAAAAAGCTGTCCTCACAGGGCCTGGGAGGAATTTTACAGGTGAGTGCCTCCTTGCTGCACCTAATGTCTCGCCCTGAGGCTCGTTCACTCCTGGCTGTACTTCCTCAGGGATTTGTGGGTCTCACCCTGGAGTCAAGCCTGTAGGGCCCAGGTCCTCCTACAGACTTAGCTGCCCACCTTTTTCTCTTCCTCCTTTCCAGGGGTGGTGCCAGGAGAGGGGGTGACTGGTGATGGCAGTGATCTACAGATCGAAAGGCAGCCCAGTTACCAGTACTGAGAAAGGCTAGAGCCACAGCCCAGGAAAGGGTAAACATCCCAAGAGGAGGTTCCTGATATCTGCCCAGCACCTGTTGCATGTCTGCCAACTATTGCATTCTGACTACTGCGAGATAGGTAGTCTATACAGACAAGGAAATTCAAGTTCAGGGAGGTGAAGACACCTGAGTCAGTAATGACACCCAAACAGTGAAATTTGCCCAAAGCCAAAGCCCCTTCTTTCTACCTTGCTGCCTCTAGAATGGGGGAAAATCCTGGAAGGCTTCTTAGAAGAGGTGATGTGTAAACTGATCCTTGAAAAAGAGTGCAAAGAAACTTTACCCACCTACCCCGCCTCCCCCACCCTCACCCAGAGAAGAAGGGAAAAGGCATAAAGACATTTTTGGCAGAGGAACTTTGTGAAGAAAGTCTGGGAGTGGAACAAAGGAGGCGAAAGGACTGTGGATGGAGCAGGAAATGGAGGTGATTCTATCTGAGAAGAGCCCTGAATATCAAGTGAGCAGGGTGAATGAGTCTTGAGGGTACCCTGGAAGGCCTGGGCCTCCAGCTGCCCATCTAGAAAAAGAAAGGATTGGACTGGTCAGCTGCAGGCTGTCCTAGAGCAAAACACCGTAACAGGAACGGTTCCAGTTCTTCCAGATTCCATCCGGACTGGCAGAGTGGGGTTTATCTGGGGCAGCTCCGGGGCCAAGGGTAATGTTTTGCTCCAGAGCCCAAGTTCAAGTGTGTGGTGATGGATCCCTGAGTCACTTGGTTCCCCTCCCTGGAGTCAGGGTCCAAGAGACAAGAAGGGTGATGGGTCGTAACCCTGGCTGTGCCCGTGAGGCCTGTTCCGAGCCTCAGTTTCCCTATCTGATTAATGGAAGGGATGTGCTGTGGGCTCCTTATCCCCCTCTGCTAAGCCTGGACTATAGAAAATCCCAAGACTTTCAAAGACCCCCATCTTGTGCCTGTACGGCCAGGCGAGGCCAGGACCTTGGGCTCAGGAGGGACCCCTGGAGGAGGCCAGGCAGTAGGAGGGTTGGGAGGTGAGATGTACGTTGGAGCGGGGCCTGTGGAAGTTGGGGTGTGGTTCCTGGACTCTGGAAGTTTAGAGCAATTACTTGTAGGGAGGACCAAAGAACAAAAGGCGGGAAGGGAGGAAGAGAAACAGAACGACAAGGACCTTGTAAGGGAACAGTCAGGCTACAGAGGTCCCTAGAGGGGAATTGGTTGTTTTTTTTTTTTTTTTTTTGCCCCAGTACTGGGAATTGAACTCATGGCCTTGAACTTGCTAAGGCAAATGCTCTACCATTGGAACCACGCTCCCAATCTTTTTGCTTTTAGGTTATTTTTCAGATAGGGTCTCGTGCTTTTGCCCAGGCCCAGCCTCTGCGTGGATTCTTCTACCCACGTAGCTGGGACTACAGGCGCACAGCACCATGCCTGACTGAGAACTGGTTCTTGTTGTTATTGTCTAGATCCAAGGGTTATGACCTTCCTCCTGGGCACAGAACTTGGGGCTCCCAAGGTCGCAGTCAGAAGATCGAGGAGGATTGAGGACCTGTTTCTCAAACCAGTTTGGCAAGGCCATCACCTCCATAACGCCATCCAGCTTCTCTGGGCATCAGAGCCACACAAACTTCCGGTCTCAGAGGAGGGAAGGGGCCCTGACGTGCCCACCAGGCATCAATTGACTCCAGGATAACAGCCTCATAAACAAGGGGAGGCCTCTGAATGGGCCAGCCTGGACCTCTTAGGACTTCTAAGGGATCCCTGGTGCCTGGGGTGGGGGTGTCTAGGTTCATGGTGGGGGCACTGTGCAATTGTCACCTGGTTTCCAGTCACCCTTTGTGATCTTTGTGGTCGTTTTATCTGGTGCCCCAGATCCCGGCTTTCCAATTCCCTGTCTCTTCCTTGGGGCCTGGGGCACCCAGATATGGAAAAACAATAATAACTGGCACATGTTGAGTGCCTACTGTATACCATTCAATCACTTTTATTTACCTATTTATTTTGGCAGTACTGGGATTTGAACTCAGGGCCTCATGCTTTCAAGGCAGGCACTCTACCACTTGAGCCACTCCACCAGCTCTCCATTCAGCCCTTCACCACAGCCCTATGAAGTAGATGCTAAGATTATATCTGTTTTCAGATAAACAAACCAAGGTTCAGAGAGGGGAACTCCCAGGCCTGTACAGTGTCTCACGCCTGTAATCCTAGCTATTCGGGAGGCAGAAATCAGGAGGATTGAGGTTCAAAGCCAGCCTGGGCAAATAGTTTGCAAGACCCTCTCTCAAAAATACCCATCTCAAAAAAGGGCTGGTGGAGTGGCTCAAGGTTTAGGCCCTGAATTCAAACCCCAGTACTGCTCCCCACCACCCCTCCAAAAAAAAGGCATGCCTCCAGCAGGTGGAGGCCCCTTTGCAGGCTGCAGAGGACAGCGTCTGACTCTGAGCCCCTGTGCGGGCCTGGCCTCCCTGGGCCGGGCAGAAAGTGCTGAGGCTGCAGAAGGGGTTGCAAACCTTCCCAGAGGAGGCGGCCACGATGGGAGGGAGCGCTGAGCACCAGCCTCAGAGCCAAGTGTAGACGTGGCTGCTGCTGGACCAGCTGCAGGCGGGGTGGGGCCCAAACCCTCACCCAGCCTCCCAGCCACATTCCCAGTGAGTCGCCCGCCTGCCAGGCCCGGCCCTGTCCGCCCTTCTCACTCCCCATCTGGATTTGCGATGAGGACACTCAGCCTAATAATAGCCAGAGGCAATGATTGGAGCCACAGCTGGGGGTGCTCACCCTGGCCTCCACCTCAATAATAATAGAAAACGCTAATGAATATCAAGTTCAGTGCCAGGCACTGGGCTAAAGCCCTGTTGATTCCACCCCAATAGTGATGGATGGGGGAAAGAGGCGCGTTGAATTAAGTAGGTTGACCCTGTTGGCAATATGAGTTTGTCAGCCTGTCATTGCCGAGTACACACGATGTCCCTTCTGAGCTTGGTGCTAAGCATTTCTCATGGATCGGCCCATGGATTTCCCCACAGCATTGTGAGGCAGGTCCTAACCTATGATGAGGAAAAAAAATGTCAGGTGCAGTGGTTCGTGCCTGTAATCTCAGCCACTCGGGAGGTGGAGGATCATCCTCTGAGGCTGGTCCAGGCAAAAGCATGAGGCCCGATCCCAAAAATAAAAGCAGAAGGACTGGAGGTGTGGCTCAAGTGGTAGAGCGCCTGCCTAGCAAGCGTGAGGTCCTGAGTTCAAATCCCAGTACCACCAAAAACTTAAAAAGCTTAGCTCAGATTCTGGTATAGGAAATGGAGATCAGCTTAATGTGAACCACCTAGAAGTTACGCTGTCTCTGATCTTACCTGGCTAGGGTAAATCCATTTGTGGTGGGGGGTTATCATGTTTGGGGGCATATCCCGGCCCTTTTTCTTATCTCTTGTGGTGGAAATGGTTTTATTTATTTGGTTGTAGAGTTTTCACTCAACAAACCTTTATAAGCACAAAGCCCCAAACACCTGTGCCTGGGTGGCTGACAGAGGTCTGAAATACCTTCATTATTGCTTCCTCTAGACTAAAGCTTGGTTCTATAAAATGTGTCTCTGAAATTGTTCTCCTGCTGGGAAGAGGGTCTGGACCTGACCAGGGCTCGAGCAGATGCGCTGGGTGTGTGGTCTGAGCTTCTTGGAAATTTCCACTCACCCAGAAGAGGAGATCCAAGATGGTCGAGAGATGGCTTCACTTTCTCTCTCCTTTGTTTGACCTGTCATTTTAATTAGAGGTACTGGAACTAGAACCCAGGGCCTTGTGAATGCAGGCGAGTGCTGTTTGCCTTCAACCCTGCCCCAGTCTTTTTGCTTGTCGTTTGTTTTTCAGGCTTACCTGAACCTGGATCGTTCTGTCTCCTCCGCCCGATTAGCTGAGGATGACAGGCTTGTACCACCACACCCGGCCCTAAAGTTTTGTTTTGAATAAGTAATCCTAGGAGGTGACAGGAGGTGTCTCTCAGGAGACAATTATGCTCAGATCTGGAGGATAAAGAGACATTTGCCGAACAAAGAACTTGGAACACCTCCAGGAGCTGATGGAGAACCAATGTGATTGGAGTTTGAAGGGTGAGGAAGGAGTGGGTTTGGAAGAGAACAAAGAGGGGAACATGGGCCAGTTGGGAAGGGCCCCTGTGCACACAGGACTGGCTACAAAATGACATCATGGGGTTCTTTGTTCAAAATTATGAATTTCAAGGTGGTGGCAGCAAAGCGCTAAGCTAAGCATGGGGCCTGTGCATCTGCACGGGTCGCACACCCTTGAAGCTGGCTCTGCCAGTGACCATAGTAAGAAAGAAGGACTTTGTTGCCAGGGCTGCTGGGGCCGATGGGAGGTGTCCGAGCCACAGGTGGTAAGATCTGATTTGCATAAACCTTAGTTGGGGTCCTCACTGCACCACACCTGGATGGTGTGTGCCTCTCTGCACAGGTGGCCTGCTACATTTGCCTTTTCTGCATGCTACCCCCCTGCTCAAGAACCTTCTGTGGCTCCCACTACCTATCAGATTTTGCCCAAATTCCTTAACCAGGCCCTCAATCTGCCTACATTGGATTTAGTTAACTTCACGTCAGCATAGGCTGTGTGCCTAATTCCATAGAGATGATGAACACAGGACACACACCAATTACAGGAGGGCAAGTTAGCACTGGAATCCAGCTCTCCTGAGGTCTGCCCACCCATTCCTGGAGAAGAGTGCCGTTTCCCAATGCTCTTCATACCTCCCGATCTAGCACCTAACCTTCAGCCGTGCACACAGTGGGTGCTCAATGTGTGCCTGTGGTGGATGTTTCTGACTCCCCTGCCTCGCCTCTATTTCTAGGCATTTAACCAAGTCTCACCGCTCCCTAGCTGACAGGCTAGGGCTTGTCCATAGACAATGCTGTGTTTGGCCTCTACAGTATTCATTTTTAAAACTCGTTAAGATGTAAAAAAATCAGGAAATTTCACATGGCAATCCTCATTTTTGTTTCTTTGAGGTCTCAAGCCCGGGTCTGGATCCCCCCAGGGCAGTGGTTCCCAGGGGGCTCCCTCTCTCCCCACCTCCCCACCCCAGTGCCAAGAGAGCTGAATTTGGAACCTAGAAATAAGAGCACGCTAGTTACCACCAAGGACCAATCAGGAGCTGGCCAATCAGATGCATGACTCCTCCTCTTGGGGCGGGGCCATAAGGTGCAAACCCCGCCCCCGGCCTCTGCCAATGGGAGCAATGGGAGTGGGAGGGGTGTTTTGCTACAAGTCTTTTTTTAGTAGAATTTTTTTATTAGGATATATTCATTACACAGGGCGGGGGTTCATAGTGACAATTCCGATTAGATTTATATTGGTCATTATTTTCATCGTCCCCTCTGTCCTTCCCCCTCCCCGCCCACTTAAAGCAATTGCGAGAAGTTTCTTAGCTCTGTTTCAGCTAGGTACATGAAGACCAATCAGCATTCTGGAAGCTGACCAATCAGGTGCGTGACTCCTCCTCTTGGGGGCGGAGCCAGAAGGCGAAGCCCCGCCCCCAGCCTCTGCCAATGGGAGTGGGAGGGGTGTTTTGCTACAAGTTTTTAATGACCCGGGCAGACTTGATGGCTCGCTTCTGAAGCCCCTAGGGCTTCATGGATGTCACAGGGGCCCTGTGACAATCCGTGCTGCTTCCTCCCTCCTTGGCCTTTGCCTGCTTCTCTACCTGATTGGTAAATCCGGTCTCAACTCCAATGTCACCTCCTTAGAACGGCCTGCCCTGAGCACCTGCTGGAGCTCTGAATCCACCCCCAACACGGCAGGCTATACGTGAGATGATTTATTGCTCGCAGTCTGTCCCCTGGAGACAGGGTCTGAGTGATCGTGCTCAACACAGAGCCCCCGGGACTGGCCATGAAAGGGATGGACACACTTGTGGAACAAATGAACAAGTGAGTTCACAAAAGACCTTTCTCTGTCAGCCAGGTGGGTGGGAACCAGCAGTGCATCTGCAGATTGGCAATTAGGCGTCAATTAGTCACTAGCTAATTGATGCTGAAGACAGCTGAGGGGTTGGGCGGGGTCTCAGAAGGGAAGGGGGCCCTCAGGTCTCTCTCTGGGGGAGAAGACCACGGGGAAGCCCCCCTCTGGGGAGGGACTTCTTCTGTCTTATTGTAGGGGGGTTGCGTGAACTGTAGTCCCTAAAAGGGACTTGGCCCCTTTAAGAAGCAGGTGGGTCTCTCTGAGCTGGAGGAACTGGATTCAGGTGAGGGGGTGGGGGTTGGGCTGTGAGATCCCCTTGGCTGTATGGGTCTGGGGTGTGACTCAGTGGTAGAGCCCTTGTCTAGCATGGGTGAAGCCCTGAGTTCCCTCCCCAGCATCACAAAAAAACAAACAAACAACAACAAAATAAAGTGCCAGGGCGTGGTTTACACCCGTGATCCTAAATTACTGGGGAGGCTGAGATCGGAAGGATAGCAGTTTGAGGCCAGCCTGGGCATATAGTTCTCAAGACGCCCATCTCCCAAACGACCAGAGCAAAATGGACTGGAGGTGTGGCTCAAGTGGTACAGTACTTGCTTTGCAGTCCAGAAGTCCTGAGTTCAAATCCCAGTCCCACCAAAAAACCAAAACAACACCAAAAAACTTTTGTAAATGTTAGAAACCTCCCTGGATTACTCCATGCAAAAAGGGAACTTTATTGGAAGGCCGTCACCAGAAGTGGTATCAAGATTGTAAAAATTTCATTGAAAGAAGAGGGGTCCCCTCAAGTTCATTGTTGTTTCACTGAAAATTGTTTTCTGAGTCAGACACTGGTGGCTGATGCCTGTAATCCCAGCTACTCAGGAAGCAGAGATGAGGAAGATCTCGGTTTGAAACCAGCCCCGGGCAAATAGTTTGAGCTACCCCATCTCCAAAATAACTTGAGCAAAGTGGACTGGAGGTGTGGCTCAAGTGGTAGAGTGTCTGCTTTGCAATCCAGAAGCCCTGAGTTCAAATCCCAGTACTGCCAAAAACAGAAAAAGAAAAAAAGAAATTGTTCTCTGGGGGCCAGGGTGTGGGGCCTGCTGAGCACATGAGAGGTTCTGGGTTCGATTCCCAGCACCAAAGAAACATGCTTTTTCCGGTCTCCAGACCTCCAGGTGAGCCGGTCAGTTAGAGCTGTGCATTCAATGTGGATCCCTAAGGAACGTGCTGGAAACAGTCTTGGGCCTCACCGTAGACCCCAAACCAGGGTATGTGCTGTACCCCCCTTATTCACAGTTGCACTTTTTGTGGTTTCAGTTGGCCACTCCGCAATCATGAAATAGAAATTTCCAGAAATACACACTTTATCTGAGCTTTCAGCCATCCATGGGGACCTTGGAACGTATTTCCCACGGATAACTTTAATTAATCATGATCTCAGGGGATCAGAGTGCGATTAAAAGCCACAGATGTCTTGGGGACGGGGCTGGGGGTCAGTTCTTGAACCTGAAAGGTTCTCGGGCCTTCCAGAAGAGCTGCTTGCTTGTTCCCAGGGGCCCAAGTGAAGAAGGCAATAAAGTTGACAAACAGCTTGTCACTAATTGTCACTCAGGTACTGGCTGGACAGGACCCCAGCCTACAGACTACTGTTCGTCCCATAGGACACAGCCCCAGGGAAATGCATGTCTGCAATGGACCAAGGGGGACAGGGCCAGGGACCAGGGGAGTGTCCTGTATTGAAGAAAAATAGGCCTGGCTGGGCTGGTGTCGGAGCTCGGGGACTGTCAACTTCCCTTCTGAGCGCAGGGTAAATAGGTCCTAAAAATAGGCCCTGTGGCCACAGGGTGAGAGTAGCTGATATTTACAGGGCCCTGTCGGGGTTCCAAAGCACTTTTGTCATTTGATCATTGTGCCATCTTGGGTGGAAGCAACGGAGCCCGGCATGACGGCACACACGCCTGTAATCCCAGGTTGGAGGAGTGAGGCTGGCTGTAATGGCTGACTTTAGTCACAGCCATTATTTAGCCCATTCCTTCCTTCCTTCCTTCCTTCCTTCCTTCCTTCCCTCCCTCCCTCCCTCCCTCCCTCCCTGCCTCCCTCCCTCCCTCCCTCCTTCCTTCCAGGACTAGGGTTTGAACTCAGGACTTTACACTTCCAAAGCAGGTGCTCTACTGCTTGAGCCACACCTCCAGTCCTCTTTGCTGTGGTTATTTTGGAGATGGGGGTCTCAGGAGCTATTTGCCTGGGCTGATCTTAAACCTTGATCTTCCCACTCTCACCCTCCCAAGTAGCCGGGATTACAGGCGTGAGCCACCTGACACCCAGCTCTCTCTGTGTCTTTCAACTCTTGACACAAATTAAGAGTGCTTTTGGAGGGCTGGGGGTGTAGCTCTATTGGTGGAGCACCTGTCTAGCAAGTGCAAGGTCCTGAGTTCAAATCTCAGTGCCTCAAAAAAAAAAGTGAGGTTAGAGCATCATCAGGCTTCTTTAGCTTTGTGGAGTTGGGCTGGTTTTTTTTTTCTGCAGTACTGGGGCTTGAACTCAGAGCCTACCTGAGCCACTCCAGCGGCCCTATTTTTGTGAAGGGTTTTTTTTTGACAGAGCGTCTCATTGAACTATTTGCTTGGGCTGGCTTTGAACTGCGATCCTCCTGATCTGTGTCTCCTGAGTAGCTGGGATTACAGACGTGAGCCACCGGTGTCCACTGTGGCCTCTTTAGAGCCAATGCACCACACCACTGGAGGGAGGCGATTCCTACCTCTCCCACTTGTTTCCGCCAGGGGAGGAAGGACCCCCTGTCTGCCATCCACATGTCCCCAGGGGTCACTGGGCACCTCGGGGCAGCCCCCAACTTGCAGACAGAGGCTCCAGAAGGACAGTGTCCGTTTCTCCAGGGCTCTCCTTGTCTCCAGACCTTTGGAAGTGACATCACACTTGAGTCTTGGCAAACAGGATGAGGGCGTGTCAGTGAGGACAGACAGAAGCCCCAGGGCACGACAGAGGCAGGATGGGAACAGACTGCAGAGAGGGGCAGGTGAGGCCAGGGCCAGCCTGCTGGGCATCACGGACGGCTCCCCACAGCCTCAGCTGCTCTGGGAAGCAAGGTTTAATTAGACCTATTTTACAGATAGAAATGTCAAGGCCCTTAAGGTCACAGACACACAACTGAGGCACACACATGCGATCCGTGCTGTCCACCCCACAGGGCTTGACAGGTGGTACACACCCAGGCGACCTTTGCTGAATAAAGGTCAGAGGTAACACTTTCTTTTCTTTTCCAGTACTGGGGTTTTGAACTCAGGGCCTTCACCTTGAGCCACTCCAGCAGCTCTTTTATGTGACCAGTATTTTCAACATAGTCTCTTGAACTATTTGCCCGGGCTGGCTTTGAACCAAGATCCTCCTGATCTCTGCCTCCTGAGTAGCTGGGATTACAGGCGTGAGCCACCAACACCCAGCTCCGAACCCTTTTTAGCTTTAGTTCATTTTGCAGTGAGGTCTCCCATCTATTCCCAGGCCTGCCTGGACTACCGTTCTCCTATTTATGCTCCCTGAGTATCTGGGACGACAGGTGTGCCCCACCACATCCCGCTATTGCTTGAGATGGGGTCTCTTGAACTTTTGGCGCAGGCTGGCCTTGAATGATGATTCCCCTGGTGTCCATCTGCTGAGTTGCAGGGATTACAGGTGTGAGTCACCACACCTGGCTGCAGGTATGGCATTTGATAGCACTTTTTTAAAAAGAGCTATACATGGTGAGAAATTTATACACTTTTTTAAGGTCCTAAGCGTCTCCCCCCACAATACTAATTCTAAAAAGCACTTTGCAAGCGAGCAGATACCTCCATAACCCTGTGATCAGCAGTCACATGACGGTAAGAAGTCATACGGGCAGGACATGGCTCTTGAGCTGACCTACTAAGAAGGGCACGAAGAGCTCTTCCTTGATATTCCTGCCAAAAATCCATAAGCTCAGTGTAATTAGAAGAAAAACCATGAACCGTTCAAATCCAGGGATATTCTTTAAAATGACTGAGCAGGACTCTTCACGGCCAAGGTCAAAAGGGAAGAGGGAGACTGAGGAACCGTCACAGATTGCAAGAGCTGAAGAAGATGTCACATCGTGTCTGGACGAGACCAAAAGGAAGATGGGCAGATTTCAGGAAAGCTCTGTGATACCAGAACGGGTTTCCCGGTTTTGGTCATTATAAGGTTAAGAGGATAAAATATTAGGGACAGCTAGGTGAAGGTGGAAGTGAAGGATTTGGAAGCAGTCTTTATTTTCTGTGAGTTTACACTGATTTTAGTAGAATAAGTTTACTTTTAAATTTTTGGCAGTGATGGGATTCGAACTCGGGGCCCTCTGCAGGCTAAGCATGCATTGTACTACGAAGATATATCCTCAGTCCTTGATTTGTTTGTTTGTTTTTTGCGGTGCTGGGGTTTGAACTCAGGGGCTTCACCTTGAGCCACTCCACGAGTTCTTGTTTGAAGAGTTTTTTGAGATAGGGTCTCTTGAACTATTTGCCCAGGGCTGGCTTTGAACCATGATCCTCCTGATCTCTCCCTCCTGAGTAGCTGGGATGACAGGCGTGACTACCAGCACCTGGCTTGTCCTTGTTTTTTTGAGACAAGCTCAGGCTAGCCTTGAACTCGTGATCCTCCTGCCTCCGCCTCTGAGTCCTGGGACTACAGGTATGCACCACCATACCCAGCTAAAATAAAATGTTTCTGCACAAAGCAATGAGATATGTCCGAAGTGACAGGTGTGCTCACTTTCCTGCATGGAGAGTACACATCGTATCTGTGTGCTGAAATGTGACTCTGTGCCCCATAAATATGTACAATTATTATGCACACATTAAAAACGTATTAACAAAATCATTTTCTTTGGTGGGGGTTGGATTTGAACTCAGGGCTTTGTGACTGCAGAGCAATCTGAGATGGCGTTTAGAAGCTCTAGGTGTTCCAATTTGCTCTCAGCTTCAAGGCCCAGCTCAAACGCCGCCTCTTCCAGGAAGCTCTGCGTGATTTCTCCACCCACGAGTCGTGCCTTTCTCCCCTCAGTGCCTGTGGTACATTTTGTTTTCCTTTTTCTTTTTGGCAGCACTGGGGTTTGAACTCAGGGTCTTTTGCTTGCAAGGCAGGCGCTTTAGCACCTGAGCCGCTCCTCCGGCACTTGACACTCTTTCAAGTGTCATGGCTGCATGTCTGTCAGGACACCCAACGTCTTCTTCACCACCTCCCCTGCCTGGCTCTGCTTCCCTCTGACTCCAACCATGACCGTCCCATGGAGGCTGCCATGTTGTTACAGACCTCTCAGTTGATTGGTCCAGGGGGAGACATGGGACTCAGTTGGACCAATCAGACCCTTCCCTGGTATTTGTGTGTGTTGTCCTTTGACATTGGGCCTGGGTGGGTGTCTGCTTGCTGAAGTCCTGGGAGCTCAGACCTGGGAGCCATGGGCCAGCTTGGTCCCCGCCACCAGGAGAAGGCCTGACTGTGTGCAGGTGATGAGGGAGCAAATGAGCGGGGACAGAGAGAGAGAGAGAGAGAGAGAGGGAGAGAGGGAGAGAGGGAGAGAGGGAGAGAAGAGAGATACCTGATTTCCTTCTTTTGGAACTTTCCTGTCCTTTCCAGCAGTGGTGGTTGGCTTGTCCCTTTGTCCCTCTGTCTACTATGTGACCCCCAGAACCCATTAAATCTGTCCAGTAAGTCTTTGTCCTCAAAGGAAGGAAGCCACAAGAGTTTTTTGTGACTCTCAACCCAAAACAGCTACCTGAGCTGAGGCCAAATGCCACCTGAGACAGGGTTCTCACGGGTCACCCCGCAGAGAAATCTAGAACACTGCGCTGAGTTACTCACTCGGGTCGTTTTTGGAAATTGCTGAATTCGGACATTAGTCCTCGCCCTTGAATTTTGTAAGACACAAGTAACAGCAGAAAACAGCCATTGATTTCTCCTTTTGGTGAGCGTTCTGGGATGAATAACAAAACGCTGTCAACGGTGTCCCCCAGCCTAGGAGGTAACTTTGGTGGGACATGAAATTCCACAGCAGGGGAGGTGTTGCCAAGGTCGTGGTCCCTGGGCCACGACATCTGACGGGGCAGGCAGGGCCTGACATCAGGTGGACTTGGTTCAGAACGGGCACGGCTTGTTCGTTCACCTGATCCCTTCAGGATTTTCGGAGATTAATCTCTTTATCCCAGTCATCTGCCTCGGGGTGAGAGGAGAGGTGAAGTCTCCCCTCTTATAATGAGGAGGATTATCTCACTCTGGTGGACAGAAAGGTCTGGAATGGGAGTCAGGTGGCACTGCTTGCTCCTCTGACTGGTGGCCGAGGTCTCAAGGAACTTGTGTCATTTCTCTGAGCCTCAGTTTTCCTATCTGTGAAATGGGGATGACTTCCTAGCTTACATTGGTTTTCTTTTATTATTTTTGGGTGGGACTGGGGTTTGAACTCAGGACTTCTGCACTTGCAAACCAGTCCATTCTGCTCTGGTTATTTTGGAGGTGGGGTGGGGGGCGTCTGTTGCACTATTTGCCCAGGTTGGGCTTGAACTGTGATCCTCCTGATGTCAGCCCCCTCAAGTAGCTAGGATTCCAGGCTTCTCTAGTTCTTTCTCTTACACTTCTCTGTGCCTCAGTATCCTCATCTGAAAATCCAGGCTCACAGTCAGGAGGTCACTGTTTGGATATCGCACACGGGGCCTTGAAGGACGTGTAAGAGTTGGTTAGAGAGAGAGGGCCTGTGGGTGGAGGGCACTCCAGAAGCAAAGGCTTGGAGTTACCACTACTGTGGGGTAGGTGACAGACACAGGTCTCACGTGACTTGTTTCGTAGGGACATTAGTATTTGTGTATGGTGATAAGAATGACACCAGCCATGCCTCCAGGGCACTCAGCAGAGGCCAGCACACATCCGGGCTCCTTCTGACACTATTTTATTTTATTTTTTTACAGTTTCTAAGAAGTGGTGCCCCAGCCCAGAGTCACGCACTCCCCAGTTTTCGGACAGGATTCGAACTCACATCTTTTTGACTCTTGAAGCCAGGCTCTGAACCACTGCTCCAGTCCCCTGACCGGGGGGCCCCCAATTCTGACCCTCGCTGCCTCGCTGACTCAGAGACTGTGGGTGGCCCTGTGCGTGGGCCTCAGAGTGTGCCAGCCGCTTCCAAGTTCTCTGAAAACCAAATATGGCCAGCCCTGGCCCTCTGAGGCCAGACCCCCGGGCTGGGCCTGCTCCTGCCTGACGTGGGGCCCTAATTCCTCTTCCGCCTCCTGGCTCTGCTCCAGAGGATTCAGTGAGGTTCTGTTCCAATCCCTTCTCCTCAGGACCCTGCTGGAGTCACCAGAAGAGGACACGAGCCCAGTGTCATTTGTGCTGTGTTACTGCCCAAGTCCAGGCTTTTCCTGTGCAGTCCCTCTGCCCAAGTGCCTCTCTCTAACGAGCTCTTACGCATCCATCAGTGCCCTGAGGCAGCAGCCGGATGAGTTGCCTCATGACTGTGTGACCTGGAGTAAGTCACTCACCTCAACCATTTGTCTGTCTATCCATCCACCCATCCACCCATCCATCATCCACCCACCCGCCCATCCACCCACCCACCCGCCCATCCATCCACCCACCCACCCATCCACCCATCCACCCACCCATCCACCCACCCATCCTCCCACCCATCCACCCACCCATCCTCCCACCCATCCACCCATCCACCCACCCACCCACCCACCCACCCATCCTCCCACCCACCCATCCTCCCACCCACCCATCCACCCACCCACCCATCCACCCACCCATCCATCCATCCATCCACCCACCCATCCACCCATCCACCCACCCACCCATCCATCCATCCATCCATCCATCCACCCACCCATCCACCCACCCACCCATCCATCCATCCATCCATCCACCCACCCATCCATCCATCCATCCACCCATCCATCCATCCACCCACCCACCCACCCACCCACCCACCCATCCATCCATCCATACACCCACCCACCCATCCACCCATCCACCCACCCATCCACCCACCCACCCATCCATCCACCCACCCATCCACCCATCCACCCACCCACCCATCCATCCACCCACCCATCCACCCATCCACCCACCCACCCATCCATCCACCCACCCATCCATCCATCCATCCACCCATCCATCCATCCACCCACCCACCCACCCACCCACCCACCCACCCATCCATCCATCCACCCACCCACCCACCCACCCACCCACCCACCCATCCATCCATCCATACACCCACCCACCCATCCACCCACCCATCCACCCACCCATCCACCCACCCACCCATCCATCCACCCACCCATCCACCCATCCACCCATCCATCCATCCACCCATCCACCCATCCACCCATCCATCCACCCATCCACCCATCCGCCCATCCATCCACCCATCCACCCACCCACCCATCCACCCACCCATCCATCCACCCACCCATCCACCCACCCATCCACCCATCCACCCATCCATCCATCCACCCATCCACCCATCCACCCACCCATCCACCCATCCACCCACCCATCCACCCACCCATCCACCCACCCACCCATCCATCCACCCACCCATCCACCCATCCACCCATCCATCCATCCACCCATCCACCCATCCACCCACCCATCCACCCATCCACCCACCCATCCACCCATCCAGTGGGCACCTCCTATGCCAGGCACTTTTACATCCACTCTTCTTCCACACCAGCGAGAAACTTCTGAGGATAGCTGGGCATGGTGGTGCACACCTGTAGTCCCAGCACTTGGGAGGCTAAGGCAGGAGGATAAGGAGTTTGAGGCCAGCCTGGGCTACACACTAAGACCCTGTCTTGCAAAAAACCAAAACAAAACAGAGGCCTGAGGGAGAGGTTTTGCTCCTTCCGCCATGTGAGGACACAAAGAAGTCACCGCCCATGAGGACAGGCCCACACCCCATGGCAAATCCACCAGCACCTTGACCTTGGACTGCAGCCTCCAGAGCTGTGAGCGAGAATTTCAGTTCACTAAACGTGCCCAGCGCAAGGCATTTTGTGATAGCCACAGGGACGGAGTAAGGGTGGCTTGTCCTGCTGGGACTGTTTTCACTGGCACCATGTCACACTGGGGAGCCCCACTCTCAGAGACAGGAAGTCCAAAGGACACAGGGGACGCGTGGAGCCGAGACTTAAAGCCAGGTTCTCTCTCCCTCTCTCTATTTCTTTTTTTGCAGTACTGGGATTTGAACTCAGGGCTGCAAGTTTTCTGGTACCTGAACAAAGAAAAGCTTGTCTCTTTAGGATAGTTCTCTCCATTTTGCCCAGGTGGGCCTTGGACTTGGATCTTCCTACCTCCACCTCCCGAGTAGCTGGAATTACAGGCGTGTACCACCGTGCCTACCCCACTGAAGTCAAGTTCCTTTTAATTTGGTGGGACTGGGGTTTGAACTCTTGGTGCAGCTTGCAAAGCAGGCGCTCTACTGCTTGAGCCACGCCTCCTGTCCATTTTGCTCTGGTTATTTTGGAGATGGGGTCTCACGAACTATTTGCCTGGACTGACCTCAAACTGCGATCCTCCCGATCTCAGCCTCCGAAGTAGTTAGGATCACAGGCGTGAGCCACTGGTGCTTAGCTGCAAAGTCCTTTTGCAATTTACCTGTGTCCTTGTGGCGGTGGCAGGCCGGGAGGCTGTTCCCCAAGGTTCAGCTAGGGAAATGGAGGCCTCGGTACCACCCAAGGTCAAAGGCCATATCAGAGCCTGGCATCTTTTGCCTCAAGGAACCGAACGTGAGCTTGGCTGCTGGATCTTCCCGACGGCAGGGAGAAATGTCAGCTCTGCTTCACAACCAACGGGGCGGCCCGGGGGGAGCCGCTTCACCACTCTGCACCTCAGTTTCCAGCTCTGAGAAATGGGGCTGGCGCTAGTGCCCGCTGGAGACATGTATCTAGCTCAGCAAGAGGAAGAGTCAAGCCTCGAACCCATGACCTCAACTCTGCTCCATCCCCAATCACGCTGAGGCCCAGAGAGGGAAGGACAGTTCCCTGGGGCCCCACAGCCATTAGGAATAGGTCACAGCACACTGGGGAGACGTTTTCCATAGGTCTGGATAACTCTCCAGCCTTCAGATTAAGACAGGAGGAGCCAGGCACTGAGGCTCACGCCTGTAATCCTGGCTACTGGGGAGGCTGAGATTGGGAGGATCACAGTTCAAGACCAGCCTGGGAAAATTGTTCTCGAGACCCACATCTCCAAAATAACCAGAGCAAAATGGACTGGAGGCGTGGCTCAAGCGGTAGAGCGCCTGCTCTGCAAGGGCAAAGCCCTGAGTTCAAATCCCAGTGCAACCATAAAAGAAAAAACACCTGCAGGGCCTGACAGTCCTTGGAAGGTTCGGGGCCTGCTTCTCGGTCCTCAACTGACTGTCAGATTCCCTCTTCCCCACCCCCAGCTTTCCTGTGTGGGGCCCCCATTTTTATATCAGCAGAAACTGCTGCCAAACCAAACTCAGCAGTGCCCGCAAGAGCCAGCCGGGGAGGAGGCCGCTCTGGAATGTCGGAGGGGCCACCACGCTGCTGTGAGCGGCCAGCAGGGAACTGGGAGCAGTTACCTTTTTTGGGGAAGTCAGCAAAGGCCAGGTCAGAGACTTGGGCCTGACATGGTGACCCTCCCCGTCACCAAGACCTCTGTGGGGACACACAGAACCTGAGTCGTGCATTGCCAGCTACTGCTGGTCAGGGACCTCAGTGCCACCGGGCCCCTGTCCTCGGGGACAGTGTCTCCTGAAGTCTCCTCACAGGCTGAAGGCTGAAGTCCCAGGTGCACCAGTCCTGGGTTTCAGAATTCAGAAATTTTATTTTTGAGGATTAAAAAAAGTCACCCAGTGGGGTCTGGATCCACCTATCTCCAAATGAAGGAATATGTACATATATTTTCTGGCAGTACCGGGATTTGAACCCAGGGTCTCTCGCTTGTTAGGCAGGTGTTCTACCACTTGAGCCACACCACCCGCTCTTTTTTGTCATGGGTTTTTTTGAGATAGGGTCTCACGAACTATTTGCCCAGGGCTGGCTTTGAACCTTGATCCTCCTGATCTCTGCCTCCCGAGTGCCGGGATTACAGGTGTGCGACCCCACTCCCGGCAGAAGTGTGAGTTGCCTCTAAGTGGAATACAGAAAGACTGTCACAAATGAGTGGCCTTCAGGGTGGCTTTGCTTGACTTTCCAGGACAGATGAAAGAATTAACAACCCAGCCTCCACAACCATTGTACAGATGAGAAAACCGAGGCTCCAGGGGGTCACAGACAGCAACAGCTGTGGGTGGGGGTGGGAACGCAGGTCTCGGTGACTCTGCATCCAGAGCTGTCACCGTCACCAGCAGGACCAGGGCCTGGGTGAAGGCCCCTTGGCTGGGAAGGAGTTAACAGGAACTGGGCCGAGGCCAGGCCCGTCTGGGGCCGTGTGTGTGTGTTTACAGCCGCCTTTGCATCAGGGCTCCGGTCACATTCTTGGGTCATGACAACTGTGGTGACATCATGGCAGCCGGAGGCTCTCGCCAGCCTCCCTCCCGCCCAAGTGGAGGCCGTTTAATTAACGCCTTAACTGGAGCTCATAAAACCCGAGTGCAGAAACATAGCCAGTGGGGTGCTGGGGGCTGGAGTGTCTTAGGGACTAAAAATAGCCCACGTGGGACTCCTTTTGGGGCGTTCGTGAGTTTATGCTCCACTGTTTACACCAAAGTTAGGTCACCCTGGACATTTTTGTCTGAACTTGGCTTAGACTTTTTCCCCTGTGCTTTTTCCTTTTGGGAAGAAACACATAAGCCAAGTAAAAAGGGCCCTTGAAGATCATTTAGCCCAAACCCCGATTAGGCAGTCGAGGAACAGGAGGTCCAGAGAGGGGAGGGCCGTGCCCGAGGTCACACAGAGAGACTCCAAGTTCCCACACCCTTCTGACCTTTTTGGTCCTCGGCTCTCAAGAGAGTCCTGGTGGGATTTTTTTTTTTTCTGGTGGTACTGGGATTTGAACTCGGGGCCTCCTGTTTGCTTTTTTTGCCCTTTCTGCTTTGTTTTTTTGACCAGGCCAAAAGTCCTCCTATTTATGCTTCCTGAGTAGCTGGGATGACAGACACACTCCACCATGCACAGCTTATTGCTTGAGATGGGGTCTTCACACTTTTTCCCCAGGCTGGCCTGAAACTGTACTCTTTCCCATCTCTGCCTCCAGAGAAACCGGGATTACAGGTGTGGGCTACCGAGCCCGACCTTGTATCAATTAGGCTTTGATATATCTGTTCCTATCCCGATCACCCCAGGCCTCAGTTTACTCACCTTTTCCCAAAACTTCTCCCCTTTCACTGATTTTCACACAGAGGGTGCCAGCTAGACTCAGCCAACAAAAGCACAGAGCCCCAGTTAAATCTGACTTCAGATAAACTCCCACCATTGTTTTCTTTCTGTCTTTTCTTCTGGCAGTACTGGGGTTTGAACTCAGGGCCTCCGCCTTGAGCCACTCCACCAGCTCTCTTTTGTGATTTCTTTAAAGAGAGGGTCTCTCGAACTATTTCCAGGGCTGGCTTCGAACCTCGATCCTCCTGATCTCTGCCTCCTGAGTAGCTGGGATTACAGGCGTGAGGAGCGGCGCCCGGCCACCCGTCATGTTTTCTTAGCAGTACATCCCATGGTATATCGGGGTACACACTCACCTGGAAACCCTGTTCTGTTTGTCCCCCTCATTCGTTGTGGGACACTCTTGTCACCCCCCCCCCCCAACGGTGCACTGTGTCCCAGGCGCCGATCATGGGAATTTTATGCTGGTCACGACAACCTTGCTCTCCCCGTCCTCGGGGAGGATCTGGTGGTTGGTCCTCCACGTGGCCTGGACGCAGTGACTCGTTACAGAAAGGCCACTGTCCCTTCCGCCTTGCTCTCATTCTGGGGACAGCACAGAAGCCAGTGGCCCTGTTGTGAGGACACTCAACAACCCTGCGGAGAGAGGCCCACTGGGGAGGAACTGAGTCCTCCCACCACAGTCACCGAGGCCCAGCTCGCCAGGCGCGTGACCGAGCCACCGTGGAAGGAAATTCCACTTCCTGCCTTGGCCTCCTGAGTAGCTGGGATTACAGCTGTGTGCTACTGTGGCCCACTCGGGGTTTTGGGTTTTGCAGGGCTGGGGTTGGAACCCGGGGCCTCTACCGCCCCGGCTTCCGTATTTTTAATTTTCTGTATTTTAAAATGCTTTGGACATTTTTGGTGTGAGGAGGGGACCTTGCTGGCTCAGTGGAGACCACCTCTCTCGGGGATTCTTGTTCTTTGTCTGGTGGGACTGGGGTTTGAACTCAGGGCTTCCTGCTCGAGCCACTCCTGCAGTCCATTTTGCTCTGGTTATTTTGGAGATGGGGTCTCACGAACTGTTTGCCCGTACTGGCCTTGAACTAAGATCCTCCTGACCTCAGCCTCCCAAGTAGCTGGGATTACAGGCGTGAGCCACTGCGCCTGGCCGTAGATGAGTTTTAAGCAGGAGAGGACATGATCTGACAGGCCAGGTAACTAAGAGGGAAGTGAGAGCCAATTTATTCAGAAAAAAAAATGGGTTTTTGTGGTAGGACTTGAACCCAGGGCGTTCCCTGCAGAAGAACGCATGCATTTCTCAATATTCTTCTGTGGAGAAATTCCATGTAGGGGACGCACCACTCCAGCTCGGCTTCATGGTTCATATTGGTTTCAGGATTTGCTGCCTTTGGTTTCCCGAGTCCCTTAAAAGTCTTCACAGGCGACAATGTGTGCCAGGTCTGGACCTGTGCTCGGAGGACATGCAGAATGGAACCGAGCGCCGCACCGCACGCCTGTAATCCCAGCTACTCAGGAGGCAGAGACCAGGAGGACGGGGGTTCAAAGCCAGCCTGGACAAATAGTTCATGAGACATTGTCTCGAAGAACCATTATTAAAAAAAGGCTGGCGGTGTGGCTCAAGTGTGAGGCCCCGAGTTCAAACCCCAGTGCCACCAAAAAAAACAAAGCCAAAAACAAAATTTAAAAAAAGCCTTAAAGCATCAAAGGGACCTCAAAGCACAGCTCTTCTGCCTCCGTGTGTAGGAGACGAGTGACACAGTGCCTAGTGACAGAGTGGGGACGGGAACCCAAGACTCTGACCTTTCCCTTTCTCCAGGCGGTGGGGACGGCGACGAGGAGTCACTCAAATACTCCAGCGCTTCTGTTGCCGAGGAGGTGACTCTCAGCCAGTGCGCTGTGACCCCTGTCCCCAGTTGGGAAGGCCAGCTCTTCCTGTGGGTGACAAGGACGCAGCGGGACCCTCCGAGGGCAGCGGCCACCCTGACCTGCGTTTTGGGTCGTGGTTCTTTTTCCGGTGCTGGGATTTGAACTCAGGACCTGTGGTGCTCGGCCACTTGAGCCCCACACCCCGTCCTTCGCTTCAGGTGTTTCCTGCTGGTCCTGCCCCGCGTGGCTGGGATTACAGGCGCGCCCCGCCGCGGCTGCCCTGCTCCTCGGAGACCATCAGGGGCCTGGCGCTCCCCCCGCCAGCTGCGTCCGTCCGTCCGTCTGTCCTTCCGTGGGAAGGCCTCGGCCCCAGGAAGTGACCCCCCCGCCCCCTCGAGCTGTGACCCAGAGGACGATGGCCGGGGACGGGAGGCCACGCGTCCCGCACGGTCCCCGGGGAGCTGGGGACGTCACGACTCAGCAACCGAGGGGCCGTGGGCGCCCATGCTGTGCGCTGCGGGGTCCTGTGTCCGTGTGTCCATGTGTCCGTCCGTGTGTGTCCATGTCTGTGCCTGTGTGTCTGTGCCCATGTGTCAGTGTCTGTGTGTCCATGTGTCCATGCATCCATGCCCATGTGTCCTCGTGTCCGTGTGTCCATGTCCATGAGTCCGTGTGTCCATGTCTGTGTGTCTGTGTGTCCATGCGTCCATGTGTGCATCCGTGTGTCCGTGTCCATGTGTCTGTGTGTGTGTGTCCGTGTGTGCCTGTGTCCATGTGTCTGTGTCCGTGTGTCCATGAGTGCCTGTGTGCCCATGTCTGTGTGTCCATGTGTGTGTGTCCGTATGTGTGTCCGTGTCTGTCTGTGTGTCCATGTCTGTGTGTCTGTGTCTGTGTGTCCATGTGTGTGTGTGTGTGTCCGTATGTGTGTCCGTGTGTGTGTCTGTGCCTGTGCCTGTGTGTCCATGTGTCTGTGTCCGTGTGTCCATGAGTGCCTGTGTGCCCATGTCTGTGTGTCCGTGTCTGTGTCTGTGTGTCCATGTCTGTGTGTCCATGTGTGTGTGTGTCCGTGTCCGTGTCTGTGTGTCCGTGTGTCTGTGTCTGTGTGTCCGTGTGTGTGTGCCCATGTCTGTGTGTCCATGTGTATGTGTGTCCGTGTGTGTCCGTGTCTGTGTCTGTGTGTCCATGTGTGTGGAAGACCGGTGGCTCTGTCCCCTGTGGTGGCCTTCCTCCCCAGACCCTGTTGGCCACTGTCCTCTCGGCCCTCCGCCTCCACTCACACCCGGGAGCCAGGCGTCGTCGTCTTTTAAATTTGCAGTGTGGGATTTGAACTCAGGGCTCTGACTCCTGGCAGGCGCTCTACCGCCTGAACCACGTCCCCAGCCTCTCTGCTGTCATTTTGGAGATGGGGTCTCGCTTTTCGCCCAAGCCTGGACGTGATCCTTTTATGTTAGGCTTTCCACCGTCGCTGGGATGACAGGCGTGCACCACCATACTCAGCCTTTTCCCATTGATTTGGGGTCTCGTGAACTTTTTTACCCGGTTGGACTGGAACCATGATCCCCCCATCTCAGCCTCCCCCATGGCTTGGGGGTGACATGGGCTCACCACCACACCCAGCTGTTGGTTGAGATGGGGTCTCAGAAACTTTTGGCTTGGGCTGGCCTTGAACTGTCATCCTCCTGACCACAGCCTCCCAAGTGGCTGGGATTACAGGCGTGAACCACAGTGCCCTGCTCAGAGCTCCTCTTAAACCCAAGTCAGAGTCACCCCTTCCAGAGCTCTCAGAGATGGAGCCCATCTCTCTCTCTCTCTCTCTCCCTCTCTCTCTTTCTCTCTCTTTTTCTCTCCTTCACGCTCATCACCCTTACCACATCTGGAAGGATCTGATTGGTTGTCACACGCCTGGCACGTGTGTAGTAGGTAGTCAATACATGTTTGTTGACTGACTCTTTTCCAGCACCTGTTGCATTCAGATCAAAGGTGAGGAGGAAAGGCCGGGTGTCCGGAGGCTGAAGCAGGAGGACTGCAAGTTCTAGACCAGCCTGGGCTGCACGGTGAGTCCCTGTTCCCGAAAATCCCGGTTTCATTGCATTTCAACAAACTTTATTGAGTGTCAGAGCTGGAGGTCAAACAGTCAGGATTGGGTCATTTGTTCAATCGTTCACTCGCTCGTGTGGACAGGAGTTCCCAGAGGAAACGCTGCGTCGCTCTGGGCGGGGACAGAGACCCCAAAAGGCTTCGTGAGAGAGTGGACGGGTCCCCAGGGCAGCGGGGTGTGGAGGTGTGGACGAGAGCCGTGTTTGGACCTGGAGGAGAACTTGGAATGTGGATTGAAATTATTTCAGCACAGGACCCCGGCTGGGAGACCTGGCTTTATCTTGGTGGCAGGGGGGACACTGTTTGTGCTGGCCGGGGGGGCGGGGGGGGGCGGATAGGGAGTCGCCCTGGACTTTGCCCTATGGGCGACAGAGTCTAGGAGAAGCCGTGGCTTTGGGCCAGATTTTAGTAACTCAGGGCCTCCAGCCTGGGTGCGGTGTCCCTGCGGCCACCCCCCAGTCCTTGTGCTTTCCAGGTGGGACCTCGTGCTTTTGCCCACACCTTAACTGCAGAGTAGCTGGGATTACAGGCGTGCACTACCACACCTGGCTGTCACGGACTTCCAAACTCCATTCTTGTTAGTGCCTCAGACTATCTCAGGAAAAACCACAGCTGCTCTGTCCCCATCCCTGGGACAGTGGACCGACTCTCTGTGAACTGGGGGTGGGTTGTGGTCACCTGCATTTTCACACACTTCCCCCGTGCTCTGGTCACTTGCCAGCTTGGGTGACCCCCAGAGGCTCAGAGAAGTGAAGGCGTTTGCCCATGAGCTGTGGGTGGCCCTGGAACCTGGTCGGTTTGTCCGTCCCCACCTCCCTCCCCACTCCCCTGGGACCCGCTCCTGTCTCCTGTGTTATTTTGTCCCGGATGGAGGAACTTTTGCTGGGTGCCCTCCCCACCCCCAGCCTTAAAGGTCAGGGACATCCAGCCTCCCTCGTCGTGTCCATTTATGGCTCTGTTGTTCCAAAATGTAGCCAAATTTATAAACGCCCCATTCCTGGAGACGGAAGCTGCACATTGCGGCGTGGAGGCGGAGGAGGCAGTGGAGGCTGGGCCTGGACCTCAGCCCGGACCCCAGGCTGCGCTCCAGCCCCTGCCTGGGCCTCAGTTTCTCCATCTGTCCAGCAAAGGAACTGGACGAGGCCATTCTTTAAGTCCTTCCTAGCTTGGGGACACTCAATTCACTGCTTCAACGGTAATTGTGCAGAAACAACTTGCCCGGCTTCTGGCAAACATTTCCTCCTTTCTTTTATCTTTTTGGTGGCACTGGGATTTGAACTCAGAGCCTCAGGCTTGCTAGGCAGGCGCTCTGCCACTTGAGCCACGCCCACAGCCCTTTCCACTTTGGATATTTTTCAAATAAGGTTCCAGATGGGGCTGTGACTCCATCTCCCTCCTCTGTGTTGGGGCTGCAATTGTGACCACGAGTTTGCTGTCGGGGGACCCCAGACCTGGGCGTGAGAACACAGCCAAGTGAGCCCTGTGGCCTCACGGGATGAATCCTCTCACCAAGTCAGCACCTGGGAGTCACAACGGGCTTCCCCTGTTTCCAGCAGGTGACAAGGGTGACAATGCCAGCCTCACAGGGCAACTGGGGATGAAGAGCGAGTTCAACTGTACGTGACAGAATAATAGTGGCTCACCAAGAGAGACTTTTCCTCGTGTGAAAAAGTGCAGAGTTGAGCCGGTGAACGATTGGGGGGGGGCTACGACGACTCCATGCGGGCAGGGGTCCAGTTTCCAGCTCTTCAACTTAGGCTATGGCCGTACTCCTCATGATCCAATGTGGCAGCCAGAGATCCAGCCATCACACCTATATTCAGGGAGCAGAATAGAGGGGAAAAGAAGACAAGGGGACAAAGGTTATGAACCAGCCCTTCTAACAGAGCTGTCACCCAATGGTTCTACGAATATCTCATTGGCCACCTGTGGCTACCCAGCCACAAGGCAGAGGGAAACAAGTCCTGGGTGACCAGGAACACCTTTGTTCCTTCCAGAAGGCGGACAAGCACCACGCTCCACTCAACATTGTGGCCTTTTCCTTTTTTATTCTCTCACCGTCTAGGCGAGAGTCACAGCATTCAGTCTTTCGCTTCTTCCGTCACTGTCCCCTCATTCGGATTTCCTGAGGCTCGACTGTGTGCTGACAGCCGGCCAGCCAGAGTCACCCACAGCAACTGAGTCTCCCAGGGTGTTTTGTGACCAGTCGCACTTTGTCTGTGGATGACAGTGGTGACAGGAGCACCTGTGGATCCTCGATGCCCCCAGAGGTCTCTGTGTTAGAGCTTGGTCCCCTCCCATCAGCCTGTGGTGTCATTGGGAGGCGGTGGGCCCTTTAAGAGGAGGGGCTTAGGCCATTGGGGGTGTGGCCTCCAGGAGGACCTGGGACCCGGGTCTCTGTCCTCTTTGTCACTTCCTGGCCAGGGGCTGAGGGACTTTGCTGTGACACTGGCTGCTGCCAGGCGGGGCCGTCCAGGCCCGAAGCAAGCGGCCACCGACTGGAACCTCCCAGTGCCAGCCAAAAGAAACCTTGTCACTCTAGAAGTTGTGACCCTCGGCATTTGTCATAGTCACCGGGAACTGACCCGTACACCCGGCATCGGCTAGAGTTCCTCGGAATGCTGAGGCCCTCGTGGGTACTTAGCCTGGTAGGTACTTAACCTGGTAGGTACTTAACCTGGTAGGTACTTAACCTAGTAGGTGCTTAACCTAGTAGGTACTTAATCTGGTAGGCGCTTCACCTGGTAGGTACTTAACCTAGTAGGTACTTAGCCTAGTAGGTGCTTAACCTAGTAGGTACTTAACCTAGTAGGTGCTTAGCCTAGTAGGTACTTAGCCTAGTAGGTACTTAGCCTAGTAGGTACTTAGCCTAGTAGGTGCTTAATCTGGTAGGCACTTCACCTGGTAGGTGCTTAACCTAGTAGGTACTTAACCTAGTAGGTACTTAGCCTAGTAGGTGCTTAACCTGGTAGGTACTTAACCTAGTAGGTACTTAATTTAGTAGGTACTTAACCTAGTAGGTACTTAGCCTAGTAGGTGCTTAACCTGGTAGGCGCTTCACCTGGTAGGCGCTTCACCTGGTAGGTGCTTAACCTAGTAGGTACTTAACCTAGTAGGTACTTAGCCTAGTAGGCGCTTCACCTGGTAGGTGCTTAACCTAGTAGGTACTTAGCCTAGTAGGTGCTTAACCTAGTAGGTACTTAGCCTAGTAGGTGCTTAACCTGGTAGGTACCTGGCACGTAGTAGCTGTGTCTGTCTGCCTGGAGCACAGTGGGAAGCAGGTCCAGCCTTTCTTTCTTGCGGAACTGGGATTTGAACTCAGCCCTTTTTCCGATGGCCTCTTTTGGGACAGGGTTTCGTGCGCGGCCCCCCGAGGGCTGGGATTACAGGCATGAGGCTCGAGGCTCCCTTAGTCGTATGCAGTAGCTGTCGGTGGAAAGGACGCTCAGAGCGGGGAGGTTCCACCTCTGTGCCTGGGGACTCAGCTCACCTGGGGCCACCTGCGGGAGGGGACAAAGGGACCACTTCATCCTTCTCCACTCCGTGGTCCATCACGTCTGAAATCAGACACGGGGGTAAAGGTGACCGTCACCCGGTGTCCCCCACTCCATACGCCCCGCACTTGGGTTCCCGAGGTCTCCCTGGCCCTTGTCCCCCTCCACCGTCCTCCCTGGGGACTTCCCGCCTTGGTACCATCCTAGGCTCCCTCTCTGGACGTCTGTCGAGTGACCCCAAGTGGCAGTTTGTTTCTAAGTGACATTTTTCTAAGCAGTGAGTGTGGGATCCCCATGTGGACATCCTGTGTCACCCGGCTTGTCCCTGGGGGTGAGTGACCCTTCACTGGGACAGCTGGCTTTTCCGGGGTCCCCTGCCTCAGTTTGTTGGGCGGGGAAAACGCGGACTCGCCAGTGCTGGCGACACAGCTTCCCTCTTCTCCCCTCGCCACCCCTTCTCTGGGAGATTGTCGCTGGCTGTGGAGCCCCGCTTGGGAACCCCTGCGCGAGGCCGGGCTCAGGAGTCACCCTGGGCCTGTGTCCCAGGTCGTCGTGACTGCTGTGTGACCTCGGGGAAGTGAGCAGGCGTCTCTGGGCCTCAGTTTCCCAGCTGAGAAATGGCACGGCCGGTCTAAACACAGTAGTTCCTCGTGTCTGTGGGGTTCGCTTCCAAGACCCTCACGTCCACGGTCACAAAACCCCACGCAACTCGAGCCACTTAGACACAAGGCCTCCCCTCCCCACCCCCTCCCCACCCCCTCCCTCCCTCTCTCTCTCTCTCTCTCTCTCTCTCTCTCTCGCTCTCTTGCTCTCTCTCGATGGGATTGGGGTTTGAACTCAGTTCCATTTTGGACGTGGGGGTCTCTTGAATTTTTTGCCTAGGCTGGCCTCGAACCATGATCCTCCTGATCTCAGCCTCCACAGCAGCTGGGATTACAGGCGTGAACCACTGGTGCCCGGCTTAGCCTAAGGCTTTTTTTCTTGTTTTTTAAAGACAAGTGCCACACACATGAACAGCCAGGACGACACCCGTCCTACTTTGCACAAACTGAGGGTTTCTTGGGGGTGCCAGACTTTCAGGGCTAGGCCCAGGGAAGTTTCTGGCAAATTGGGAGGACCTGGTCACCTTACATATAGACCGACTACGTGCCTGACACCGTCCCAAACATTTTTTGTACCAATTATGGCATCACAACCCTGGGAGGCTTGGTGTTCTTCTTATGGCTCCCGAGGGGACTCTGAGGCTCAGAGAGGTTAAGTGACTTTCCAGAGCCACACAGCTGGCCAGACGCAGAGCTGACCCAGGCTCAGCTCTCTGTGGAGTTGGCAGGTCATGGCCTCACCATGTCCTCTTGCTCTTGCAATTGTGTCTTTCTTGAATTTGCAGAGCCACCCATGGCTTGTCTGGGACCGAGGCCAGCTGGGCACTGAGGTGACACAGGCCTGGAACTGTGACATTCAGCGTTTTCTGGGCCCTGGCTTCCATCTTGGTGACATAAGAGCACTGGTCTCAAATAATTCCTTCTCCATGAAAGAAAAAAATTGCCCTGGAACCCTGGAACTAGCCGATTTTGCCGGGAACTCACTTAAAACAGACTCTAGTCCGAGAGTTTAGGGCTGGCCGAGTGGCTCAAGTGGTAGAGCACTGCCTTCCAAGCACAAGGTCCTGAGTTCAAATCCCAATGTCACAAAAAAAAGTCTCTATCTTCGGTATTTTGCTGGAGATTTCTTTCTGGAGTGCCACTGTCCCTGTTGCCTGGGCCACATGTGGCACGACCGCTCGCTTAGGATCTTTCAGGCTTTAAAATTAAATGCAGACATTTCACTCAGCCACGCCACAA
This sequence comes from Castor canadensis, assembly GCF_047511655.1. Lineage (NCBI taxonomy): Eukaryota > Metazoa > Chordata > Mammalia > Rodentia > Castoridae > Castor > Castor canadensis. Next base: position 3,544,935 of record NC_133403.1, on the reverse strand, counting down.
AAATGTTTGCCCTCGAGCCATATAGAAATTTGGTGGGCGACAGGCTGGACGGTGTCACTATTGTCACTAGATGGCTGGACGATCCTAGATTCTGTTTGCTAGACATCACTAGCACCTCTCCAGCTGTGACAACCCAAAACATCCGCTGACATTGCTGAATGCACCCTGGGAGCGGAAATTTAAAACACTGGCTCTCGTCTGTCGGCCTCGGTGTCATCTTGTGACCTTGTGTTGGTTGAGGAGAAGCAGAAAAGAAATGCATTGTTAAAAAATAAAAGGGACAATCAGACCATGAGAGGTGTATGATAAAAATATAGTGGAACCTGGGCACCGCGGCTCACGCCTGTAATCCCAGCCACTCGGGAGGCAGAGATCAGGAGGATCGCGGTTCAAAGCCAGCTTGGGCAAATAGTTTGCGAGACCCCATCTTGGAAAAAACCCATCACAAAAAAAAGGGCTGGAGCTCCTGGTTAGTAAGGGTGAAGCCCTGAGTTCAAACCCCAGTACTGCCAAAAAAAAATGGGGTGTGACTGGGGGGCTTCATGGTGGGACGGCAGCAAAGGCTGAATGCTGGCTGAGCTTGGTTTGTTTAAGGAACAGGATAGGGCCAGGTGGTGGGAGCAATTAGGAGCAATTAGGAAGTGGAAGGGTTGTATCACTGAAGGCCTCATGAGCCAGAGGAGGGAGGTTGAATCTGGATTTAATTAATTAGTTAGTTAAACCCAGGGCCTTGTGGATGCTGGGTGAGCTCCTTACCGCTTAAGCCATGCTGCCAGCCTTTTGCTTTGTGTTTGCCTCGTGTTTGAGACAGGGTCTCACTCTGTAGCCCAGGCTGGACTTGAACTTGCAATCCTGCTTCTGCCTCCTGAGTGGCTGGGCTTTCACTCCTGGCTTTTGGATGTTTATTTTCCCTCTAAATATGAGCATCTGCTATATATCGAGTATTGGGGACACAAAGGTGCAAAGATCATTTACTTGTGAGTCCCCAGAGGACGGGGCGATTTATCCTAGGTGGGCTCAGTCAAGGAAGGCTTCACGGTGGAGGTGACGTTGGAGCACAGCTCAGACGAGGCCCATCCAGACACTAAATCCAGGCTTCGAGACTTCTCCCCTTCCTCCCCACCACGCTGGGCGCGTTTTTCCCCTGGGGAAGACCCCTGCCTAGGACGCCCACACAGCCAGCATCGACCAGTTTGAAAATCAGTCACAGAGTCACAGGAAGCCAATCGAAGAGCCAGGGTGGGGCCAGGGATTTCTTCACTTTGTTTTCGTTTCAACACGACGAAGGGGGAAAAAAATAAAAATCCCCCCAAAATCTGCAGACCACAGAAGTGTGTTGGCACTGCCAGTGTAGACGGGGCCCTGAGCCGGGATGCTGAGAGCAGGTAAGCGTGTAACTGTGCTGGTGTGCGTGGATTGTGCGAGGGATTCTGCAGGTAACACAGGTGCGTAACTGTGCTAGCGTGTGAGGAAAACCCCACACACGTAAGCAGGGAGACACGTAAATAGGGGGAGCCGAGTCAGCGAGTAAGGGGGTAAACTGAGTCAGGCGCAACTGTATGGGTCCAAAGTCTGTAAACAAGCAGTTGGGCTGGGCATTGTAGTACATGTCTATAATCCCAGCTGCATGGGAGGTGGAGGTAGGAGGAGGACCGTGGTCCTCAGGCAAAAGAGAGTGATCCCATCTACAAAACAGGCTCACACCTGTCACCCAAAGCTGAGACTGGGAGGATCAAGGTTCAAGGTCAAGCTAAGGGGAAAAGTTTGCGAGACCCCATCTCCAAAATAACCAGGGCAAAATGGAGTGGAGGCATGGCTCAGGCGGTTGAGCGCCTGTCTAGCGAGTCCTGAGTTCAACTCTCACTACTGCCAAGAAAAAGAAGGGCACATGCTGGCCCGCGCCTGGTGAGCGGGGTCTCAGCTAAGCGGTTAGCAGGAAGGCGTGTCATCGTCACAGCCTGCAGGACAGAAAGTGACACCATTTCAGATGCATTCCAGAGTGGCCTCAGCCAAGCTGACCTCGGGTCATCGGTTGGGATCTGTGTCTTCTCACTGCCGTGTCAGGTGGGGGCACAAACTTTGGGTGTCAGTGTGCTACAGGACCCGGTCCCCAAAGTGGCCTTGTGGGTTCGTGTGCAAGGACAGACAGCGTTTCCTGGTAACCACTCATCCCAAGTGTCCTTCAGGGTAATCCCAGCCTTATGAGGCTGTCAGGGCCACTGTGTTTTAGGAGTTAAAATTGTCAGATGTTTCAGGACGGATCCCAGAATGGTAAAATGTGTATTTGAGATTAAAAAAAAAAAAGTAAGTTGAGCCGGGCGCTGGTGCTCGCGCCTGTAATCCAAGCTACTTGGGAGGCAGAGATGAGGAGGACCACGAGTCTGAGGCCGACCTGGGTTACATAGAGAAACCCCGACTCTGAGTAAATAAATAGGTTATAAATAAAGCACGGCAACTCCCCCAGGGCTCAGGCTGTGCTCCAAAAACACATGGGGACATGTCACGTGGCCTACGGAGGACACCAATTCAGACGACAGCTGACTTTCCATCTGACACCATGGGGACAGGAGGGAAATGGCTCAACGGCCCCCAGGTGAAAGGAAATATCCATCCTTCCCCGATGAGTGGCAACAGGAGACCGGTTGTTGATGACTACACAAAGTTCTCCAGACAGGAAGAGAAGCAGAAGGAGGCTGGGGCCCTTATAGACAAAGGAACCATAGGACAGATCAAAATTCAAGTGAGCTACTTGCCTGGGCTGGCCTTGAACCTCGATCCTCCTCATCTCAGCCTCCCAAGCGGCTAGGATTACAGGCGTGAGCCTTGGTGCCCGCTTCTTCTGTGATTTCACTTAAAATGATATTTTATGGTCAGAGCGAATTCGTAACACCATAATTTTATGGAGGAAATATTTAAGAGACTCCTATTTAAAAAGTGGAAGAGGAAAAGGGGCCTAGACGGGAAGAAGGATGGTTTCTACGCTTTGCTCAGCCTGGTAAAATATTGACCCTGGAAGAGTGTGTGACGACGAATTCTCTAAAAATACCTGGAATAATCACTAAGAAAATGATTAAAATCACTAAGAAAATGAGGCAAAGCCGTGCCACCACGCATAAGGGATCGAATCGGAACGCTACGTGGAAGTAATCCACACAACAGAAGTCAAAACAGAGTAGGGAGAACAGAGGGAAAAACAGAAAATGCTTAGCAAAATGGCAGATGGAAGTCCTGACACGGGAGCAGCTATTTCAGCCGTACGTGGATTGAATTCACCAGTTAGGGCTTGGGTAATTGGAACATGGCAGTGTTGGCCCTGGGTTTGATTCCTTGCACAGCAAAACAACAACAAACAACAAAATACCCCATTAAAAGACAGAGGTGGGCCAGGCACGGTGGCAGCCTCTGTAGTCCCAGCACTTAAGAGGCTGAGGCAGGAGGATCACGAGTTCACGAGTTCAAGACCAGTTTGTGAATGAGACCCTGTTATCAAAAAACAAAAAAAAAATGGCTGGATGCCAGTGGCTGATGCCTGTAATCCCAGCTACTGAGGAGACAGAGGTCAGGACGACTGTGGTTCAAAGCCAGCCTGGGCAAATAGTTTGAAAGACCCTATCTCAAAAAAATCCATCACAAAAAAGGGCTGGTGGAGTGGCTCAAGGTGTAGGCCCTGAGTTCAAACCCCAGCACCTCAAATAAATAATAAATAAATAAAATAATAAAATATAACGGATGTTGATAGGGCACTCCACCCAACAACAGTAGGATACAAAGAACATTTATAAGGAACACCGGCCACCTCCTGGCCGTGGTTACAACTGGGACACATTAAGGAAATTGTTATCTGTAAGGTACTGCTGAATAAAGACCACGCCACGTGTGGAAAGGAAAGATTTATTAAGATCCAGACCGCAGGGCCGTCACTCTCGGGTTCAGAGTGAGCGGCTTGGCTGAATTGGGTAGTGGGCTTTATAGGAGGGGCCAAACCGTGAGGGAGGGAGAGAGTTCCTGGTCTCTGATTATCTGTGATCACCGGATGGAACGGGTCGACATGTCTGACTAATTGAGTGACTGCAAGTTCCTGAGTTGTTTTGCAAGCTGAGAAACAATCAGGCAGGGAGAAACAAGCGGTCATAAATCAGGGGGTCTGGTTTTGGTGCTAGCCTCGGGACCTTCCGCCCACCCCAAGAATGCCAGGGACCTAACAATACCATGTAGCATATTTATTCTGACCATAAGAGATTGAACTAATCGCCAGTAACGGAAAGACCAGAAGTCCTCCAAATTAAGTAGCACCCTTTTAAATAGCTCATGGGTTAAAGAAGAAATACCAAAGGAAATTAAAAATACATAGAACCGAATGAATGCAAATGTAAGCAATGCGTATGGAAATGTGAGGGGTGCAGGTAAAGCGGTGCTGAGAGGGAAATTCATAGCACTAAGTGTTTCTCAGAAGAGAGTGGCTGGAGGGGTGGCTCACGTGGTAGAGCACCTGCCTAGCAAGCGTGAGGCTCCGAGTTCAAACCCCAGTGCCACCAAAAAAAAACCCTGCCTCATTAGGGAAAATCTCAATAAAGTGACAAAAGGGGATTTTCACGACAGGCTGTGCAAGAATGCTGCAGACAATGTTACGCCAGCACCGTGGAGAGATGGACAGAGTTCATGAAGACATAAATCGTCCAAACGGACCCCAATGACAAAGATAACACTAACAGTCTTTAACTTTTGAAGAAATTTGATTTTGTACTTTTAGAACTTTCAAAAATAAAAGAAAGGGAAAAAACTGCAGGCCATTGGTTTCGCCAGAGAATTTTAGCTAGTATTCGGAGAATAATTAATGTCAATTTTATACAATCATTTCCAGAGGAGGAGAGCTGACTTCCCTCCTCATAAAATGAGGTAATTATCCTGATATCAAACACAAAAGCAGCGCCCAAAGTAAACTACACGCCAATATCTCTCATTGATTTAGACACAAAAATCCTCCACAAAATTTTCCCAAGTCAAGTCCAACAAAGTATAATAATAATAATAATAATAATAATAATAAATCATTGACCAGGAATGGTGACTCACACCTATAATCCCAGCTACTTGGGAAGCAGAGGTAAGGAGGATCATAGTTTGAGGCAGCTTGGGTAAAAAGTTAGTGAGAGCCCATCTCAACAAAGAAGCCGGGCATGGTGGAGTAACCTCTGCTGTGCAGGAGGCATAGGTATGAAGATTGCAGTCTCAGGTCAGCCCAGGGAAGAAGTATTAGATCCTTACGCCCTGTCTGGAAAATCACTTCAAATGGCACAACTTGAAGGAGGAGGAGGAGGAGATGGACGAGGAGATAGAGGAGGAGATGGAGGAGGAGATGGAGGAGGAGATGGAGGAGGAGGAAATGGAGGAGGAGGAGATGGAGGAGGAGGAGATGGAGGAAGAGGAGATGGAGGAGGAGATGGAGGAGGAGGAAATGGAGGAGGAGGAGATAGAAAAGGAGGGGATGGAGGAGGAGGAGAGGGAGGAGGAGGAGATGGAGGAGGAGGAGGAGATGGAGGAGGAGGAGATGGAGGAGGAGATGGAGGAGGAGATGGAGGAGGAGATGGAGGAGGAGATGGAGGAGGAGGAGATGGAGGAGGAGGAGATGGAGGAGGAGGAGGAGATGGAGGAGATGGAGGAGGAGATGGAGGAGGAGATGGAGGAGGAGGAGGAGGAGGAGGAGCAGGAGGAGATGGAGGAGGAGGAGGAGGAGATGGAGGAGGAGATGGAGGAGATGGAGGAGGAGGAGGAGGAGGAGGAGATGGAGGAGGAGATGGAGGAGGAGGAGATAGAAGAGGAGGAGATGGAGGAGGAGGAGGAGGAGATGGAGGAGATGGAGGAGGAGGAGATGGAGGAGGAGAGGGAGGAGATGGAGGAGGAGGAGATGGAGGAGGAGGAGGAGGAGGAGGAGATGGAGGAGGAGATGGAGGAGGAGGAGATAGAAGAGGAGGAGATGGAGGAGGAGGAGGAGGAGGAGATGGAGGAGATGGAGGAGGAGGAGATGGAGGAGGAGAGGGAGGAGGAGGAGATAGAAGAGGAGGAGGAGATGGAGATGGAGGAGGAGGAGGTGGAGGAGGAGAGGGAGGAGGAGGAGATAGAAGAGGAGGAGGAGATGGAGGAGGAGGAGGAGATGGAGGAGATGGAGGAGGAGGAGATGGAGGAGGAGAGGGAGGAGGAGGAGGAGATGGAGGAGGAGGAGATGGAGGAGGAGGAGGAGATGGAGGAGGAGGAGATGGAGGAGGTGGAGGAGATGGAGGAGGAGGAGATGGAGGAGGAGGAGGAGATGGAGGAGGAGGAGATGGAGGAGGAGATGGAGGAGGAGATGGAGGAGGAGGAGATGGAGGAGGAGGATGGAGGAGGAGGAGGAGATGGAGGAGGAGGAGATGGAGGAGGAGATGGAGGAGGAGATGGAGGAGGAGATGGAGGAGGAGGAGATGGAGGAGGAGGAGGAGATGGAGGAGGAGATGGAGGAGGAGGAGATGGAGGAGGAGGAGGAGATGGAGGAGGATATGGAGGAGGAGGAGATGGAGGAGGAGGAGGAGATGGAGGAGGAGGAGGAGATGGAGGAGGAGGAGATGGAGGAGGAGATGGAGGAGGAGGAGGAGATGGAGGAGGAGATGGAGGAGGAGGAGATGGAGGAGGAGATGGAGGAGTAGATGGAGGAGGAGATGGAGGAGGAGATGGAGGAGGAGGAGGAGATGGAGGAGGAGATGGAGGAGGAGGAGGAGATGGAGGAGGAGGAGGAGATGGAGGAGGAGGAGGGATGGAGGAGGAGGAGGAGGAGAAGGAGGAGGAGGAGATGGAGGAGGATATGGAGGAGGAGATGGAGGAGGATATGGAGGAGGAGATGGAGGAGGAGGAGGAGATGGAGGAGGAGGAGGAGGAGATGGAGGAGGAGGAGGAGATGGAGGAGGAGGAGATGGAGGAGGATGGAGGAGAGATGGAGGAGGAGGAGGAGATGGAGGAGGAGATGGAGGAGTAGATGGAGATGGAGGAGGAGATGGAGGAGGAGATGGAGATGGATGAGGAGGAGGAGATGGAGATGGAGGAGGAGATGGAGGAGGAGGAGGAGATGGAGGAGGAGATGGAGATGGATGATGAGGAGGAGATGGAGATGGAGGAGGAGATGGAGGAGGAGGAGATGGAGGAGGAGATGGAGGAGGAGGAGGAGATGGAGGAGGAGGAGATGGAGGAGGAGGAGATGGAGGAGGAGATGGAGGAGGAGATGAAGGAGGAGGAGGAGGGAGATGGAGGAGGAGGAGGATATGGAGGAGGAGGAGGATATGGAGGAGGAGATGGAGGAGTAGATGGAGATGGATGAGGAGGAGGAGATGGAGATGGAGGAGAAGATGGAGGAGGAGGAGGAGATGGAGAAGGAGGAGGAGAAGGAGGAGGGAGATGGAGGAGGAGGAGGAGATGGAGGAGGAGGAGGAGATGGAGGAGGAGATGGAGGAGGAGATGGAGGAGGAGGAGGAGATGGAGGAGGAGGAGATGGAGGAGAAGGAGATGGAGGAGGAGATGGAGGAGGAGGTGGAGGAGGAGGAGACGGACAAGGAGATGGAGATGGAGGAGGAGGAGATGGATGAGGAGGAGATGGAGGAGGAGAGGGAGGAGGAGGAGGAGATGGAGGAGGAGATGGAGGAGGAGGAGGAGATGGAGGAGGAGATGGAGGAGTAGATGGAGATGGAGGAGGAGGAGATGGAGGAGGAGATGGAGGAGGAGGAGGGGATGGAGGAGGAGGAGATGGAGGAGGAGATGGAGGAGGAGGAGGAGATGGAGGAGGAGATGGAGGAGGAGGAGGATGGAGGAGGAGATGGAGGAGGAGATGGAGGAGGAGGAGGAGATGGAGGAGGAGGAGATGGAGGAGAAGGAGATGGAGGAGGAGATGGAGGAGGAGGTGGAGGAGGAGGAGACGGACGAGGAGATGGAGATGGAGGAGGAGGAGATGGACGAGGAGGAGGAGATGGGAGGAGATGGAGGAGGGGGTGGAGGAGGAGGAGATGGAGGAGGAGATGGATGGAGGAGGAGATGGAGGAGGAGGAGATGGAGAAGGAGGAGGAGGAGGAGGAGGAGATGGAGGAGGAGATGGAGGAGGAGATGGAGGAGGAGGAGATGGAGGAGGAGATGGAGGAGGAGGTGGAGGAGGAGGAGACGGACGAGGAGATGGAGATGGAGGAGGAGGAGATGGACGAGGAGGAGGAGATGGAGGAGGAGATGGAGGAGGAGGAGATGGAGGAGGAGGAGATGGAGAAGGAGGAGGAGGAGGAGGAGGAGATGGAGGAGGAGATGGAGGAGGAGATGGAGGAGGAGGAGGAGATGGAGGAGGAGGAGATGGAGGAGGAGATGGAGGAGGAGGTGGAGGAGGAGGAGACGGACGAGGAGATGGAGATGAAGGAGGAGGAGATGGACGAGGAGGTGATGGAGGAGGAGAGGGAGGAGGAGGAGGGGATGGAGGAGGAGGAGATGGAGGAGGAGATGGATGGAGGAGGAGATGGAGGAGGAGGAGATGGAGAAGGAGGAGGAGGAGGAGGAGATGGAGGAGATGGAGGAGGAGGAGATGGAGGAGGAGGAGGAGATGGAGAAGGAGGAGGAGGAGGAGGAGATGGAGGAGATGGAGGAGGAGGAGATGGAGGAGGAGGAGGAGGAGATGGAGGAGGAGGAGGAGATGGAGGAGGAGATGGAGGAGGAGATGGAGGAGATGGAGGAGGAGGAGATGGAGGAGGAGGAGGAGGAGATGGAGGAGGAGATGGAGGAGGAGGAGATGAAGAGGAGGAGATGGAGGAGGAGGAGGAGGAGGAGATGGATGAGGAGGATATGGAGGAGGAGATGGAGGAGGAGGAGATGGAGGAGGAGGAGATGGAGGAGGAGGAGGAGATGGAGGAGGAGGAGGAGATGGAGGAGGAGGAGGAGGAGGAGGAGATGGAGGAGGAGAAGGAGGAGGAGGAGGAGATGGAGGAGGAGGAGGAGATGGAGATGGAGGAGGAGATGGAGGAGGAGGAGATGGAGGAGATGGAGGAGGTGATGGAGGAGGAGGAGGAGGAGGAGGATCGAGAACAAGTGAATTTATTCCGCGTGTGTAGGTCTGGTTCATATCGTAAGTCAGTTGTCACCCACCATTGCATGTAAAAATGACACATTTAGGTGTGAGTGTGGCAAAGCTTTAACCGTATCTGTGTGATGGAAATCACGACTTTAGTATTATTTTGGTGGCACTAGGGGGTTGACCTGAGGGTCTCGAGCTTGCTGGCTGGCACTCTAACACTTGAGCCTTTCTGCCAGCCCTTCTTGTGCTGGATATTTCTGAGATAGGGTCTCACATTATTTCTGGGCCAGCCTGGGCCTCGATCGTCCTATTTGTGCTCCCTGCCTAGGTGGGATAACAGGCGTGTACCACCATGTCCAGGCATTAGTCAAGATGGGGTCTTGTGAACCATTTGTCCTGACTGGATTTGAATCACGATCCTCCCTATCTCTGTCTCCTGAGTAGCAAGGATTACAGGAGTGCGCCACTGTGCCCAGCAAAAATCAAAACATTTTGAGGCAGGAAGTGAAGGACCTGAGGAAATGGCTAGAGGTAGCATGTTCATGGATTGAAGGCCTGCACAGCACGTGTGTCACCTACCTCATTTTTAGGTTTAACAAGATTCCTATCGAAACCTTAGTAATCTTTTGTTGACAGATACAATAATTTCCCAATTAAAGTGTAGATCGGGGGCAGCAGCAGAGCTGAAGTGATTTTTGACAGGGCCTAACTAGAGGATGAGAAGCACGAGGCCTTGAGTGCAATCCTCGCTCCCAGGACCTCCGAAGGAGGAGAAGAAACGGAGGCTCAGCCTCCCCGATGTTAAAGTGACTCCATGATGGGGCCAGGGATCAGTGGAGCCGAGCGGGTCCCCATCGCTCAGGAGCCTTTCGTGTGGCTCTGGGGATAGAAGCCAGGATGGCGGGAGGGCCAAGATGACCCTACACCGAGCCGAGCCTCTGTCTCACAGAGAGAGACAGAAAGACAGCGAGACACAGACAGACAGACACCAAGAGCGAGGCAGAGAGAAAGACAGCAAGAGACACAGAGAGAGAGTCAGACAGACAGACATAGCAAGAGAGAGACAAAGAGAGACAGACACAGCAAGAGACATGTATATATATATAGAGAGAGAGACAGACAGACAGACATAGCAAGAGAGAGACGGAGAAAGGAGAGACAGACGTAGCAAGACAGAGAGAGAGGAGAGAGAGTCAGATAGACATATCAAGAGAGAGAAGCAGAAAGACAGCAAGAGAGAGATGGACAGACAGACAGACATAGGAAGACAGAGAGAGCGCGTGAGAGAGAGCCTGCCCAGTTAAGTCTTGACGAATGTCGCAGCAGTCCTTGGGGAGAGTTGTCACTCCGTGGTGCTGACCGAGGAGGAGAACAGAACGACAAAGGAGGAGAAGAGGGAAACCCAGGCTTCCTAGCGTGCAAAATCGTCTGACAGTGGATCCTGGACTGACGCGCAAAACAAAACCCTAAGAACATCTAGAAGAAAATACAGTAGAGAATCTTGGGACACCAAAAGCACGGTCCACAACAGGAGAAGCTGTGATCATTGGAATCTCACAGGAATTTTTTTTGTTTGCTTATTTATTTATTTATTGGCAATTCTGGGGGATTTTCTTGTCTTATTTTTTTTTTGTTTTGGACAGCACTGGGATTTGAACTCAGGGCCTTGCGCTTGCTGGGCAGGCACTCTACCACTTGAGCCACTTCACCAGCTCTGGAAAATTTTTTAAAACATCCTATATGGATGACCGATAAGAGAATAAAAAGAAAAATTATGGGTTGGAAGAAAATATTTGTACAGCACAGATCTGAGAAAGGAATAGCACCTGGGATACATAAAGAACTCCCAGCACTGCCCATTAGAAAGAAACCCTGGGCTAGAAAACAGGGAAGACAGTGACAGACATTTCACCAAAAGGGCTAGGAGAGGCTGTCCAAATCAAAACCACCGTGCGACATGACTCTGGATCTGTGAGGATGGGTTAAAAACAAAGATGAATAATTCAGTCCTCTCCATCTTCACCACCATTTAGTTGGGATGGCAAAAACTAGACTTCATCAAAAATAAAAACTTTTTCTGGGAGCCAGTGGCTCACGCCTGTAATCCTAGCTACTTGGGAGGCTGAGATGAGGAGGATTGAGGTCCGAGGCCAGCCCTGGCAAATAGTTCTTGAGCCCCCCATCTCCAAAATAACCAGAGCAAAATGGACTGAGGTGTGACTCAAGTGGTCGAGTGCCTGCTTTGCAAGTTCAAAGCCCTGAGTTCAAACCCCAGCCCCACCAGAGAAATAAAAAGAACTTTTGAGATTAAAAGGACACTGTCAAGAAATTGAAATGCCAACCCACCGTTTGGGAGAAAATGTTTGCAGATTGAATATCTGACAAGGGACATGTATCTAGAATATAAAGAACTTTTATAATTCAACAATAAAAGACCAATAGCCCAATTGAAAGGGAAGGAGGAGGGGGAAGAAGAAGGGCCAAGGGACACAGATTGCTGAGAGCCACCAGGGACAAGGAAGGATTCCCTTCATCATGGCCATGGTACCATCTTACCTTTTTGGGTTTTTTTTGGTGGTGTGGGATTTGAACTCAGGGCCTCACACTTGCCAGATGGGAGCTCAACCACTTGAGCCACTCCACCAGCCATGACACCATCTTGACTTTGGACTCCTCGTCTCCAGAAGAGCAAGAGGAGAGAGGGACCTGATCTTTATGCAGATTTGAAATTTTTCATAATAAAAAGTTTATTTATTAAGTGATAAAAGCACCTTGGCCATCACCTCCTTGCTCCCATCACCTTGTTGGGGAGCAGTGGGGAGCAGTGGGGACTGTGCCCAGAGTGTCCCTCAGACCCGATTGTGGAACTCTGGGATTTGTACCCAGAGGTACCAGAGTGCCCAATCCTCAAAAGAAAGTGGGAATTGATTTCTTTTTAATGTGAAATCTTCTGAATTGGAAATGTTTGCAGCTAATTAAAAATCTTGAAAAGCAGCACATGGCTGTTTGTAGTGAGAACACGGTGTGTGCGAATTCATCTTCATTCAGGAGATACTGGGATTTGAACTCAGGGCCCCAAGCTTGCTAGGCAAGCTCCCTACCACCTGAGCCACGCCCTCAGCCCTTATTGCCTTAGTTTGTTTTTCAGATAGGGTCATGTGGGTTTTTGCCCCAGTCCAATCTTGGACCAAGATCTTCCTACCTCTACCTCCTAATTAGCTGGGATTACAGGTGTGCACCACCACACCCAATCACGTGTGTGTCTTAATTCATAAAAAATAAATAGGGTAACAGAGGAGTCCTTCATCCCAGCTGAGCCTATTTGGGTCAGCTAAGATTTCTGCTGATTGGATACGAGCCTCAATTAACCCTGGAAGAAGGGCTACTGAAGTGTCTATTATATGTGAAGGACTTTGAAGGTGTTTTATAGGCTGTATTTCACTTAATCACCTTCAGGATTTGTTTTTACACACAAGGAAACTGAGGCAAGGATTTCCCATGGACCCTATTCAACCACGAACCAAGGAGCCATTTCAACACCAGGCAGAAGAATGGGCCCTAGAATCAAAGCGATGTGGATTCAAACTTTCCCTCTCAGGTGAGAGCCAAAGTCTCAAATAGCCTGGTTTTCCTCTGCTGTAAGGTGCTATCAGGCATGGACTGACTCAGTGAGACCAGCCACGCCACGCCTGTTCCGTTTTGTGTCTTTGAACTGGGAACTAAGAAAAGGCACCACTGTTGTTACTTTATAGTAATATGACCAGGTGCAAGAGTTCCTTTCTTGAATTTTAATCTCCTCCAAGCACATTCAAAATTTCTGACTACAGCCAGGAGCCAGGGGCTCACACCTGTAATCCCAGCTACTCAGGAGGCAGAGATCAGGAGGATCGAGGTTCAAAGCCAGCCTGGGCAAACAGTTCATGAGACCCTATCTTGAAAAATCCTTCACAAAAAAGGGCTGGTGGAGTGGCTCAAGGTGAGGGCCCTGAGTTCAAATCCCAGTACCACACACACAAAAAAATTCTGACTACACAAATCTAACCAAACTCTCTAGAAGATTCTTTTGTGAAGGAATCTTTTGATTCTCTTAAAAGCAAAATGGCTGTAACCCTTGCTTGTTATGTGTGATAAACAGTACCGGGGCTCAAGTGGTAGAGCGCCTCCCTAGCAAGCTCGAGGCCCTGGGTTCGAAACCCAGTACTGTTAAAAAAAATCGTAGGGTGAAATCTGTTGTCCATATCTGTGCCAGGTGGTTAGGCAAGGCCCACCAGCCAGGGGCTCATGGGCACCGACTCTCTGACACAGGGAGACCTGGGGTCCCAGAGACGGGCCACAGTGGCTGGGATGTACCTGGTACCATGGTCAGAGATAGTGACCATGGGGCCTGGGGCCCGTCACTGGGACACGTTGACAGTTTTTCTCTGCTTGGATGTACACCAGATGTATTCCTGGTTATCTCTGGGGACTAGGACTTTAGGACAGAAAAAGAAAGGTCTTAGCTTTCTGCCTTTTGGCATTATGTAATTGTTGCTAAAATGTCCTTTATTGTCTAGAACAGTTTTACATTTATAGGAAAAAAATGAAGATCTATCCAGTTTTCCTGTGATAACAAATTTTTATTTTGGCTGTACTAGGATTTGAACTCAGATCCTCACGCTTCCTAAGCAGGTGCTCTACCACTTGAGCCACTCCACCAGCCCTTGTCAGTCTAGGTTATTTTCAGGTAGGATCTCACTTTTTTCCCAGCGCGGGTCTTGGACTGAAGTTCTCCTACCTATGCCTCTCGAGTAGCCAGGATTATAGACATGTGCAACCATACTCGCTTCCCCTTGATGTCTGACTGTGGCTTTTGGCTCTGATCACTAGGCTGGTTGTGTTAGTCAGACGTTCTATGACTGACAAAATACTGAGCAAAACAGATTTCTAGTAGCTCACGGCTAAGAGCTGGCTCTCTTGACTCTGGGCTGGTGGTGGCAAGGTAGGCCATCATGGCGGTGGTGGGAACCTGTCGCACAGTCTGCATTCGTCATGGTGGACAGGAAGCAGAGCGTGAGACAGACGGGGACGGGACAAGACACAGCTCCCACACACGCCTCCAGTGACCTATTTTCTCCAGCTAGGTCCCACCTCCCAAAGTTTCCAGAATCTCCCAAAATAGTAGCACCAGCTGGGGACAAAGCCCAGGACACCCTGGACATGAGTCTTTTGGGGGTCACTTCACACCCAGACCATTACACTGGTGTAGCTTTGCCAGGTTCCTCTGCTGTGAAGTTACTCTTTTTCCCTATTTTCCATGGGTGTTAATTTGTGCCCAGCGAGTGGGGAATTTGGTTAGCCTCCCCAGAGACAAGAGCACATACAGAAAGTTCTAGGACTTTTGTGCATCGCTTTCCTAGGACAGACGGGACAAACTGACAGGTGACTTAAAAATCCAGCAATGTGCTGGGTGCTGGTGGCTCACGCCTGTAATCCTAGCTCTTGGGAGGCTGAGATTAGGAGGATTGAGATTCGAGGCCAGTCCAGGCAAATAGTTCCTGAGACCCCCATCTCCAAAATAACCAGAGCAAAATGGACTGGAGGTGTGGCTCAAGCGGTAGAGCGCCTGCTTTGCAAGTGCAAAGCCCTGAGTTCAAATCCCAGTCAAAAACCAAACCAAGCAACAACAACAATAGAAATTTGCTCTCTGACAGTTTTGGAGAGTAGAAGTCTGAAGGCAGGGTGTTAGCAGAGCCACGCTCCCTCTGAAGGGTCTGGGGAAGAATCTGTCCATCTTCCGGTGGCCCCAGGCCCTTGGCCCGTGACGGCACACCTCCAACCTCCACATGGCCTCTGTTTTTCCTGTGCTCTCTTCCTTAATACCGGCCACTGGTTTAATGGCCTACTGAGCCCCGTGTGGGATTTTAAGACCTTTAAGTAATAATGGCTACTTCCAGATAAGGCTCTGAACGTGTGAGCGCTGAGCTGTGACAGGGGGAGGCCACTATTCAGCCCATCCTGTTTTACTAGGGATTTCTGTCTCTTCTCCACTAGTGAATTAATCTCCATCGTTATTTTATTTTACACTTTGGGTTATAACCTAAGACTCTATTTTTTTATGGTATTGGGAATCAGACCTAAGGTCCAGTCCCACTTTTTTTTTTTTTTGCTCAAAGTGGTTTGATTTTGGCCATTGAGAGTTCTTTAGGCTGGGTCTCGGGACAGAATTTTGTCAAATTTTTTTGAGCACTTTCTCTTTTTGGAGGTACTGGGGTTTGAACTCAGGGCCTCCCCCTTGCTGGGCAGGCGCTCTACCACCTGAGCCACTCCGCCAGCCTTTTCCTGTGAAGGTCTTTTTGTTTTTGAAATGGGGGTCTCACAAACTATTTGCCTGGGCTGGCCTCTAACCGTGATCCTCCTGATCTCTGCCTCCTGAGTAACTGGGATTACAGACGTGAGCCACTGAGCACAGCTTTCCTGGCTCATTTCCTGCCCAGTCCTAGAATCAGCCACTTCTCCATCATCTCTGATTTTTTTTTTCCCATAGGAAATGACACGAGAAACTGTGTGACCTGTGAACTTCCCATGATTACGGGGGTGTCGTGTCTTTTAAGCCTTCTCAGCTGACAAGAGTTTACTAATCCAGGTTCCTACAACAATTTGTGTGTCATCACCTGTGTCTCTATCCACCCTGATGTCTGCTCTGTGACATGGGGCTCACCGTAGCCTCCCCTCCTTGAGGACCATGAGCTTCAACAGGGAGAGCTGACTGCCACCACCAGACGTCACCCACCTAATAATTCCAGTCCGTCAACGTGCACAGCGGGATGGGGTGCTGTCAGCTCAGCTCCTTTCCTTCTCCAGATCTACTCCTTCCAGAAAATCTTAGTCAGCACCCCGTCCCCACCCCAGACCCCTTCAGGGGATCAGACATCTGAGTAATGACATTCTCTTGTCACAGCCTGTGACTTCCTACACTTTCCAGCCTCCTAGCTAACTTTTAAAAAATTGCACAGGTGAAAGTTCACCCTCTGTGCTGTCGCCCTGTGGCTTTTGACAAATGCTGTACTGAACCTCATCCAGCACTGCGTGTCTGTATCACTCAGAATAATTTCACTGCCCGGAAGGTCCCTTGTGCCTCAGTAGTCATCTGTCCCCCGACTCTGGTGGCTACGGATTATTTTATTGTCTCTAGCATTGTGTCTTCTAGAATGCCAGATAGAGATCTACCATCTGTCTGTCTATCTATCGATCCATCAACCCGTGTCATACTGAGTTCTTTCACTTAGGTATTGGTTTTTGGTTCCAACTGTTCAAACCCAGGGCCTCCACCATGCTAGGCCACTGAGCTACACTCCAACCCTTTTCACTTAGTAATAAGCACCCAAGGTTCTTCCACGACTTCTCATGCTTCAACGGCCATTTTTCCTTGCTGCATACTATTCCACTGTATGGATCTGCTACAGTTTATTTATCCGTTCATCTCTTCAGAGACAACTTGGTTGCTTCCTAGCTGTGGACAATTAGAAATAAAACTGCCATCAACATTTGTGTACAGGTGTTGGTATGAGATGCTGTTAATTTTGGCAGGTTTTGAATCCTGGTTTTTATGCCTAGCTGATTGTCCTGGTGTATGAGAAATATCTGCCACAGGTTTTTCAGTTCTACAGTGGTGGTTCTGAGGTTCACAGAAAGACCGTCCCTCCGTCTTGGGGACCCTCCCCTCCCAATCCATGGCTTTGTTTTGGTGGCACTGGGATTTGAACTCAGGGCCCCACGCTTGCTTGCAGGTACCCTAGCACTTAAGCCACTCCACCAGCCCATCAGACCTGCGCTTTTATTCAGGTTATTTTAGTCTCTTGTTTGGGGGGTGCATGTGTTCCCTGTCACCCCCCTCCCTGGTTATCTGGCCTGTGGATTCACCCTGTGTCCCCACCTCCTTTGTTCTGTCACCCTGGGTGTGATCCTTCCTGATCTCCCCCCGTCCTTTGAACTCGGTGCTCAGACAGACCAGGTTATTTCAGGCCCCTTCACCTTTGCGTAGCTGTTCCCTGGTGGGACACCTCCAAGTCCCCTCCGTCCTTTGACAGTCTGCTTGGACACCTGTGAAGCTTTGCTACTCACATGTGGCCATCGCCTGGAAACCAACAGAAACAGAACCTCAGGCTCCATACCAGGCCTACTGAGTCAGGACCTGCACTTTAAGAAGACCCCTGGGTCCCCTCGAAGTCTTTGATTGTGGCAGTTCCCGAGAAGTCTTCTGAGCCACTGAGGCCACCCATCTGTGGTGACACGGGCTGGCATTGCCCTGGGGTTATTTTCACATCTGAGTTGTCCTCTGGACTGTGAGCTCCTGAAGTCAGGATCAGGATCCATGCCAGGAGCTCGTTGGAGTCACGGCCTCAGTCTTGGGTCTGAGACAAAGGACAAGGACAAAAACTGTGGAAGGCAGGGTCTCTCCTCTCCTCTCCCCTGGGCAAAATCATGAACCTTTACCTAAAGAATAACTGAAGCAAAATGGGGCTGGGGACGTGCCTCAAGTGGTACAGTGCCTGCCTGCCAAGCACAAGGCCCTGAGTTCAAATCCTGCTGTTGCAGAAGAAAATTTAAAAAATACGTAAAGAATTTCACAGAGGAAAAAAAGAAACTGGAGTAAAATAAAAGTCACCTACACACCTCAAGGAAGTCTTCTAAAGGTAGAAATGATTGTGAAATAGTAAAAGAACGGAGAGATTATGTTTTTGGTTAAACTTGTTTTGTTTTTTTAGCACTCATATTTAGCCTTTATTTTAGTCTTTTGTTACTTATCCTGTAAGTAAACTTGCTTTTTCCTAATAGGCATATTTTCCAATTTGAGTGTAATAAAACTTTATTACCTACCAAATAAGAGTCAGAAGACACTTTTGACAGCCAACCAGGTAACACACCCGCACGTGGGCGTGCACGCACGTTTTAAATATTTATCAAAAAAAGGAACAAAGTTTACAAGTTGAGTCCACTTTCTCTAGGACAAAGTGTCAGAAAAAGGCTGATCTCCAACAAAAACATTCCCCCCTCGAAAAACCTGGCAAGTTGCTCGTAGCGTCAAAAGATATCCTGGGAAAATAAATGCATTACTTTTTATAAATCCAACAAAATCAATCATGAATTCAGAATATCAACCTTACTCTTCCCTCATTTAGTTTTTGTCCAATAGGGGTTGTTTAAGCGACTATAATGAAACCTGGCTGGGCCCTGGCCCCTCTGCGGGGTAAACTGAGGCTGGTGGAATCTTTGGCAGCCTAACTTGGACTCATGAAGTCGGGTTCATTCAGAATTTTGCCTGAGCCGTTTAATTTCTGCTCAGTCCTGTGTGTGAGTGACATGACTGTCCCTTGCCAAGAAGCAGCAAACTCAGTCTTTTTATTTATTTTTTTAAATTTTTTAGCTTGACCACGAATCTAGCATGGCTTTTGTCCCCACAGTTTACGGCTAAACTCTCCTTTTTTGGTGTCCGAGTGTCAGAACTTCCAGATGTGAGCGTCCTTAATTCATGCAACTGGATCTGTTTTCTTCTTGAACATTCTATCCCAGGAACTTCTCTAACTTCCAATTCCAGTTTTGATAGATTGTATTTTAGGTCTGCTGGATCACTGTCAGGAAGTTTTTCTTTTTTTGCTTTTGAGTCAGGGTCACACTACGTCGCCCTAAGTGGCTTCAAACTCACAGTCCTCCTGCCTCAGACTCCCAAGTAGCTGGGATTACAGGCACAAACCACGGTGCCTGGCCACTGGCCGAATTTCTTTTCTCCAACCCTCTCCTGGCTTTAGTTTTTATTGCTTTTTGTTCTCTAAGTCTTTTTTCCAGATTCCTTTAGCACTTTGTTGGAGCAAATCCTTAAGTAAATTTTTCAGAAATGATGCACAGAGAGAAAGTTTCAGAGTCTGCTTGTCTTCAAACGCCTTTTTTGACCTCGAATTTGCTTGACAGCATGGGTGAGTGTGGAGTTTTCATCCAGATTAATTTTCTCTACAGAGCAATGTAACTGATCCAGCTTTCATTATTTTAACAACCTGCTCCAGAGTTCATCTGAGGGAGGGGATTGTCTAAGGCGTGGAAAATACACTGATGGGCTCTTGTGGGCAAAAGGGCAGGGGCGTTTGGGAGAGACCCAGAGAACAGGGAAATCCTTAGGAGACGCAGGGAAGAACCTGCACCGGCTCTGAGAGAATAGAGGACTGGAGGGAGAGAGCGGGCATGAGCAGTGTTCCCTGGGAAATCGCCCCATGGCGGTGCTCTTGCAAAAACATATGTCCTCCAGATCTTTGATACCAGTCTCTTCAACAGATGGAGCTCACCAGGTGCTGGTGGCTCACACTTTAATCCTTGCTACTTTGGAGGCTGAGTTTGGGAGGATTGCAGTTTGAGGTCAGCTTGGTCAAATAGTTCTGAAGACCCCATCTCCAAAAAATAACCAGAGAAAAATGGACTGGAGGTGTGGCTCAAGTGGTAGAGCTCTTGCTTTGCAAGTGTGAAGCCCTGAGTTCAAACCCCAGTCTCACCAAAAGAAAAAAAAGATGGAGCTTCCTAGATTTAGTGAACAGATACTAATGAGTAGAGTAAATCAGAATGAATGCATGTGACTTTGGACACTAGGTCATGCGAACTTCTGTTGTCTTGAAGGGACTAGAAGTCTAGATGTTTCCATTTTCTCTTTCTTGGATGCTTGCTCTGGGGAGGCCAGCGGCCATGGCATGCCCAAGTCTGACTCACCTGAGACCACCATGCTAGGAGGAAGTCCAGGCATGCTCAAACTGCCAGCTGTGTGACCACTGCCAGTCCAGGTGCCAGAGATGGCAGTGAAGGTGCCATCTTGGATGTTCCTGTCCTGCAGCAGAACTGAGGGTTCAGACACATGGCCTCTGTTGGGCTGTTGCCAGCCATTTTCAGTCATCCTAGGCACGCCACTTGGTGCCTGGTGCCTGAGATGGCTAAGCACAGAGATGAGACCAATTCTTTTTTTTTTTTTTTTTGGTGGGACTGTTTGAGCCACACCTCCAGTCCCTTTTTGCTCTAGTTTTTTTTTTTTTTGGAGATGGGGGTGGGTCTCATAAACTATTTATTTGCTCGGGCTGGCCTCCACCCATGATCCTCCAATCTCAGCCTCCTAAATAGCTGGCATTTCAGGTGACCAAATTTTGACCTACCCAATCACAAGCATATGTTATAGTTTGGATCTGAAATGTCCCCCAGTGGCCCATGTGGAAGGCTTACTCTCCAGTCTGTGACTATCAGGAGGCAATGATGACTTTTAAGAGGTAGGGCCCAGTGGGAGGTCTGAGGCCACTGGGGGGCAAACCCTGGAAGGGGAAAACGGAACGCCAGCCCCTCCTCTCTCTCCTGCTCCCGGCCATGACAGGCCCCTGCTACCACACGCTCCTGCCATGGCTTACTGTGCTGCCCAGGCCCAAAACAGTGGTGCCAACCAGTCATGGACTGAAACCAAGACTCTGAGCCAAGATAAACCTTTTTTCTTTGTAGGTTGATTTATCTCAGGTGCTTATTACAGTAACAGAAAACTGACTAACACAGGATAAAAATGGCTATTGTTTTCTCCTGTGGTTTATTATGCAGCCAAGAAACTCAAAAACACCACTTAGAAAAAGTTAACTCAAACATTGTTTTAAAACTCCTTTCTAGATATTCTTTATTCTCTCTCTTCCTGCCCCCCGCCCATTTTTATTTTGGAACTTCGGGCACTTGCTAGGCAGGTGCTCCATTGCTTGAACCTCGCCTCCAGCCATGCTGTTTGCTCTGGTTATTTTTGAGATATCATCTCACTTTTTGCACAGGCTGGCCTGCACTGTGATCCTCTTATTTTAAGATTCCCGCAGTAGCCTGTGTCTGTCACCACACTCAGCTTTTCTGTTGAGATGGGGTCTCATGATTTTTTTTTACTCAGGCTGTCCTGGAAGCACAGTCTTCCAGATCTCAGTCTTCCACATAGCTGGGATGAGAGGAGTGTATCACTGTGCCCAACTATTGCTTAAGATGGAGTCTTGCGAATTTTCTGCCGGGGCTGGCCTGCAACTGATATCCTCTCAGCCTTCCAAGTAGCTAGGATTACAGGCGTGAGCCACTGTAACTTTCCCTTCCTTCCTTCCTCCCTCCCTCCCATCTTCTCTTCCTCCCTCCTTCCCTTTCTTCCTTTCTCATTTTTTAAGACAGGGTCTCACTTTGTAGCCCAGGTTGGCAAGAGGACTCTCCATCCTCCTGCCTCAATCTCCAGAGTGCTGAGATTACAGCAATACGCAACCACGCCCTGCTGTCTTTATCATTATTTTTCATTGCAAAAGTAACATCTATACATTGTGTCATGTTCAAATGGAAATGTCCTTGAGGGCTGGGACCTCACGTTACTTTTATTTATAGCTTCCTAACACACAGCTTGGTCCTCCAGTGACTTAATGAAGGTTATTGCTGCCTCCTTTCTCTTTTCTCTTTCCTTGTTATCTTTCTGTTCACTTTGAAGTGAAGGTCAAACCCTACAAGTTCTGGAACGATGCTACAGGATGAGAACTTCCACTGCTCCGGAGGCTGGGGGACGCCAGGTTCTCACGGACAGTGGGCTGGCCAGGTCTCAGACCCAAAGGCTCTGGCTTCTGCATTTCAAGCCCCTCTAAACACTGCCCTGGACTGGAGTGAGGCTGTGAGCTTACTAATCGCAAGGTTAACAGTTTGGGGCCCTGTGCGGGCTGTGGGAGTAGAGCAGCTAAGCTACAATGTCATAAGGAATTCTGAGGACCATCACATCTCTGGGGGCCAGCAGTTATCTGGCCTTGGGCACGTCCTCCCCTCTCAGGGCTCAGATTCCTCCTTAGGAGGCTGTTGAGCCAAAACCCAATCTGGGAAAAAAACCTGAGGTCATCAGACTGAAGTGTGGCAAAGCCCCAAAGTGCCTGGAACAAATGTACCCCCCCCTTCACCCCCAGGCTTCAAATTCTTCAGAAAGTCTGGGCTGACAGGATGGAAAGAGCAAGTTGCAAAACAGTCTGTACAGAGCGTTCCTGACTGTAATTTTAGCTAGCCTCTCTGCGCAGGCCCGGGTCTGCCAGTGAGTTATCTGTGGTTATCTGAGGGGCAGGAAGAAATTATTCCGGGTAATTTTTACTTTCTGGTGTGCTTCCAAATTCCCTACAATGGCCGTCTATTGCTTTTCATGCTCAAGAAATTGAGTCTTTTCTAAAAGCAGGCGGTTTGGCATGTACCCCTGGTCACGCTGGGTGAGCACACCAGTTACTTCCAGGTAGAAGTAAAAAAAAAAAAAAAATAAAATAAATAAATAAATAAAAAAGAGTCAACCCTGTGGCCTTGTAGGCGGAGATGGGTTACCTAACTTATTAGCTGTCACTTGTTGGGGAACGAATGAGCATGAATTTGTGACTATCTCAGACATGGCTTAGCCACATTCTCTGCTCCATCAAGGAGTTCGCCAGGCTGTGCTCTCATCCGAAGGTGCGAGTGGTGCTACAGTGTGTGACTGTCCCCAGAAATTCATGCGCTGGGGAACTTCATCCCCGCGGTCATATGTTCATGGTATTTAACCAGAGGCATTGGAAGGTAGTCAGGATTACATGAGGCCATGAAGGCGGGGCCTCTGTGATGTCTTCAGTGGTTTCATAAGAGAGGCAAGCCAAGTTAAAATGCGAAAGGGGACCCCACAGACGTCAGACAGACGGTGGCACCTTGCTCTTCGCTTGTCAGCCTTCAGAAATCAATTTCTTTCTCTTTTTGTTTTGTGCTGCTGGGGCTTGAATTCAGGACCTTCACCTTGAGCCACTCCACCAGCCCTTTTTTTGTGAAGGGTGTTTTTTCAAGATAGGGTCTTATGAACTATTTGCCCAGGCTGGCTCTGAACCTTGATCCTCCTGATCTCTGCCTCCTGAGTAGCTGGGATTACAGGCGTGAGCCATTGTTGCCCAGCTTATAATTTTTTTCTTTGCTTTTTTTGTTTTTTGGTGGTACTGGGGTTTGAACTCAGGGCTTTGTCCTTGGTAGGCAGGTGCTCTACCACTTGAACCAGGCCTCCAGTATGTTTCTTTTCTTTATAAATCACCTAGACTCAGGCGTTTTGTTACAGAACTGGGAAATGGACTAAGACAAATGGAGAAGAATCCACCTTCACATTCACTTAAGTTGCCAGCAGAATTCAGTTCCCCTTGGCTGTAGGAGAGAGGTCCAGCTTCTCACTGGGCTTTTGTTGGAAGCCACCCCAGTTATCAAGTGACAAAGCACCTGCCTAGCAGTTTCTTGTAGGCTTTCCCAATATGGCCACTTTCTTCAACAAACCAGAGAGGAGAGCCTCTGGAACAAGTGTGCTAGCAGATAGGCTACGTAATATAACTCTTATATAATGGATGTACTCAGTGACATCTGTCACCTTCTCCAGAGACATTATTGGCTGAAACAAACTACAGGTCCCACTCAAGGGGAAGTCAAGGGGAAGGGATTACACAAAGACACTGTTAGAGACTGTATGCTTCCCGACATTCGTGTTGAGGTTCTGTTTGAATACAGGACCTCTGAGGAAGCAGCTAAGGTTAAATGAGGTCACAAGGGTGGGCCCCTGATCTACTAGGATTAGTGGCCTTGTAAGAAGACACACCAGAGAGTCCACTCTTCTCCAGGGAGGACATATTGACACGGGAGCCATCTAAAAGCTTACCAGAAATCAAAACAGCTGGTCTCAAATCCCAGCTTCCAGAATTGTTACAAATTAATTTCTGTTGTTTAAGCCGTCCAGTGTGTGGTACTCTGTTAGGGTACCTAACAGAGTCTGAGCAAGGACAGGTCACACCTGTGACCTCTGTGAGCCAGGACAGGAGGCACAGACCATTGCAAAAGGGTGGGTCTGGAAACCCCTCACAGCCTGTCTGTCACACTTAATATTGTGAGGTCAGGAATTCCAGATGGAAGTTCTAGAAACTTGTAGGTAACATGGAATATTGCAAAACTGCAGATTCTCTGCTGAGATTTTTATTCTGTAAGCCAGTTTGGACCTGGGGAAGTTTTTGTTTTGGTGATTCTGGGGTTTGAACTCAGGGCCCCATGCTCGCTAGGCGGGAGCTCTACACTTAAAGTCACTCTGCCAGCACTTTTTTGTGTTGAGTATTTTCAGGACAGGGTTTCGTGAACTGTTTGCCTAGAGCTGGGTTCGAACTGCGATCCTTCTGATCTCTGCCTCCTGAGTAGCTGGGATTACAGGTGTGTGCCATGGCACCTGGCTCTGGGGAAGTTTTAAATGAGTTCTTCCAAGGTGATTCCAGTGATGCTGGTTGGGGAATATGGTGACATATCAGAAGCTTTGAATCCTGACTGGGCCACTTTCTAGCACTGGGATCTTAGGTCAGTGTCTTCCTCTGTGGAACATGGAAAGTTAGTAAATGAAAATATAAAAATCTGTGTCATTAAACAGGTTCGGTTCCCAGCCCAGCCTCAGCAAAAGCAGGCTGATATTCCTGCCTCCTACCCCAGTCCCATGTCCTTAGTTTGTAGTGTCCCAGGGTCATGGACAAATTTGAAATGACGTGTGGGGGAGTGTGTATAATTACCAGGTACTCTGGAGGCCGAGGATTGAGTTCTGACGTCAGCCTGAGCAAAAAGTCAGCAAGACCCCATCTCAACCAATAAGCTGGGTGGCTTGTGCCTGTAATCCAAGCTCTGCAGGAGGCATAGGTAAAAGGATCTTGGTCAGAGCTAGCCCAGGGGAAAATGCAAGACTCTATTTGAAAAAATAACTGAAGTACAAAAGGGTTGGGGGTGCAGCTCAAGGGATAGAGCACCTGCCTAGCAAGCCCTGAGTTCAAACCTGGGGATGGGGAGAGAAAAAGAGAGCGAGAGAGAGAGACAGACAGACAGACAGAGGAGAGAGGCAGAGAGAAGAACACCTGCCTAGCAAACCCTGAGTTCAAACCTGGGGGAAGAGAAAGAGAGAGAGAGAAAGAGAGAGAGAGAGAGAGAGAGAGAGAGAGAAGAGAGAGAGGACAGAGGCAGAGAGAAGTTGGGGTCTGGGGTCATTAAGTATAGAGGAGATCTGGAACTTGCTTGTCTTTGCAGCTGACGAGAGGGTCTAGGTATAGATCTGAGTTGGGTGTGGGACTAAGGCAAGACTGGATGCCCTGAAAAGCAGTCACGTCCATGGAGTCCAGTAGCACACAGAGCAGTTGCCATGGTGACCCTTGTGGGCAGTGCCTCAGTTTTCTGGCATCACAAAGAGTCATGGCTGGGGGTGGGGTGGTGGCTGAACAAGTTGACTTGGCAGTATTAAATGACCTAAAGCCTGTAATCCCAGCTACTTGGGAGGCTGAGATTGGGAGGATCCTGGTTTGAGGCCAGTCCGGACAAACAGTTCACCAGAGACCCTATCTCCAAATAATCAGAGCAAAATGGACTGGAGGTGTGGCTCAAAAGGTAGAGCACCTGCTTTGTAAGTGTGAAGCCCTGAGTTCAAATCCTTGTCCCACCAAAAAATAAGTAAATAAATAAAAATAAATAAAGGTATGAGAAATTTCTTGCACTAGAAGTAAAATTCATATCTGAAACATCTAAAGTGAGATGATGCATGGAAATTGTAGAGCACAGTGCCTGGCACACACACTAAATTTTTACAAAATAGAAGTTATCCCATTATTAAAATTGTTGAGCAGGTCAAAGGCTTGGTTTTTTTTTTGGTGGTACTGGGGTTTGAACTCGGGGACCTCGTACTTGCTAGGCAGGGGCTCTACCCCTTGAGCCACTCCACCAGCTCCTACTCTTCTTAATCCACCTTCATGGGTCCCTTGCTCCCAGGGTGAAGGAGGTCTACGGTTGAGAGGATGAAGCTTTAGCTGGCCTGGGTAGAAGACCGTTCATAAGCCAAAGGTTTTGTCCTCTGAAATGCTCTCACATTAACCGAAATAAAAGGGCAGAGAGCGTGGGTCTGTCCCCAGCCTCAATTAATGGTAGTCATTATCACGTATGGTAATCATGATACCAAACAGTGGCCAGACTTGGAAGAGTGGGTGTCATGGGTATATTTTAGACTGCCACTAAAAGGCGTCTGGGAAAAACATGGCATCAGGGGATGTGACCCGTGCAATCCCTCAGGGACCCCTACTTACAAGTGTCTTGTGCCCAGAAAAAGACTCACATTTGGCTTAATGCTTGGCGGTCACCAGATTGAAATTATTAATGTTTTTGAACAGGGGACCCTGTGTTTTCATTTTGCATTGGGTCCCACAAATTATGCGGTTCCAATAATTGGATGGGAATGGGATTTGAACTCAGGGCTTCACATTTGCAAAGCAGGAGCTCTACTGCTTGAGCCACTCCACCAGTCCATTTTGCTCTGGTTATTTTGGAGATGGGGTCTTGCAAACTATTTGCCCAGGCTGGCCTCCAACCTCAATCCTCCTGATCTCAACCTCCCAAGTAGCTAGGGTTACAGATGTGAGCCACCAGCACCCTGCTCTGATAGAGAGCCATCTTTGTCCATATGAAAGCTCACCAGGAAAGGGTAAGAAAAGGTGGACACTGTAAGAGTAGAGACGGGGGAAGGCACCGGGGCCAGGGGAGTGTGTGAGGAGTCTCTCTGTACACCTGGTACCCAAATATGGAAAAAGAAGTGGTTTTCTGTAAGGTCCACTTGGGAGGTAGATGGAAGCTTGACTTGACTTTTCTAAGTAGAAGAAAGACAGAGGGGAAGTGTTGTGTAGTAAATGCTTGGTCCCCGGATAGTGGTGTCACCGAGAGGTGACTGGAATATTAGGATAGGAATCTCACTGATGGGTTCACAGCTGTTAGGAGGTGGGGCTTGGTTGGAGGAAGTAGGTGACTCTGAGGGGTATATTTTTGTCCCTGGCTTTTCTCCCTCCCTCACCATGATGGTCAGCCTGGCCTCAGGCCCAAAGCTACAGAGACTCTGAAACCAAGCTGGGTGCTGGTGGCTCACTCCTGTAATCCTAGCTACTCGAGAGGCAGAGATCAGGAGGACCACAGTTCAGCCCTGACAAATAGTTTGTGAGGCCCTATCTCAAAAAAACTCATTACAAAAAAGGGCTGGCAGAGCGACTCAGTTCATAGAACGCCTGCCTAGCAAGCATGAGGCAGAGCTCAAACTCCAGTACCACAGAAGAAAAAATGAGCCAAAACAAATCTTCCTTTGTTTTCCCCAGATATTTTGTCAGCTCAACAGAGAAGCTACCGCAGCAAAGAAGAAGGGGGAACAAGAAGTCCCTGCTTCCTTCTAAGGCTGTGATGTCCAAAAGACAAAACAGTATCCTGTTGTCATCAAACAGGGCCACACAGATGAGACCAGGCTCTTGGAGCCTGATGGGATAGCATATTTCTGCTCTTTAAAGAGAGAACAGGGAGAGGTATCCTGGCAGAGGCATAAACACAGCCTGAGTCCTCGTTCCCTTTTTGGGTGCCCCAGGCATAAGGAAACAGCACTATTTGGCGAGGAGCTAAGAACAACTGGATATCAGTTTGCTTTGCAGCTCAAGCCAAGGATGCTTGCCTGCTATTATGGGCCTGATGTTTGTTGAGGCTTTTCACATTCGTTTCTCGTCACTCTACATTTTCCCACAGTTGGAGCAAGCAGAGTGGTTGGGGACGCTTGCTAGCAAAGGATGAGTCAGTTTGTCACTACTCAGCTTCTCTGCAGGACCTACAAGGCCTGTCCTCCTGCAGGCCTTTCATCTAGACCTCACCCTGACCCTGCCTCTGGACCCTGGCTTTCCAGGATGTCTGGGATTGGTGATGTCAGTGGCAGTGAGTGTGTGTGTACGCATGTGTGTGCACGCACACGTGAGCTCTGGATGGATTTCATGTTTGCTTCTCAGACTTTCCAAAGCTGTGGTATACCTAAATGCTCACATAGGAAAATGAGTAAGGCAGCACACCCTCAGAATATACTGCAGGATAATTTTGCTAGTGACAAGGTCATCCCATGTATGTTAATTTCTACTGTGCTCCAGATGTGGGTTCTGTGGGAGTCCAATGCTGTTTTGAAGACTGTCGCCATTGTCTTTTGAGCATGTCAGCGAATATTTGTGACTGGAGTAAAGTCTGGGCCTGATGCTCCTTCGGGCCCCCTACCTCCATGGCACCCCTGTCCTGTTTTCTGACTTCTGCATCACCTACCACAACCTCTGAACTTATATTCTTTTGGTCAAATCGTCTTCTTCCTAACTTCAAACAGTCCCAGGCATCCTCTGGAATCAGACGCCTGTCCACCAGGAGTTTGCACCAGGCACACTTGACTCTGTTGTTTCTGTTCTAATTCCGTTGCTGCAGGAGGTTGAGCCCAGGTTCCCCAAAGCCTGCAGTTTTTGCTTCTTGCTGAGCTCATTCCGTGACCCATGATGAGCCTGACTTCAGTTACTTTTCCAAAACTTGGAGGCCCGTCAGATCAGGAACGGCAACCTGAGATAAGGCTGCAAGTTCTTCTGGGATCCAGTATTATACCCAAACAGAAAATATCATTCTTATTGGTGTCAAGAATCAAGAGTGTGACTTAAATACACCTGTATTTTTCTTTCTGTTTGTTTAAAGACAGGGTCCAGGTAGCCCAGGCTGGCCTTGAGCTTGCTATTCTGCCACGCCTTCCTGAGAGCTGAGATTACAGGTGTATGCCACCATACTCCGCACTATCTGTGGTTCTTATGTATCAATTATTTATGTTTTTATAATACGAAGCAGTTGAGCCTTGATCTGAATAGTCAGAGAAGCGGGGAGCCGTTCATGTTCGGAGTGTGCGGCTTCCTAGGACTGGACCCCTGCTCTGATTCAGGTGAGGAACAAATGCTTCTATCACTGAGAGACCTGGCCTTAGCTCATTTGCTACACAAGGCAACCAGCATGGATGGCACCCAAGGGCCTCAGCCCAGGACAGAAATGGGTTGGAAATCCAGACGTTCCTGAAGGGAGGGGGCAAGGAATCAATTCTCCTTATAAAAGACATTGAATGCAGAAACATGCTCGTCATGGGTGCTGGCATGAGGATGACGCCGAGGTTAAAACGATGACAAAGGAATGGCTTCCAGAGCACTGTCATCTGAGTAACATTACTAGCAACTTCGTAATTCAGTGTTTTTGTGAATAAACACAACACGCTCAGAGAGGTCAGGTTGCATGTCGGCATCCTTGACTTTGCTTGTGTGGCTGGCTCTGTGACTGGAAATCAACAGGTTCCAAGTTTCTGCCTCTTATAAATGGATCTCTTATGATTTTTCCAAACGCCTGCTGTGTATCAGGTGCTACTCAAAAGTTGAAGTGAGGATGGTTGAGTCAGGACCCTGTCCATTTTATAGAGAGCACAATGCATACTGAATAAACGAAAATTGGATCTATTGGCTTGCAAATGTCTAGGATTACAAGTTTGGCTTCAGGTATGGCTGGATCCAGGGGGAAAAAAACCCCCAATGTCCCTTAGCTCCTTGTGGCGGCAAGAAGGTTGCCAATCATGCTTAGATTTTATGACTTTACAATTTTAAATTCAGTGGATTAAAAACAAAAGGAAGTATCCTCCTTCATTCCTAGGATCGCTCTGCTAGTATAAAATTGTCTTGGCTTATTTCACTCCTTATCCAACTACCTTGGCCATGGGCCTTTGGTACTCTGATAAGTCAATCAGGGTTATGTGCTTGTCCCTGGGGCCAGGAGACACAGAGGAGGGCCGGAAACCCAGGCAGTGACTAAAATGCCTTTATCAAAAGTAGGGGTGGATACCGTGCAGGTGAAAACAGCAGACACCCACAGGGACGGGAGGGCCACCCAGCCAACAAAACGAGGGGCCAATTCCTTATTTATGATGGGAGATACCGGCTTGTTTCATGACTCAGTTAACTAATTCACCTGGGGCACGGCCCTCTACTCAGCTAGGGGCAGGTTGACTCAGAAGTATAAAATTAGAACAAATGGAATCAGATGTTCCTGAAAAATATTCCCATCAAATTATTTACGGGCAGACTAAGTTCAGTTGGGAGGGAAAATCTCAAATGCCAATGGTGTGCAGAGGAGAGAGGTTTATCCTGTAAATGAGGCCCAGAGGGAAATGATTTGGGTCTGACTTGAGTGCATCAGGAGCACAGCCTCCTTCTCATGTGTGGTTTCCATGTGACGTTTCTTCATGGTCCAATGGGGACATCTCAAATTCCAGCCATCGGGTCCACATTCCAGCTTCAGCAGGTGGGGGAAGAAGCAGGAGATGGACACACTCTCCCCCGCCCCCACAAAGGACAAATCCTAGAAGTTATTCATGTTTCTTTGACAATTTTGGCAGTAGGTGTTCGTGATTGACTTTCTGTGAACTGGACTGGACTAGGGATACTGAGAAACCTGGCATAGCAGTATTTTGAGTGGGTAAATACCAGTATGAGTCTGAGTGGACTAGCGGGGAGGTCCTCCTTCAGTGTGGGTGGACTGACCAGGGGCCCGGATGGAACAGAGGGAATGACAACTGCTCTGTCTCCCAGAGCCGGGTGCATTCCCTTCTCATGCCTCGAATATTACAATCGCGTGTTCCCCAGAGTCTGGACTGAAGGATTGGCACCAGAACCCTTCTCGGGGTTCTCAGGCCTTTGGCTTACCCTGAGCCATGCCACCAGCATCCCAAGGTCTCCAGCTTGCAGATGGCTTGTCATGAGGCTTTTGGGCCTGGTGCTCTCTCTCTCTTACAAGCACACACACAGGTTCTGTCTTCTCTGGAGAACCCCAGTACGGGAGCTTATACAAAACTTTCAAGGAGGCTGGGAAGCGTGTTTACTGGAGGAAGAACAGACATGGGGAGATGACAAGTTTTTCTAACGGCGAGCCCTTTCTCTGCTGGAGGGAGTGGCCGAGCCAAAGGCTGAGACCAGTCACCTGGAATCCAAGCATCTTCAAAAGGCGACACCGAATATGAAAGGCGTCACCATCACTTCGCTATCCTCTTTCTGGTCCTCATAGTCTAATCTGACAAAGGCCAGGTGTGATTTAACTGCTTTTAAAGTTACATTTGAATCAATTCCCCTTAGAAATCAACAACCTTTTTCTTAAAAAAAAAAAAAAGGCGCATTTCCCATGTGAAACCAAACTCCTCAATTCCAGTCACAGCCTGAATTTAGACACATTTGTAGTTTTGTCTTTGCAAAAACGGGTCATTATGATATAGGTTACTCAGTAAATTTTTGTACTGGGGTTTGAACTCAGGACCTTGCGCTTGCTAGGAAAGCACTGTGTCCCCTTTTAACGTTACATTATTTTTAAACAGTCTTGTATTTTCGCCTGGATCATGGTCCTCCTGCCTATGACCTCTCAGTGTAGCCGGGGAGACAGGCATCACCACGCCTGGCTTGTTGGTTGAGATGACACCTTGCTTTTTGCCTGGGCTACCCTCAAACTGTGGCGCTTCCCATCTCTGCCTTCTGTGTAGCTGGGACGAAAGATGTCAGCCATGTACCCTTAACTTTTTGCTTAAGAAATACATCATGGACATATCTATCATACATTAAGACAGCCGACTCATCTGTTTTAATGGCTGCATACTACTCCAGAGTATACACAGCTGTTCTACGACTGACGGCACCACTGCCCTTTGATGGACTTTCAAATCGTTTCAACTTTTCTGCACCTTAGGCCATGTTTCCTATACTATAGTCTTACATCGTGGTATTTTCAGCTCTTTTAAGTAATCTTCAAAGTAATACTGCTGGGTCAAAAAGTATTCCAAATTTTAACAAATATTGTCAAGTTATCTTCTAAAAAAGATTAAAACAATCTACATTCCCACCAACAATGTATATAAAAGTTTTCATTTTTGTTAGAACTGTAGGTGATTGCTGTTATAAATTTTTAATTTTTGATAGGTGACAGAAAGAACCTTGCTGTCGGCTGTGATTTACATCTCTGGCGACTTTGCCCTCTTTCATGAGTGTAGAAATGCAGAGCACATTGACTCAAATCCAGACGTTTGAGTCAGGCATTAAGTCACAGCTCTATCACCCACTGTGTGACACGGGCAAGTTACTTCATTTCTCTGAGCCTCTTTCTTTAGTTGTAAACACAGGGATAGTATATCCTTTCGCAAGGGGTAAATTGTGAGGGTTAAATGAGATACTTTATAAAGTACCTAAAACAATCCCCAGCACGGAGCAAGCACTAAATAAATGGTTAGTGATTACAGGCATGTGCCACACGGTGTTTCCATCAAAAAGAACAACGTTGGGGTTCTGTAAAATATTCAGCCTAGTTACATCAGGGGTGTCTTAATTTAAGTACACTCTATGACGTTCATACAACAAAATTACGTAACATCACTTTTCTCGGGATGCAAACCTGTCATTAGGTGACACCTGACTGTGTTACCGCAATTCACTGGTAGGAGCTCACTGTGTATTAGGGATAAGCCAGTGCCTGTTACTTTTGTTGGAAATATCTTCCTTTTATAGATTTGTTTTACACAGACGAACGTCTTTAATTTCCTTTATGGCTTCTAGGTTCCCCCCCTAAGATTTGTCAGCTAAATATTCTTCTGTATATTATTTTAACATTTAGGTCTGTAGTGCTACTGCTTTTTTTTTTAAACATGGTGAGGAAGGAATTGGTTTAGTCTCTAGGCAAGTTAACTGTAGCTCTCTAAATTAAGTTACACAAATCTGATTTAACTCATAAGAAAACTTCTCATTAACAGATATGGAATAAAATGTTTTTAAGATTCACAGTAATAGCTGATTTACAAGGCTCATCAGAATTAGTTTTTTTTTTTTTTGGGGTACTGGGAGTTGAACTCAGGTCCTGGCTCTTGCTGGTTAAGTACTCCACCACTTGAGCCACACCTCCAGTCCTCAATTTGTTTCTTCAATGGAACCTTCCCGATTCTTAATAAAAAATTGGGAACCTTTAAGTGACATGTGCAGAAAATCCCAATATACAAAGTGAGCTGTTCCAGGGGTGAAACGTGAGGCTTGGGTCCTGGGAAACTAGAATCAAGTTGACTTGATTCTGAAACAATGGCAATAATCCACAGGAAGTGACACAATCAGATCTGTGTAGCAAAGACTACCCCGGCTGCTCTGCGAAGAACAGAGGGTACTAGGCCATCAGTGCAGGGAGACCACTGGAAAGGCACAGATAACGTACCTTGGACAAGGGCAAGGAAGTGGAGATGTTTTATGAGGGAGCACCAAGAGGATACAGGGACTGCTAGTGATGGCTGGAG
The DNA here is from genome assembly GCF_047511655.1 of Castor canadensis. Lineage (NCBI taxonomy): Eukaryota > Metazoa > Chordata > Mammalia > Rodentia > Castoridae > Castor > Castor canadensis. The sequence continues at coordinate 3,511,678 of NC_133403.1, read as the reverse complement.
TGAAAGGGAAGAGCAACTGTCCGTTCTGGTTCGAGACAGTGGAGGGTGACACCATTTGCCAAGAAAGGGGATCCCTGAAGATGATCAGATTTGGGATAGAGTGAGTCAATGCTGGATGTGAGGAAAGGAATAAAGAGACTTAACAGATCACAGGACTATCACTATTTATCTTTCCATACATAAAATTGTATTATGTATATTTACACATATTAATCCTTCCACTGAAGGATTTTTGACTTAATGGGGTGACTCAAACTTTCATTCCTGAGGTATTTTTTTTTTGGTGGGGGAAGTTCTCCAAATTTTCTCAATCTTCCCAGATACCAACACTCTGTAGGTCAGTCTCTTTTGTGATTAATTCCTTAATGCTCACAAGAGATCTTAGTAATGCCACAAGTTCAACTTAGTAATTCAGCAACCTGGGACCCGCAAAGTGATTTGCTCCACCTAGACAAAGGTCCTGGGTTGTAATCTCTGCCTAAAGTCCGAGCTTGCTCTCTTCAGTTTGACTTATCCAATGAAATCAAGGCAACCAACCCTGCCCAACAGTCTTGGCCTTCTATCTACTTATTTTGAACTAATGTAAAACATTCATACAATTTTGGGTGGTACTGGAGTTTGAACTCAGAGCCTTGCTCTCACTAGGCAGGAGCTCTACCACTTCAGCCACAACTTTTGGCTTACAGATGTGCTCCACCATACTCAACTTCATTGAGAATGGGGTCTTTTTTCTTTTGTCCTGGTTTGCTTCCAACTGCAATCCTCCCACTGTCCTCCTCCCAAGTAGCTGAGATTACAGGTGTGAGCCACTATGCCCAGCTTCTGGTTATCTAGATTTTGCCTTCAAAAGGCACATGAATCCAAATGATAAGGGGAGGGGTACTGTTACTGGTTGTTTTGCCACAACAAACTGGTCAGACACAGGGAGTTATTGCTGCCTATGATTATCAGTTCAGCAATCAATTCCTAACCTTCCGCATTTTCCTGAGATTCTGAAGCCTACCATTTAACTATCAATTTTTGTAATTATTCAAGTTGTTTAGTTACAAGCAATACAACTCCCATTTTGGCTGACAAAAGGGACCTTAGTATAAGGATATATGATAGGGTACAATGAAAGGAAACCTGGCTAATTAAGCCTTGAGAAGAGGAATCACAGTTCGTTGGGGGGGTCCACCTGCATCAATACTTGCACGGCCTCTTTTGGAAACTACCATCAGAAGGACTCAACTCCTGTCACTTTGTGTCACATCTCGTTAAGACCCAAAGGCCTGGTGGAGGAGCAATTTTGATAGGCCAAGCTTGGATTGCTCAATCCTTAGCTAGCCAGTGAGTATAGGGCAGAGGACTGGGACCTATAGTTCACTATCCCCCCAGAATGGGAAGCAGCTTTCAGAAGGAGAGTGAAGTTATCATTTAAGGAAAGGGAAGTGACTTGGATGCCCATTTTACAATATTTAAAGTGTTGGAGGCCAGGGCAGAATCTGCAGTGGAGCAGGAACCAACAGAAAGTGTAGTCCTAAGGGGAGAGTGTTTTGAGATGCTGGTGGCAGTTGCCTGCACGCTCAAAATTCAGGTAAGATGCATGTGCAACGCACTTAGCAATGAAAAGCTCACCACTGACTTCCAGTGCAAGACACCAGAGTCGTCACAGGATTCAAGCACAGAAAAGTGACCATTTCCCTCTCTCTATCGTGGACACTTGAGAACGGGAATGACGTCTGATGGACACAGATGCTAGGCAGCGAAGGACATCTGAAAGCAGTTACTGAGCTTTGAGTGTCCAAAGTCAGCAAGCTGTCACCTTGAGGAACAGATGGATGTGCTCATTAAAATAAAGATGAGTATCTTTAATCAGATGACAAAAGGCTCAGAGTTAAGTAACTTGCTGAGGTCAAACAGTAAGCATTAAATTTACTTTCAAAATTCTTTATTTTTAAATAAAAGTTTAAGTGTATGTGGTAGTGTAAAATATTCATACAGAAATGGATCAAGCTGAGTTCCATGTCATCTCCACTGTTCCAAGAAAGCCATTAGCAGACTTTTCTATGCATTTACAAACGTAGGCACACATTGAGATGGATTCATACTATACACTTTTCTACCAGTAATTTCTTTCACTTACTAAACCATGGTCATTTTTTTCATGTCCATTTACGACAAATGTACCTTATTCAAACAGATATGTAGATTTTTCTTACGTGGCTGAACCGTAGCTTATTCAGCTAATCCTTTACCGAATTTTCTATGAACATTTCTGCTTCGGTAGTATCTTTAATAGGCTTTCAGTTCTTATTTAGTTTTTGACTTTGGAAAATAAATGTCAGTGTGGCCAGGACTTCTTGTTTAATAAATACTTGGACTGGTCAAGTTTTGATGTTGGGAGATACTGTATTACTTAGGACTCAGTTTCAAGTAATAGAAACCCAACTCAAAGTAACTTCAGCAAGAAAGGGTATTTATTGGCTCACGTAACTGAAAAGTCCGGGGGATATACTAGCTTCAGGCGTGGTTGGATCCAGGGGTTGAAACGCCATCACCAGGACATGTCTCTCCCATCTTTTGGCTCCATTTTCTTCTGCACTGGCTTCATTTTCGGACTGGCTCATTCAACATATTAGTCTGAGCTTTTCATCCGACGAAGCTACAGCAGCTCAGTGAAGAGAATATCTCCTCCACGATCCAGTAAGACCCCTGCAGTTGAGTGTCAAGGGACCACGATGAGTCATAAAACAATTCCTAAAGCAACTGTTACAATCAAGGGGATGGACTTTTCTGATAACATCGGAACATGATCACGACGAAGCCCAGGCTTCAATGAGACTGTCCAAGCCACATGGACTGAAAATAGGAAGAGGTGGCTCCAAGGAACATGATGGGAGTTGTTACAATGAGATGGAATGGACGCTGGGCGAGAAAAACCAACTCGTGCCCAGGATCAGACCAGACACCAAAGAAGCCCAATCTGTGCTCAGGAAGATGGGTGGTAACAGCTGGGAGTCTCTTCCTTGGAAATTCTTCTCAGAGTATGAGGGATAAGTGGCTCCTTATCCCTCAGGATCCCTCAGGCAGCCTACAGTCCATCTGAATAGAGTAAGCACGTCAGATAGCACACTCTGCTACTACCATAGTGTTTCAATACCAGCAAAGTCAACAGAGTCTGAGAGCTCCACCATCTTGGTGATGCAACACAGGACAACCAGCTTCCCACTCATAAATGACTGAGGCCATTTGAGTCAGTGGTAAACTAAGGTCAGTGGACAACTTCTTGTGTTCTGTAAGCCTTTTGCCAAGTTGAACTAGTCCTTTTCTCTGAGTACTGGTCAATCCGATTCCTTTCTGAGTTACTACAGAAAGGGACTTTACTTTCCATCTGCTGTACTCCTAGGTACAAATCCATGGTGCTGAAAATGACCAAGCATGGAAGCTTACTCTCTACTTTAAAAAAAAAAAAAAAGCTGCTGGTCAAGGGAGAGTGCAGCTAGGTCCTTCCTGCTACAAGTGTTAAGTTCTGCCAGGGGGAGGTGTAGGCTGCTTCTATTCAGAACTCCTTGGGTGGAATTCCTGGGCACAAGATGGCTGTAGTCTTCTGGACCCAGTCTCACTGCAGTAACTTATCAAAAAAGACAAGAGCTGGCACAGGTGAAAAGACAAGCAATTAACTTCAACAGGGCCAGCAACATCAATAGTCAAGAGATGATCTGGAAGAACAGGCATCTTTCTATGAAGCTCTGTAAAAGTAGTTTTCGTCCTGGGCGCTCCAGAATTAACAGGGCTTACTCTGAGTTTAATTTTCTGATCTTAAAGGGCCACTGGAGTACAGCAGTTTTCACTTTCCTGCTCATCTGCCCAAGAACTGTAAGCTCAAAAGGCCCAATCCAGAGTTGACATTCTAGTTAGGAGTTTATGCTACATCTGGAAGCAACAGGGTCGGTAGAGCCGGTTTTGTCAAAGTTGGCTCTACTTTCTTTGGTAATCAGGTCTTCATCTTCTGTAACTCAGCCCATCTCTGAGAATCATCTTACAATTTTGTCAAGGCCTCAGATTGGTTGGGTGGCACTGCTGGAAGGTTTGGATGAGATCTGAGACATGGAGACAGTAGGCAAGCCCCTAGGTGTAAGGCTTTTTGCCTAAAGTTTTAGGCTGTTTTGTTTATCCAACTCTTGTGCACAGTACACATTAGGATCTTGAGCACATGACCCTTCTGCTTTGAGAGCCCTTGTTCTGACCACCAAGCAGGACAGGATCAGAGGGAGTGATTGGCAGTGTAGAACAGCACTTTCCTGGAAGTATAGAAAAAGCAGAGGGGAAAAAAAGAGCTGACAATCTCAAGGCAGTAGAAAAATGAGCTTGTAAATAACCTCTTCTTTACAAGCAACAGTCGTATACCCAAGAAGAATGGTCATCCAGATTTTAATCCGCCGAGGGTGAGCAGTCTAGAGCAGCCAGCCCTATCTTTCCTTGACGATCAAGCAATCATGATTAGTTTAGATGGTAAGAGAAGGACATATAAACCATTTCCAACACTAACCAGTGTGTTCATTAGAGTAACTGAGGATAGCTGGCCCTGAAATTGACTGTAAAGGAATGAGATTTTCTCAGGACAAAAACCTTGTTTACTACAGTGTGGTCTGGGAGTTGAGCCACAGAGTCCTTCCTCCAGAAGTAAGTTGTCTTAATACCTAACAGAATTCTGTAAGCATGGAGTGAAGCCAGCCATCCTAACTCAGTGTAGAACAACAGTATCGAGACAGCTACGATTCCAGGAAAATATCCACAAGGACAGGAGCTCTTGAGTCTACCGAGAAAATCCTTAGCTGCCATCTTTGCAAATTTGAAAAAATTTTTTATTCCCAAGTCAGTCTACCTTTTTTAGCAAAAAGGTAGAGAACATGCTGTTTGAGGTGCCCAGCAAGTAAGCGACCATGGCTTGGCCAAAGGTCCCACGTCCAACCATCCCTACTACATAGAGGTTATGGTACCAGACAGCAAAGAACTCATCTTAAAAGAATCTCTTTTACAGGTTAGAAGAAAAAAATGGCTATATCTTAAAATCACACCTGTTAAGAAAGGATTTTCAAATTGTGTCTTCAGGATTAGGTGTCATGTGTAGAAATCAGTCACAGTATTTCTGGAGAACAGGCAGATATGCCAGTAATGGAGGAATTCTTTTTGCATTTTTTAAAAAAGGCTATTAGCTCATTGATCCCGGAAACAGTAAACTAAATGAAAACCAAGAAGCAGTGTTAACTACAACTGTTTCATACAGCGATTTCTATCTTAAGATGAACGACAACCAGGCAGGGAGTTGTGTTAGTAACTGCTGCCAGTATTTGGATCCTGCTGTCCTAATTAATAGTTGTCCTTTGTACAGGAAGTAGAGTACCACGGCCAATGATGAGAGGTCAAATGTACAAGTTGGTCTAAGATGGTCTCAGTGAACCGCAGGCTTCACTACCAGCTTGCAGTCAATTTGCATATTCGAGGATCCAAGATGTCAAAATCACGTATCAAGTACCACTAGTACATCTGAGTTTGAGTATTACTTGATGGGGACTGTCAGGGTAGGGCACGTCTGACTTGCTCTGTGGCTATATCCAATTCCAGAAATCTCCCTAAGTCCCTCTGGAGTGGAAGGTTATTAATAAAGGTTCATTTGACACCACCTGCAGCCCGTATGACCATTGTCTGGGGGCAAAGGGGTGTACATCTTCTTGTACTTTTCTGGTTTGCACACGAGTACTCTTAAACAGTTCAGAATCAACTGAATAAGCACTACATTGAGTGGAGGTACATAAAAGATCAGGGTACCATTCAGGTCAAATGTGCTGGCTAGGGCAGTGGTTTTCAAACTGAGTTCTGGAGAGTTGTACATGTTGCAGGGAAGTCTCTCTAGGTGTCACCATGGTGGTAAAGATGGCTGCAGACCCCCACTCCTGCTTCACTACTTCAGCCAGAGCAGCTTGCTTGTACTCTGGGCTTCTGTATTCACTCAAAGGGCTTCATGGTCACAAAGCCTTTGGAAAACCAATGATCTAAGAATAAGTTGTTCAGAAAACGCTGAAATACAAAAAATAGGTCACAGAAACCAGAAAGTGGGTGAGCAAAGTCTTTGGCAAGACAAGGTGTTTTCCTACTCATTCTTCCCCTAATGTCGCCATGTTACAGGTTGATGGGATGAAAGTTCAGCCCTGGTATAAATTTGGATTGCCTGAAGTTGGGCTTACAAATGACTCCCAGAGAACAAAACTACCGGCTTTAAGTTGCAATAGCAGTGAGGTTTCTGCACCCATTTCTTTGTTTTACTTCAAGAAATCCATGGCTGGACCACTTTTCTTAAGCAGTAAGATCTCAATGGATCATAACTCAAATTCTAAGAAAAAAATCTCCTTACCTCTCCCCGCCCCTCATTTTCCTCCTCTTTCCTTTCCAACCTCCTCACCCACCTGAGATCCAATGTCCTTAAACAGTTTACAGTACATTCTAGAGAGAAGTATACTGCTAAATGTCATGGAAGTCACCTAATTTGGGGACAAAATTAACTTCTCCCCAGTAACCTCCAGTAGAATCCCACATACCCTCTACAAGTCTCTTTGACAAAAAGTAAAGGCAATGACCAACATGTACTACTCAGTTAGCCATGCTAATTAAAGCAGGTAATGACACGGTATGAGAAAGGGGGTTTTTCTATGACTCTGTATTTATTATGGGGTCTCCATGGCAATCTGTTGGGAGTCAGGAAGTACTGGTTCCACTGCCCTAAAGCACTTTCCCATTCCATTAAAAGGAATGCTTAAAAAAAAAAAAAAGCCATCTGTGTTTGTAGGACACAATGGACTGAACATCTAAATGAAGCCTGATCTCTTCTGAGGTCCTCTAAACAAACACTGTATTGTGGGTTGGGGAAAGGGACAAATATTATTTCACCATCTTATTGGGTAACAGAAACTCTTTTATCACATATACACACAAGCAAAAACTGGATGGCTCATTGTGTCCGGGTGCATTAATAAAAACAAAAAAATATGAACAGGGTTTAGGCTATTTGTGGGAAGACCATGAAATTGGACAAAACATCTAAAAGTAGCTTTGTTTCAGATACCCTTGGTGACTGGACACACTACCATCATGGAGTCGGTTTGCTTTGATGCCTTAGGGGTGCTGCCATGCAGTTTATGGTCCAGGTGCAGCAGGCACCTGATTACACTTTCAACATCCTGTCTGGTGGGCAGATCAGGGAGCTGGAAACTTCTAGAGTTCCCAGTCTCCACCATTTTAACACTGAGCAAAGTGAAAGTTAACTTCATGCTGAGGGGAACGCAGGACTGGAGTCAGAAGGCTTCACCTCTACCTCTTTGGAACCACGTCACCTTGGACAGTTGCTAGGACTCTTAAATTTCTGTTCCCTCATTTCAGAAAGGGGTAAGTGACCGGGTTGCAAATTGAGATAAGTATGCATGAGAGTGCGGGATAAACAGAGGGCAATTACCATATAGGTTCTATCTTGATGCATCAAGAGGCCTTTTCTGGAATCTGACTGGAGCTGAGATGCTGTTAGGTAAAGGGATTCCTTAGTAGAATTTCTTACATTTGTGTGAAAAGTTCTGGTTCCTGAGTAATCGAAAAGGAGAAGCTATGAGTTCACTGTGCCTTGGTTTTGATCCCAGTGAGTTGGAGTATCTGCCTTGTCATTCAGTAGGCTGCTACAGATCTGAAGTAGAAAAAGAGCAGGACCCAGTGACCTTCTTAGGATCCTAGTCAGTTCATGTACTTCAACCATGTGAGATGGGGGCATGGTCCAATGCTGTTCTCAAAGAGATGTTGCCCTTCTTCAGACAGTGCTGACAACTAAAAGCCCTGGTTCAAGGTACTGTGTCTCTGAGGCTTTAACTAAAGAAATGAAACACACACTATGGAGCGAACTGGGCCTTCGTTGTGATACAACAGCTTCGGCTATTTGGCTTGAGGACTCTTCATTATAAACAGCTGTGCTGAATCTGGGTAGGACAGGACAGGAGAGGAGGTGAAGGTAATGGCTGAATGCCTCCTGGGTCACAGTGGTCCGCTGAAACGGTGTCTTCTTCAGTAGTAACGTGGCACAATCACCATGGACAAGAATCCAGGTACCCGGTCTGATGGAACAGCAGATGGCAGGTCGTCAGAAGGTCCAGGTGAACATTCAGCAATCAGGAAGTATAAAACTAGAAAGGGTGGGGACAAAACAGGGAAGATAACCAATGCATGGTGTTGTAAACACAGGAGTCTAACAGCGGGGTGTGTGAACTCCTCACAGGCCTGGCTTAGAGGATGACAGATGATAACATGTGTTGGGGGGAGTTGGGGGGGGCAAAAAAGAAAAACAGAAAAGCCTGGCTGACAAGGACAGAAAGCATTCTCTAGCAGACAGTTTTCGGAGCTGTCTCAGGGATGCAGCAAACAGGACCTTTGCTAAAAGCTCCCGTCTTGGAGCAGTCATTTGTTTGTATCTGTCAGGTATTAGTTGGTGGGGAGGAGTGGCTTCACAGGTGGTACGAAAAGAACTGAGATGTCAAGTTTACATTCCAACAAGAAGTCAAATGAAAGACTGCCCTTCCACCTTTCCTAATGGCAGCCTCAAACTGTCTTATGAACTTGTCCCTCACCAAGACTGTCTGCAGGAAGAGGCTGTGACCCTTGTACCCTTCTGGGTTTAACTCCCCGTTCAACGTATCAGTTCCTCTTTAAGTCTGAGAGCTCTTTGGGTCTTAGATTTTCTCTTGAGCCAAGGTTTCACTATGTAGCCTGCCGCAGCCTTCTGAGTAGCCTGCTGGGATTACCCATGAGCACCACTACACTTGGATCCAGATCCTTTAAATTTAGAAGAAAGCAGTGCTTTCTCTCTGCTTCCTGACTGCCATGACAGGATCTGCTCTGCTCTGCCATGCCCTCCCCACCATGTTGGACTGAACCTTCCATCCACTGGACTGTACCTCCCACGGTCGATGAATGAGGTTAAGATGTACACAGCCCACATTCCACAAGAGGTCATTCTTTGGAACGCTGGACAGCCAACGTGCCCACCTGCCTGAGACCCACATATCAGCCTTTGAAAAAATTATACAGAAGACTCTCCCTTTGAGCAAGGGATGAGATGGTTGTTGGAAGGTGAGCACCAGCTTGATAATAAAGCTTTTCTTCCTCCACCAAGAAAAGTAAAACACGAAATAAACGTGGCCCACATCTAGTGACTTCTTTTTGGTGGGACTGGGGTTTGAACTCAGGACTTTCCTCTTGCAAAACAGGCACTGAACTGCTTGAGCCACACCTCTAGTCCATTTTGCTCTGGTTAGTTCAGAGATGAGGGGCTCTCAAACTATTTGTCTGGGCTGGCCTCAATCTGCTGTCTTTCCAATTTCAGCCTCCCAAGTAGCTAGGATTACAGGTGTGAGCCCCAAGTGCCCGGCTAGTGACTTCTTTTAATCAAAAGTAATTTTAGTCCTTATAGTGAATAGGTATGCACGAAGTGCTGATTCTGTGATAGCTTGTGCTCTAAACCTTTCCTTTCTAACAAACGCTTCTTCATCAGAAATGACGGAATGTGTGGCACAGACACACAAGGCCAAGGTCCTTGAATTCTACAGAGGAAACACATGGGTGCACATCCCTACAGGATTCTTCATACAATGACAGATAAGAGATGTATAATGTATCATGATAAAGAAAATATTCTGGCTAAAGTTGCAATGAGACTCACAGGCAAGAGAGCATCTGAATTGGATACTGTGGGATAGTTGTGACAGGTTATAAACCAGAGAAGGGCATTTCCAGGGCAGAGGAGAGAGTATGAACAGAAGTGCAGAAATGGTGAATGAAGCAATTTGCAAAAGTCCAAGTACCGTAATTCACTGTGGATGGGGTGTTGTCAGTTTGCACTGAGGGGCTGCACAGAAACTCAGGTCTTCTGCTTCCCAGTAACAGAGCTGGTGGCAGGGCATGCTTAGTGTTGCCTCTCTTCTCACAGCAAGGTCAACAGTTCCAGAATTCAAAAAAAAAAGAAAAGAAAAGAAAAGAAAAGAAAAATCCCTGCCAAGCTCTTCAGGGTCACACGTCCAGTTCTTGAGAATCTGGGACTCTGGAGTCCATGGCTGTGGCTACACTGAAAGCTATCTGCTCCAATGATTGCAGGACACTGTTGCAAAACCTTTTCAACCTCCAATCCTGGACATCTCCTGTTTTGTCACAGAATATCAAGCTCTTGAGTTCCAGTTGGTTTTTTTTTTTTCCTCCTTTCTCCAGAGGAAAGCCTCTTTATCACTACAGTCTTAAGATTCTTTTGAGGTACGTCCAGATTTAATTACAAAAGAGCTAACCACCAATATGTTGCTCCAAAACAGTCATTTCTCTGGAAGTGAAATTATTTGTCTCTGTCCTTCAGGTAAAAGGAATAGTCAATTGATTTTTTTTCCAGACATTTCAATGAAATGGCAGAACTGGCTAACATATAATCCGACAAAAAACACTTAAATGTGTTTGTATTTTCTCGCTTAGAGCTCTACCAAATTGGTAAGCACCACTCCACAAAATGAAAATGTTTGAAATCCAACTGTTCAAACATTTTTATAGTGTTTGCTGGATAATGGCCTGGACTTTTGATAAAAGCAGGTGACAAGTGAGGAAGACAAAAAAAAAAAAAAACATGTTGCCATCTCAGTATCACACTCACAAGCAACTAGGATACAAGGCAGGCCAGGAAAAAGGGAAGCTTTGAAGCATTTCCAAATCTACAGATTTTGAAGTTCACCAGTTCTAACAAAACTTTTCAGAGAACATGAACTTCCAATTAATACAGGAAAACAAAACAAAACCAAACAAAACCCAAAGATCTTCAAGAATTCCATGCCTGGTTCAGTCTGTTCCAGCGAGCCTGCTTGCTAAAAATCCACATGCACCATTAAAAAAATAAGCCTTGTTCACTACCAGCCACACAAACTAGGGACACAAAGTAGGAGCAAGTGACAGATGGCAACCATAGTCAATGAGAGAAAAAGAGCGGCAAAAGCAGCAGTAACAAAAGATTGCTGGGCCAAAGATTAAAACACGCTTCTCGACACTGCAAAAACACTACAGCTGCTTTATGTGGGGTGCCACTGTACCCTACGCATCAGCCGCCCCTCAGGCACCCGGTGGTGAAAGGAAAGGACTCAGAAGCCGAGCAGAGGAGTGATGTTACCCCACGTCCATTACGCACAGAAACAGCTCACATATCCCAGGGAACTCAAACGTGTGTGTGTGTGGGGGGGGGAAGGGGCTTCAAATTGGTTGTGAAGGGTCCCAAATGAAATCTAGGCCTCAGTTTCCTCCTGATTGGCATAAAGGGATGGTGAATTCTGCCGGGTCACAGTTCGCTTTTTGCAAATTTGCCAGCGCTGGACCATCGTTCCCTTAAAAAGCCCCAACGATTCCACCCATTTCTGCAATACAAATGAGATGATGGGTCTCCATCCAAGGAGCAATCCAAGGTTCCCAAGTTTGAAAAGGCAGGGAATGGGGGCAATCGCTAAATTTTCTTAACTCCAGAAACATAACAACAATAAAAAAAACCCCATCACAAACAATAGTCACCCTCTCATCCTTCACACCGACGCTTTGCAGTTTACAAAGCGCCTCCCCCCACCCCCAATCCCCCCGCACACGTTTGATAGGCAGAGGAGGAAACTGAGGCGCAGACACAATTACAGAGCGACTTGCCCCAGGTCACTCAGCCAGCTGGTGGCTACTAGGCCCGGAAGCAAACCCAGCTCTTCCGACTCCGGGGTTCGCATACCCACCCCGGAGCTGCCGCCAGACCTCCCGCCCCCCACTATGGTGGCATAAGGAGGAAAAGGCAAAGTAGGAAGCCCACCACCAACCATCCTCCAGCCCCTTCCTGTCCCCCCAGCTGGGTCCTTGCCGGCCCTGAAGGGTGGCGCCAGGCCTCCAGGCCGGCCCCGGACACCCCCGCCTCCCCCGCCGCGCCAAATCCCGCCGCCGCCGCCGCCGCCTCCCCGGGAGCGGGGCGGAGCAGTTGCCCGCCGCCGCCGCCGCCGCCGACCACCCGGACGACTCCTCGTCGAATCGCAAAAGCATAGGCCGCCGCCCGAGTTCTGCGGACGAGAAGAAAGACGCGGCGCGAGCGCCAACGGCCACCGGGCGCGCGCCGCGGCGGCCGGGCCTGCGCCCCAAGAGCTGGATGCCAGAGCAGGAGAAAGAGCCGCCAACCGATCGCTCGATCGACCGCACGCCCGCTCCTTCGCCCTACCAGACCGGGGAGGGGGGGAGGGCGCGCCAGGGCTTCTTCGAGTTAGGGGCCTGACTCCCCGGCGACGAAGACAAGATGGCTCCTCCGGTCCGCGCTGCAGCTACCGTCCCGGCTGCGTCGGCTCGGCCCGCCCCCGGTACTGTTTCTTTAAATGGCGGAGAGGGTCAAGAAAGCAGGAAGAGAGGCGCGCGTGGGGTCACGTGACGGAGGAGGGGCGGGGACCGGCCAACCAAGATCCGGTCACGTGGCTCTACGCTGTTAGCCAATCAGGAGGCAGGATACCAGGGCGGGGGGCGGGAGAAGCTGGAGCTTCTGTGATTGGCGGAATACACCGCGGAGGCCTCGGGGGCTTGGGGCGTCGGGGAGTGAGCGAGGTGGCCGCGACTGTGTGTTGCTTAGCGGAGACAAAAGCAGTGCCTTCAGGTGGCTGAAGCGAGCGTCAGCGGCGACAGAGACTGAGAAATTTTTAAATTTCGTATCGTCCGGGCATTTTTATTTTTTTGTTGTTGTTGCTTTTGGTAAATCCAGCGCAGTGCGCGGGCGGCAGCGGCGGCGGCGGCGGCGGCGGCGGCGGCGGCGGCGCGGGTGGCGGCAGCACATGGTTCCAAGAGCGCGCTGCGGTTGTTGGGTTCCAATTCCGCGGGGAGGGACAAAGGCAGCTGCGAGCTCTGGGCAACGCCCGATCGGGTGGCACCCTCGCCACTGCCTTCGATCGGGGCGTTGAGAAAACTGGGACTTAACTCCTCTACCGGGAGGAGGCGGCGGCCGCGGGACCGAGGACGGGGCCTCAGGCCGTGGGGGAGGGGCGCGGCCCACCCGGCGGGGGGCGGGGCGGGGTGGGGGAAGGGCGGCCTCGTTGAGAGGCGGCTCTTTGGGTCCGTTGTGAGGTCATTTGACCCACACCACCCAGTGGAGATTGGGGTGAAAGAAAGCGCAAGCTGGGCTGGGTCGGGTTTTGAAAAAAGGAGAGGGGGGGGGAAAACCCCTTCCTCTCCCCCGAACCCCCAAGCCACCATCTCATCGGCGCTGTTCGGTTGGGACGTGGTGAAGCCGGCGCCATATGCGCTCCGTCCACATCGTGGTCTCTCTCTCTCCCCTCCAGTCCCGGGTTTTGTTTAAGGATCGTGACATCGTCGCTGGTGGCGAAGACATGAGTGAAGGTTCCGTTTTATAACCAAAGGGGGTTAAATTTCTGGGGTTTTCCTAATCGAGGAAAATTTAGGGCCACAAAAATCAAAAGAAAAAAATTAAAAAAAAACCCAAAACCAAAAAAACAACCAAAAAACAAAATCGGGGGTGGGGTGGGGTGGGGCGGGGGGAAGCTCGAAGACCGAGAAGATGAAGCAGTAATCAACCGTCAACTCGACGACTGATAATTCCAGAACCATCCATTTTGGACTCGGATTGGGCTAATTGAACTTCAGAAATTGACCTCCCAAATCCTCCAGGGCTGCAGGGTTTTTACCTTGACGTTGTCCTTTCCAGAATATTCCATACCTAAATATTGAGAAGAGAGGAAAATCCATCGAGGAGATCGCTTGCTGTTCTCAGTCTCTCTTGATTGTAATTTGGGTCACTCACTAAGGTGACTTGTTTCTAACGGTCATTGAAGAGCCCACTGACGTCGCCCTAACTGCAGAGCGTCTTGGAGGAAGATCTGCTCAATCTCATAGACTTGTCAAGCTAGTGGGTGCAAGACTGGAGACCTCCTTGCAGTCATGGCTTTCTCAAATTACAGCAGTCTGAATCGAGCTCAGCTCACTTTTGAATATCTGCACACAAATTCGTAAGTATCCTAATAGTTGCCACTGAGGTCACTCATAGCTCATTCCTTGATGGTAATATGGAAATCCTTTCCGCAGGAAATTGGGCTTGTTCCCTCCTTGGGATGTCTCACTGGAGTGGTAACATTTTCATTATCACTTGGATGTGTTGAGGCTCTCTGATGAAGAACTTCTAAGATCTGTGAAATATTTGTTGCTAATCCCGAAGAATCTGATTTTCAGTTACTGGATCAAAGTTCTAAGACCAGTGAAATATTTGTTGCTAATCCAGAAGAATCTGATTTTCAGTTACTGGATCAAAAACTTTCTGAATGCAAGCTTTAGTTATTTGGAGTCAGGATATTGTGTTGTTTCATTCAAGGGTCTCATAGGAAACCGACATACACTGCTCTTTGGATCCCCAAAATTTGCACCATTTTTAACATCACCTGTTTCTCTTTAGGCACAGTAGTCTAGACAGTTGGGTTTCCCTCTCAAACAGCAAGCAAAGAAAAAAAGAAGACATTTAAATGATCTCTTGAGAAGACAATTTTTGTTTTTTCAGCAAGCAGTTGGCTTTATCTTGTAGGACATTGGTCTTCCCTCTAATCCAGTAGTTAGTATATGCTAAGCAGGAAAGGGCACTTGTTTCAGCCCTGTATTTACAGGTAATTTTCCCCCAAAATGTGTGAAATCGCAGAACGCTGTGTTCATGGTTCTTGAGTTCATGAAGAGATCACCATCATTCCAATTTGGTCTGACATGTTTTAGGGTTAATCCTTCAACTCACCTGTAATTTGTGAGACAAGGTAAGTATTCTTCCAGTATAGTACCAGTGTAGTATCAGGAGAGGAGATGAACTGCTGAATGAATGGTCTGAAAAGCTTTCAGAGTTGAGAGTAGAGACTTCCCCTGCCCAACGATTGGACAGTAATCTTTAGTCTTTTATGGAAAAGATAGTATGTTGTTTGTGATGCCACAATGTATGTAATTTTTTTGCTCTTTTTTCTCTGATCAAGGAAATAAATTTTTTCCTGAGTAGTGAAGTAATTTGCCAAATGCTGAGAGTGGTTTTATTTTGCTTTGTTTAGGAAGCTTTTTCTTGGGCTAGATGAAAGTACCATGGAGGTAGCCTAGTGAATTCTTACACTTCCAGGAGGCAAATCTGGAACCTACTTAGATGAGGTATCTGATCATAGGTGCTAATTCAACCTTGGACAAAACCTTGGGTGTCTTTTTTTTTTCTTAATGTTTGAACTTCCATATTAAGAAGACCACCTTCACCTGAAGGCCACTTAGGTGTTTGTGGACTATTGTGTTCCGTGAGTGGCTCTGTCAGTTTTGAATTTTGGAACACCAGCAAATTTGGAATTGGAGAGGTCATGAAAATCTTGGAAGATCATGAACTGGCTTTCAGAATCTGGGTTCTTGTTCCAGCCTCCAAAGATTTCATGCAATAATAAATAATACCAACATTTAACTACTTTGTGCCAATCACTATTTCAAAATGTTACTAGGGTTTTTTGTTTGTTTTCTTTAAAAACAAGCCTGTGAGTTAAGGATTGTTCCTGTTTTTCATTTGAGGAAACTGAGGCACAAGGCAATTCAGTTAACGTGCTAATGGTTACACAGCTTTTGAGTGGAAGATTAAAAGTACCCAATAAGATTTATTTGGCTGCTGTGTTTAGTGCTTTTAAACATTAAGCAGTGCTGACTCTAGCCAGTTTTATCTTTAAGGGCCTCAGAGGATTTTCTCCCCACTTGAAACGATAGCAGTTTTAGTTTATCCCAGTGAGTTTCTAGTTTGAGGATTATGGGATATTTCTCTTTGCTTTCTTTTTTCTTTTGTTATTGCATAGCTTACTAACAGTAGGTGGGCAGTGCCAAGGCAAAGAAGCAAACATTACTTGCTCAAGGTGATGTTGAAGAATTTTCTGTGAATTTTACTTACCTATGTTGAACTGGAATTTCCAGCTTGCTTGAACATAGGAAGGCTGGAATATATTTTGGAAGCTCTGGAATTTCTTATCTGGATCCCAACTTTGACCTTTGAAGTTGTTCTGCTCTTGTATGTGACTAGTCCCACCAGAAGAAAATAGGAACTGCAGAACACCAAGTTAAAAGTTTTGTTTTGTTTGAGGCAGGTGTCAATATGTAGCCCAGGCTGGCCTCAAGCTCATTATCCCCCTGCCTCAGCCCCTTGAGTGCTGGGATTACAGTATATACCACCATGCCTGGCCTCCAGGTTTTTTTGTCTGTACCTTATTTCAAGAGATTTCGTTGTGACTTGATTGGAAGTTCAATCTTAAGAGATCACTAAAATTTTTAAATTCTCACGTGATGTGACTTGTAATGTTACTTGTAATGATAGATGAACTTACTCTGTAATGTGGTTGACAAGTCACCTTCAGAGAAGAAAGTTTGGTCACACAGTATATTCTCCTTTGTTCTGTTAAAATCTTAAAAATACAAGACCATTCTAGAATGTCTGATACCTATAGTTTGCCATATTGTGAATTATGAAAGAAATGTTTACCTCCGTTTAGCAGACTTGAATCAAAGCCCAGACCAGAAGGGTGGAAAGGATTGTGGTTGAGTGCAAAGACTGGGCTTGGGAGCGAGCCAGCCCTAGACTTGACTGCTTCCTGTCTGTACCCTTGGGCAAATCAGCCTCTGAGCCTTAGTTTCCTCATCTGTAAGGTGAAGCTAATCTGATTGTTTGTGAAGATTATGTCAAATGACATAAAATTCTTGGCTCACACATGGTGCACAGGAAACATTGGTTACTAATTTATGTAAGCCCAAAGCGTCTGTGGTGGCATCTTAGCTGTTTGTTGTCAGTCATCAGGCAGATACATTCTTAGTAAATTCAGAAGCATCTTTGGAGACAGTAAACAACTTGAGGATTTTTGTGTGTGTGTTATGTCCTGTAGTAACTGTTGATAGTTACTTGGTTACACCAGGATTAAGCCTGAAAACTGGCCTAGGAGGTTCTCATGATAACCTGAATTATACCTGAAAGTATAATTTCTTTCATTACTGGCCATTGCTTTTATGTGATTATGGTATAATTTCTTTCATTACTGGCCATTGCTTTTATGTGATTATGCAGCTAGGGTTTTTACGTAAAAGGAGTTTTATGCTGTTGTTTTATTCTTTGGTGGTGGGTTCTGTTCCTGATGTGGTGGTCATTATGTTCCTTTGGCCTAAGATGTATATCTGAGTCACTCACCTTGCCACACCTCTGTGTGGCGTAATAGAGCAGGATGCTTAGGTATAAGATCTTATACCTAAGGTATAAGCATTTTAGGTATAAGATGGCTGCTTTTTTAAGTGAACTTTTTAGTTAGCATATATTGTACTTTTAGGGAGTTGTATCGTGACATTTCCATACAGGCATATGATGTATTTTGATCATAGTAACTACCTCCTACCTCTTTTTTATTGTTGTTGTCTTATCTCTTTCTTGTCCCCCTCAAGATGGCTAATTTTTATGCCTTTCTCTTGGCACATTTAATAATTTTTTATTCTGGCTATAACATATTTCTGGATGATTTTATCCATATAGGAAGAGAATGTAGAGGAACCTGTCAACTCAGAGACTTCTGTTTCTTATGACTTGTAAACCTGTTGAAATGTAGGTCCACACTCCGGAAATATATTAAAGCCATTTGAATGTAAAATAGTTCGTGCAGAATTTCTCACCTGTATTTTCTGCTAAGTAAGGCAATTAACCATATTGTCAACATACCCAAGAACTCAGCAAAAAATATCACTGCATGGACTTGAGGATAGTCTATTGGTTTAAATTCAGGATGACTGTCAACATAGACCATTTTCCTCACACAGCAAGTAATTTACACACAAATTTGTCATTGGAAATGCTGAGCTCCAAACCTATTTTTACCGTGGCACAAGTGCTAAAAGCCACAATCATTTGAAAGCAGACTTCATTTAAAAAAAAAAAAAAAAACTCTCTCCAGATGGTTGAGCATTCTTAAATCACAGGCAAAGGATCTTTAGATCTGCAAAGAAAATTTTTTTCTATAACTATCTCAAATGTTATCTAGTAACGAGTATACCTCTCGAAATACTTGGCAAAAGGGAGCTTAGTCAGTTGGTATGCTGTGTTTCATATTTTTAAGAAATATTTGTGACTGTGATTTTAGCATCTGGAAAACCCATCATGAATGAGTTGGAGTCTAGGGTTCATGAGCGTTATCAGGAGTTGCAACCAAAGGCCCCTTTCATGATACACAACTGCCATCAGAAAAATAATCCTTGCCTACATTTTAAAGGTTATCTCTTAGCTTATCTGAACCCTATATGTGTGGAACAGCATTGATACTGTGTGGAACATCAAAGACTGCAATTTTTTTTTAAGCCTTTAGAACTCTTTTCTTAGGTCCTACATGTGCAAGGCACATTTCTAACTTTGTGAAGAGAACAGTGAAGTTTAACTAGAGGTGCTTTGTGTTTGCGATTTTGAGATCAGCTTATTGGATTCCAAATGACTCATGTGAAGCAATCAGAAATCTGTAGTGCTGAGATACAGTTGCTATTTTTATCTTCCGTTTTCTTGTCCTAATGGCAAATGGTGCCAGAATGAATTTTCCTGATAATTCCTGTTCACCCGTCTCATTACAAAAGGGCAGAAACTTCAGTGGGGTTTGAACTCAGGGCCTCATGCTTTCGAGGTGGGTGCTGTACCACTTCAGCCACTCTGCCGGCAGGGCTTCATTTTTTTAACTCAATTTATTCCAAAGATAATGCATTCGAATATAACTTAGGATCTTATTCTTAGTATGGTTGTGCTGTTGTTTAGTTTTCTCCAAGAGCTGTCTTTCTGAGATACTGTGACTTACGTTAAAATACAGAGTCACCATTTTTTGTGTGTGTGTGTGGGACTGGGATTTGAACTCAGGGCTTCACTTACGCAAAACAGGAGCTCTACTGCTTGAGCCACACCTCCAGTCCGTTTTGCTCAGGTTAGTTTGGAGATGGGGTCTCAAGAACCATTTGTCGGGGCTGGCCTAAAACCTCTGTCTTCCCAATCTCAGCCTCGCAAATAACTGAAGTTACTTATTAGGCCTGGAAGCTTGAGGACAAATACCACTTTTTTTTTTTTTTTTTTTGAGATGAGGCCTCAATATGTAGCACAGGCTGACCTAGAATTCAGGATCCTCCTGCTTCAGCCTCCTGAGTGCTGGAATTTACCATGTGCCCCGCTGTGCCCGTCTTCTTCCTGTTTCTTTAGTGGAGTATATAGAATACTTTTTTGTTGAACCAGTTCATTATTTGAAGAATTTAAAGTGATAATTCTAGACAAAATTTTTAAGATAGGGTCTTTTCTGTGTAGCTCAGGCTGGCCTGAATTCTTGATCCTCCTCCTGCCTCAGCCTCTAGGTGCCAGGTTACAGCCATGTACCACCATGCCCAGCTGAGACCTAAATATTTATAATAATTAAAGATATGACTGTTTCCGGCAGATTTCCTTTTAGAAGTTAGGTTCTTCCATGTGGATTCTTCTGGATTTTCGCAAGAATTTGTTCTACTTGTATGTGAATTGGTGATAAGATTTCTGTCTTTGTGACATTTATTGGTCCTCCCTTCGGATTGGCAACAAACATACTCACTGTTCTTCTGGGGGGAAAAGTTCTTCCTAAAATTGCAAGAACTTAATTCAAAATTTGCACTTGGAAAAATTGGAAGAGTTCTTGAAAAACCAGTGTTCCCTGGATAGTATTTATTTGATAAAAAAATGTTTTCTAGTTTGTTTAACACATTGTAAGTGATCGGAGATCTTAGCTGCTGGTTATTTAATGTTTAAATATTCATTCTAAAGTTTTAGGAATTTTTCCTTTGGCTGAAATGTATGCTGCCAAAACAGGAATAGTAATTTGAGTGTTCATGAAAAATTGATGATATAATACGTTGTGTGAGTCAGTGATTTTCTGTTTTCTCTAGTTGAAAGTCATCCTGTTTTCTAGATAGTTCTTTGTGGACGTATCCTACTTTTTGATTTAATGGAGACTCTTCTGGGAAATGGCACAAATTAACGAGAGTGTAAATTGAATATGCTCGCTGGATGACTTGGCCTTTTACCAATGTCTGGTGATCTACCAGTGAAAAAAGGAAACCCAAATGCTCTCATGCATCTTAAAAGTAAAACTCCTTTTGCAAGAGAGAGAGAGAGGGAAACAATAACCTTGATTTTTTCAAATTTTGACTAAAACAAACTTTATTAATATTAAAGAAAAAGACCTTGAGCAGTTCCTTCTAGAAGGACAAGAACTGGTTGTAGTCTCCTAGGGATCCTGGTAAGTCTAACACTGTTGAGGGGAGCCAGTGGTCATCTCCTCTGGGAAGATACCCAGTGACCATATTATTCAGAAATCCGGTATTTCTGCAGAAGAGCTGTGCTTACAGTTCTTCCTGTGAGTTTTGCAGAAGCTGACAGCTGTTTAAGGCACTGAAAGATAAAAGACAGGCATTTTTTCTAGGCAGAATCACGCTTTTCCAGTTAGCACACGTGAGGATTGTTAGTGCTTTACGGTGGGTTTCCCAGTTGGAAACAGGAAGAGCAAACATTTCCCACAGGTAGCAGACTTGGTTAGCATGTGAGGGGTTTAAGTTCTGGAAAGGCTGGGTGCTTTATAAGTTGCAGTTGAGTAGCGAGCAGTTTCAGTTTCATCAGTGTAAATGAGTAATGCAAATGGAGATTTCAGAGCTATTCTAAGAACTTTTAAATGTTTTCCAACTTGACTGACTAGGCGTTATTGCTGAATTCATGTTCTCTTCTGACTCTCAGCATCTGTCTTTTCAGAACCACTCATGAATTCTTATTTGGAGCTCTTGCTGAACTTGTTGATAACGCAAGGTACGTCATCTGCTTGGAGTGGAAACTTTCGGGTCATCGTAACCTTTTTGCTTTGAAGACTTGAGAGGAAGAAATTTCTGTAGCAGCTGCAACTCCTACGAGGCCCATAAGCAACACTTTTTCTTTTTTTTTTTTTGGTGGGACTTGGGTTTGATCTCATGGCTTTACATTTGCAAAGCAGGTGCTTTGCCTCTTGAGCCATGCCGCCAGTCCAAACACAGTTTAACAGTGCACTGATTCACCCTTCCATTTTCAACTTACCACCTCTCAAACCACCTTCCCTGTGTAATCGTGAAGAGCAGGCAATTAAGGTCGAATCCTAGAAGTCAGATTACTAGGACAGGTTAATTCATGCCAGGACAGTACACCACCAACTGTCTTTAGAACTAGGCCAGTGCTTGTATCTTTCTAATATAGGTGTTTTATTGTAAGGGGGCTCCCATTGATCAAATTGTCCTCCACCGTTGGAGCTACTCTTGGAAGAAATTGCACCTGCGCTGTCTTCCACTGAGTTCTTAGTGGTGGAAGCACAGATAGTACTGTGGAAGACTAAGTAGAACTTTGGGATCATTCATGGACAAAAGTCCCGATCGAAATATGAAAATAATGTCTCAGTCTTATTCTTGAATGCAAATGCAAAATTCAGACTTTTCAGTTCTTCTTTGGTCAGTGTTGATGACTAATGAAGGAAAAGAGTTGATAGTGGAAATAATTCAAAGCAGATCTTGAATTAGAGTGAGCGTTCTTCTAATTCTTAGTGTTTGTATAGTTACCCATATACATCAGTACTGTTTTTAATTAGACAGGACCTCACCATGTGTGCTGCTGTGGTAGGCGGCTTTTTTTTTTTAATATCCTTTGAGGAATTGGGAGTATGTTTTCCTACCCATACATGTTCTGCCAATCTCATGTTAAAAAAAGGTTTTTTTGTCTTTGAGAATAGGTATGTATAGAGCTGTGTGGGTTTTTGTTAGTTTGGTTTTGTTTTTTGGTGCTGGGATGGAACCCAGGGCCTTGGACTTGCTAACCATGCACTCTGCCACAAAGCTACATCCCCAGCCCTTGAGCTATGTGGATTTGAGTGGATTTTCTGTATGTATGAAGCCAGGCATCGTAACCATGCCTGTAACTCCTGCATTTAGGAGGCTGAGGCAGAAGGATTGTGAGTTCCAGGCCAGCCTGGGCTATATAAAAAGAGTCTGTCTCAAAAAACCAAACCAACCAACCACCAACAAAAAAACCCAACAAAACTGTGCCTCAGTTTCCTTGTCTGCAGTTGGCGTAATTGGATTACAAAATGACTTTCAGGTCTTTATAGAAGTCTTCATTAGTGACTGAATCTATGATTTCAGCCAATGGCCGGAGTCTTAACTGGATTCTGTGACTTACTTTCATGTTGATGGAGGATAAGATTATGGACTCAGGAATCAGTTTGCTCTCTGCAGCATTTGTATACTGTGAGGCACAATTTTTCACAGGTCTTGTGGATTGTAGTTTTTCTTCAAATCACGGTGAGAAGGAATGTCTGTTTATGATTGTAGTCAGGTAAGAGAGAGAAACATTTATTAGTACATGAAGCGAAGTGTTCTTATCCTCCAGGTGTTTGCACCTTGAACTTGGCATTAAAAAAGTGTATCCAGGGGCTTGGGCTGGGGCTCAAGTGGTAGAGCACCTGACTAGCAAGTGTGAGGCCCTAAGTTCAAACCCCAGTACTGCCTCTTCCCCCTCCCCCCCACCAAAAAAAAAGGATCCTGGACCTCTTTTGTGTCATGTGATTATCTTAAATAATTTGGGGCTCCTGAAGTATTTCGCAGATGTCTTAAGAAATACGGTGTGGCCAAGCATGAAAGTAAAGCTTTAACGTATGTAGAGTTTTTTATGGCTTTCTGAAAGATTCAAAAACAGTATGCATTCCAGCCAAAATTCTGTTTTGCTGTTGATATTTCATATTCCCATTTGAATCCTGTCTTTCTTTTTCCTTTACTTTTTCAGAGATGCTGATGCTACCAGAATAGATATTTATGCTGGTAAGTCAGGCTTTAGGCCTTTTTTTCTAATGTCCAGCTGCTCTTAACTCAAGTGTAAGAAACGGTGGGCACCACCTGATTTCTGGAGCCCGGGGAGACAGCATGATTTCTTCAGGTTTTAGGTAGAAACAGGGCAGCTCAGGTAAGGATGGCATAGAAATCGAGAATGTTGCTTTAGAAACCAACAGGTTTCAAGTCTTCGTGCACAGGCACCAGGAGATTTGTGGGGTGATGGACTAGAGTAGTCCTGGTCTTCTGGCTGAAGGAGAGCTCTCCTTGTAGATTTTCACTTGCTGTGCTTGGTGAGTCCCAGCATGTAAGTTTGCTGACGCCAGTTGCAGAAAACAGCCAGCAGCTGGGTTAGCTCTGGGTTTGCAGGTTGGTCTCGGGCAGAGTAGGAAGGAGGGCTGCCCAATGTGGACTTGGAAACTATGACAGCCTCTGCTGTTTTGCTATTTGATTGGCCCTGCTGTTCTCTGATAAGATCCTCTCTTTCTTAGCATGGCCTCTTATTTTAGTTTTTAAAAACAGTTTGGTTTCTCCTGTACGGTGTTTGGACCAGCCCCTTTTTTGGTCATTTGAACACTAGGACTTTAGAGATAGAAGACACCCTTAAATCCAGTGTGGCTAGTACAGTGCTTTTCTGGCTCTTTGTGGAAGGTTTGAGGTCATATTCTGAATGACATTGTCTCCTTTCTGAAGTCTGTGTGTTTATGTGGGGACGTACAGCTATCCTCACAGGCCCACCCGATAATTGGAAATAAACACACAGTCAGATTCTCAGAACCTTAATGTTATATAATCATGAAGAACTCCAGGTCCTGTGACCTTCTTATATCTAACGTGCTTCAGAGCAAAGAGAATACTCAGAACACCTGTGTGTCAGCTTGCTTAAATTCTGAAAGCCCTCTTTAGAAAAGGTTAGAAAAAGTGGTGGAAGTAGGCTCTTTTTGTTTTTCTTTCTTTTGGAGTCAGGGTCTCGCTATGGAGCTCCTTCTAGTTTCAGAGAAAAGTAACAGGAAAAAGGGTACTGCAGAAGAACGTTTGAAGGTGACTCAATTCTTGGGTTGAAGGAGGTGTCTTTCCAGGCCACATCTTGAATATGCTCTTAGGAGTGGTAGGAGTCACTTCGGAAAGACACAGTGGCTGTTGTAACCATTGCCCAGATGGCAAAGCACAGGAAAATGGGCCTCTACATAAAGGGTGGCAAAGGAACAAATTTTAAAGAAAATTTCATCTCTGCTCCCCCTCCTACTACCCTCAGTGGATGAATTTCAGCAAGAAATTTGGTTCTTGATGCTCAGAATGCAGAACAGTTGGATTTCAATTTAAATGAAAAAGACCCAGTGCATACTTGTTCAGTGCTCAGAGCCCCTCCTGTTGTGCTTTGGGAAAAGTATAGAGGATGAGCTGAGCCCTTTGCTGTAAGAACGTAGTCTGTAATTGGAGTGACAATAGACACTGCAGATGGCTAGAGAGAACTAGACCTGAAGGGCTGTTTAGGATTAGGGTGGTCTGATAGAAGCAGTGAGCCCCTGGCGTTTTGGAACAAGACTTGCTTTACTGTGAGTACCTTGTGCAGTCCTGAGCTCCACTTTTCTTTCTCAGTGCCCGTACTCCATTCAACAGGGGGAGTTGCAAGGGAAAGCAATTGCCCCTAATAATCTTAAAGCGCTAACGTTCTTGCTGTTAGTGCAGGGAAAGAGTATTTTCTTACCTCCTCTTCTGAAACTGGATTGATACAGAACTTGAAAATCTCTGCAAACATGAGATGTAGTTTGAAGGCACCACAGTAATCACAGTTTAAAGGCTGCATTTAAACCTAAAGAGGGCAAACTGAGCATGGTGGTGCACACCTGTAATCTCAGTACTTGGGAGGCTGAGGGAAGGAGGATCCTGCATTTGTCAGCCTGAGGTACATAGTGAATTCCAGGCCACTAACCTGAGCTAAATAAATAACAAGACCCTGTCTCCAAAAGAAAAAAAAAACTAAGAAGGGCAGGAGAGGAGCCAGCCTTCCAACATAGAGATGGAGTCATCTGTCCCAATTTTTCAGGCAGATATACATACTTTTTTTTTTTGCAATACAGGGTTTTGAACTCAAGGCTTCCATAGTGTTCTTATTAGTTGGAGAAGTAGATTCAGAGTTTTTATCGACTCTTCAGACTCTGGGAGAGGTAGTGCCACCTCCTTGAAGACAGCCTTTCATGCCCCAGGGCAATTGTTAAGAAGTGGAAAATTAGAGCACACAAAACTGGAATCAGTACTGCTCACTAGTCAGACCAGATGAAATGGAGATTGAGATTGCAGAATATGACAAAACAACCTGGATGTCATTTCATAACAGCTTCACAAAGGGCACTGTGATTGTCATCATCTGTGACACTGACTTAGAGCTCCGTTTTATGTCTTCCTTCCTTCTTCCCTCCCTCCCTTTCCCTTCCCCTCCTCTTCTTCCTCCTCCTCTCCCCTCCCCATCCTTTCCTTCTCCTCAGCCTCCCTCTCCCCACTCCTCTCTCACTTTCTTTCTCACTATGTGGTCCAGGCTGGCCTCCAACTTGCCATCTTGCTGCCCGCTGGGATTATAGTTGTGCCCTAGCACATCTGGCTCTCGAATGACTTTGTTTTTCCAACTCATGGGACGTTGAATGGAGGATATCAGGCTTGACTAGAGAAGTAGACTTGGCCATGTTGGAGGAAGCTTAGAAATGCAGCCTTCCGCCAGTGTGTTAGTGTATGCCTGTAACCGTAATCAAAGCACTTGGGAAGCTGAGGCAGGAGGATCATGAGTTCAAGACCAGCCTGGACTATATAGCAAGTTCCAGTGAGGCCATGTTTCAAAAATGAAAAAACAAAATCCCGCAAAAGAAGTGTAGCCTTCCATTTGATATTGACAATCTCATGTAGCTGCTATTGGGTTTGGAAGCCCAGTTGCACAGATCATTTGGCTCTTGCCCCTGTCTCTTCCAAGGTGTAGGGCGGAAAGTGGAGCGCTCAACCTCCACTATTTAGACTTCCCCATCCAAAATCTCCCTTCATTTGTCCCACCCAGTCTTTTCTTTGGAGATTGTAAGTACTACTCGGTTGACTGGTGAAAGGAAATCCTGTGTTAGGAGTGAATCTCTAGTGGAATGTCTGGGTGGGGAGATCGTTTAAGCAGGAATGCCTTCAT
This sequence comes from Castor canadensis, assembly GCF_047511655.1. Classification (NCBI taxonomy): domain Eukaryota; kingdom Metazoa; phylum Chordata; class Mammalia; order Rodentia; family Castoridae; genus Castor; species Castor canadensis. The sequence goes on along the minus strand of NC_133403.1, from coordinate 3,485,559 downwards.
CCTCCTGACTGGTGCTACATCAGTGCTTCTCACAGAATGGTTCCTTCATGGGCGGTCTCAGCATCACCTGGGAGGAATGGAAATTCTCACGCCCTACTTCAGACCTGTGCTCTCAGACTGTTCAGGGTGGAGCCTAGAGCCTGCATTTTCCAAGCTCTTCAGGTGATTGGTACACTCACTGATTTTGCTCTTGTAGGTTCTTTTCCCAACATCCTGTAGTTTAATCCTCTTGTTTTCTACCTCCTACCTCATCTGCAGCAGAGTAGCAGACAGGCAGAGACTCGAATCCATTAGACTTTACTGATCACATCTGCGTTGTTCACTGCCCCTCTCCCCATCACAGGACCAGGCACACGGGAGGTGCTCAGTCAGCCATCCTCAAATAAAGAATGATTTCTGTACTCATCACAGCCAGACAAAGACACGACCCTGCTGGCTTACAGTTGAAGTTAGTGCTGAAATACCTCGTCTCTCCTGCCCTTGAGGCATTACTACACGTCACCATGGATCTGGACACTCTTGGCCATTTTTAAACTTAGTCACTATGTGGCCTTACCGTATAATCTCTTACCCTTGTAAACTACATGAAGAAGCTTTGAAATAAAGTGCTTGAGCCAGAAAATTTTTTTGGGTGGGGAGGGGAACTGGGGCTTGGGTTTAGGGCTTTACACTTGTAAAGCAGGCACTCTACTACTTGAGCCACAACTCCAGTCCATTTTGATCTGGTGGTTTTGGAGATGGGGTCTTAAGAACTACTTGCCCAGGCTGGCCTCAAGCTGTGATCCTCGGATCTCAGTCTCCCAAGTAGCTGTGATTAAGAAGTATGAGCCCTCAGTGCCCGACTCTAGACTAACCCCCTCTTAAGTGATGATTGTGCTGAAACGATCTAAAGTCCTAACATAAGGATCTAGGACGTGACTTCTTAAGTAGTGTTCAAGGAAGGCTAGTAATCTTGGGAACTTTCAGATGCACGTGGCTCAGATCAATTTCCAGATCCCAAAGTAGAGTCTTTACGCACATTTGGTGGCGTAGCGTAAAGTGAATGACTACAGGTTATAGTTCCAACACTGCTGCCACCACGCTCTATGCCTGACCCCAGTCTCCATATGACACTTTGCTTCTTCCAGCTGGAAATTTGGATGCTTTTTCACTTTTCTTCTACTTGCCCCTGCTTACACATTTCATTTGAGCTCCCCAGACTCTAATGAGCCAGAGGAAAACAAATTCTTACCTACCAATAGTACTTCCTCACCTTGAACTCTCAAGAGGCACTTGTAATGAGTGCTCAGTTTCCTGAGCATCGAGTGATACTTGAAAATATCTATGGTTTATAGCCCATTAGAAATAGCAGTTTAAATCACATTAATAGTCTATTTAACAGAGGACAGTGACAGCTGACTTGAATTTTTAGCCTGAGGAGAGGACAGAGAGCATTTTAAGCTGAGGTTTCCCAGCATAGGTAATTGTACACATGTGGGGGGATTAAAACAATCCTCCACTAGGGGTGAGGCTGCAAAGCTGCCTTGGGCTTGTACCTGTAGTACCTGATCCACGGCTCCTTCCTTTTAGTAAAAGTGCTCCTTTGATTCATGCGCCCAGCAGTGGACCACGAACAGGATCTGCCCTAGGGAGGCTGATGGTAGTTTTCTCTTCATAGCTTGTGTGGGTTCCCACTAGTATCTCCATTCTGCCTCACGTCGTCGTCTTATTCATGTCTTCATGTCCCTCATTCCAAGATTGGCTCCTCCATTACTCATCTAGTCCTCGTTACGGAATTGAAAGGCACCTTGGAAGCTAGTATAGCATCCTTCCCTGCGTGGGAATCTCTCCCCATTGTCCATGACATGCTGGACCGAGACTATTCTGGGTTACTACAAGTTGCTGCAGAAGACAGCCACTGACACCCACAGGAATGGCAGCCACTGTTTGTCGTGTCTCTTTCCTGTTGGCCAGGAAGCCCTGCCACAGCCAGGCTTGTTCTTCCTTTCAGTCAGTCTGGTCTGTCTGGGAACCAGGCAACTCTCATTGCACCTTATGTCATCTCACTGTCTTCCCAGGACCCAGGACAGGTAGCAGGGCCTGTGATTATAAATGTGCCCCCTTCCCCTGCTGCATTGGGATGGTCACATACAGACACAGTAACTTAGCTCTTAGATGGCATTTGCTTCCACTGTGCCCATACCACATCCAGCTTCAGTATTGTCTGAAGACTTAACTCACAATGGAAAGAGTAGTACCCAGTGAGTTTGAGCAGCGTTGATAAGGTTCAGTGTGTAATGGAGTGCTTAAACGACTTGGTGTCTGTGGTGGTGGCTGACATGCTTGTCATCCTCGTAGGGTGGAGAGGTTGGTTGAGGTTATGTGTGAAATGCATGCATACTCAGTGGTCTCAAGTGTGGTTAGAAGCTGGACCTCCTAGACTCTCAAGATTTGCCATGAACTAGAACGCACTGGAAAGTCTTTGGTGGGATTTGTGCCCTTGAGGGCCGTGAAATTCAGTTCACGCTCTCTAGCTCTGTTAGAAGAAGCTGGCTTTGACATGGCCCTTCTGTGCCAAGCTTCATATTGTTCCACCTTCTGTTCATGCCCAAGCTGTCCACCTGTGTGGGCAACAGCCCAGTAACGGCAGCTGCTTCTTTTATAGAGAGGCGAGAGGATCTGCGAGGAGGATTTATGCTTTGCTTTTTGGATGATGGAGCAGGAATGGATCCGAGTAAGTGACAAAGATGAAACCATTTTTACAAAACACTTACTATTAAACTTGTTTTTCTGTGGCCTTGCTATGGTGACTAAAAGATCCATCTGGGGAGTGAGAAGCCTGTTGCAATATCTTGGGCTTACTTCCACCATGTGTCTGCTGGGTCTTGCCCTAACATGAGAGATGTGATCCGAGTAGGCAACCTGAAGTTAGTTAGATCACCTGTCTCCTGACATTGTATGTATCAGCTTGCACAACATTCCAAAGCCAGAGCTACGAGGCCTCCCTCAGCCTGCATACCACGTCCTGGTATCAGAACACAGGGCACAGGGATGGTACTCCATTCACCTCACGGTGAAAATTTCCTTGGGAGAAGTTTCAGCGCACACACAGCCAGTCTTGGATTGAACAAAGCTCAGACCTTTGACTGTGAGGATCCTGTAAGAGAAATGCTAACTTCACTTGTGTCTGCCACTTCAGGTGATGCTGCCAGTGTGATCCAGTTTGGGAAGTCAGCCAAACGAACACCTGAGTCCACCCAGATCGGGCAGTACGGGAATGGGTTAAAATCGTAGGTATACTGGAAGCCTGTCCCAGGGCTCAATGCAGAAATCACGTGATGCTCTCCTCTGTCCTCCCCTTTGTCCCTCGGTGACTGGAATTCTGAAACAGTAGAGAGTCAGAGACAGGAAGGAGTAGTGATCTGTGGGTAATTCAGTTGTCATCCAGCAGAGTTTGTGCTACAGATTGAAAAGTGTGAGTGTCCAAAACAAGCTGGTGGGGAGAAGCTGCCACAGTTTCTCTTGGCATTGTGCTTTAGAACTGTGCCTCTCCTTTTGAAAATTATGTTTACCTGTGATTGAGGATGTGAGTGGTTCTCTTTATGAGGTGGGGATGTGTCTAAGATGGTGAAGGGCTTACCTCGCAGTGTTGCAGAGTTCCTTCGGACCTACCGCAATGCATGTCATGCTTTGTGCCAGGCACCAGGGATCCAGAGTGAGTGAGACAGTTCCTTCTGGAGGACTTCAGGCCCCTATAGCAGGACACCTCGTGTCCTCAGATCTCCTGGGACCGCTCTCTCAGCTCTTGGTTCCCACTTGTTTAGCATTTGGAATGTGTTGTTCTGGTTTTGAGTGAAGCCCCAAGAGAAAGGTTTCTATTTCTGAAACGCTTACTTCCAGCTGTACATACCTTTGGATGGAATAAGATTTAGTTGAGCTGGAGTTTGTGCTAATAGAGTTCTGAGTCACGTTTCCAGTCTTGCTGTGGAAACGTGTTGTTTTGTTGAGAGAGGGTGGTGGTTTTATCTGTCAACAGCCTTGGTTAGGCCTCATGTGCAGTGTGCTTTGGGTATGGAGAAGAAAGAATGCCTCCAAAGAAAGCAGGGACCTGGCTCTTGGACTCTGTGGTTTCTGGCTCAGGGCAGGGATAAATGGTAATGTAAGCACTTACAGATGGGAAAGTGAGTGCAGGCCCTACGCTGGAAACTTCGTACAGACGATCTCCAAGCATCGTTACTGTCACCCCTTGTTATGCAGGTACCATTGCTTCCATTTCCAGAGGAAGAAATTGAGGTTTACAGGGTTCACGACTTCCCAGAGGTGTGAAGGTGTCTTTGTGCAGAGCTAGGATATGAACCAGGTCTTTCTGACTACAAAATGGGAGCTCCTGTCCATTGTACTTCAGTTAGACGAAGTCAGGTTCAAATCTCACCGTAGCCACTTAATGACTTCTGTGAGCTGCAGCTTTTGCAAGTAAGGATTATAGTATTATGATATCAATATATTGTATATACAAATATACCAATATATATGTATACCAGCAGTTATATTTGGTATTATATTTGTTTTTGTTATATACTACATACCAAATAGTTAAGGATTAAACACTGTCATTGTGTGATAGTCCCTTGCCCAATTTCTGCCTTAATTTCATTTCTCCTCAGATCTTTGCATGACAGACTCCTGGCCTGATTCAGTGAGTCTGGATAGGTGAAATGAACCACCTGGGAACCTCCCCCAGTGAACTCTGATACAGCTGTTCTAAGTTTCCCAAAACTGTGGTCTCCCTAGAGTCAGTGGAAACCTGATTTCCTGTCTGGATTGTGGATTAGCCTCTGCCTATCTGGTCCTCTCAGCTCTGTGGGCTCAGTTTCCCCTCTCTCATTGTTTATTTCCTAATCTAGAAAATGAGGTTCAGAAAACCTCTGACATTCTCCTTTCCAGAGGAGAGGTTCAGGAGCAAGCGAAACGTGACTCTGAAAGTGCTTAGAAGGCTGGGAAGGAACATGGGTAGAAGTTAGAGCGCTGCCATTAGCATACTCAAGAGACTTCTGTGACGCTTCGCTTCCACCAAGCTGTCTCGAGTGGTAGACTGCTTGAGCTCCAGGCCTTGGGTTCAATCCCCAGTACCACAGAGCAGAAAAAGAAAAGAAAAACAAACAAAACAAATGGAGCCACCTAGTGTTCAGTTAGGACATTGTAATCATTTTGAACTCAGTTCAGATGTTGGAAAAGAGAACCAGGAGTTGGTGATTTGTGGTGAGAATAGGCTGAGAATCGGGGAAGCCAGCAGGTCGTGTTTGGGAGTTCTTGCAATTCAGGCCCTATCGTTAGGATCAAAGACAGGGGGAAGAAAGAGGCAGGAAGAGGGAGCCTTTGCCAGATGAGAGCAAGGGCAAGCTTGGTCGGAGAGCAGGTGATGTGCCTCACTTTGCTGCTCACATCTTTAGGGAGGAAAGAGAAGTATTGTGAAGTGCTGTGAAGGGAAAGGAGCCCTGCCAATACCTTGGTACTGGAGGAGGAGAAACAGGACTTGGCAGCCCCCGAGGCATCTCTGGAGAGTGTCCTGGGAGTTTTTCTGAGTGTTCAGGGAAATGGGGCATGACATTGATTTGCGTGCTTGGCACCCCAGTCTGATTGGTGTTTGTACATGGAGGAGAGTAATGAGGCCTCCTACCTCTGTCGTCCCCTGGGGTGTCACGAGGACTTAATGAGATAATAGCCATAAAGCCCCAGGAGCTGTCAGAAGAAAGGAGTTAACCAGCTTCACTGCTGAGTGGGCAGTCCTCCCACTTGCGCTTCTTGCTTCTGCCTGCTCCATGCTGCCTGGAAAGGCCTGTCCCTGCCTGCAACTCCAAAGGATTAACATGGCCAGGTAGTAGGAAATCCGTCAATTTCATCAGACTTTTTTACCTTGTGGAAGTCATCCTCAAGGCTCGGTTTCCAGAAACTGCATCCAAAAGTGAGGACCTGCCCTTGTCAGAATGAGCCCAAGGTGGCCAAGCAGTTTAGAGACGGAACGAGCCGGTTGCAGGCCTCTTTGAACATCAGGGTCAAGAATTCTATGCTCTTGAGCTCCTGTGTGTGAGCTTTGGGCTCACACTGGATTTGGAGGACTGTGAGCATAGGTGTTGGGTTCCCTTGGTTTGTCGAGTGGACAGGAAGGGAGTTGTTTTTGTGTCAGTGAAGGAGGGACAGGATGGGAACTGGGTGTGGCCCATATAGGGAGATGAAAGTGTCACCTTCTGAAATGGAATCTGATGGAACAGTCAGAGAGCACAGTGGCCCTCCTGTGGCTGGGACGAACCCTGAACTCAAGGTCGACAGGGTTACTTACTAGCCTTGTGGCAAAAGGCAGAAGTGAGAGTGACCTGGGGCTTGTGGCCTGACCCAGTGGTGACCACGCCCTGGAAGGATGGCGAGAGAGCTCTTTATGGAGGGTAAATGTGGTCGAGAAGGTTGTAGGTAAAGACCAAGGAATCACAAGCCAGCAGAAAAGCAAGGAGTGCTGGCTGAGTGGAGGAGGAGCAAAGGCTGTGGAACAGGGCTCAGGGCCAGGGTCATAGGGAGACTTGGGGGCAGCCCTCCAGAGGCAGTTCGAGTCACATTCCCAGGTGGGGGGGTCACTCCTTGTTTAGATGAGCTCTGTCCCTGGGAGAATAACCTGTTTTCTGCGTTCTTTTCAGGGGCTCGATGCGCATTGGGAAAGATTTTATCCTCTTTACCAAGAAGGAAGACACCATGACCTGCCTTTTCCTGTCTCGCACCTTTCACGAGGAAGAAGGCATTGATGAAGTAGGTCACATCCTTGTGGCCTCTATGGCCACTTGGCATTTCCTGGGTCTGCCCAGGCTCTCTGTAGTGCTGGGCGGGCTCTGTGGGGTTTCAGTATTGGAGCGCATGCCCACCGTTACGGGTTTATCTGAGTGAATGAATTGCCTGAGGTGGGGGTTAGGGAGTGGAGAGTAAGGGAGATGATAGCTTAACGTGACAGGAAGTGAAATCTCAACACACTTTAGACACCGGCTCTTCTGTTTCTGAGAGTGAACTCATCGGTGGCAGGAACCAAGAGTTGGATTTGTAGCTCCTCCAGACCTGCATGAGCCTCCAGATCGCCTCATCTATAGGGGGTGGCTGTGTTATCGGGGGAGGATTTGGGCTTCCCTGACTGAGTGGAGCTCATACCTGGCAGTAATAATAGAACGGTGGCGTCTTTCCCATATGAAGGTACGTTTTCCTTTTGAGGAGTTGGGTTGTTCTAACTGCCTGTATTAGAAGCCACGAATCCAACACCTCCAGGGCCCAGGCAGGTAGTGAAGCAGATAAGCGAGTGGAAAACATCAGCGTGGGCTCATTGTTCCTGGCAGCTGCCACTTAGACTCATTTGGGAGTGGCTGCTACATACGTAGCGCCAAAGATTACTGCTGTGCTGAAGAAAGGCTACATCCAGGGCATTCTCACTCAAAAGCATCTTGTTCACTAACTGTGTAATGTAAATGTATACTCCGTTGATTCTCTTTGGGGCCTGGTGGCTTACATGTCTGCAGAACTGTTTCTTGTTGGGGGAGTAGGAGAGCGCTGTCCAGCCCAAGGCTGGACGCTTATTTCATGTGTAAGTAATGGAGGCCCGAGCTTGAGAGAGGGACCTGAAAGGTTCTGTAGAAACCAGTCCTCCATTGTTAGATAGCAGATGGTGGAATTCAGGATGTTAGTCTTACTCCGTTTCGTTGGTTATCTGTGATTGTATTTGTACTGGCTCTGTTAGATCTAAAATTATGCCAAAGTTGTTCACGTTGGAAATGGCAGCCTGTCTTTTCTGACCCTCTTTACTTAGCAAGCCACAGGGTTCATTTACCTTTTTGGTTCAGGATGTCACCTTGACACACTTGGAGTGAGATGTGTTGCAGCTACAGAAAGGATTCCAGGTGGAGGTAGGCCAGGAAGACATAGCTGGGCTGGCATCTGGAGTAATGCTTCCGGGGGAAGGACTGTTCCGGTACTCAAGGCTCTGAGGGCAGGTTAGGGTGCTGCTGGTGGTGGCCTCTGGAGAGCAGGGAGGGCTGGGTTGGGCTTGACCTCAGGGCCTTGTTGAGTAAGTAGGATTTCATTAAGCAGGAGTGTGCTACTATCAGATTCTCTTTACAAAGGTTTGTGTGGTTGCTGTGTGGTGATTGGATTAGAAGGATTGGGGTGAATGTGGGAGCTGATTGGCTGAGAGGCCCTGGCTGTGGTAGCCTGGTGGGAATCGCAGCAGGGAGGTGAGAGAAATAGATGGAGTCGGCATCTTTTTAGGGTGAGAGAACCCATAGATGATCGTTGGAGTGGGAGAGGAGAGGTTGTGGGTGACTCAAAGGTTCTGGTGTGGCAGTTGGGAATGGTGGACTATCTGAAGCTGGGGAAGAATGGAAGTGGGTTAGTCTGGAGGGGGACAGTATGAATTTGTTTCAGCCATGCAAAGAGAAGTCTGTGTCTGGAGTTCGCTAGCAGGTGAGCTCACCTAAAGGAGAGAGTAGAATGAGAAATGGGCCCAGGGACCTAGGTAGGCCGGTATCAAAAGGTCTGGGGGAGGAAGTAACAAAGGATGCTGAGGGGTGACCAGAAAGGTAGGAGGAAACAGGAGAGTGGTGACATTGAAGCTGAGGAGAAGCAGCCAGTGTTAGGGGACAGTGGAAGGGAGTACCCACAGTTTAAAGTGATGCGTTGTCGTCTGGGACTGCTGTAGAGAATGGGAGGTAGAATGAAGGTGCAAGCTCACAGAGCGCAGATGGAACTCGGTGCCCTCAGTGGAAAAGCTAGGTTGAAATTTTTTCCTTACTTGGTGCTAGAAGGTCCCTATTTTGGATTGTACTCTACTGTGAACTCAGCCAAGATTTCAAAATTCCGAGGAGGAATGTGTCCAAACCAGCCTGCGGGTGAATGCTTTTAACAGGACGCTTCTTAGAAACCGGCAGTGTCTCAGAGCAGTGTGTCACCCCAGTGCTGGTGAAGAGTCCCTTTGTCCTAAGGGTGGGTCTGGTTTGAACCCTGGAGGTGCCTCAATGGGTGTGCTGTACAGAGAGACTCCCTTCAACCAGCCCTCTGCTGGACTCTGCGCCGGCACTGCCTCAGAGTCGGGAGGGGCACCAGCAGGGAAGGCAGTGTTTGGAGCAGGGTTTTTGAAGAAAGAGTAGGAGTTTTCATAACATTATTTAAAGCAGACATCTATGTGGCTGCCGTGACAAACCAGTGTTACGTCCCCTGTGAGCCTCTACCCATTCCTATTCCTCTTGTGCTTCTGAAGCAACTTCTTCCAGGGGATTTCTGGGCTGACCTTTTCCTTTTGTTCTATAGCTGTCACCTACATATGCATCTCTAAATAGTAGTTTAGTTTTCAGTTTACTATTTTATAAATGGACTATTTGTATCTTCTTACAACAGTATTTCAGAGGTTCATCTGTGTTGGTCACTTAGTCCTGCTCATCATTGCATGAAGTACTCTTTTGCATTAATGACGCCATGTTACCTGAGGCCTCTTGATAGTGAATATCTGGGTTGTTCCTGTTTGTGTTTACCGGTGTGCATATGTATGACAGTTTTTCTTAGGGTATTTACACAGGGGGCAGTTGCGGAGTTGTAGGTTATGTTATGTGTACCTTCAGATTCACTAACTGTAAATGTTTTCTCCGGTGGTAAGAGTAGAATTTTTACCAAATTAAGAAAATGGTTGGGGACATCCCAAGTGGGGAACTGCCCATGCAGAAATCTCACAGTCATCAACCAACACAGTAGTATGAGTACAAGTTTCAGAAGGGGCAAAAGCCACAGAACCTCTGGTGCTAGCCTGTGGCGCTTAGGCCTCAACTTGGGCAGTATGGAGTCACCAGGGAGGGATCCGACAGCTGCCCATGTTGGGGGAAGGCTGTTCCGGATCCTTGCTCTCAGTGGCCACCTGTGCTTACTCCACAGGTGATAGTCCCACTGCCCACGTGGAATGCCCGGACCCGGGAGCCCATCACAGACAACGTGGAGAAGTTCGCCATCGAGACGGAGCTCGTGTACAAATACTCTCCCTTCCGCACCGAGGAGGAGGTGATGACTCAGTTCATGAGGATTCCTGGGGACAGCGGTAAGAGGCTTCGAGCCCGTGCCCCGGCAGTCTGGGAGCTCTGGGACCACGAGGGATGGGGTGACCCACGCTTGGCTGGCAGAACGACAAGATTCTGCCCTCTAGGAACGCTGGTGATCATCTTTAATCTGAAGCTCATGGACAATGGAGAGCCCGAGCTAGATGTGATGTCAAATCCCAAGGACATCCAGATGGCGGAGACCTCCCCCGAGGGCACGTGAGTGGGGCTGGCAAGGGTGCCACGGTTCTTGTTTTCTCAGGAGGTGACTGAAGACAAAGTGGGGAGAGCGCCTTCCTGGATCTCTTAGGGCAGCACCAGCCTTGATGGAGCTGAAAGCTGCACACCTGCTTGCACAGACAGCAGGATGAATCAGGATGAGTAATAGGGTGATAGCTCCTCAACTAAGACAAGGGAAAGACTAACATGTTCCTGTTCCAGCTCCACGATTTGACAGAAGAAGAAACTGAGGCCTGCGGGGGAGAATATTGCTCAGGGGTCCCTGATAGGGTTGTGGTCCCTGGCCTGATAGGCCAGACGAGGTGTCTCTGGGGCACCTATGCTGGGGACATGTCAGGATGAGATAACAGTGCTCATGCTGAGGGAGCACCCTGTCAGGGCAATAAGAGAAGCCAGGATGTGAGGTGGAGAGGTGGAGGGCCTGCAGAGAGGCTGTGACGGTCTTGGTTGGATTTGTCTGTGCCCGTCATGGGCTAGTGACAGCACTTTTCTTCCTGCTGCTCCAGGAAGCCAGAGAGGCGCTCGTTCCGCGCTTATGCTGCCGTGCTCTACATTGATCCCCGGATGAGGATCTTTATCCATGGGCACAAGGTTCAGACCAAGAGGCTCTCCTGCTGCCTGTACAAGCCCAGGTAGGGGTGCACCCACCCTGGCCTGGGCTGAGGACGGGCCCTGGTTGTGTGTTCCCTGGGGTGTGGTCTGCTGCACTGAGAGGCTCTGATGCCTTTAAGCTGCCTGTGATTTACCAGTCACTTCCTGGTCCTGAGGAGTGATGGAGGTGACTGATAGACTGTGGAGGTTGGCTGGCAAAGGCTGTTGAGTGTATTGGCTTCTGAGGTGTGGAGGGTAGCATAGGGAGCTGCCTTGAGTGTCCCTTCAGGGCAAGAGACCTTTAGACACTACACAGCAAAGCAAAGGGCCTAAGATTTGTTACTAAGATTAGCAACCTCCTAGTGAATACCAAAGACACGTGAACTGGGATCTGTTTCATCACAAGAGGCCAGGGAGGCATAGTTTGGGAGGAATGCCCGAGGTGGCTATCTGCCCTGCTGCTGTGCAGCCCTCAGGTTGCTTTTTCCACTGTTCAGGATGTACAAATACACTTCAAGCCGTTTCAAGACCCGTGCAGAGCAGGAGGTGAAGAAAGCAGAGCATGTTGCACGGATTGGTAATGCCCTTCCCTGTGTAGGGTGGACATGGGGGGGTGGTCACCTGGGGGACCAGCCAGGGACGCCGCTATTCTCCTCAGCACAGACTAGGTTCTGCTCCAGCTCTCTTCACATCCTACCCCTTCATCACTTCTCTCTCCAGACTTTCTTTCCTTCCACCAAATGGAACAGTGTCAACTGTGGCTTACCTAAGGTGAAGAAGAAACCCACACTGTCTTCTGGCCCAAATACTTGTGAAATTGGTTTTCCTGACTCCGGGGCAGAAATACCAAGGCCTCTCCCCCAAGTCTGACTAGGGCTGACCAGAGGTTCTCAGCTGCCTGATGGGCTTCCCGCCCAAACTTCCATGGCCTTGGGTATTTTTTGACCTGTTCTCACTTATTTGTGGTTTGAAAGGCATGCCTTAGGTATAAATAGGCACTATTTTCCTTGGGATCTCAATTTTTTTCTTTTTTTGAGGCAGGGTCTTACAGTGTAGCTCAGGCTGGTCTTGAGCCCTCAGTTGACCTGCCTTAACTTCCTGAGTGCTGGGATTGCAGACATGCACTAGCATTTCATGATTATTTAGAGTGCCAGATCTTCTGTTGTGAAGCAACGCTACAACCCAGGCTGGGAGGCTGCTCCCAGGTACTCAGCCATCGTTCTCTCAGCTTCTGCATTCCTCACTGTTGGAAACGCTTCTTGTGCAGCAGGGATGACGGTTTTGAATCTTTGAATTTTTTTTTTTTTGGTGGTACTGGGGTTTGAACTCAGGCCCTTACACTTGCTAGGCAGGCACTCTACCACTTGAGCTACTTCGCCAGCCAAGAACCTTTGAATTCTTTATCATGGTTGCTTCTGGGTTTCAGCTGAAGAGAAGGCGCGGGAGGCAGAGAGCAAAGCTCGGACATTAGAAGTACGCCTCGGTGGAGACCTCACGCGGGACTCCAGGGTAAGTAAGGCCACAGCCACGCTCTGTCTTCTAGCACTTCCAGCTAAGGAGCCCGTGTCCTGTGAGCTGGCCAGTACAGCTTTTAGGTGTGGCCCTGGTCTGGCCCATTTTCTGCAGAAAGAAGTCAGTCAAAGTGAGTCCAAGTGAGGTGTTTTAGGTGCAGTGCCATAACATCACTTGGCATGGAGCACCTCCCTCACCTGTGCTGCTGTACGTGTCCAGGTGATGCTGCGGCAGGTCCAGAACACAGCCATAACCCTGCGCAGAGAAGCTGATGTCAAGAAGAGAATTAAGGAGGCCAAACAGCGGTGAGTGCTGGGGCCGTCCTGTGGTCTTCTCGAATTCTGTGACTTCGTACTGATTGACAGGTTCCCATTTGGACAGCAAGTGGATTGTGAGAAAGCCATTAGTGTTGTGATTCCAAATGCTTGTTACATGTCCCTGCAGGGCAGAGGCCTTCCCCCGAGCTCTGCGTCCTTTCCTGAGCCTGCAGAAGGCAGGACAGAACCGACACGTGGAAATCAAAACTGCCCTCACCTGTGCTGTCTCACTCCTTCCTTCTTAACCTTTTCTTTTAAAGTTGTACAGAATGCTCATTGTATAAAACGTGGAAAGTACAAAACATTTAAGAAAGGAGAACGCCAATCTCCCTTACACTCCTACCACCTAGAAACACCTGCTCTTAACGTTTACACACACGTGTATTCATCATCCTTGCTGGCTCCAATTGTGGAATAATGCTATAGGATGACTTTTTTTTTTTTTTTTCTGGTGTTACTGGGGTTTGAACTTGAGACTTTGTGCTCAGTTGGCAGGGAGGTAGGTGCTCTACTGCTTGAGTCATGCCTCTAGTCCTAAAGTCTCACTTTTGTAGCCTTTTTCATTTAGAATGTGTACTCGTCCTAGGTCACTAAAATACCTCTTTGACCCTGGCCTCAGCTCCATGTGGAGCCCCTCGGCTGTGAGGCATGGGTCCTGACTGCTTCCCACTGGTCTCCTTACCGCAGGTGGAGGTTTCAGGGTATTTCATTTGCACTCATTTCAGTGGTACCCATCTGCTTTTTGGAGTTCAAGACTTTGACGACATTAATCACATGGCAGTGTCTTCTCTTACATGTTCTTGTGAATTTTTGTCTTTCAAAAATAATTTACAAGGGCTGGAGGTAGGACTCAAGTGGTAGAGTGCCTGCCTGACTTGAAGCCCTGCGTTCAGACCCTAGCACCACAGGAGCGGAGGGAGGGAGGGAGGGAGGGAGGGAGAGAACGGAAAGAAAGAAAGTACAAGCTTGGGTGACATTTGTGCCCGTCTTGCCAGCACTTGGGAGGCTGAGGCAGGACGATGGTGAGTACGAGGCCAGCCCTATCTCAAAAAAAGATTAATTTGCTGTCATGTTAGTGAGTGCTGAGGAAAGTATGAAGATCCCTTGTATTTGTCCCACCATGTCACTGTCTTTGCAAAGATTGGTGGTGCTTCACGGTCACCCATGATACTGAAATACATTTGTTTTGTTACCAAAACCCAAAGTTGTGGTTTCCATTAGGGAAGCTTAGCATCTGCGCAGTGCAGGTCCCTGTCAGGTCTGCCATCACAGGTTAAGCGGAGGCGCACGGCGCATTGCCTAGCATTTCTCGAGTTTCAGCTCAGTCATCTTTATCACCGTGGTGTTGGAGTGTTCATCGGGTCTGTCTGAAGTTTTTTGTATTTCTTAGAGCACTGAAAGAACCTAAGGAGCTAAATTTTGTTTTCGGGGTCAACATCGAGCAGCGGGACCTGGACGGTATGTTCATTTACAACTGTAGCCGCCTGATCAAGATGTACGAGAAGGTGGGCCCACAGCTCGAAGGCGGCATGTGAGTGCTGCCCACGGGAGCTGTCCAGCCAGCGTGGTGGCAGGGAGGTTTTGCTTCATGAGGGAACAGAGCTGACCCCTTTTTCCTTGCAGGGCGTGTGGTGGGGTGGTTGGGGTCGTCGATGTGCCCTACCTGGTCTTGGAGCCCACCCACAACAAGCAGGACTTTGCTGATGCCAAGGAGTACCGGCACCTGCTGCGGGCAATGGGGGAGCACCTGGCTCAGTACTGGAAGGACATTGCCATTGGTAAGGGGCTGGTCCTCTTGGGCTGCTGCCCTTGTCTTTAGCTCCGGCTTTGAGATGCTCTTGTAGCTGGAGAGGAAGAGGACAGGGCTGGCTCCTATGAGATGCGTGTGCTTGCCTTCCAGCCCAGCGTGGGATCATCAAGTTCTGGGATGAGTTTGGCTACCTCTCTGCCAATTGGAACCAGCCCCCATCCAGCGAGCTGCGTTTCAAACGCCGGAGAGCCATGGAGATTCCGACCACCATCCAGTGTGGTGAGTTGGATGGCTGCAGCCTCTTCCTTGCTTCTTTCCGTCATTGTCCATGGCCTTCTCTCTGTCCCAGTGTTGTCCTCCTGACTTGACTGACAGTCATGGGCTTGAGTCGCACTGGAGCTATGAGTGTTTGGTGATGACCCTCTGTGTATTCTTGAAGCTGGTTAAGTTCTTCTGTCCCTTGTGAATGAGGCAGAAGATAACTGGCCTCCTGTGCTATAGCTGGGCCAGGTTCAGTGTTGTTTCTAGTGTGAGTGGATGACTGAGCCAGGATCCCACTGCAGATGGGAAAGGGGTTGGGGGCATTACAAGCCCAGGATATTGGGCTGGGGATGTAGCTCAGTGGTAGAGTGCTTGCTTAGCATTTGCGAGGCCCTGGGTTTGATCTCCAGTACATTTAAAGAAAAAAAAAAAAAGGACTTCAAGATACTAAGTCATCATCGTTGCAGGAATCACTGTCCCATGATTTACTGTTCCATAAGTACAGGCAGAGTTGGAGCCAGAGGAAAGATCTTTGCATGGAAAGCCTAGGGCATATTAGCTGTGGGTCTGGTTGTAAGGAGCCTGGATTCCAGAATTGCTCGTGGATACGGCTGACACATGTGGGTATTCTCTGTGCTGCAGATTTGTGTCTGAAGTGGAGGACCCTCCCCTTCCAGCTGAGTTCGGTGGAAAAAGATTACCCTGACACCTGGGTTTGCTCCATGAACCCTGATCCTGAGCAGGACAGGTGAGCGCACTGTAACTGGGGATTGTGTGTACTCACCTCCACACTCAAGCACTCCCAGTCTTCCCCCACCCTTAGAGAAACTCAGTGTTCAAGTCAGCTTGTCTATGTCTCTGGCTTGTTGCTCATAGTAAGTGTTCAAGGAGGAGGAGTAGGTGTGTGTCCTGCAGTGTCTGCCAGTTCCACGGCCGGGTTGGCTGAGGAGGGAGGTCCCTGTACTGCTGGAACCCTGCTTCTCTCTTTACAGGTGTGAGGCTTCTGAACAGAAGCAGAAGGTTCCCCTGGGGACATTCAAAAAGGACCTGAAGACACAGGAAGAGAAGCAGAAGCAACTGACAGAGAAAATTCGCCAGCAGCAGGAGAAGCTGGAGGCCCTTCAGGTGCTTGGGTAGGGGCAGTGGGCAGCCATCTTGTGTTAGAAACCAGGGATGGAGCCTTCAGTGGCTCTTCTGTTCTCTCCACTCACACCACATGTGCTGGCCAAGGCTTTCCCTCCCCAGGCTCCAGGTCCAGACTCTTTTTCAAGTATGCTTTGCTTATTCTTTCAAATAGTAAACAATTCTGTTTATTACTCCAAAGTGGTCCAATTTATTTAGAATGTATCAACTCCAGAAAATAACTGTCTTAGAAGTAACCACCATATCTAAATATCCTTCTAGCTTTTTATGTGGTACATGCATTTTATATATACACATGTACACACACACAGTTTTTACTGCTCAGTAATCATGACAGTTTTCTAGAAGTGAGATTTAAAAAAAAAAAATCTCAGAATTCTGTGTGGTTTGTTTTGTTTACATAACTTCTCAAATTGTCCTCCAGAAGATGTATTAGTTTCTGTTTTTATCAGCAAAGATATGCAGTTTCTTTTACATTTTTAAGATTGGACAAATTTGTGAGGGGCATAGCTCAAGCAGTAGAGTGCTTGCCTAGCAAGTTCAAGGCCGAGTTCAAAACCCAATAATGCTCGGGGGACATAAAGATCAGACAGTTTCCTCCTATGTCCACTTTTGGAATTGCTAATTCTTAAATTTCTACTTTTTTCTTTCTTTGTACATTTTTTAGGTATGTTTATGATTTCATATTTATTACAAAAGCATTTTTCTTTCTGACTTCTGTGTCTGTACAGTGTTGTAACTTGAAATGTCTTATGTATGCCCTCTGTCTGCTGAATCCCACCAGTCTTTCCCACTTGTTCTGGCTCCTTTTTCAGAAATTTAGCCCAGTGATGCTTTCCCAGTCTCTGTTGCCAGATGAATCACAGAGTGTCCTCTGGCCTTCTGGTGGTTCAGTGTTTGTGTAGTTTTCGTCTCCTCAGTGAGAACAGGAGTGGTTTTATTTTCCCGCTGTTCTGGACACATAGTGAGGGTCTGAAGGGTTCACTGTGTATACCGAGATAGACAGACAGCTTCATCAGTCACCACGTCTGCCTTGCAGAAAACCACACCCATCCGCTCTCAGGCCGACCTGAAGAAGTTGCCATTGGAAGTGACCACCAGACCTTCCACTGAGGTGAAGCCCAGTGACACAGGTTGGGGCGGGGTGAGGAGCTCCTTCTGCAGTGTGTTGTGTTGGATCCCTGTTCTCATTTCTCATGGTTTTGTCTTTAGGAACCTGTGCGGAGACCTCAGCGTCCTCGGTCACCTCCTTTACCTGCTGTGATCAAGAATGCTCCAAGCAGACCCCCTTCCCTGCAAACTCTGAGATCAACCAGCCAACCCCGAAAGGCTCCTATCATCAGCACCCCAAAGCCTCTTGCTCTGGCATCCCGGGTGGAGGCCAGTACCTCCAGGCTGCTCCAGCCACCTGAGCCACCCCGAAAGCCTGCAAACCCTCCAGTCAAGACTGTATCCCGGCCTGCCCCTCTGGTGCAGACACTGTCACCATCTCCACTGCCCAACTCCAAGAACCCTCGGGAAGTTTCTTCCCCGAAAGCCATCAAGACTCCAGTGGTCAAGAAGCCAGAGCCACCTGTTAAACTGTCCCCGGTGAGATGCCGTGCGTGCCTGTGCGTGCATATGTGTGTGCGTGTGTGTGTCTGGGCCCATCGCCTTAGGGATGTGCCCAGTGCGCTGTGTCGGAGCTGCACTGGGGGACCTTTTCTGTTGCCCCTGAGTGTGTGTGTGTGTGGGGTAGGAGTTGATAGCTGAAGGGACTGAAGGGACTTAACTCTGGGACAGAGTCAGTTGGCTCCTGATTCAGGGAGCTCTTCACTGCGTCACCGAACTTTGGTCTGCCACAAATTTGAGTCATCCGCACTGGCTTCTTACAGTTCGGTACAGGTCGGTGATTTGGGGACAGATGACTTTGGTGGCCTGTGGTAGTGATCTGTGTGTCAGGGAGGTCATAGCTGGCTGGCCAGGCAGGCTAAGCAGGTAGTGAACTGAGAAGTTTCTGCTCTGGCAACTTTGAGCAAAGGACCTCACAGCTCAAGGGCCGAGAGGGTTGCTTACATGTGTGTAGAATAATGGAAAGCAGGGACCAAGGGGAGCATGAGCCCTTCTCAGAATAGCTGCTGTAGCCATGTGAGACCTTCCTGCTCCTTCAGGGCTGGGTGGTCTTCACGTGCCCACTCTGTTCCTGCTGTAGGCTAACCCTGGTCGTAAGCGGAGTCTTGTGGTCTCTGATGAGGACGAAGCTGAGGAAGAGGCTGAGAGGAGGAAGGAGAAATGCAAGCGGGGCAAGTTTGCTGTGAAGGAGGAAAAGAAGGACTCAAATGAGGTGGGTAGGTGAGGTGAGGTTCTAGAGCCTCCCTTCCTGCGGCCTGTGCCCCGCACCCCCCACAGTCTGCACCAGTTCCTGTTGTGTTCTTGACTTGAGCCTTCCACAAGCCTAGGTGACCTCTCAGGGACTCTGGGTCACTAGAAATGCAGTGTCATATACGTTTTGACTGAGACTGGCTCTAAATACAGGCCTGAAGTTAGAGGATGCACACCTGGAGGGCTGGAATTAATGCTTTCCCATGTTTGTGACATTCTGTTTGTAAAGGTGGCAGAAGGGCAGATACCTGGGATCATGACTTTAGAGAGTGACTTAAACTGTAGCCTAAGACATGAGGGTGACAGCTGATGACTTTTGCTCTAAACAGGGCACTGGGGATGTGTGTAACTAGACTGTTTTCCTTGCAGCTCTCAGACAGCGCTGGGGAAGAGGACCCAGCTGACCTCAAAAGAGTTCAGCAAGGTGAGTGTGGGGAGGTCCCTAGCAGCTGTGGTGGAGATAGAAGCGGAGCCTTTGCTGACCAGTCTCCTCTCAAAGGGTGGGGCCTGGGCTTTGTGCAGCAGTTGACCCAAGTCTAATCCCAAGCAGAATTCTGAGGATCACAGCCCTTTGTGGTTTTAGTGCTGGGGATTGAACTCAGGGCCTTGCTCTACCACTGAGTCCTATTCCAGCCCTGCTTTGTGTCTGTCTGTGTGCACATGTGGTATTAATTACCGTCTTGAGACAGGATCTCACTGTGTAGTCTAGGCTGGTCTTGAACTTAATATCTTTGCACTCCCTGTTCTCTTGCGCAGCCTTCTGAGTGCTGGGATTACACCATGCCCGGCTTGTGATTATTTTTAACACTAACTCTTTGGTGTTCACTCATTGTCATGCTTTTCAGCACCTTCGTGACAGATGGAGACTAGAATGGCTGGACTCTGGGTATCTTGTGTAGTGGGGCCAGCATCTAGGGCTCCTGTTGTCCAAGGCAAGGCAGGCCTGACTAAGTAGGAGTGCTGACCTAGTTTTCTGGTTCTCACTTCTGAATTGTCAGATAAAGGGCTGCATGTGGAGGTACGTGTGAACAGGGAATGGTATACCGGCCGAGTCACAGCTGTGGAGGTAGGCAAGAATGTGGTGCGGTGGAAGGTGAAGTTTGACTACGTGCCCACGGACACAACACCAAGAGATCGCTGGTAATGCTCCTTTCTGGGAGGCCAGAATGATAGGGGTCAGCTAGGGCAGTGGGGAAAGTGTCCTGGGTCCCCCTCCCTGCAGCCTATTCTAGGAGCCCAGGACAGTCTGACACAAGGTGTGTTCCCCATAGGGTGGAGAAAGGCAGTGAAGATGTGCGACTGATGAAGCCACCTTCTCCAGAGTATCAAAGCCCCGACACACAGCAAGAGGGTGGGGAGGAAGAGGAGGCCGTGGTGATGGAGCAGCCTGTGTCTGTGACGGAGTCCTCTACCTCTGATTGCATCCGCATTGAGCCCGACACCACTGCCCCGAGCACCAGTCATGAGACCATTGACCTGCTGGTCCAGATTCTCCGGTACGCGTCTCCTTTGTCATCTTGTCTTCCTGCTTTGGGCTGATCACAGTTCTCCTCCCTTTCCCTGTCATTCTGAGCTCTGTCCCCACCTACTTTCTTTCTTTCTTAGGAATTGCTTACGGTATTTCCTGCCTCCAAGCTTCCCCATCTCCAAGAAGGAGCTGAGTGTTATGAATTCAGATGAGCTTATCTCTTTTCCTCTGGTGAGTCTGGCCTGACCTTTGAGTTTTGCACACTGCCCCCCCTTCCGTGTCTGTGTGTATTAAAATTGCTTGCTCTTAGCTGTGTGCCCCACTCAGCTGGCTTCCCTTCTACTGAGAGAAGGGAGGAGGAGACTTCGTGTTGTGGGGAAAAATGTAGAGAAGACTCTGGTATGCAGAAAGCCAACCCCGCCCACCACAGGTACGAGTGGAACCTCCCTGTGGAGGACAGGCCTGGTTTGACAGTTTTGGACAAGTACATCCTCTTTCTCTATCCCACTAGAGGGAGTAAACTTGTCACAGATAGGTCTTGTCTTGCCTACGGCTCGAGACTGAGGAGGGAGGAAGACAAAGCGTGTGGTGTGGAGAGATGAGCACCAGAGCTCACATGGCACACCATGTTGATGTGTCACCTCTTCCAGCAGGCCCTTGGCCAGTCCTCAGAGAAAGCAGCAGGATAGGGCTTAAGATGCAGTAGAGACTTGAGTGTCACCGGGTGGCTGGACATGAGGCCAAATGCGTTGAGTGTTGTGACACTTGTTGGGGGAGGAGGAAGAGCAACTCAGTCTAAAGAAAAGAGGGCTCTCTGAGCTGGGGACTTGAGTGTGTGTGTGGGGGGGGTGCGTAAGGTGAGCATTTAGGGTAGAAGGGGCCCTGTCTAGTCCTGCTGGCTTAATTTCACCTCTCTAGGAAAGGAGGGCCAGCAAAGCTTTGAGCTTAACAACTGTTCGTCTGAACCATGTCCAGGACTGGGGTCAACAAACCTGTAGAGGACTAGTTAGCACATGGGGTTTGCAGGCTGTACGGCCTCTGTGGCAACTGCTGGCTCTGCCATTGCAGCATGAAAGTGGCTGTAGGCAGTTCATCGAGGAATGGGTGTGGCTGTGTTCCAGTAAAGCTTTATTTATAAAGATTTGGTCCAGGGCTGTAATGTGTTGCCCCTGCCCCTAGGCCATGTTTGGGTAGGATAGGTGGGTGGGAGATTCTGGGACAGGGAGGCTGATTGAACTCCAAAAGGTCAGAGGGAATGGGAGCAGGGTGGTGGGATTGGGCCGGAGGACGAAAAGGCTGTATATCAGAGGTTGTTGACAAGCCAGTCATTGAGTGGCAGGTGACAGGAAGGAGGCAGAGTCACACTGCCCTGTTGTCCTATATCTGTGGGTAGTTGAAGAGATTTAACTGGGGAGAAACAGGGCGAGTATAAGGAAGGGGATGAGCTGAGATCAGTACTGCACCAGAAGTGCCAGCACCATGTCTTATGCTGCTGATGTGCAGAGAGTAGGTGGAGATGTGGGGGAGGCAAGGGTGGAACGCTCTGGGAGGGAGTCAGCCCTGTGAAGCGGGGAGTTTATGTGGTGGGAATTGTTGGGTTTTCTAGGGAAGGGCAAAATACTAGGCTGGAGACTGCAGGGTTGTATGTCCCAAGATGTCGGACCCTCATGTGGCAGCTACGTGCTTGATTCAGTTTGCCAGAGAGGAAAACATGAGGGTTTTGTCTTTCTACTTTGAAAAACATAGAATACACTAGGAGTTGAAGAAACTAAGGCTCAGAGAGCTGAGTTTATTGGTCAGTGAGAGAGCTCAGATTTGAACCCCGCACTTGTTAGGAGAGGTCTTTCTGTCCCCATGAGAAAGGGAGGCATGGCGCTTGTGAAGAGCTGGGAGAGGAGGCAGAGCTCGTGACAGAACGCTCCGGGCTTCAGCTTTGCCCTTGTTTAGGCTGCGGGTGCGCTCTGCAGATCCCAGGGCAACAAACAGCTGGTAGGGCGGCTAGGTCTGGCTGGCATCTTCTTGTCAGATTTGTTGCTTTTGGCTTAAAGTTGTTGCTAAACTCAGAGCAAAGCCTGGGTGCAGTGGGACCTCTGCAGTGGGCATGACTGCTTGGCCCAAATCACAGTTAGTGTGAGTGTTTGAGTCTAAAAATACTCATTGAACTTACTTTTTAAAGGAGGTATAATACCAGTCTGCAGCTTTGACCTTTGGCTGTAATGGCTAGAGCCACTCAAACCTTTATTTTTTGTCAGGGACTTGAGCCTTCTAAGTTCATCATGTCCTTATCGGTCTGCAAATTATGGTCCTTTTCCCTGACATGCCAGATCCAGAGTTCCAGAAAGCTTTAGAGAGGCCCTGCAAATATTAATTAAATACCATTTAAAAAAACTAATGAATAGCTGCTTACAGATCTGCAGTTACCTCAAAAAGATAAAAACAACAAAACCAACCAAAAACTTCCCAAACCTAGTATGGTTGTCCTCAAGACATCATCGTAGACTGAATTTTAATACTTTGGAGCTGGCTTTGAATTACTTATTTTGTGTTGCCAAGATAATTTTGTGCAGAATGTAAAGTTTCTTTTGCTATCTTGGTTTAAGAGAAGTAGTCTTGATTGTGAAGTGAATGACACAGTGAAATACTTGGCACTAACAGTTTTAGAAACAGCAGTCAGAAGCTCTCTCTCTTTGTCTTTGTAGAAGTAAAGAATGGTGGTCTGACCAACTGGTCACTACAGTGACTACCCAGGAGTTGTGCATTTCTGTTCCTCAAAATGACCTCCTTGCTCTCAGTGGTGATTTACAAGTAAATCATGTTATAAATGGTTTAATCCAAAGACATACTACTTGAATTTTTTTCTACACTGAGAACCATGTAACATCTTTGAAATACGTCATCTGCCTTTTCAAAGTTTGAAAAGCCATCCGTCTAGACAAACTGCTAATTAATACCACCACCCACTGGAGGTTTCAGGTCCTCGGGAGATGCTGCAAAAATGTCTCACTCACAAATGTGGGCTATTTGCCATGGGAAGGTGTCTGATTAGTACTTGTGGAAGAGCACTTAGTCCGGACACTGTTGGGTAAGACATGTAGAGGAGTGCGGAAGGGCTCTTCTGGAGTTAGACGGGCTCATTATGCTGAGAGGTGATCCTGGAGTCCTTGTTTGGCCATTCGGAAGGGGAAGAATGAGGCTTTCTGGGCGCTCACCACTTGTTATCTGCCAGAACACTGTGCTCCGTGCTTTACTGTGTGATCGGGTCCCTGTCCTCGTGGCAGCCCCACAGCATAGGTGTTAGGCCCCTGGACTGAGGAAGGCAGCTTGCCTCTGTATTGTGTTCTCTCAAACCAGGCCCCTTGTGTGGTCCCGTGCCTAGAAAATGGCTCTAGGGGCCCCTGTGAACTCATGCCTCCTCCGGCTTGCTTTCCCAGAAGGAGTACTTCAAGCAGTATGAAGTAGGGCTCCAGAATCTATGCCATTCCTACCAGAGCCGTGCCGACTCGCGGGCCAAGGCCTCAGAGGAGAGTCTGCGCACGTCTGAGAGAAAGCTCCGGGAGACGGAGGAGAAGCTGCACAAGCTGAGGACCAACATTGTGGCGCTCCTGCAGAAGGTGCAGGAGGTGAGTGGGAGCCCTGTCATTGCCTGACACACCTGGTCTCAGGGAGGGGCTGGTACTTCCTGCTCCTTCCTGTAGGACTCTGTAGTCCTGTAGCAATTCTGGCTATAGCATTTTGACCAGAGGGCTTGAGATGGTGTAGCTGCCTGGGCCTCCTCCCAGTCAGACCCTCTGCACCTGACTTTGTCCCTTGTTTAGATATTCCTAGGTAAAATCTTCGAGAACCCTCAACCCTCCAAGCCATAAACAAAGTTCTTGCTTTTCTAGATGACCCCCCAGGTAGGATCAAGTAGTTCAGAAGTTGGGGGGTGGGCTTTTAGGGTTTGGTCCTTCCAGGCAGTGAACAGTAAGGACCTGCCTTGTCCTGTCCTGGGGAGAGCAAGATAGGCCAGATAAGGTTCTGCTCTCACAGCCTCACGGTCTGGTAGAGACATCAGATGTTACGGGTGATGGTGCTATGAGGTGATTGACAAGAGACCAAAAACTGGTGGGGGGCTCCTGACGAGAGTGTTCAAGGTGGTCTCTGAGTGGAGACTGACAACTGCCCATGTCAAAGGTGGAACATGACCACTCCAGGCAGAGGGAAGAATGAGCAGGACTCCTGAGCAGGGAGTTTGTGGGCAGTAGTAGAAATGGGATTTGGTTCTGAGAGCAGTGGCGGTCACT
Source organism: Castor canadensis (assembly GCF_047511655.1). Classification (NCBI taxonomy): domain Eukaryota; kingdom Metazoa; phylum Chordata; class Mammalia; order Rodentia; family Castoridae; genus Castor; species Castor canadensis. Next base: position 3,461,551 of record NC_133403.1, on the reverse strand, counting down.
GGAAGGGGGTGGGATGGTTTGGTTTTCAGTATAACATCTGGCTGGTTGCAGGGGTTCAGGTTAGAACCAGGGGACCTCATAATGAAGTTGCCACAGTCATCGAGAGATAGTGGAGACCCAGACATTGGGTGGTGACAGTGAGAACGGGGAGAGCTGGGCACATTGCTAATATCTGAGGGAACCACATCTAATGCAGATAAGAAGTTGGGGTTGAGACAGGGCCGCAGTAAGAAGCCTGGGTATCATCTCAGCACATAGATGGGGATTAGTGCACGATCAAGACAGGACAGAACGGCTGGGTGGCTCATGGCTGTAATCCCAGCCATGCCAGAGGCTATATAGATAGGAGGATTGTGGTTTGAGGCTGGCCCCGGGCAAAAACGCAAGACCCTACCTGAAAAATAGGTAAAAGCAAAAAAGGGCTTGGGTGTTGGCTCAAGTGGTACAGCTATAATCAAGTGCATGGCCCTGAGTTCGAACTCCAGCACCATGAACAAATGAATAAAAATGGGACAGGAGCCTGCCAGCAGAGGTGGAGGGGATGGGAGGGGACTCTGGGCTCAGCCCCAGGAATGAGAAGAAGGGTGGAGAGGTGAGCCCCACTACCACTTTCCGGCTGGGGCTGACCCCCACTCCCCTCTGTTCTAGGACATAGACATCAACACAGATGATGAGCTGGATGCCTACATCGAGGACCTCATCACCAAGGGGGACTGAGGGGCTGGGTGCCAGAGATCAGCTCCCCTGCCCACCTGCCCTCAACATAGCAGTTTCCAGGGAGAGAAGTTTCATTTATGAGTTGGTGGACTTTAACCTTGGTTTGACTCATGGGACATTTGTGCTTTTGGAGGGAAAGATAACTCTGGTTCTTTGACTCTTCCTCCCTAAGTTTATAAATATTTATTTTTAAAAAGAGAACAAGATGTCGTACCTACTGGGAGACCGTACATTTTTTTTGTGTGCAACTCTTGGGCAAAGGACAAAACCTTTACGCTTCTGCCACACTAGCTTGCTGAGCCTGAGCCACTTAAGCTGCAGGCCCAAGATAGTGGTGAGGCTAGCGCCGGCCTGGGATAAGAACAGTTTCTTCTAGAGGATGAACAGTGGGGTCTGGGAAGGGGACAGGAGAGTTCCCCAGAGCTGTGTGGCCCCAGAGCTCATGTCCAGGAGACCCACAAGGAGCTGTGGTCAGAGCAGACACCCGTCTTCTGTTGGGGACCGTGAAGGTCTGCAGTTGGCTCAAGCAGCTGTCCAGCAGCGCTAGCAAGACACACCCTTGCTGTCCAGCCTCCCCATGCACCACCCAGGCTCTGTCTGAAGGAGTGACATCCTCAGTTAAGTGTGGGCTGCCGGGTTTCCTGTCTTTGTAACTTGAGTTGGATCTCTGTTGAACTCCCAGGGATTCCTCTGGGAAGGTGCAGGTGTGTCAAAGAGCTCTCTGGAACAGGTGGTTGCTGCGGGTGGTGCTGGTTCCCTGGAGGTCCTGCTGCTGCTTCCCTACTTCCCCTCTGCTCAGCCCTAAGGAATCCCAGCAGTAAGGAAGTAGGGCCTCTGGTGCAGGGACTCCAGAGGCATGTCTAAAGAATCCCAGCAGTAAGGAAGTAGGGCCTCTGGTGCAGGGACTCCAGAGGCATGTCTATAGGAAGTACGCCTGGCTTTCCCTGCCTGTCCTTCACACCACTGCTCAGGGTCACAGGCAAAAGCAAGAGCTGCTGAGTTGTTCTCTAGTGGCCATTGCAAGAATTCTGGTTCCATTTTCTTGCCCACTCCTATTCAGGATGTTTGAAAGTGCAGGAACTACGACCTTACACCACTGATCCCTGAATCAAATCTTTTTGGGTGTTTCTGCCAACTACCTAACCCAGTGGTGAGGGATCCTGGCCAAACTGGAATTCCAAGGGTTTTTCTCCTTGCTCTTGTGGCTTGACAGTACTTGTGAATGGTGGTGTTCTGATCCTCCCCAAACCACAGCCCTGGGAAAAGGGGTGGGGGAACATGACCCAGAAGTGGTCCTCTTTGTCTGGAACATTCTCTTGGAGCTTTCTAAGCTGGTGATTCCTCCCACATTCAGTTCTGTTGACCCCAGGCAGAGCATGGCCCATCTATAAGGATGTTAGTCCTGCATTTTCATTGGAGGGTAATAACTCAAGATTTTTGCTTAAATATATCAAAACACAATACTATCAACTTCTGGCGAGACTCCCAAACCCTGAGTTCTCAGTGAAGTCCAGCACATTCCTCTTCATTCTTTCTACCCTGCAGCTTTAAACAGTTTTTGAAAATCTTTATCACCACCATTGTTTGTTTTACCCTCCTGAACACCCAGAGAAAAGGAGACTGGATTTCTAGATACTACAGCTTTAACTGATGAGTGTGCTTAATCCAATCTCAGCAGCTGATCGCCAGGCAAAGATTCTGCTTTCTGGATGGGAAGATAAAATGTAGGGGTTCCCCCACTCCTTTCCTGGGACCATCATGGTGACAGCTGGTCTGTTTGGAATTGTCTGATGACCTGGGAGGAGGGGAATGGTCTGGCTTATTTGTGGCAAGATCTTACTTAGCACAAGGCTGCAAGAAAGGACGGCAGCTCTGATCTTTAAGGAGAGGGATGTTTTTCTTGTTAAAAGTAACACATGTAATCCAAACACTTACAAGGCTGGACCATGAGAAGCCATGCTTTCTTCCATCCAGTTCCCAGAGTCTCCTGGGAAAGATCCATCCTTAGCACACAAACACACCCGTCTTGTTCTGTTTCCGCTGAGTGTCTCCTGAGCCTGTTTCAGAATGATCTATATGGGTCTACTTTATTCTGAACAACCACAGGGCACTTCATTGTCTTGGATATATTGTCATTTTAACAGTTCCTACTTATAAACATTCGGGTTGTTTCTGACATGAAAAACACTGTGGTGAGTGCGTGTTAGAGCTGTACAGAGGAAACATTCCAAAAAGGGGAACGTCTGTGTTAGACTGGTGCGTTGACAGTTTTAAGATACATTCCATGCTGTCTTCCAGCATCCCCTTGAATTTCAACTCCTACCAGTGGCATGCCCTCCCCCGACCTGCCAGTACAAAATCTCTCCTCTAATCTCCTCTTCCAACTGCACTGATGTGAAAAGCCATGAGTCTGCCGGGCGCCAGTGCCTCACGCCTGTAATCCTAGCTACTCAGGAGGCAGAGATCAAAGTAGTTCAAGAGACTATCTCAAAAATACCTAACACAAAAGGGCTGGCGGAGTGGCTCAAGGTGTAGGCCGAGTGCAAGCCCTGGAACCACAAAAAAAAAAAAAAAGTGACAGGTTTTTGAGTCAGTTTGAATTAATGAGATGAAGCATGTTCCTTGGCCAGTTGTGTTTCTTTTCTGTTACAGGGCCGTTACATAGTTCTGAATCTTGGGTTAGAGTCCTTTTTATAAATCAAATGAAAAACGGGCAAAGTCAGGAAAGCGTCTACCTTACTCGGGCACCTCAGCTTCTAAGTGCCTCAGAGATTCAGGATTTACCGCCCCATTTTGGAGGAATAGTGTCTCTTAGCAGGTCAAAGGACAAAGGGCATGGCATTTTGTTTACTGGAGGAAGACAAGGATTAATAACAGGCTGAGGGAACTTTGTTTCCTTCTGAGGATAGTGCTTTTTGCCTTGGAGGGTCTCTCGTTGGCTCCAGTTTCCTGAGTCTGGGTTCAAGCTTATTGGTCAATTGCTCACAGCTCTGAGGACCAATAAGTTTTGTGACAAAGCTGGAAACCTTTGTCATCTCCACAGAACTCAAGCCAGGCTTGGGTGGTCTGGGTGTTGGAAGATGATTCTGTAACTGAGTCAGGTTTTAAGGGGACCACTGACAATCACCACCATGCCTGAGAGTTCCACTGAATGGTTCTGGTCTTTGTTGGGAGATGGAACCTTGGCTCCCTGTGGGATTGGCTGTACTGTGCGTGACTAGAGTAGCGGTCAGTCAGCTTGGCCCAGAGGCGGAACTCCCCAAGAACATGCCTTCAGATGCTCCCTCGCCACAGTGAGCAGCACAGACGACAAGCCATGGTGTTGCCCGGCCTGCTTTTCAGTCTAGCCATTTTTTATTCAGTAACTTGCTGGTGTGCTAGGCCCAACCAGGGCCATTGATGAGTCCAGCAGAAATCTCCTCCTTCCAGCTTGCAAGGCCTCAAGACAAGTCACTCTGGCTCTCTGTTCCTCTTAAAATAAAGGCGTTGGGTGACCGTAGAGGTTTTCCAGCTTACTCAGCCGCAGAACCAGGTCTCCGCCTGGAATTTATCCAGCCCTTGTAGAAAGCTGAGAATCCTCTGGAACTGCTGGTGGAAGTCGGCATGGGGGCTGGGAGCCTCTTCCTTCCTTGACCTCCAGCCTTTGCAAGATTCCCTGGTGCCTACAAGCCACTTGTAGGCCTTCAGGCCCGTCTGTTTTCCCCAAGGGTGAAGGAGGATGGCTGCCCAGCGGCCTCCCACCCAGCCCACTTGGCAGGTGCCTGTAGGATTTCCTGGGGCTCTGAAATTCTTAGCAGTTGCCAGCAAAGGCCTAGAGCTTGGGGGCGCAGGATGCCGCTCCCCCGTGAGAGGCTGAACGCTCTGGCAGACATGTCCCCTCCTGTCTCCTCAAGCGCCTGCCCAGGGACTGCCAGATCTAGGCTACTGTTACTTACCGTCCATCCCTGCCCCTCCTCACTTCTCTGCTGATACCTCTGGGCTCTCGATCCCCTTCCCTGTTGCCCCCGCGGTTAAGCCAATGTCACTAGACTGGGCTTGGGGCTCGGTGGGCAAGGCAAGAGAACCCCACTGTCAAAAGTTCCCCATCGTACCACGCATACTTAAGGGCTAATTGTATGTTCTCACGTGGACGGAGGAACCTCAACACCTTGCCATCGCTCTAGAGGCGTTGCCGGTGGCCGACGCTCGCCGGCCTCTGCGTTGCAACGGTTGTGTTCTGAGCAGCGCACTGGCTGCGGTCGCGACTCGCGCGGCGGGGAGCCCAGCGGCGCATGCGCAGAGGCGCAGAGCCGCTCACGGGGTGCGTCACGTGCTCCCCGCCCCGCGCATGCGCAGTGACGGCCTCGCGGTTTCTGGCGCTCCCGAGGGCGTCGCACGCACAGTGGCGCGGGCGGCTTCCTCACGTTGTGGAGGTTTCTCAGCGGCGCCCTCACCCGAAGCAGAAAATTGACCTTTTTTTTTTTTTTTAAGGCCAGCGTGCAAATGGAACTTTCCCCCTTCTTTTTTCCAGCGTTTTGAGGGGTCGCTACCGGGACTGGCCAGGCCCCCTTATGGCTGCAAGGTGGAGGCCTTAAAGGGCCCCAGACCTTTGTGGGTTCTCGGCTTTTATTCCCTGCAGCTGTTCCCTTGGCCTCATTTGTGCTGTTTGTTGAAAGGTAAGCAGTATTTTGGGTTTGGGGATGGGCTGTCCCTTGTATCTTGAAAACGCTATTTGAATGAGTATACATTACCAGTAGTGGGCTCTCGTGGTGAGAGCTGCATAGACGCGTCCCGTGCACCTCGACGAGCTCCCCTGCTTTATCCTCCAGTCCCCTCGTCCCCCTTCAGACAGCGTCTGGGGTCTCCTTATGCTGTCCTCATATGGTTCCAGGTAGGATTTCTCCATCCTCTTTCCGTCCCTTGATCCCCTGCAGACCGGCCCCCTTCACGTCCATGTACTGTCGTCGTCAGGATCATATTTGGCTCTTTGAACCTGGCTTATCTCACTCAACACTGCTCCTGTCCCTACAATGACAGTTTCATTTTTCTTCCTGGCTGCACAATATTCCACAGTACGTGTGCTACACTATTTTCCTTGTCAGGTCATTGGTTCTTGGACACCTGGGCTGATGGCAGTTTGGCTGTTGCGAGCAGAGCTGCAGTAAACACGGGTGTGCAGGTGTCTCTCTTGTGGACTGATTTACACTCCTTCACACATATGCCCAGGCCTGGTATGGCGGGGTCATAAGGTAGGTCTATGTGCAGGTTTTTGAGGAACCTCCATACTGATTTCCACAGTGGTCACTCTAGTTCACACCCCACCCACGGTGTTCCTTCCCCCAACATCCTCAGCAGCCTTTGTGACCTTGACGCCCGTCCATCTGACTGGGTGACTTGGGATCTCAGAGTCGTTTTGGTTTGCACTTCCTTCATGGCCAAGGATGATGAGCCTGGCTTCGTGTGTTACTAGCATTTGTATTTTTCTTACCACTGTCCAAGTTGCCCATTTATAATCAAATTATTTATTCTTTTGCAGTTCAGTTTTTTGAGCTCTTTGTATATTCTGGATATTAATCGTTTTTCTGTTGAGTGGCCTAGGAAGATTTTCTCCCATTCTGGAAACTGTTGCCTTTGATGTGCACAGTTTTTAATTTGATGCAGCCCCATTTGTCCCTTCTTGCTCTTATTTCTTGGGCAACTGGAAATAATTACCTAGGCCTAAATGTTCCAAAGCTTTCCAGTGGTAGTTTCAAAGTTTTAGATCTTACATTAAAATATTTGATCCAACTGGAGTTGAGTTTTGTGCAGGGTGAGAAATGGGGAGGGTAGTGTGTTTTCCACATGTAGCGAACCAGTTTTCTCAGCACTGTTTGTTGAAGAGACTGGCTTTTCTCTAGTGTATGTTTTTGGCTTCTTTGTTAGAGATCAGGTGGCTGTAGCTGTGTGGTTTTATTTCGGGGTCCTCTATTCTGTTTTTGTGCCAGTACCATGCTGTGTTTATTGTTACGGCTCTGTAGTATAATTTGAAGTCTGATACTGTGATACCTCCAGCATTGCTCTTTTTGCTCAGGATTACTTTTGCTATTTGGGGTCTTTTATGTTTTGAGTTTTAGGATTGATGTTTCTGTTTCTGTGAAGAATGACATTGGGATTTTGATGGGCGTTTCATTGAATCTGAAGTTGCTTTGGTAGTATAGCCATGTCACCATACAGATTCTGTCAATCTATGAGCACAGAAGGTCTTTCCATCTTCTGCTTTCTTCAGCTTTTCTCATACAAGGTTTTGTAGTTTTCATTGTAGATATCTTTCATCTCCTTGGCTGGGTTTCTGCCTAGGGTTTGTTTTTGTTTTTGTTTTTTTGAGACTGTTGTGAACACAATTGCTTTCCTAATTTTTCTTAGCCTGTTCATTGTTGGTATATAGAAAAGCTACTGATTTTTGTATATCCTGCTGTGTTTCCAAAAGTGTGTATCAGCTCTCAGAGTTTTTTTATTTGTTTATTTTGGTGGAATCTTTAGGGTCTAAGTAAAGAACTACCATCTGCAAGTAGGGATAATTTAATTTCTTCCTTTCCCGTGTGAGTCCCTTTTATTTCCATCTCTTTATTATTCTGACTAGGAATTCTGTACTATAATAAATAAGAGTGGTGAGAGCAGACTCCTTTGTCTCATTCCTGACTTTAGAGGAAATTATTTCCATTTTTTCCCCATTGAGTATGATGTTGGCTGTAGGTTTGTCATATGTAGCCTTTATTATGTTGAGGCACGTTCCTTCTATTTCTTCAGAACTTGTATCATAAGAGGATGTTGAATTTTGCCTTTTCTGCATCAATTGAGATGATCATGTGATTTTTGCCCTTGGTTCTGTTTATATGCCTTTTAAATTCATTGATTTGCATATATTGAACCATCCTGGCATTCCTGGAATGAAAGCAGCTTGGTCATGGCATATGATCTTTATGATGTGTTGCTTAATTTGGTTTGCAAGAATTTGTTGAGATTTCTTGCATCTGTGTTAAAGAGATTGGCCTATACTTCTCTTTTGTTGTTGTTCTGTCCTTGTCCGGTTTGGGGTGAGAGTAAGGCTGGCTGCCTAGAATGCATTTGGCAGTGTTCCTTCCCTTTCTATGTCCTGGAATAGTGTGAAGAGAGCTGGTGTTGGTTCTTTAATGGTCTGGTAGAATTCAGCAGCGAACCCATCTTGCCCTCCACAGACATTCCCTGACATCCTGTTGCAATCTTTTTTCTTTGTTCACACCAACCTTCAGTCCCCATGGAATGTATTTTAGTCTAAGTGGTAAGGCAGGAGTCAAGGTTTTATCCCCCAGGAGAAAATTTGCCTGTGCAGTCCCATTTATTCCATGAACCCCTCTGAACATCGTTTGGTTTGAACTGTTGGGGTGGAGACCCCTGTAGCCACTGACGCAGTCCTGTGGTCAGCTGCACAGGTGAGTGACATGACAGGTGAGGTCCTAGCTGAAAGGAGAATTCAGGTCTTCCTCAGCATCTAGATGAAGCTTAACAAATACCCACTTCTTCCAGGCTATCCGAATTCTCTCCTATGAAATTTTAAATCGTTTTATCCAGTTCTCTCTCATCCCAGTCTACAAACAGTCATTTCCATTGGAATTTCAATTGTAACTGCATTAAATTTAAATACGAGTTTTGAGAGGCTTGACACCATTATGATATGAAATCTTGCCTAGAGGAGACAAAAAGGTTTTCCATTTGTTCAAGATTCCTTTTAGCTCCTGCAGTAAGATTTTTATAATTTCCTTATAAGGAATTGTAACTTTCTGACCCAATACTTTTATAAGTTCTTCATGCAGCTTTTATGTGTTGGATTAAATTTATACCTAAGTGTTTTATGGTTTTTATTACTGTTAGAGTGGATAGTTTTCCTTATCTCTACTACAGTAATTATAAAAACAAACCTGTTTTTTTATAGAGACAATTTGTAAATTTGCCAGTATAACAATTTAATAACTGCCTGCCATTTAGCTTTGGTGAGAAACTCTGAAACAATGCATAATGGTTTGTGGTTTTTTGGCAGCACTGGGGTTTGAACTCGGCCTCCTGCTTGGTAGGCAGTCACTCTTACCACTTGAGCCACTCTGCCAGCCCTCTAATGTAAATGGAAAACCACATGTGAGGATGGAACAGGATATTAACTGTCTGGTAAAATGGAGTTACCAGAAGTGGAGTCCTCTGGGACTCACCTGGAGCTGCCCGTCCTGCCTGAGTTGGGCACTAGGGGGCAGCAGTCACACACAGTGAAATGTGGGCTGTGCCCCCTGGACACCGGCTCAAATTTCACAAAGGTCCCTTTTCAGCAGTTATTTTAAAAACATATTCTGTAATCCCAGCACTCAGGAGGCTGAGGCAGGAGGATCAAGAGCTTGAATCTGGGCTAGGGGCATGGCTTAAGTGGTAAGAGTGCTTGCTTAGTTAGCCAAGCTCAAGTCCCTGAGTTCAGACCCTAGGACCACCACCAATAGTCAGACCCTGCCTCAAAAAAAAAAAAAGAAATCCCAAACCATAAGGAATTTTCTCCTTTTGTTTGCTATTTTTATAGCCTTTTTAGTTTCCTTTCTTTTCTTTTTCAGGTTCTGGGGTTTGAACTCAGGGCCTCACACTTGCTAAATAGGCACCCCACCACTTGAGCCACACTCCAGTCCATCATTCTTGCTTAAGTCTCCTGTTCATGCCTGCAGGACTGTCTGGGACACGGTCACTGAAGAGGAATTGCCAAGCCCTGGGCCAGGCCCACTGCACCTTTCCTCAGTGGCCTCCCCTCACACTCGTGGCCCTTCCTAACCTGTTTCCTGTCCCCCCTGCCTGGCTAACGCTCCATATTGTTTGGCTCGAAATGTTTTGCCACCATCATGGTTGAGCATTTTTCTTTTTTAGATTTCTTCTTTGATGAAGTGTTCAAGGTTTTAGCCATTTCTCTCTCTTTTGTTTTTGGTGATGCTGGGGCTCAAACCCAGGGTCTTGCACATGGTAACATGGTAGACAAGCGTTCCATCACTGAGCTACACTGCAGCCTTTGGTCTCTTGAGACACGATGTTGAGATACAGTCCAGGCTGACTTCAAAGTCAATATTCTTCTGCCTCCACCTCCCGAGTGCTGGGATTACAGAAATGTGCCACCACCCTGGGCAGACTTGTGCTCATTTTTCTATTCTTCAGGGTTTTTCCCTTACTGATTTTTTTTTTTTGGCAGTACTGGGATTTGAACTCAGGTTCTTGTGCTTGCTAAGTAGTTGGTGCTCTACCATTTGGGCCACTTCGCTGGTCCCCCCGCCCTTTTTGTTTTGTTTTAGTTTTTTTTCAGTTGTGGCCAGGGCTTTGTGCCCAGGGCTGGTGTCTGACCTCGATCCTCCTGAGTAGCTGGGATTACAGGCGTGAGCCACCATATCCCCTGGATTGGTATTTTTGTACTTTCTTGGCACCCGTTATAAGTTATCTGTGTTGCAAATTGCTTCTCTCACTCTTTGCATGCCTTTTATGACTGTCTGTGTATAGAATAGTTTTGGCGAATAGAAGTTATCAATATAGGTTAATTAATATTTTCTGTATAGCTTTCATTTCTTATTGTTTAAGAAATTCTTAGCCTGAGGTCTTAAACATATTATATTGTATTATTTTCTAAAGCTTTTAAAGTTTTATCTTCTGAACATAGATCCGTACTACTTTTTTTAAGGTAGTACGGGATTTGAACTCAGGACCTCACACTTACTAGGCAGGTGCTCTTCCAGTTGAGCCACTCCACCAGCCCTTTTTTGTGTTGGGTATTTTTGAGATAGAGTCTTGAGAACTGTTTGCCTGGGGCTGGCTTCAAACCATCATCCTCCTGATCTCTGTCTCCTGAGTGCTGGAATTACAGGTGTGAGCTACTGGTGCCTATCTTGGAATTGACTTTGCATATGGAGAATTGTTCCAATTTTGTCCCTCTCCTTCCCTTCCCTTCCCTTCCCTCCCTCCCTTCTCTTTTTCCCTCCCTCACTCCCTCCCTTCTCTTCCTTCCTCTCTCCCTCCCTTTCCTTCCCTTCCCTCCCTCCTTACCTTCTTTCCTTCTCTCCGTTCCTTGGCTCTCTTGTCCTCTTCTCTCCCTCTGTCCTCTTTTCCTGGCTGCCCCAGGGCCCCTTAGTGAAAAGAGTGGTCATTGTCTATTGGCTTTCGGTGCTGCGTCTTTTATATATGACATATTCATATATGTAGGATCACTTTCTGGATTTTTAGTTCCATTTGTCTGTTTACAATAAGTTTATATATCTAGCAGAGTCAGCCTCCCTTTTCTCACTTCAGGACTGTTTTAGCTATGCTTAGGCCTTTGCATTTCCATATAAATTTCAGAATCATTGAGCTTCATGAGAAAACCTGTAGAGGTTTCACTGGAATTGATTGTATTTGCTGTCAATTTGAGAAGAATTGATAAAAGTCTTCCAAATGGCACAACTTTTCATTAGTTTAGATCTTTCTTTAGTCTCTATAAAAAAACGTAGTTTTCTTTTTAGAGGCATTTTATGTCTTTTGTTAGATATATCCTTGTTACGTCTATTTTTTTTAGTTTTCAATTTTCTTTTTGGTTCATCATACATTAATAATATGAGGGTGCTTCATTATTTCATTGTGATAAGTCCATACATGTGTACAGTGTTCTAGGAACATGTGTATGTGCAGTGCTGTTTAGATGATCTTTGGAATTTTTACTTCTGATTATTTGTTGTTTGTGCACAAAAATGCAGACTATTTATACATATTTTCCTGTCTTTAGAATCTTTTGAATTCTCTGCTGTATCATCTGTGAATAAGGATAACCTTGCCAGTGTTCAACTGCATTTGAATGTTTTCCTTGCATTATTGCATTGGCCAGGACTGCCAGTACAATGTTGGATAGAAAGAATGGGAGTGGGCATCTTTTTCCCCCATCTCACAGTGAAGACATGTCTGTGTTTGTGTCATTAATCAGAGAATGGAAATTTCCTTCCATATCTATCGGCAAGTTTTTTATGTTTCCTGCAGTGCTGGGCTGGAACCCAGGACCTTGTGTGTGCTAGGTCAGCATTCTACCACTGAGCCACATGGCCAGCTCCTCTCTTTCCCTTTAAATATCCTGCATGCATGTTGAATGTTATTTAAGTGTTTCTCCTGTGATGATCCTGCAGCACTCTCCTTTAATTTGTTAATGTCGTGAACCCCACTGGCTACTTTTTCTCAGGGTAAACAAGCCTTGCATTTCGGGAAGAATAACGTTCATTTGTCTCCACTGCTACATCTGTTAATTTTTTAAATATAACATTCTGGTTGGCACTAGTTTGCAGTTTTCCTTTCTCATTCTGCCCCTGTCAGGTTTTGGTGCCCAGGTTATGCTAACCTCAAGAAATGACTTTGCGAATATCCCATTTTTTCTACCGTTGGAACGGTTTCTGTAAGACTGGAATTACTCCCTGGCCACTTGTGTCTGGTGTATGTGTTAACTAATTTAAAGACATGAGTGGTACTTTTTAGCACTCTGTTTTTAGTTTAGTTTAGTTTTGGTTTTTGAACTGGGATTTGAACTCAGGGCTTTACAAACTCACAAAGCAGGAGCTCTACTACTTGAGCCACACCTCCAGCCCATTTTGCTCTGGTTATTTTGGAGATGGGATTTCACAAGCTGTTTGGCTGGACTGGCCTTGAACCGCGATCCTCCCGATCTCAGTCTCCCAAGTAGCTAGGATTGCAGATGTGAGCCGCTGGCAGGTAGCTTGTTCTTAGTTTCATTCTTATTTTTCTAGTAATTTATCCATTTTATTTCAATTATTCATTATGTTCTGTTTTAAAATGTCTCTAGCAGCTGCTTTTATGTCCTCTTCTCATTCTGATTTTTCCCTTGTTCATTTATCTCCTCCATCCTTCCTTCCCTTCCACCTTTCTTTCTGCCTGGCTCAGTAATGCTAAAAGTTTGTCACTATTAATTACTATTTCAAAGAATTACGGTCAGCCTTCCTGGTCCTCTCTGTAGTATACCCCCCATCTGGTTTTGCTTTCTGTGGTTTGTTATCCCCGGTCAGTCATGGTATGAAAATATTATAAATTAAATTCCAGAATAAGCAAATTAAAGTAGCTTTTATTATGGTATATTGTTCTAATTGTCCGATTTTTGATGGCACTGGGGCTTGAATTCAGGGCCTTATGCTGTCTAGGTAGGCGCTGTCTTGCTTGAGCCAGCCTTGTCTTATTTTGTGTTAGTCGTTGTTAGTCTCCTACCATGCCGAGTCTATCAGCAAACCTCGTCATGGCGTTTAGGGAAACCTAGTGTATATGGGGTCAGCGCCATCTGTGGTTTCAGCGTCCACGGGGCTCGGGGCATCTCCTGTGGGTGAGGGGACTGGCGAGTTCCGCTATTTAATTGGTTTCTGGTCTTGTCTCCTTTTCTTGTTCGAGTTTACCCTCATGTTCAGTTCCTTACTGGATTGGATGTTCAGCATATTACGTGTTAGTTTTTTTTGTGACGTAAGCTTTCTATGCTGAGTTTTCCTCTCAGTACTGCTTATTGTATCTTGTATATTTTGATAAATGGTATTATTTTTAACTGTATTTTCTGATGTTTTCTTCCTTGACCCATGAATTATTTCAAAATATTTTTCTTAATGTTCTAACATGTTTTCCCCCAGTTATCTTTTTATTACTGATTTTGAATTGTCCTCATTGCTGTCCAAGAATATGGGGCTGTCCTTTGAAATTTGCTGATGCTTTGTGTCAGGTCCACATATGTGACAAATAGTTATAAACAGTCACATGTATTTCCACACATAGTTCTACGCACAGTTTCATGCAGTGCCCCCACGACCCTATCACACCAAGCTTGCTAACCTTTCTGGTAGTTTGTGTCTGAGCTCTTGTTTTGGCAATACTGGGATTTGAACTCAGGACCTCATGCTTGTAATCTCTTATTACTGGGAGAGACATGTTAAAATCATTCATTATTGAATATGAATACTTCTCCTTGTGATATAACTATATTTTGAGATGTTACCAAGTGAATAAGAGTGTTACAGCTTTATGAATTTTACCTTTTGTTTGTTTTTTTTCTGTTTTTGAATTTTACCTTGTATCATTATAAAATGACTTTAAAATTTTTTCTAGGAGTTGATATCTAGTAATAGATTTTTTTTTTTTTTTTTTGCCTTAAAGTCCATTTCGTCTTTTAGGTGTATTCTTGTTATTTTTCTTTTATTTCAGATTTTTTTGTTTTTAGCTGGGGCATTTAGGCCACTGAAATTTTCATGTTTATTTACTGTGGTGGTGGGGTTTGAAGTCCGCGCCCTAGCCTTGCTAGGCAGGTGCTCTAGCCCCCAGTCCTTTATGTTTTAGTTATATTTCAAATAGGGTCTGTGTGTATGCCCTGGCAGCTGGGATGATAGGTATGTGCTCCCACACCCAGCTTTTTTTAGTTGAGATGGGGTCTCATGAACTGTTTTACCTGGGCTGGCTTGAACCACGGTTCTCCTGATCTCTGCTTAGCTAGGATTACAGGTGTTAACCACTGTGCCAGTTTATATCATTATTGATGTGTTGATTAACTTCTGTTATCTTCTTTTTATTTCACTGTTTTCATCCCTTTGACCTCTGCTTTCCTGCCTTTTTGTTTTGTTTTGGCAGTACTGGGGGTTGCTCACTAGGTAGGCACTTTACCACTTGTAAAGACTGCTTTTCTTTATTTTTTTCTTTCTTTATTTAAGTTTTGCTGAGCTGGGTATTGAACCCAGGGCCTTGCACATGCTAGGCAAAGGCTCTGCCACTGAGTAACACCCCAGCTCTTGTTTTTTTGAGAGAGGGTCTTGCTATCAGGGTCAGGCTGGCCTTGAACTTGACAACTCTCCTGCCTCTGCCTCCCAACTGCTGGGAGTGCAGACATATGCCACCATGCCTGGCTTCCTGCCTTCTTTTAGAGTGAGATGTCCTACCTTTAGTGCAATGTAGTTCCTCTGTGTTTTGTTTTGTTTTGTGTCCTCTATTGTTTAGGAAATTAATTACTGCTCCTTTAATAATTACCTTATAAGTTTTATATGATGCTTAGCTCATCAAAGTCTATTTCCACAAGGGATTATTAGCCAGTTTTTGTCAATCTCTCTCTCTCCTGGTCCCTAACATTTCTCGTCTACTTTGGAGTGCTTCATTGCTCTGACTTCATTTGGCGGTCAGCCAGGCCTTAGTCTAGTCGATGCTTTTCAAAGATTGTTTTATTCCCCTCCAACTGGAATTTTTCTGTTTGGTTTTTGGTAGTGGGGGCAGGCGCTCTACCACTCGAGCCACAGCCCGACCCTTTTTATGTCAGTCATTTTTTCAGATAGGGTCTCACATTTTTTGCCTTGGCCAGCTTTGGGCCACGATCCTCCTACCTGCGCATCTCATGTAGCTGGAATCACAGGTGCACACCACCAGGCCTGGCTTGATTGTTGAGATGGGGTCTTGCTAATCTTTTTGCCTGGGCTGGCCTCACACCTTCACCTCCTGAGTAGCTGGGATTAGAGGCATGAATCACCATGCTCTGCAAGTCTTAACTGCTTTTAAGATTTTAGTGGGATTGCAGTTTCACTGTGGTACATTTACCTATGGGTGTCTTTTTATTTGTTGGCATTTGTTAAGCTTGACTCTGCTTATTGGTGTTTTTCCTAAGTTCCTGGACATTTCTCAGCCATTAACTCTTCACAAAGATTTCTTCCTTTTTCAAGTAAAAAAATCATTTCCTCGTTCTGAAACAGATCAGACACCTGTGCTGCTGCTAACTTTGTTCTCAGATCTCCTGATTCTGTGTTCTGGATTTGTTCAGATCTTACTTCCATGTCACCAGCACTCACTCTCTAGTTACGTAGTCTGTTTTAATATTATTCACTGACGGGTTTTCGTAGTTTTTAAAAAAAAAATCTGAAGGTTTTAAGTTTTCTGCCCTTCTGTTTATGGGGACATATTAAGCATGCTTATTGTCTGTTATGTGTTTAATAATTTCATGTTATGGTGGAATTAATTTTACATCTGGTTCCACCGTCTGTTGTTTCTGGTGGTGTTGCTCTTGGTGGCTCATTTCCTTATGTGTTTAGAAATCGTAGATTTGACTGCTCATTTTCCTTGAACCCTCGCTATCTGGGTTCCATGAGAGCTGGAAAGGAGAGAGAGGACTTGCTTGCCTCTCTTAGGTGACTTGGGGACACTACCATTTGGGGACCATGTTATATTCTCCTGTAGAGGTTTTATTGGGCTAGTCAGGTAGTGCGTATCTGGCTGCAAAACTGAGGGTCTACTCCTGATTCCAAATTCTCGGGGGATTTTTTTTCCTACTCTGCTCAGCACCAGCCTTCATTGTGGATTCACCGTTACGTTGAAAGTCCTCTTTGGGAAACCAACTTGACAGGGGATGTCTCCTTTTGAGTGGCCTATATGATGGGGAGGGTGGTTTGAGGCTGACCTCAGAACATAGACTATGAGGCATAAGTATTCTTTCCGTTATTTTCAGCTCACGGATGTGTTTAAGACTTTAAAACCTTTATCCCATGTTTCTGGTTTTCCACACAGGCTTATTTCCTAGGAACTGTCTACCATATTGCCAGAAAAGGAAGCCCTCCTTCAGCTAGCTGATGTGATGGTTTGCGATGCTAGCTTCTGACACGGACCCTTTGCACGTTGCCTGGTGCAGAGGGGGTTGCCAGTGAGAGCTCAGTCTTTTGTGACTGTAATTGTCTTGGATTTATGAGAATTTTTCTTTGGCAGTGCCGGGGCTTTGCACACAAGCTGAGCAATCCTCTACTGTGGAGTTCTTACTCCACCCAATTTTTTTTTTTTTTACGTATTGTGCTGAATATTCCTTATGTTTTAGAACTGTCTTTATTGGGGTTTGTTGAAGTTACACGTGCAGGCCAGCTTCATAAACAGAATAAGCTAATGTTTGTCCCTGCCTTTCTCTGGGTCGCATACACTTTGAATTGGTCTGGTATCCTGTTCTGTCTCCTCTTGCTGAGCCCCAGCCCTGGAGGTGAGGGAACCTCAGGCCTCCTGTTTCCCCTTACAGATGACTCTTTCAGACACCTACCCCAGTCTGTCACGAGCAACAATTTGGACCCCAGAGTTTGGGGAACTCAGAGTTGCCTGGTACTTCTGTTTGGCCCTTCTCCAGCCTCATCTCCAAGGCCCTGTCCCAGTCTGGTGCTGCAGCTACCCGAGCCTGAGCTCTTGCTGGTCTTCCTGACCTGGAAGTCATCCACTGAGCAACCATTTACAGAGCATCTGTTAATGCCAGGCACTGGCCAGGCCAGTGCATAAGCAGCAGGATTCGCACCCCCATGGGTGACAGGCGACGACCAACAGAGAAGTATGGTACACAGTATGACGAGGTGCTCAGAGGGCCTGGAGAAAGGGCAGCTTGCAGCTCTCTAGCTTGTTAGGTATCTGAAGGTCAAGTTCTCATAGCCCTCCCTTTCCTGCTCCATTTGTTTTAAAAAATGTCTAGAAAAAAAATGAGCCATTTTTTTTTCTACGTGCAGTTACTGTCCTGAATACATCTCATAATGGACGCCACATTTTGAAATGTATGGTGGAACTTTGAGGGCGACTGTTAAACTTGTAGATTTGGAACCAAATGTGTGAAGATCTACCTGCTCTCTCCAGTCACACCCACAGAGGTCTTCCGTGCTCTGTATCGTTTCCTCAAATGGTCAGGGTACTGACAGCCTGTGCTGCAGGTCTTTTTACGTTCTCTCCTCAGCGGTGGCTGGCAGAAAGGACACCTGAGTATAGGTCAGTCTGTATCCTGTTAGCATGGTCATGGTCGTTCTACAGCGTTGGCCTGATGTCACTCCCTGCTCATGTTTTTTTTCTGGTCCATCCAGCTCTGTGGACTGCTATCTTTGCTTTAGAGGGCTGGCCTTTGTCACTGGGCGGTGCCCATGCAGCCTGTTCCTTCCTCTGGCAGGCTCCTCCCTTGCCCTCTAGGTCAGGTCCATGCCAGAATTACCTTCCCTCTCCCCCATTCCAGTGTGAGCCGCCTCTCCATCTCGTCTGCAGGGACTCACGAGGGGCCACCTCACTACAGACAGGAAAGCAAGGGGGAAAGAGCTCCCACTGTGCCGGGGCATGGAGGCAGACAGTGAGAACCGGCTTGGATGTCACCATGGCACCCTGCCCACCCCTTCCTCTCACCTGCTCTGGCCAGGTCTCAGGAGCTAGTGATCTCAGTTGCCTGGCAACAGCAGCAGCTTCATTGTCAGGCAACACAGAACTCTCCAGGGCAGGCCTTCTCTCGTAGGGGGCTTCGGGTGCCTCTGCCTCCCCTAGACAGCCTCAGGAACCGGGGCAGGAGGGGGCTGAGGGTGGCTAAAGCACTGCGCTTCCTTGGGGAGCACCATCCTGGGGCAGTGCTGCCCTATGGCTGTGGCACCGTTAGGGCAGCTCCTGGCACACAGTGACTCCTTCCCTAGGCTCATGCTGGGTGGTACTGTCAGCCTCCTGGGCCCATGTCCTGGCACAGACCCCATCCCATCAGTTCTCATCCCTACCCCTCCAGACCGACCCTCCTCCTGCTTGGGCAGTGAGCATAGTAAAGCCCCATGTTCCTCCTCCCATGCCTTGTGGACTGTCACCTGTCACCTTTGTCAGCACCCCTTCCTTCAGCCACAAAGAGGCTCAGACACAGAGCAGTGGAAAACTCCAAAGTCAAGGTTTTTTATTCTGAGTCAGAAGGTGCTCACTCACAGCGCTGAGGGAGGCCGCTGGGCCGCCTGCCCTGCCCCACCCCACTTCTCTGGAGTGGGCATTGTAAGGCATTTCATACATTGGTGTTTTCACTTTTTTGTTTTTTAATAAAAAGCCCAGTCCTGGAGTAGAAAGAAAAGCCTGCATTGAACTTCAGAACCAAACCGAAGTGAGAAAGGTTGGAGTGGGGGCTTTGAGGGCTGAGAGTGACCACAGTGGTCCAGTCCCCCCAGAGCTGGCAGAAGCCGCTGCAAGGGGTAGGAGGAAAGGACAGGGCACAGCTGACAGGAGGCCAAACTCAGACAGGAGTATCCTGTCTTCATCGTTTTTCACTTTCACATACCGTAGAAATTTAAGCAAAATATTTGTTTTATATATATTTATATATTGTATATATAAATTAGGCAAATAAGGAGATCGGGGGCACTGAGATGGGGCACCCCAGTGCTACCTAAGGACGAGGTGGGATGCTGGGTCTCTGAGGCCCGGGTCACCAGCCCAGGCTGAGCAGAGGGTTTGTCTGTTATTGCTGATTTGGGACCTGGTTCTTGGGTGGGGAGCACCTGCCTTCCAGCCCTTCCTGGCCCCTTTGGGACCTGGGTGCCACCCCAGTGTGTGGCCAAGCCCAGGTAAAGGGCTGTTGCCCTCGGTCACATGGGGGACGCCCTCATTGGTGCCCCTGCTCCCACTGTGGGAAGTCGCTCAGGAGAGAGACCCCTTGTGCTCTGCTAGGCCAGGGCAGTCCCCCTTCTGCTCGGTCTAAGTGGCTCTGGGCTCCTGAGGAGTGGACAGCTCAGATATGAATGGGGTCTTGCTGTGATGACCTACAAAATGCTCCCAAATCAAAGGGGTCTTGCTTCCTGATGGCTTAAAAAAGGGGGTTCTTGCCACGACAACTTTATGGCAGGAAAGCGCACTTGGAAAGCTGTCTGCTGAGTGCTGTACCAAAAATACTAAAACCTTGTGGCTGGAAAGAAATGGAGATCTTTTTTGTGTTTGTTTCTAAAAAAGTCAAAAGAGGCTCCTGGGGGGTGGGGCAGTTCCTCCCTGGGTTGTGGCTGGTGACCTGGGCAGCCCATGGCCCGGGCCAGCTGGCCTGAGATGTGGTACTGGGGTGCCCATGGGGCCCAAGTCCATGGTGAAGGGGCGTGGGTGACCTGGCGCACCTGGGGACTGGGAGAACCCAGGTCAGCCATCCCCCTCTAAGGTGGGAGCCCACAAAAAGGTTTTAGGGGAACAAAAAGGAAAGAAGTGGGGGGGATTGGAGAGGGCTGGTCGGTACTAAATTATTCAGAGCATTAAAGAAAAGGTGGCACCGCCTGCACAGGTGCTGTGTTTGCTGCGGGGCGCTCAGAAGATGTCGGGGCACATGTGCCAGTCTTGCTTCTCCTTGGCCTCCCAGTAACCGCCCTTGTACACGCAGGCCATCTCCCCGGTCAGCGGGTCCAGCCTCTTCTCAAACCACAGTGGCACATAGCGGTCTGTCTCCCTCTCTGCAGGAGTGGGGGGCTGGAGAGTGAGCTGCCGGCTCCTCCCCACCCCTGCACCCCCCACCAGGACACCTCTCCCTCTCCCCCTGACCCGCCCTGTCCCTGGCACCCCGTCCTCTCCCCCTGCACCCAGCCTCACCGTCCTCCCCGCTGCAGCTGGCCGCGCAGGTCTCCATCCTGCGACGCCGCGACACGCGCTGCTTCTCCTCCAGCCGCTGCTTCTCCGTGTTGGCTTCGTCCCAGCGTCCCCTCTCCATCAGCCGCTGGTCAGGTCGCAGGCGGCTGTCTGTGGGCGCCACGCCATCCTCGTGCTCGTTGAGGGTCAGCGCCAGCTCCGAGAAGTAGTACATGTTCTCTGCGTTCTCCCTGCAGCAGCAGGGCAGCCGCTGTGTCTGTGCTGTCCCCCACTGTCCACTGAGCTGTCCCCCGCACTGTCTCTGCACTATCTCCTGTGCTGTCCTTGGGCCCAGCGGGCCTCTTGAGTCCTCTCTGACCTCAGTCTGTGTCCACCTGCATGACTCCACCTGTGCCGCCACCACCCACGTTTGCCTCACCCTTCGCTGCCCACATCTGGCCTGTGCTCCAGCCCCTTTGCTACTGGAGCCTTCCCTGGGAATGGTGAAGTTGTCACCAGTATCCTCACTGGTACTGGGTCCATGTCTGGCCTTCCATCATTTACGTCGCCTTCCCTCGTCAATATCCGTGTCAGAGACTCCTGCTTGCGTTGGGTTGAAAATTTTGTTGCTCCTGTTTTTAGGGATTTTTTTTTTTTGCCTTCCTTTTATGGCTGGTTCGTTTTGCTGTTCTTTTTCTAACTTTTTATTTATTTTTGCAACACAGGTTTGAACTCAGGGTCTTGTGCTCATCAGGCAAGTGCTGTACCTCTTGAGCCATGCCCCCAGCCCTTGTTCTCCTTTCTTGGGATGGATGCTTAGTCCATTATTTTCTAGCTTTTCTTCTAACACGACGCACGTTGAGGCCACAGGTAGTACTCTAGGTGCTGCATTACCTGAACCTCAGCAGGTATGTATGTACATATGTTTTTTGGCAGGACTGGGGTTTGAACTCAGGGCTTCACACTTGCAAAGCCCGCCCTCTACCACTTGAGCCACTCCTCCAGTCCATTTTGCTCTGGTTATTTTGGAGATGGGGTCTCAAGAACCATTTGTCCAGGCTGGCCTTGAACTGTGATCCTCTAGATTTCAGCCTCCCAAGTAGGCAGGATGACAGGTGTGAGCGTCCCATCACTTCGACACGTGCTATTTTTACTGTTATTTGGGAATATTTTCTGATTTCCATTTTATCTTCTTTGACCTGTGGATTAGTTGGAAGCCTATTTTTTAAATTTACAAACATGTTGACTTTTCTAGTTATTTTTTTTCTAGCATAATTACGTTGGAGTCAAATAATATACACAGTGTAGTTTTAATCCTTTGAAATTTGCCTTATGGCCCAGGATATGATTGGTGTTTGCAGGTGGCCCACGTGTGAGTAAGAGAACGTTTGCAGGGGTTGTAGGTGCAGCGCTCTAGAACTGTCCAGCAGGTGTGTGGGTCACACACACTTCCTGGGGCTTCTCTTTGTTCTGTTTATCCATAACTGAGAAAGGCCGTTACGTTTCCCAGTTTTGATTATAAATTAGCCATTTTCTTCTTTTTTGTGTGTGCTGTGCTGTGTATATTCTGATGCTGGTCTATTCAAATTAGACGCTCATCTTCCTGAGGAACTGACCCCATCATCGTGAACTCTGCGTCCTAGCTCTGCTGTTGTCTGTCGCGAATTGCTTTGTGATAAGAATATAGCTAGAAGAGCTTTTGTCAGGTTAGCATTTCTATGGACAGAACTTTCTCATCCCTTTATTCCAGTCTTTGTATTCTAATTCAGAGCTGTCTCTTGCAGATGTAATAGTGGACGTAAAACCTAACTTGCTTTTGTGTTAACTTACAATGGGAACACTTAAGGTGATTACAGGGTGAGTAGCCCTTATCCAAAACGCTTGCAGCAGGAGTATTTCAAATTTGGATGTTTTCAGATTTTCAAAGATTTGCCTATAGATAAGAGGGCATCTTGAGGATGGGTCTTGAGTCTGACCCTGAAATTCCTTTGTGATTCATCCATATCATAAACGCAGCCTGAAGGAAATTCTCTTCAGCGTACGAATGCCCCTGCGTTTTGACTGCAACCCCTCCCGTGAGGTCAGGTGTGGAGTTTGCACTTGGGTTGTCACGTCGGTGTTCCAGGCGTTTTGGATTTTGGAGCATTTTGGATTCGGTTTCTTTTCTGTTTGTTGTGCCCTTGTTTAGACTCAGGCGCACAGAGTTCTCTACCTACCTGTGGGGCGCTGGGTTGTAGTTGGCAGAGCAGGAGGTAGACAGACACTTCCAAACGTGCTGGGCCACGCTACTTCCGCCAGCGGCTGTCCCTCTGTGATCCCAGCACATGGAGGCCGGCACTGCCGCGGTCTTTCTCACTGGGAACGCCTTTGCGTCTTGGCCGGCTCACCAGTAGTCTTCTCGGTTGGCAGTTCTTATTTTTCCTAAAAGAGTCAACTTTTGGTCTTACCAAATCTTCTTAACGGCAGTGGTGACTGAACACATGGTCTCGCGTGTGCTGGGCAGGTGATGGCCCCATCCCATCACTGTCTTTATACACTACTCCACTGGCAGTTGCTGTGGAGTCTGACGTCAGTCTGGATTTTCACCCTTGACCTAAACCTCCGGAAGCTATTAGAATCTTCCCCTTGGCGCTCTTAGTTTTCGCTGTGTCATGGCCGAGCTGAGTGTTTTTTTAATCTACCTTTATAGCTCTGCAGGTCCTTTCCATCCACTGTCTTCCATCTGCTTTTATTATGGGAGCTTTCCCCTGGGTTTCGCGTATGCTAAGCGCACATGTGCTCTACCACTGAGCTGCGTCCTCAGCCCAGGAAAGTTATTTTCTTTATTTAACTATTCCCCCTCGTCCTCATTTTTTGTTACTTCTTTCTTTCCTTCTGCAGTTCCAGTTAAAGGTTATTATTTTAAGAATCACCCTAGAAATACCAGTGAGAACACTTCCTAGTCAGAGGTGCGTGCGCCGCCTCCTGGATGGTGCGCAAGTCTCACGTGACCATGCGGCAGGCTGTGTTCTAAAACGTAAAGCCTTGATAGAGGTTCTGTGCTTCACGTTCATTTAGACCCACACAGTTTTCGTTCTTCATTCATTCATGCACCTCACATCCTTCATCTGGGATCACCTGCCTGAGGTCTGTCCGTTAGTGCAGGTCTGCCGGTGGCCGGTGTTTAACTGCGTTCTTTCGGCTGTCTTCAAGCTCCCTTTGTGGCTGGAGAGAGCTGTGAGGGTGCTGGCCCTCAGCACATAACGCCTTTTATAAAGTGGGTGTAGAAGACCCTCTGCCAGAGCGGCCGTGGTGGCTCAGGCCTATTGTCCCCGCTGCTGGGAAGCTTAAAATCATGAGGCCCTCTTGGAGAAATAACTAAGGCAAAAGGGCTGGAGAAAGGCTCCAGTGGTACAGCGTCTTCCTAGCAAGCACCAGGCCATGAGTTCAAACCCCAGTACTGCCAAAACAAAAGCAAAGACGAAAGCCCTTTGCTGTTTTCTCCTGCACCGTGTTCTCTGTTCCCTCTGCGTCTCTGGTGAGACATTTGCTCAACACCACTCTCAGCCTGCTGTGCCCCTTGTCTAGATGCAGCCCCCAGGGGATCTGGAGCAGATTCTGCACACTAGCAGGCTCCCGCCTCAGGGCTCACTCAGGGTCAAGTGCTAGGCCTTCTCACTCCACCTCCTGCCTTATCCTGGTTCTGACTTCATGCTGCTGCATGATCACGTCCTCTGGCCAGTACTCAGCTCATGCCTTGCTACCTAGCCATCCGGGGACTCCTCAATTTCAGTTGTTTTCCCCAGCTAGAACTGCTGTCTTGTTCGCTTTGGAATCTTCTGGACCCCGCCTTACAGTTTTGTGTTGCCTACAAGTTATTTTCAAGCCTGTTTCCGTTTTTTGTAGCTGTGCAGAGGGGGATTCCGTCCCGTCAGTTGCCGCCCATGGGCGGTGTCACATTCATTTGCTGCTGGGTGACACTGCTCCCTGCCCACGTCCTGCTCCCCCTCCATTCTCGGCCTCCCTCAGCTGCCCAGGCCCTGCTGGACGCCCAGCCCCACTCACGGCAGCGGGAACTTCTTCCACAGCAGCCTGGTGGGCAGCGTCTGGTACACCGTCTTCTGCTTGCCGTCCGAGCTGGGGCTGCTGTGCACGATCTTCGCACACTCCATCTGCTCGTCCCATGAGCCCGACAGCACATACTGCGCCTTGCCCTGGCTGTCGCTCACCACGCCGGTCACCTGTGGACATGGGCGGAGCCCTTTGAGTACGTGCCCTGCCCTGGGCCTCGTGGGGATGTGGGCATGGCACTGGTTACCTTCCGGGCCACCTCTTTGGAGAAGTAGCTGTAGGGCACAAACTTCAGCTGGCACCGGTCTTTGGTCTTATGGTTCACGATCTCAATGTCCCCTGACTGGGGACAGCAGGTAGTGGTCAGCTGTCGGTCCCTGGGCCATACCCCACCCCCGGGGGTGTCCCGCTCCGACCTGGTCGATCCAGAGCTTGCCGACGATGATGTTGTGCACGGTCGAGGTGCTCTTCCTCCACACATAGTGGTTCCCACTGCCCTGGAACTCCAGGTGGATGGCACCTGGATGCAGGCGCTGCTCAGAGGCCATCCTCCCTCTCGGGGCCTGGCCAGCCCACCCTCAGGCCCAGGGTGGGGAAGGCTGGGGTGGCACACAGGCTAGGAGGCCTGGCTAGCAGAGAAGTCTCCCTGGAGTTCCCAACCCGTGTCTGGACAGCTTTGTGCAGGAGCAGCGGGCCCTGGCTCACCGAGTGGCATGATAGAGAGGTATTTTCCCCGGAACTTGCTGGCAACGGTGATCTCCTGCCACAGGCTCCAGCCATGCTTGGAGGTCACATAGTGTGCAGCTGAGGGAGGGTGGTGGCTCACCTGGGACCAGATCAGCTAGACCTGAGCATTGCTGGACATGGACTCACACATGGAGTCCATGTGGACTTGGACTCACACGTATGCCAAGTGGAAAAGCAGCCTGTGTGGTACCCACAGGAGTGTTTCTGCACCTGGTTCTTGGGACACAGGGAAGTAGGGGGAACGGCAGAACTGGTGCCTCCAGGCTGTGTTGGGGACAGGCCACGTGAAGGCCGAGGAAGGAATGGTGCCCACGTCCCATTTACTCCTCACCACGTGCTTGGAAGTTGCACGTCTGTTGAGCTGTGTTACCTGAGCGCTGCCCAGCTGGCGAAGCCATTTTAACTGAGGGACAGAGTCTGGCCTGACTCCAGAGTGGAAGCGACATTGCTGTCCTGTCCTGCCTTGGGTCTCATCAGCTCTAATCCCCCGAGCTTCCCTCTTGCAGCGTTGGCCACTGCTGACCGTCACCTCTCCCTCGTTCTGTCGCTCACCCTCCTCATTCCCTGGCACCTCATGGTCTCACAGCCTTGGGCGGGCTCCTCCCTTGACTTTCACTGCCTCCACCAGACGGGCTCAACTTGACTCAGCCAGCAGGCTCCTGACACCCCCCCCCATGGCCGTGGCCTCCTGCCTTAGCAAGTGGTATCCTGCTTACACTGCCAGCTGCCTGTATGATGGGTCCCTAAGCCCACCTGTCACCTGTGGTGGGGTGTTCCCATGATCGCCAGAGCTACCCCATGTGCAAATGCAGTGACGTGACCTCCAGGGTAGGACTCTGGAGCCCTGGGCCATGCCTGCTCATCCTGTTCCCACTGCTCACACTGAAGGCGTTGGCCTCACCCGGGCCTCTCCCGTCACATTCCTCATCACATCCTTCGTGAATCCTGTCTGTCCTTCCTCCAATGCCCCCAGCACTTGCACCTTCCCCGGCCTCCTCACCCCAGCCTCCCTGCAGACCACTCCCCACTGCAGCCATCTCCCAGAGTGAGCCATGGTCATCCAGCTTCCCTCCTCCCGTGTCTCCTCTCCTCCCCTCCCTCCCTGTCAGCCAAACCACTCCCTACCATCCCTTGTTTAAAAGATGTAGAAGCACCTGCCATTCCGTGTCAACCCCGCTGCCCCTGCCCATGAGAGCGAGAGCCCAGCTGTTTTGTCCCAGCTGAACTCAACATCTGAACAGCACCTGGCACATCCAGGGTACCTCGCATTTGCCAAGAACCCTGGGCTCACCCTTGAGTGGCTCCAACCCCCACATCCAAACTGTCAGCAGATCTGCTGCATGCACCTGCAGAACTGGCCATCACAGCCGTGCCACACTGGGCCTCCTCATGGGCTGAGTCGCAGTCCCAGCACACCTTTCACACGCCAGCTCCGCCAGTGGCAGGCCTTCTGTTAACCCAGGAGCCCGATTCTTTTCCAACCGGGTGCCCAGCCCACTGGGCCAGACACTGCTTAAATCCATGGGGACACTAGCCAGGGCACTGACCATAGGGCACAGTCTAGGTTCCTTCCACCTTTCAGCTCAACGGTGACCCACGCTGTGACCTGCCTGGACTCCCCAGCAGCACTCTGCTTCTTTCCACCTCTGCCCCACAGTTCCCTGGCTGGGAGATGTGCCTTCCCTTCCTGACGCCAGGCCCTACTGTCCCGCCAAGCCCTCCTCATTTCCTCACTGTCTCCCTCCCAGGGGAGGCCCCACTGCCTGGCTAGACCTCAGCGAGATGGTTCCTTGGGCCTGGGCAGTCAGGGTCAGAGGCTCTGGCCAGACAGAGTGGACGCCGCCCAGCCCCAGCCCCGTCCTGCAGGCCTCACCTGCTCGCAGAGGGAGCGCAGGCCCATGTCCTGGAAGCGGTCCAGCTCGAAAGTCTCCCCCAGCATGGGGTTGAAGGGCTTGGCGATGCGGTGCACGGTGGTGGAGTAGGAGGACACGGAGAAGGCGGCCACTAGGCACATCTGCTCCACGGAGCTGGTGCAGTGCACCGCCTTGTCCAGCAGGTGGTGGTACTCCAGGTCCTCGGTCAGCCGCTGAAGCATGGACAGGGGCTCGTTGAAGTTCACCTGGGGGGCGGGGCAGGTCATCACAGGACCCCTGCTCTTCGCAGGTGTGGAGGGACAAACTCACTGTGGTGGCCCCTCCACAGTGAAGTCCCTCTGACAGCCACCTCGTCACCTCCTGGGTTTTCCCTGAAGCCCATGCCACCCTCTGCTGTAAGGAGCACTCTGATGCTGTTCGCTGCCTCCTCCCTCCCAAGGACGCGACCTCCACAAAGGCCAGGGCACCGGACTTGCCCATGCTGCATGGGCAGCGCCAGGCATCAGAACCAGAGGGGAGGAGTGGCTAAGCAGAGCCTGGCGGGGGTGGGGGGGTGGTGGTCGTCTCCCGCACGTTCTGAGCGGTCACTTAAGTTCTCTGCCAAGGGCTCCTGTGGAGGAGGCCGGCACGAATAGCCAGTCTTCCCTGGACTCGCTCCCTCCGTTCTCCCCGACACGGAAAGGGGCGCTGTCACTCCATTTTGTAGACAGGGACACGTCACGGGCCACACAGGGAAATTATCTGGCCTGCAGTCCCCAAGCCCTTCCTTGATGGAGATACCACTGCAGTCTGGTGACACGAGGACCCAGCTCCACCCTTAGACCTGTGACCTTGTTGAGCCTCACGTCCTGGGAGGGTGGCAGGACTGGCCCGGTGTGAAGGAGGCCACCCCTCCATCTGCAGTGCCCACTCCTGCCGCTACCCATGTACCAAGCCAGGTCCCACGTCCTGCTCCACACGGGCCCCTCCCACCTCTCAGCCTGAGCACCCCTGCCAACTGGGACATGGCTGATCACTAGCTACGTGCTCCTCAGGTGCCCTGAGGAGAGGACATCCAGCCCAGAGCCCTCGCGCTGCCCCAAGCGCCCCACCGGCATGGGGATCCTGGAGAGCTCGCGGCCGATGCAGTTCTTCATGATGCTCCAGAGGTTGAGGCTGTAGCTTGGCTTGTTGGGGATGCTGGTGCGCCTCTTGACCTTGGACGAGTCCTTGGGCACGATCGAGGCACCTTCCCGTTCCTGTGGAGAACGGCACAGGCCTCAGCAGGCCGACCCAGCCTCAGGCACACTGCCCACCACGTGGGAGGCAGACCCAGGGACCCACGGGGCCCGAGCTCACAGTGCTGGTCACCCAGGCTGGGCGTTGCTGCTGGGCTCTCGGGTGCGGCCCCCCCACTCACATTGTCTGCCGAGGTCCACTCCACGGAGCTTGTTACGGTGCCACCCTCGGCTTTTCTGCAGGAAACAAGGGGAGGCTGGTCACGGACACCTCCTTGTTACCTGGCCACCTGTCCAGACCTGAGGAACGCCAGGGTAACCAGAGGGCAGAAAGTGCTTCTGGTGCAGCTCCGTGCCCTGACATTTGTGGAACAGGCGGCCACAGCAGCCAGGGGTGACAGGCCAAGGGGCCAGGCTCTGGGGGAGCCTGTGGAGGGGCAGTGCAAGCCAACCAGGCCAGGAACAGGCCCGTGGTGGCCACGACCACAGGACAGGTAGGAGCCCCCTGGTTACTGGAGGGAGCCCAGATCCTGGAGGCTCTAGGCATGGGACAGGGGACAGCCTGATCAGTGCTTTCTTGGTCACAGAGCTACAAGTGGAAGGAAGGCCAGGGTGGCCAAGCTGCGCTACCTAAAAATGATCCTGAGGGGACGCACACTGCTGGAGGGATGGGCCTGGCTGGCGCCTCCCCTGGGGCGAGGAAGGGAGCAGACACCAGCCTGTTCCCCGCTGACCCCAGCCTGTGCACAGCCTGCCCGCCAATCTCGTTTTCCTTCTGCACCTGGCCACCCGCCATGAGCCTCACCCACAGGTGAAGCCCGTGGATCCGAGAGTCTGACAGCGAATGTGTTGGTCCCTGTCGTACTTAGTGTATTAGAGCCATCCTGAAAGGACAGGCTTGGAAGCAGGAGAGACAGCATCTCTTCTCTGACCTCAGATGATGACAAACGGCAGCTGGTACCCGCTGGGGTTCCCCTGTCCCAGGCTGGGACTCATCAGCCTGTGCCCTTCACTATCTCCATTTTTTTTTTTTTTGCGGCTCTGGGGTTTGAACTGAGTGCTTCACGCTGGCTGGGCAGGTGCTCTACTGCTTGAACCGCAAGCCCCAGACCTGCTTTTCGCTTTGATTACTTTTCAGAAAAGGTCTTGGGTTGTTGCCTGGGGCTGGCGTTGGGCTGTGGTCCTCCTAGTTCTGCCTGCTTGTAGGTGGGACTGTAGATGTCCACCACCACACCTGGCTTTGTCGAGCTCAAGTCTCACTAATTTTTTGGCCTGACCTGGCCTCCACCTGGACCCTTCTGCTCCCTCCCTAAGAAGCGGGGCTGTAAGTCTGAGTCAGGGCCCCCAGCTTTCACCTCCATTTCAAATGACGCTCCAGATGCAAACGTTAGGCATGGTGTAAGGAAGAACAGAACCTGACAAAACCTTCTAGAACAGACCTGAGACCCCGGATACACAGCTGCTCGCAGACCAGAGGACAGAGTGGGCAAGGCCAACCCCAGGGGACTCTGCCAGATGACAGTGGGCAGCCCTGCTCACGGAGGCCCACCTGTCCTCGCTGGCCTCGGTGATCACGGTGATGAAGGACGTGGAATCTTCCATGGCATCGAAGTATTCGGTGTCCTCATCTTCCTCACTGTCCTCGCCTTTGGCCGTCAGGAGACTTCCTGGAGACCCGCGGAAACCTGCCTCACTTTGCCACCTCAGAAAGGGCTCCTCCTCCTGCTGGAGGCCCAGAGCCAAGGGCTGCCTGGCCTTCCGACCCTGCCTCCGTTACCCTGGACATGGCTGTCCGTGCTCCCTTCCCTGGGACAACGTGTTTCCTTTCAACACCTTCATGGCTCAGAGGCCGCCTCCTGGAAGCCTCCCCTGATCTCAGCATGGAGGTAAGCCTGTCTGTAGCCCAGCTTCCTTTTCTGATGGGTCCCCAGCCTGAGGTCAGCAGAGAAGCCACCTGGTGCCTGGGCTGCTCTGCCACAGAGGGGACAGTTGGGCTGACTGAACTTTTAGAATTTGAGACTACACATGGGGAGGCTGTCGCCAGCTGACTGTTGGCCTGGAGGAGCCCAGCGGTGGTGTGTCGGGTGTGTGTGCGTGTGTTGGGGTGCCTGGAAGCAGCTCGGTGGTGCCAGCTGGGGTCACTCACCCTGGCTGAAGGTCTGGCTGGGGCTGGCCAGCCGGCCCGGGGCACCACGGAAGGCTCGCTCGAGGCTGTTGTGCTGCTTGGCCAGCTGCTCGATGGTCTCCTCCAGGTGGACGCGCTGCTCCTGCTCATACTGCAACGCCCGCTGCCATTTCCGGCTGTGAGTCTCAGCTAGTTCCAGGAAGTCCCTGCAGGCCTGCGAGGGACGGGACGGTGGCTGTGTGGGCAGCAGGCCCAGCCCAGGTGTTGCTGCCCGCCACGGCCCCCAGAGCTAGGTTACTGCTCCTCACGGCTGGGACCCCAGCTCCCCACTGCCACGTCCTCACTGTACGCTGACCTGATGTTTGTCACCACCCAGTCCCCACTAGGACTTAGAGCAACCTGACACTTCAGGCCAGGCCCTGGTTTTGGCAGAGAAGGAACAGAGGTGTATTCTGCTGTGCTGCCTGGCTCGGAGAAGTCGCAAGTCCTGTGCGGTAGCACTGAGCCCGCAGCTCTGCACCTGCTACCTCCCAGTCTGTCACAAGCTTCCCCCGCCGAGCCACATCCAGACCCTTCTCGGCCACGCGCGGTTCCGCCACACTGTTGTGAAGCAGAGCTGCGAGGAAGGCTCAGGCCTCAGCCATCCCCAAAGGGAGTGCGGTCCAAGCCAGGGGCCTCTGGATTCCCTGCCTAACCCAGCAGGAGGGGCTGTGTACCCCGGCCACACCTGCTATGTGGCTGCCTCCCGGCGCTGCCGTGCCAGCCCGCTCTGAGCACCACTGCGCTCCACGCATGTCCTCCGGAGCCCAAGCCCTGGGGTCCAAAATGTGCTTTTCTGGAGGGACTGGAGCGTGTGAGCCCCCATCTGTGACAGGGACCCAGGACATGCCACTTAAGCACCGTCGCTGAGGTTGGCAAGTTCCTGTTCATGCTGACCTCTTAGCAAGGGCTCCCCGACACTCAGCAGGTTTCTGGAAGCATGAGTGCGTCCAGTGGCGCCCCATCAGGGGCGCAGACTCATGGGGGTGGAGGAGTCCTGGGCCTCCTTTGGGGAGCAGATGGGCTCCCCACGGCTCTGCGTTGGGTACCTTCTTGGGCTCCACTGGCTCAGACACCCCACAGGGGACAGCCTGTGGTACAGCTGAAGGGTGACAGATGGCTTTATACTTTTCAGGTTTTTGCTGGTCTGGGGTGCCCTGCCTGGAGGCCCACCTTGGCCCTCTCCAGCCCTCCTCCATCCTGTGTGCCCACGTCTTCCCGTGATCAATGTGGACAGTGCTTTGCCCTGGTGTAACCCACACTGCGCAAGTTGAGACACAGAGAGCCACGCAACAGAAAAAAGGAGCTGTCGAAGACCACGGTAATTCTCAAAAACTCAAATCGGGTCAGGCTTCCTAGAAGCAAAAGCAAAATGGGCTCACAGAGCAAGGGTGAGCTAGGCCCTCCTCCTACCCTCGCTGTTCCGGGCCCTGAATACTTCAGAAGTGATCTCTTTGTCCTCTGAGGGAAAATGGAGCGTTCTCCAAACACCTGGACGGCTGCAGCCTCTCACAGACCCGGCCCCCAGCCCGTCTCCTTGGGTGCCCTCCCCGAAGCTCTCACGTCCAGCCCACCTCGTCTGTGGCTTCCTGCCCTTCCCCTCTCAACCCTGAACACCCCTGGGATTCTGGTGTGGCCCCACCTCCCTCACAAGTGCTGAGCCAAGCGTGACCAGGAGGTGACCCAGTCCCAAGACCCCTGGGAAGTGTGTGCAGGGCTGGGGTCTGAGTCCCTGTGCACAGAGCCAGCACAGCCAGTTTGTTGGGGGAGGCTGGTCTTCACTGCTGTCTGGAGGAACAAGGGCAGAGCACCCTGTCCTGGAAGGCAGGGACTTTGTCGTGGGATCCTGTGGCCTTCGTGTGGTAGAGCTGGGCTCCTGGGAGACCCTCACTAACAGGGATGTTTGGGAGTGATAACCTGCCCAAGCACCAGGTCCCCGCCTCGGCCTCAGGGATAGGGTGCTGCCTCGCAGGGTGGCAGGCTGCTACCGGTCCCTTGGTCATGTGACCAAGGGGCTGTCTACCTCAGTTACCACAGGGCCAAGCGGCAGAGCGTCACTTCCCTGCCACAGCTGGGCACAGGTGGCTGAGGTGAGCACACGCAGATCTAAAGGGGACCCGGGACTTTTGGTACCAACCCTGGTGGCAGAGGGCACTGACCTACCCAGGTCACCTGTGGACTGCAGAGGCCCATCTGCCCCTCCACCCCCATGCACCCACCTGGTGTCCGTCCCCAACTCCCAGGGTCTCCTCTGCGGCTGCTGGCCCCCGCCAGGCCCCATCCTGGTCACGCTGTGCCGGCCTGGCCCCTATTTTGCCCTGAAATGCTGAGCTGGACACTGCCCCAGGGCTGTGTGCCCACTAAGCTGGGTTAAGCCTGGGGCCCAGCAGGGGGGCCTGCGCGCGGAGGCTGCCGGGAGGGCCCCAGGGAAGGCCAGGCTGATCCAGCCAAGTCCTGAGCTGGTCTCATTGTCTCTGAGGCTCTGTGACACCACCACCTGGGAGCAGAAAGCTTACACTCGCCCCTCAGCGGTTGAGAACTCCTACCCACCCCTCACGGATCCTGGGTCTGTGCAGGGGAGGTGGATGGGCCCTGCTCTGGGGCACGTACAGAACATGCTAGAACTCAGTGTCCTCATGGCATGGACTGGGTGCCAGGCCTGGGGACGCCTACAGAATCTGCGGTTCTGTGACCCATTCTGTCGATTGTCCCCAGGATGGGGACCAGTTTTCAGTTCCCAGCCCCTCTCCTTCTTCCCACCCTGAGGGTTGCAAGGGATGTGGGGACCTGGGGGGGTTCTGAGATACAGAGGGGCAGGATGGGGGGCTGGGGTGCAGGCTTCCCTGGACGGTGCAAGTCTGCCCCCGTGAGGAAGACGGGGAGTCTGCTGAGGTGCCCCCAAGGCGAAGTGAGACCCTTGAAGCCCATGATGGACAGCAAAGTGGGGCCTCCCACACGGGCGCTGGCCCTGCTCGGTTCCAGGCTGGGGCATCCTAGCCCTGCCGCCCACTGGGCATTCTCCCTTCTGAGGAGCATCGATTGGTGCTGAGCACCCAGGGGAAACCAAGTCAGCAACGGTACTGTGAGCCCCATGGGGGATTTGTCCTGGCTGCCTGGACAGACGCTCATGGGACAGACGGCACCTCATCTGGAAGCCTCTGCCCAGCTGTGCCGCAGGAGGACGACGGGCTCTAATCGCTTTTGCTAATCCTGGCACTAATCCTGCCTGTGACCACCTGTTCCTCGGCACAAGCGGGACAGCAAGCATGGGGTCGCGGCCTGGCCTGTGTGTTGCCTGGGGCAGCCTCTGCAACTCGGGAGGGTCTGTGGAGCAAGGACCCTGCCTGAGCTCGGCCTCCAGTGGCCCCTCAACCTGCCCGTGGCCTCCACTGTCACTTGCCTCATAGACAGGCGTGAGGAAGGGGCCAGACAACTTCTGGATGTTGGGGTGGACAGCCATTTGGGCCACATGGGAGAGGGGGCCAGGCTGTGTAGGCCCAGCTCCCAGGGCCGGGCAGGGTCAGGCTGGCCACCTCTCCTTGCCCTTTCTCACTGTGTCACAGCAAGGCCCAACCAACACTGTGACTCACGCCCCACGGGGAGAGGCAGCTTTCTGCTTCGTTCAAACTAAAATAGCCCTCCGCACGCTCAAAACGGTTCACCCCGTGCACAGGGGCCGGCACCATCTGCCTGCCGTTTGCCAGCTGATTTGAGACCATTCTGGAATCTATTTTTACCTGTCTCCCCAGGCCCCAGCTGAGCAAGCTGTCAGGAGCAGAACAGTGGTCAGCTGACAGGGACCTGCCATGGACCCCGGAAGGACCAGTGGCCACTCCGGGCCTCCCCACGGCTGACTCTGCCCCAGGGAGCCCCGCGTATCCCTGTCCCTGGGCAGTGAGCTAAACGGAGAGATCTCAGGTACTCCCAGCGGGAGTGGTTCCTGCTGACCTGGGGTCT
The DNA here is from genome assembly GCF_047511655.1 of Castor canadensis. Classification (NCBI taxonomy): domain Eukaryota; kingdom Metazoa; phylum Chordata; class Mammalia; order Rodentia; family Castoridae; genus Castor; species Castor canadensis. Next base: position 3,427,508 of record NC_133403.1, on the reverse strand, counting down.
TCATTTCTAGAAGCCTGGCCAAGGGCCCCAGGTTGCTGACTCTGTGTCCATGTGCCCATCCTCAGCTGCCCCTGTGCGCCGCTGTGGCCGTCTGGGCTCTGTCTCCCCACCCCTGCCTCCCTACAATGTCTCCCATCCTCCCTGGGGTGCAGGGTCAGTCCCTGCCTTCCTGCTCTCTGCCCCCGCTGGGCACTGGATGGCTGGCTACCTGGCTTTGCCTGGGTGGAGAATGACCCTCGTTCATCCAGCTGGGACCCGGGGGAAGGCGGAGGGGTCCGGGCAGCAAGGGCCCCTGCTCTGGTGGCTCAGGCCCACACCTGGGAGGCCCTCCGATGGCCTTGCCTTCATCTCAGGGCAGCACCAGCCCTCTCCCTCACCCCGGGCTTCCTCCAGGGCCCTGACTCCCACCAGCCCGGTTCCCCAGCACAGCTCCTGCTCAAACACAAATTGGGTCGTTTCACTCATTCTGAGTGGGCCTAGGGGTGGCACCTGACACCAACCTCACGTGGCTCTTGGGAGGACACTGCTGTCACCACGTGGAGTGGCTACTCCGCCCTCCCCTCCTACACCCTCCACTCCTAGGCCTGTCCTTGAAGCTGGGCACTTTGTCTCACCACAACGACAATCTTACAGGAAAAACGGACTGGAGGTGCGGCCCGAGCAGTACAGCGCCTGCTTTGCAAGTGCGAAGCCCTGAGTCAAACCCCAGTCCCACCAAAAGAAATCCGTAAACTTACAGGAAACGAGAATAAACTGGAGGCTCGTTCTCCTCACGCTACGCACGCTGATAGCAAAGCGTGAGCTTGCGGTCTGAGCTAGCTCGACCCTCTTCTAAGGGACAGACCCAAGCCATGCCCGGGGCACACTTGGTTCTGAGGCCGGCAGAGCCACTCTGCACGGTGCTCATTCCAGAGCCCGAAGTCACCCACTCGTGCTCTGGGAATTCTCAACCGAAGACTAATTCACAGTCACCCAGACAGGTCCCTGCGGGGACGGGGACGTGCTGGGCGGGCTTTTATCAGCAGAAAAGCTCCCGCTAGGCCAGGCAGGCTTGGCCAGGGATTCTGCCGGTCATCCATTTGCTCCTGTTGAATCGCTCGCTCTCCCTCCCTCCCTCTCTCTGTCCCTCCCTCGCTCTTTTCTCTCTCTCTCTCTTTTCCTCTCTCCCTCCCTCCCCCCCCCTCCCCCACCTCTCTCCCCCTCCGTCTCCCTCCCCCCCCCAGGCGGACCCTGTGCCAGATAGGGAGGTTACAGGGCTGCTGGCTGCCAGGGACCGTGTGTCCTGCCCTTGCAGGGTGCCCACGAGACCCTGCAGACCTGAAGATGCGATGCTGGGATGGGGTTGCCGGGTGACATGTTCCTGACCTCCCGCCAAGTGAAGGGGAGGGACAGGTTTGTGTCCCTCCCGCGAGGACCGTGGAATCAGGAAGGCTTGGGACCACTGCCTCTGCCCCTCTGCAGGCCTGGCTGTGGCTTGCCCTGGCTCCCAGTGGAGAGGTGCCCGTGACTGGTACCCCAGGGTCACCCTCTGTGGGGCTGGGCCTTCCCTGCCCCTCCTCAGCCCTTCCCCATATTCGACTTTCGAAAGAGGCCATGTAACCTGACATTCCTCTTGAAGGTCGCAGCACCAAATACAGGCGTGACGTCACTGGGAAGGTCGGCTGGACTGGGGGCGCTAGGTGTGGGTGGCCTGCCTGTTCCCCGCGGAGTCCCACCCTGCAACAGGTGTGGGGAGGGCTCGGGGCAGTTGCTAACATCTGGGTTAAAGGCCATTGGGCAGGACGTCCCTAGCCACACGAGCCACACGGCCATGGCTCCAGCACAGGCACAGTGGGGTGGAGCACTGCAGTGTCACTCGGTGTCCAGGTGCAAGCATCTAGTTCCTCCAGCCGCACAGGGACGTCATGAGGACAGTGCCCTGCCCTTGGGGAGCAGAGGGCACATGGGTGGACCCGCACCCCATGGAGGACGGGCTCTTGGGGACTCTTGGGGCATATTCCTCGCCTGCTCCATTGGAAGGTTGGGGCCAAAAGGCTCCTGACACCAGACACCCTTTCCCAAAATGAAAGGTTGGAAAGCTGTTCCCGGCCTTTTCTCCTGAGGACCGAACAAGGCCGCATTCTCTGCCATCTTGGGGAAAGCGAGGCTGGCAGCCGGCCGGCCCTGGGTCGCCCTGGGCACTGCGCTTTCTCAGGCCAGCTGGCTCTAGCTCTGTTCCATTTGGCCCACACTCAGTCAGAGGTGACGGGGAAAACTGACCTCCAGGGCTAGCAGGAGGCCTGCCCTGTCCTTGGGGCCAAACTCAGGTGTGGGCTGCTGGAAACCTCCCTGCTACCTGCACAGTCAGGCAGAGGTGGGGAGGGGACATTGGAGCTGCATCTGGATTCCCACAATGGGGACAAATAGCTTCCTTTGGTGAAGCTCCTGTAAGAGATGTCTCCAGACATATGTGAGTGTGCAGGTGGCTCACACCTGTAATCCCAGCTACTTGGGAGGCTGAGATCGGAAGGATCGAGGTTTGAGGCCAGCCTGGGCAAATGGTTCTCAAGACCCATCTCCAAAATAACCTGAAGAAAAAGGACTGGAGGAGTGGCTCAAGCGGGAGAGCGCCTGCTTCGCCAGTGCAAAGTCCTGAGTTCAAACCCCAGTCCCACCAATAAAGAGAAATGTCCAAGAGACATTAGATTTTTTTTGTGCCTTCTGAGAACTAAGGGTGGCTTCCCTCTGTGGGTCCCCAGCCTCCAGGAGGGGCTCTGGTGGGACCTTAGGCTTAGGAAGTAGCAGTCACACGGCAACTTTGGGTAAAACACGCCCAAGACTCAGGTTCCTGGAACTGGGGTCCCCGGGTGGATGTGAGGTCACCCCTCCCCCCATGTCCTGACTCAGCGCAGCCAGGGGGGGGTGGGGGCATTTGCAGCCTCTGGGACTCTCGCCCTCAGGCTGTCACTCCCGCGTGGGTCCGCGCAGACCTGGTGTGCATCTTGCCTTGATGACACCGGGCTGTGGCAACACAGGTGACTTCTCTGCTCCCGTCTGGGACTAACTACCCAGTGAAACGACGAGCACGTGTGAGGAGGACTGGGGCGGAAGGCGCGTGGTGGCCTTAGTTACGGCCTCTGGCTCAGAGGGAAGCTGAGCCCTGGCCGGGGGTGACCTGTGCGTCCCCACAGCCCTCGGCAAGCTTGCCACACAGTGAGAATTTGCACGGTGTGCGACAGGGGGTCCTCGGTCCTCCTGGGCTGCAAGGCAGCCTGTTGGCCAGCCCTCACTTCTGCTGTCCCTTCCCGGCTGGAGCGGTCGGGTTCACACCAGTCCACCTGCGGAGCCCGACCCAGGGTGCGGCTCCTGCCACTTAAGGCCGACTGTCACACGCTTCCTGAGGGGGCTGCGTGTCCCAAACAACGGCTCGGCACGCGCTCATCGCCCAGGAGCCTCCGCAGTTGGAGAAGGGGCGGAGGCTGCCTCAGTGCGGGCGGTGTTGGCTTCCAGACGGACGGACGGACAGAGAAACATGAACGCGGCGTTGTGTCACCAGACGCTGACATCTGGGTGTGTCGCCAGGAGTCCAGGGACCTGGCCCCGAAGCTGGGAGCTCTGACGGAGGCGGGCGACCCAGAGGGTGGCTGCGGGGAAGTGGGCGGGCAGCGAGTAGGGTGGCCGTGCTTGCTGGTGGTCACCCTCAGTGCAGGGTAGGGTGTCCTGAGGCCACACCTGGGCCTCCAGGCCTCAGCATTTCTGGACAGGTGTGGTGAGGCCCCTCCTGTGTCACAGTCGTGCCGACCGGCTGGCGAATCCGGCCAGTGGGGGACAGGGTTTGGGTGCCCTGGGCTGATCCCTTGGCCTGCAGTGGGCTTCCCGCCCTGCCCTTGGGTTTCCTGTTGGGCCTGGGCCCTGGCACTTGGCCCTGCGCCGCGCCCTCAGCTTGGAGGCTTGGTCCCCGGCGGGGGCTCCCCTGGCCACTGGCCCTGCCCACTGTCCCCTGCCCGCCCAGCGCCCTCCTGAGTCACAGTCTGCGCCTCCACGTCTGCGCACCTCCTCTGCCTTGGCCCGGTCCCCACAGCGCGTCACCCGGGTTCCCTGTGACTGGGGCCCCTGGCCTGCAGGTCCCCTCCAGGGCGCTGTCCCCGGGAGGCTGCTTCAGTCACGCCCAGGTCTGGAGGTGGAGGCCCGGGGGCAGCCCAGGCCGAAGGGAGAACCGCGGCTCCCAGCAGAGCCCCGGCTCCCGCGGCTGTGCCTCCCACGTCAAGTGGCTGCTTGCCGTGTCCGTGTCCGTGTCCGTGTCCACCTGCTGGCAAGTCCCTCAGGACCCTCGGCGGCTGAGACCCAAAGCTCTTCCGCCAGCCACACGCGTGCCTGCTCCCCGTGCACATGGGAGCCCTGACCCTGCTTCCTCTGCGGGGGGTAGGGGAAGGGCCACCGAGGGCCACTGTGGAGCCATGTCCTCAGCACGGGCTTGAGCTGGCCCTCTGGGCTGGCGTCCCCACTGGGGCCCTGACCCGTGTGCAGATCCCAACCAGATCCCCCGCCAACTCTGGAGGGACGCAGTGTACAAGGGGGCTGGCCTTGGAAGACGACTTGGAGCCACAGGACACGAGGCCTGATCGGTCAAGTGCTCGCGGCCGCCCACTCGGGGGCCCTGTCCCGCTGACACGGAGCCAGCTCCCCCCTCCCCCCACCCCGAGCCCGCGCCCCGCCCCGGTGACGCGGTGGCACTCACGTTGATCATAGCATTGGACGTGATGCGGAAGAGCGTGGCCCGCTCGTTGACCGCCTTCAGCTTCTCCCCGCTCTCCCAGGGGATCTTGAGGCTGTCCAGCTCGTTCAGGGAGCGCTGCAGGGCCGCGCCGTGCTTCGAGATGAGGTCACTGCACGTGCTGAGCTCGGCCAGCCTCCCCGAGAGCTCCTTGAGGGTCTGGTGGAGCTCGCTCTTGTCGGTGGGGGAGGCGGTCTCTTCGTCGTCGTCCCCAGAGTCATCTGTGGGGAAAGGCAGTGGCTTGGGCTGGAGCCGGGGCCCAAGCGGTAGAGTGGCTGCTTAGCAAGCGCGAGGTCCTGAGTTCAAGCCCCAGCACCACCAGCAAAGGAGACGAGCCTCTCTGGTTGTCATCACCATGGCCTGAGACCCTGCGGACAGCAGGGCAGATGGCACCCCCAAAATCAGTTCCGTGCACGGGGTGCAGTGGGGCACAGGCCCAGCGCCTCCCTGGCCAACCCCTACCCCAGGCCTCTGCCCCGTGCGCCCAGCGCACAGTAGGGCTCTGTGTCACGCCAGGCTGCTGGCTCGGCTCTCCCCGGTCCCCACCGCCATCTCGCCTCTCACACAGCTGCCAGGGGGCCCTTGTCGCCCCCCCTTCCTGCCAACCCAGCCCGCATCGGGGGCCCGGGCCCGGCCCTGCCTCTCCCCGGGCCCAGAAGCACCCACTGGCGGCCTGTGGGTCCCGGAGCCCGCGCGTGAAGCCCTCGTTTCAGAAACAACAAAGGCTTGTCACGTTTTTTAGATGAAGGAAATCTGTCACCCAGGATAGAAACGCACAAGAAAAACAAAGGAAGAGGATGCGTTTTCAGAGAACAGATTTCGCCCCACGGCAGGGCAGGCAAGGCGCACGGGGGTGGACACAGCTCAGTCCCCGTCCCCTGTGTGCCCTGAGCCCATGGCAGGGTCAGGCCAGCCGCCCGGGCCTGGGAGGGTGAGGGGGGCGCGTTCAGCGAGCCTTGTCCCCGTGGCGGGGCTCCAGGCGGGGGCAGTGACCTCCCTTCTGGCCATGCCCCAGAGTGACCCTGTGTCTGGCCCACTTGCTTCTTCGATAGGACATCCGAGCCTCCCAGTGGAGGCTGGTGACAGTGGCGCTTCCTCCCTCCCTGCGGGGACGGTGGCATGCCCTCTCAGATCACATCGCAGGCTTAGGGCTTCCCTATTTGGGGGCAGAGCCAAACCTGACTCCAGCTCAGTGTCACACGGCTTTTTCTCTCCCATGGCCTCGGAAAGGCTCCCCAGCTGGGAGCTAATGCACATGGTGACCCGGGGAGGTGGGTCTGGGGACAGAAGAACACTGAACTCACCCAGGACCATGAGGCAAGTGGATTCTGTAGCATGTCAGTCTGTCTGGCATCAGAACCTGGCTTCTGATGCCCTCCTGGCACTGACAGCCGCGTGTCACCTTCCTAATCTAACAACCAGCATGACCAGCCAATAACCAGGCAGAATGGTCACCAGCTGGCCACCAGGAGGACCCTGTGAGGGCGCATTGGCTGCAGTTCAGCCTCAATGTGACCCTGGTTCTCCAAGCAAGAGCTGAGGAGGGGACAGGGCCTCACGATGGCAGCGGAGTGGGAATGCTTCGGGGGCTGTCTGGGTTGGCTTGTCACACACACAAGAGGGCGGGCTCTGGGGCAAGAAGCAGGTGGTAGGGCCGGGCATGGAGGGACAGGCTGCAGAGGGAGATGGCGAGGGGGCCACTGGTGCAGGCCAAGGGTCCTGTTCCCTTTTTCCTTGGCAAAAGGGAGCAGATGGCATCTGAGCAGTGACCTGGAGACAGGCAAGACCGGTGGCAGGTGGGTGGACTGGAGAGACAGACAGCCCAGGGGCTGCAGTCAACAGGAGGGGTGAACTTGGGCAGACAGGACCCCTGAACCCCGCCACACCCAGAGATGGTGGCACTCGCCCAGGGACAAGGCCACAGGTGGCCAGTCACGGCCACACTCCCATGCTGTCCTTACAGACCTGCCACCCCCCAGGAGCAAGAGGCAGCGCCTCCGCATTCCCACAGCGAGGCTAAGGGCTGCCCACACACAGCACAGTGGCGTGACCCCAGGCCGGGGGGAGCAGAGCTGGCCAGTGATGGTCACCTGGCCCCCAAAACAAGTGACCTGTGGCCATGCTGAGTCCAGAAGTCTCGGTTCTATGTCAGGAGGCCTCACAAGGAGCAAACCTACACTGGACAGACAGATGGACGAAGCTCAACAGTTGTCTGCTGGTATCTTTGGGGGGCTGGAGCTAGAACCCCCAGGATCCTAAGCTCCTCCGACGTAGGCTGGTGCAGTATTTGCCACAGGCCCTGCTACCTCTCCTGCGTATTTAAGTGACGTCTAGATTACTTACGAGTTTACTTAATAGTACAGACGCCATGCAAATAGTTGTCCTGCATTGCCTAGGGAACAGTGACAAGAAATAAGACCCTTTGTATTGTTTAGGATCGATGCAATTTTTTCCCAAATATTTCTGATCTCTGGTTGGTTGAATCTGTGAATGTGGAAATTGAGAAATTCAGGGTCAACAGTTAAGAGATGCAAATAAAAACTATTTAGCCAGGTATGGTGGCTCCTGCCTGTAATCCCAGTTTCTCGGAGGCGGAAGTAGGATGGTTTTGGTTCAAGGTGACCCCGGGCAAAGGGAGCAGGGTGTGGCTCAAGTGGTGAAGCATTTGCAGCCCTGAGTCCAATCACCAGTGCTGAAAAATGAATCTATTTAATGTGATAGTCCCGAAACTAGGAAAAATACTGAATGGTATCGACTTAGCTTATGTTTTTTTGTTTCCTTGGGTTTATTATTATTTTTTTTCCTTTTTCTTTTATTATTCATATGTGCATACAAGGCTAGGTTCATTTCATTTTTTTTAGCAAAAAACGTACCCCAGGCTTGCCTCAAGTTTGAGAACCTCCCGCCTCAGTCTCCCAAGTGCCGGGATTACAGGTGTGCACCACCACACCCGGTGTAGTTTTTGCTCCCTGAAGGATCACACAGCACAGACACCATCAAAAGTCACGAAAACAACTGCGAGCCTCCCATCGCCCACTGTGTCCTTGAAGGTGACCTCTACCGGGAAGAAATTTATTCCAGAGTAAGGAGAGCTCCCGGATGTAGGGAGTTGTGTAGGGCTGCAGTTTCAGGATTCTGACCCTGGGGCCCCTCACGTTTTTAGGGCCCCCAGAGCCTCTGTGTTTCTGCTTCCCACTGGGAATAAAACTCAGGCCCAGGAACATCTCAGGGGTCACCAGGCCGCGCGTCAGCTATCAGCGCCACCTGGTGGTGGGCCGCTGGCCTCTGCTCACACACGCTGCTCGTGGGCTGCCAGGTCTGCGGGCATCTCAAGAGTGGGGCTGGAGGGGGGTGGGGAGGGTGGGGAAGGACGCCTTTGCTGGCCAGCAGCAGGGGGCAGGGGCCACTCAGAGGAGTGCAGATGGCACCCCGTGCGCCCACCCTCCACCTCCAGCCGCGATGACCGCACCCACTGGGCCTGTGACAGGGCGCCCCTCTGCCCTCACCTCCGCCAAGGCCCTGCAGGCAGCCCTTCCGCCTCGCTCGGCCCGCGTCTGGCATTTCCTGCACCTGGTGCTTCTGGGCCGTGCTGGGTGAACCGCCCCAGAGCAGCCTGGGTCCCAGGAGGTCAGGAAGAAGCCTGGAAGGGGTGGCTTCCCGTTGGTCAGCAACAAGGCAGCTGGCAGGGCAGCCGTCTTCCAGCAGACAGCCAGGACAGTCACAGTGACTGCTGCAGTAGCATCTAGACTTACACAAGGTGCCAGGGTTGATTTTTTATAGCGCTACACAAATAATTCATTTGATCCCTGCTCTCTTAGCAGCTTCCTTTCACAGGAGCGGACGTGGGGGAAACTGAGGCATGGAGTGGGACGGCCCTTCAGTCAGCAAGTGGTAGAGCTGGGGTCCCAGCCCAGGCAGCTGGCTCTAAGTCTGTGCTCCTCACCACGTCCCCCCCCAGTCACTCCCACCGTTCCCCGTGTCCCGGTGCAGGCCACAGTGACCGAGAGCTAGGAAAGCAGCTGAGAGAGGCCACCCCGCTCTTCAGGTGACCGAGCAGTGACTTCCGGCCAGGAAGAGAGCTCCGGTTGCTGGGAGCCTGTCATGCTGTCTTTCCCGCCTGTGCCACGCTGAGCCGGGCACTTGTACGTTCAGATCAAAGAGCCACAGCGCGGTCCCTCCAGGCTGCGGTACATCCAAAGGACGCGGACGCCTGTGATTGTCAGAAGCCAGGAGAAGGGCCCGGGGACAGATCTGTCCCTGGAGCCTGCAGAGGGAGGGTGACCCTGCCAGTCACCCAGAGGGAATAGATTCGTGTTGTCTTAAGCCGCTGTGTGTGGCCAGCGGTCCTAGAAAACTCACACGGGGACCTGAAACCGCAGTTAGTGCCTCAGCAATTCTGCAAGTCCAAGGCCCTGAAATCAGGGTGGTGACGGGGCAGTGTCTCTCCTGGAGGTGCCCGGGGACAATGGAGCTGCCTTCTTTCCTTGGCTGTCGGCCCCTTCCTCCACCTTGAGAGCCGCAGGGCAGCACCTGTTCATCTCTGTCCCCGCCTCCCTTGTGTGCGGGGGTCACTGTGCCCATCTCAGGGTCTGTGCCGACTCACGCCGGCCAACGCGTGGCGGGTGACGCGTGCAGGGGTTCCAGGGTTAGGACCCGGCATCTTCGGGGACCACTGCGCACTCCTGTTCTGTGACTGCCGTTACCATTTGTTGTCACTCGCTGCCCGGGGCTGGAGTTGATCAGTGAGACTCCTTTTCGGGTGCGGGGACCTCACAAGTCCCTCTGGTGCCCTGGGAAGCCGGGCACATGCACAGGACTGCAGCAGGGTCAGGCACACCAGGTCCCTGGCTGGGGACGGTCACCGCTCCTCCCGGGACCGAGGCCCACGGTGACCTCACGGGGTCAGCACCTGAGGGTTTACTGTGGCTCCCGGGAAGGGCAGTTGCCATGGCAGCTGTGGTACCAGGTGGGCTATTTGTGGAAGTGGAGCTTTTCTTTCTCTTGGGAGGAAAATGAAGATTTTTGGGAAGCCCTTTGGTGGGGGGGGGAGGGGAGGCTTCTGAAACTAAAAACACCCAGAAGGCTGAGTGGGCCGACTTAGACCGGGAGCGGGGGAGGTGACATACAGAGGTCACTTAGACCGGGAGCGGGGGAGGTGACATACAGAGGTCAGGTAGCTGTGGCGGGGCAGGTGCTGCTGAGATGGGTCCTGGAAGAGGGAGGGACAGGACTGCAGTGGAAGGGGACAGGCCAGCTGGAGCTGGAGAGGGCAGCAAGAGCAGGGCCTGGAGGTCAGGGCCTGGGGGGGAGAGAAACACAGCTCCCTGTCACTGGCCCCGTGACCATGGCAGGAGTGGGCCTGGTGTCCTAGGCTGGGATCTGATTGCTGGTCACAGCTGTGACCTGCGGGTTCCCTGGAGCCAGTAACATGGTTAAAGAGGACAGGTCACTGTTGTCCCTCCCGCCCCTCCAGCCCCCGCAATGGGCCGTTCACTCCATCCTGAGCGCGGTGGAGGTGAGGACACTGCTTTTTCCAGCCTGGCTGTGGCCACTGAGGAGAAGCAGACACAGCCAGTGGGTGTCACTTTTAAAGCGAGAAGGCGGAAAACAGTGCTGCTGACCCCAGCTGACTCCACCGGATGGGTGCGGCTTTGGTGACTTTGATTTACATTTCCGGTTTTCTGGCTGGATCACAGAGACAGGGATTGAGCTGGGAGTGGGGCGGGACGGGGAGTGAGAACGACAGCCCAGGCGCCAGGTGGCTGCCTCCTCTGGTTCCGTATGTCGAGCCATGTCCAGGTGTCACTCACTACCCCGCAAGTGCAGCGCCCCGGGAGAGGCGAGGGTGGCTTGGAGAGTCCTCATGTGCTCAGGACCCAAGGCCTCTTTCTAAGTGGCAGAGTGAGTTGGGATTGCTACAGAGCCTGGTGGCTCTGGGGACAGGAGAGAGCAGGAGGCCCTGACAGAGGTGGGATAGCAGGGTGGGACACCCCCACGGGACAGGGAGACAGAGGGTCCCAGGAAACAGGACGGGACCGTCTAAGGTACTGCCTGACTCTCTCGACTGGGGAACCCAGATGGAAAACAGATGGGGACATGTCCCTGAGGAGGAAAGGGACCAGAGCTGAGAAGCTGGTCCCTGAGGACACCGGAAGGCGCAGGACCTAATCTGATGGGAATCAGATGATGATAAGTAATGACTCACACGACCCTGGTGACCCTGATGGGGAAAACAGAAAACACCAGCAGGGCGTCCTTGGGGCCTCTCCGCGCCCCGTCCCTCCCCTCCCCTGACGACTGACACACGGTGAACTAGTGATGCCCCAGGCACCTGGTGTGGCCACCTCTGAGCTATCTCCTAACTTCTGGAGGAAAGGGATTCAGGCGACACCCCACCAGGGACAGCTGGTAGCAGGGCCTAAGGGCTGGAGCCCTGGCCTGTCATACACAGGCCAGGCATTGTACCCGTCCCGCCCAGTCCCTGGTCTGATAAACACGACTCCCGAGGGCTGGCTGGCGTCTGTGGCACCGGTCTCTTACTCCTCGGGGCAGAAAATGCCCCCTGACCCCTGCGCTGGAGAGAAATCAGGCGACACGGGCCTCGGAGGATGACAGAGAAACTGGCCTCCTCCTTCCTGTCCTCTCACTGGAAGGCCCAGAGCACCCGGTCAAAGTCATGGACACAACGAAGACAGAAAAATGGGCACAGGAGCGAGGGTGAGGACGCCCATGGAGCCAGGGTGCCTCTGTCTTGGGCAGAAGGCTGTGACCTGGAGCTGCACACTGTCCTTGGCTGTCCCCGGGATGATGGACGGCTCTGGGCAGCTGGGCCCACTCCAGGGAAATCAACACGGGCAGGGATGGAGCATAAAAATAGAGGCGTGTGCTCCACTTACGGCATCTGCCATGATGACAAAACAACCCACCACTGACAGCCTCCTCCAGCCAGAGCACCCGGCTGCCTACAGCCTTCCTCCCACGGGGCTTCCACCGAGTCCCCGGGAAGGACGAAGGACAGCAGGTGTTCGTCTGTCCTGGCTCCCTGTGGAGAGCTGGTCCTTTTCAGGTCACCTGGACTCCCTTATCTTCCTGTCCCCGGATGCGCCCCACCCCCAGCCGCTTGGGGCAGGACTTTGACAGGGCCCCCAGCCCAAGCTGGGGCAGTAGCAGCAGGGAAGGACGGTCGTCCTTCCACTCGTCCTTCCATCCATAGGCCCACTCGCCTGCTCTGTGACCTGCTCAGAAAGCCTCACCTGCAGGGGCTCAGCCTGGGCCAGGGCCTGGGGAGATGGGGCCAGGGAGTGTCTTCATGTTTTTACAAACAGCTTCTGCAGGAGGTTTGATGCTGCAGTCAGGGCGGGAAGCACCAGGTTAGGTGCCACCCAAGGTCCTGCCTGTTGTCACATTCCATAAACCCAATGCTGCATATTTGTCCCCGGTGGCCTTTACTCTGCAGAAGGGGAAACCCAGGCTGAGGGATCCAGGTGGCCCCAAGGCACCCAGAATCCATCTCCAGCCCGGGGCACCTCTTGGAAAGAGCTGCACCTTATCTTAACATTCCAGGAGAACAAAGGCCTTGGGCCACAAGCCAGCCCTTTGTAGTGTTGGGTTTTTTTCAAGACAGGGTCTCATGAACCATTTGCCTGGCAGGCTTTGAACCCCGATCCTCCTGATCTCTGCCTCTTGAGTAGCTGGGATTACAAGCGGGAGTCACCGGTGCCAGGCAAAGGGGATCTTTTTTTTTTCCTGGTGCACTGGGATTTGAACTCAGGGCCTCAGGCTTGCTAGGCAGGCGCTCTACCACGTGAGCCACTCCACCAGTCCACAAAGGCAGGTTTGTGCTTTGCTTTTTCACTCAGTCGTCACTCAGCCTCTAGAACGTTGGTCACCTGTGAGCAGTCGCCCATGTCCCATCTGGCTAAGGGCGGTGGCCTCCCTGAGGCACCAGCTCTTTGGGTCATGTCCCTACCTCTGGCCAGACTCAAGCGTGGCTCCTTGTGAAACCACTGACCTTACCCATGGTCTACACAGACACATCTGACCTGTCATTTGGCTGAGTGCTATGGGGTCAGCCCTCCCTGACCAGCGAGCAGGACCCTTGATGGGACACACAGGCGACTGCCTATCTGAGTTTTTCACTTGGTGCCCAAATGGTCTCAAGGCCAAAGCCAGGGGACTGGAACCTAAGCCCCCAGCCGGCCCCATGGGAGAACCCAGCGGGCTGCCTCTGCTGGTGCCAGCATTGTAAGCAGGTCACTGGAAACTCCTGGGTTACATTTTCCTGGCCGCTTGTCCTCAGAAGCCATCTGATGCTCGCAGGTCACACTGGAGTTTTCCACGAGTGGCCCCTCCAGGTATCAGTGGAGAGTGAGAGCGGCACTCCGCCACCAGGGCCACAGGGCACAGAAGGGGTGGGGGCTGCATGGGCCTGGTGGCGCCCCACATCCCAGAGCTGGGCACACAGGGGGTGCTGCCCAGGCCTGCCCGGTGAACCGGTGACTTGAGAGATGAGGAGAGCGGCCGAGAGGTGGCTACAGGTTTGGGTTCGGAGAGGTTGGGGTTTAGGGCTTCCCTTTGTGCCTCTCGAGGTACAAAAGGAATCAAAAATAAAGTGAAAGCCTGGCATGGTGGCTCATGCCTGTAGTCCCAGCTACGCGGGAGACAGAGGTAGGAGGACTGTAAAATGGGCGAGCATCGTCGTTATCACCTGGCCGTGAAATGGACCCGTGTTCAAGGAGTAAAAGCCACCTGGACGTGCGTCTCAGAGTGGGGACTGTGTGACCCTGCACCCCCGAATCACATGGCTTTCTGGGGCCAGGGGGCAGAGGGGACTTTTGTCCACTGAAAGGCCGTGCCCATGTGGACAGGTCAGGGTAACAGCGTCTTCCCGCAAGGCTGGGTCCCTGGGTCTGACCCCCAGTCTGTGGGTTAGTCCAGGCCAGGCCTGCTGAGGCCACCTGAAGCCACCCAGGGAGGAGTGTCTACTGGCGACAGCAGTAGAGTGAACCTGGGAGAACGGGGCCAGAGTGGACGGCCTCCCGGGGAGGCTGTGAGAAGGGGCCAGGGGGTTCCTCTGAAGCCCCCCGTTACTCTTGTCCTGGGCCACTGGCTCTGTAGCTAGGACCCCGTTGATGACCTCAGCATTCTTCCGGGAGAGCACTGAGGGACAGTGGCCCCTCTCCCTGATGACCCACTGACCTCGGGAGGCCAAAAGCACCTGCGAGCTGCTGGGGACCGTGAGCCCCCCTGGAGCTGACGGGAAGAGGGGGCGACTGAGCCCACTTCCCAATACAGGGCCTGCTCCCTGCCTTCCACGTTCCCAGCTCGGCAGGAAGACCACTGGCTGGGCAAGTCCTCGGCCTGACTGCCAGTGCCACCAACAGGCTGTGTGACAGCAGGGACCCTCCCTGCCTGGGCCTCAGGCAGCCCACGGGGCAGACCCTTGCCTACTCCTCTGTGCACCAGGCCTGGCCAGGTCACACGAGCGTGTCCCCCAGCTCCACCACGGGCTCCTCCCACTGCTCCTTCCACACATGCACTTGCTGGCTGGGGGTGGCCAGCCTGTGCCCAAGGTGCGGCAGGGACCCTGCCAGGCGGGTCTGTGCCATCGCCCCTGGAGGCAAGTGGCTTCCAGGACTTGGCTCGACGAAGCGCCACCCAAGCAGTTTTTGCAAAGGAGGAAAATCAACCTGGAAATATGAGGCCCCTGAGAAGCCCAAGCCCAGGACGGCCGCTGCGTAAAAGGAACCGGGGAAGACGGACGAGGTGGGAATTTAGCCAGCTCCTTTCCAGTGTCCTAATGCCCTGCTGCTCGGCCACCTGCTCACCTAGTCACCCCAGGAGGACAAATGCTTCCTCTGGGGCCAGCAAGCGCCATTCTGTGGGTTCTGGACGTCACATTTCTTACTGTACATTAATAACTTTTTCTGGCGGTACTGGGGTTTGAACTCAGGGCCTTGTGCTTGCTAGGCAGGCGCTCTACCACTGGAGCCACACCTCCAGCCCTAAATTAATACATTTTAAAAGATTTCTCCAAATTAGGAATTCAAAGAGGCGTGGTGGTTCATTCCTATAATCCCAGCACGTGGGGGGCAGAGGCAGAAGGAGTTGCGAGTTCAAGGCCAGCCTGGACTATGATAGGCTGTCTCCAGAAAAAAAAAAAAAGGACAGAAAAGTGACTAATTGTTCCAGAAAACCCAAACAAAGGGGGCCACGTCTAACTGTCGAGTCCTGGAGCCTGGGTAGGACAGACTGACGCAGGGAACCTTCTGAGTGGAGGCGTGGTGGAGGTTTGGGCCGAGGCAGGGCAGGGGACGGATGAAGGGCCGGCGGTAAGTGCGGGAAGGGAGGAGGCACCTGTGCCCCGGAGGGCCCCGCAGTGGCTTCCTGCCCAGCCGTGGGGACCCCATTTCCCAACAGCTGCTCCCTGAGCCCACGGGACGCACCTCCCAGCCCCAGCAAGGCCGGGTCCCCAGCCGGCCTTCCCTCAGCTGCCCAAGGACCTGCCGCAGAGGTGGCGGGGCCGTGGATGAAGCCTGAGGACACTCGGTGGTGACCCTGCCATTTGCTCTGTGAGGCTGTCACCACGTGGCCCTGCAAACCCCGAAGCGCGCAGGCAGGGTTGAGTTACGCAGTCTGCAGAGGGTCACCCTTCGGGCCAGGTTCCCAGACGCGTCTCACATGGGCTCCATGGCGCCCTGGGAGCGGCTCCTCTAAACAGGTCACCCGTGCCTGAGAACCTTCAGGTGTCCTCGGCCTGCTCCCCCCAGCCCTGGACGAGGCAGGGGCGGCCGGAGCGTGGAGCGGAGGCCTTGGAGCGGCTGTGCCCTTAGAAAGGCCACTTTTATTTAGCACAGGTCCCTACGGCAGAGGCCCAGGCACCCGGCCACAGCCGCGGTCCCCGCTGACAACACAGGGCCACTTCACCACCGAGTAAGCACAGCACCCAGCATGAGCCCCACTTCTGCTCCCCTCTCGGGAATTCAAAATACGTTTTGAATTTGGTCCCCGAGGCTCACGCTGGAAGCTCGGCCCCCGGTGTGGCCGTGTTCAGGGCGGGTGGACCTTTAAAAGTGGGCCTGGTGGAAGGTGACCAGGCCGGTGCTGGCGCTGCCCTCACACGGGGTTCACGGAGTTCTCCCGGGACCTGGCTGGTTCCCAGGAGAGTCCCCGAGTCCCCCTGCCTTCCTGTCTTGCTGCGTGAGCTCTTCCGTGAGTCCCTGTCCCTGGGACGCTGTCCGCTGAGGACCCTCGCTGCAGACGGGATGCATTTGGACTTTCAGTCTCCAGAACTCTGAGGTCGATGAACCTCTCTTCCTCACAAAGCGCTCAGCCTCGGGTGTTCGGATGCAGTCACAGGAAGTGGAGAATGGAGGCGCCGCGACTCTGTGAGACGAGGCGTGTGCCACGGTCATTTGGGGGCGGCTTTGGCTCTGGGATTTTGGCCACAGGGACCCCGAGAAGGGGTGTGCCAGGGAGGTGAGGCGTGTGAGCCCAAAGACACAGAAAGAAAAACAACCTTCGAATTACGTAGCCCTTAAAAATGTCCCTGAAAAAAATTAGGGTGAAAAAGGTGTTTGGGGACCAGAGGACGTGATGGTGGTTGACCCGTGCCCTAAGCAATGGTGCAGGGAGCTCTTCAGGCTGAAAGAAAGTGACACCCAAAGGGAACTCAGACCCGGACAGAGGGACGAGGCGTGAGCGGATAAACGAGGCGCTTTTAAACCGACTTACAAGCATGATGGAAAACGGGCCCCAGTGCGGGGCTGGGCGGGGGCGCACTGTCGTGGGGTCCCGGGCCTGAGCTGAAATGGAGGGAGGGAGGGAAGGCGCCCCAACTAAACCGAGTGCGTGAGCTGGTAAAGAAGAAAACGGAATTCCAAAGCAGCATGGTGGAGAGCAGGAAGAGAGAAAGAGCGAGAAACAGATGTGATGAAAGGAACAGAAATGACTTAAACTCAAGTCATGGAGCGCGACACCATGGTGTGCACCTGTAGTCCCAGCTGCTGGGGGCCTAAGGCAGGAAGACTGTTTGTGCCCGGGAGCTGAAGGTCAGCTTGGGCAACACAGAGAGACCTGTCTCTACTTTAAAACTGAGAACAAGCCGGGCACTGGTGCCTACGCCTGTAATCCTAGCCACTTGGGGAGGCTGAGAGCGGGAGGGTCACTGTTCGAGGCCAACCCAGGCAAATAGTTTTCAAGACCCATCTCCAAAGTAATCAGAGCAAAATGGACCGAGGTGTGGCTCAAGCAGTAGAGCACCTGCTTTGCAAGTGCAAAGCCCTGAGTTCAAATCCCAGTCCCACCAAAAAGTAAAGTCAAGCACGTCAATTATTCATTACATTAAAAAGGTCTCAACGTTCGCCTCAAAAGTCAGACTGGATTTTAAAAAAAGCAAGATTCACTATACGTGCTCTGCAATGTAAATATGAAAACAGAGAAAACAACCAACCATATGCTTCCCACAAGACACGCGTTTCAGTATAAAGGTACGGATGGTTTAAAAGCAAAAGGTTGGAGGAAGATCCAAGAGGCAGACATCAACCCCGAGAGAGCCGAGCGGCCTTGCTAACCTCAGAAAGCAGAATTTGTGTGGAGACACAGGGGAGTTTCACGATGACAGCAGGCTCGGCTCATCGAGGGGACACGAGCCCACGGGCGTGCACGCACCTGGTCACAGAGCTGGAGGGAGCGTGGAGAAAAACTGAAGTGGAAGGAGAGGCAGGCCAAGCACACCTTCCGAAGGAACGAGTCTTCGGGTCTCCTCTCTGTGACAAATGGCACTTACAGAATGATCCCAGAGACACCCGAAACGCTCCCAAGACCGAGCATATTCTGGACAATAAATCAAGTCTCAATTTCTTGGGGGGGGAGTGGGATTTGAACTCAGGTCTGCACGCTCTACAGCTTGAGCCACCCTCCAGTCCTTTTTGCTGCGGTTATTCGGAGGCAGGTCTTTTCGGCAGCCTGGACCACAGTCCTGCGTTTTACGTTTCCCGGCACTGCCGGGATGACAGGCACGCTCCACTACACCCGGCTTTGTTCTGTTGAGATGGGGTCTTGCAAACTTGTTTTGGCCTGGGGTTGGACTGGGGCCGCAATCCTCAGGCTCTCGCCTCCCAGGTAGCTGGCGGGGATGACAGGCGTAAGCCACCAGCGCCTGGCTGAATCTCAAATGTAACATAATTTTTAAAAGTATGTTTTTTATAGCTACTCCAGAATTAAATTAGAAAGGGCCCCAGAAAGACAGCTAAAGAAACCCGGATGCCCGAACCTTCATCCCCACTGCTAAGCAATGAATGGGCGAAGTGACATCAGGAGGACACTGCGAGCGACACCGGAACCGAGAAGGAGTCCAGTGCAGAACACGGGCTGGGCGGTGCGGCCATCGCAGTAGCTGCAGGGAGAGTCTTAGCTTTCGTTAGGCAATTAAGAAAGTCTTAAAAATCAGTGAGCTGATGAGAAGCTTCAAAAAAGAGAGAGAGAAAATTAAACCCAAAGTGACCGTAAGGAAATGAGACAGGAACAGAATGCCAGGGCCAGCGGAGGGCCTCGAGGGTTCAGATGCCTGCTTAGCAAGTGTGAGGCCCAGGGTTCAAATCCCAGCACCACCAAAAAAAAAAAAAAAAAAACAAAAGAAACAACAGAATAACAACGGTTAAATTAAACTAAAAGCCTTGAAAAGTTTATAGAACTGAGAAAGCTGTAGCTACAACAATTAAGAAAGAAAACGCAATCGCCAGGAAGAGGAACGACACAGGACACCGTGCTGCATGAGAAGCAGTGAAGGAATGTCATGAGGGAATGTTCCTTCAGAGAAAAAAATGACTGAAAATGACACAAGAGGAAGAGATAAGCACTTTATAAAAAAAACAACTGAATTTCAGATTAAAACCAGGTCTTCCCTTACAACCAGGTCCAAGAGTTGCACTGGTGCATGGTAGCAAATGTGCACACAGGGGACAAACTCACAGCGGCGTCACAGGGCCAGCATGGCAGTGACAGCAAAAGCAGAAAGACACAGGAGGAAAGAAAGCCCCAGGCCTTGCGCTCAGAAGAGCGGTTTCAGGGTTCTTGAACAAAAAAATATTAGCAACTGGGATTCAGCAAAAACGCTACAGTGTGCTCAGCAACCGCCTTTTACCCAGGGATGCCAAGTTTAACGCCGCCACTCAAGATGGTGTCCCAGCCGTGTCACCGAAATCGCCAAGCCGTGCCATGGGGTCTCTATGGAAAACAGAGCCTTGACAACTACTCAATCAGATGCACGAGCGAGCGCACCGGAAACCTCAGTGTGAAATTTCGCTTGAACTATAAGACGCTGGAAGAAGACCAGCATGACCCGAGGCAGGAGATCACCAGCCAGAAGAGAAATCGCTAGGGAACACAGCTCATCAAAACCAAACCTTATCGTTACAGGTGCCACAGTGCCGGGCGAGGCGGTGCCTGCCTGTAATCCCTGCAATGCCCGCCACTGGGAGGCTGAGGCTGGAGGATTGTCAAGTGCAGGCCACCCCGGGCCACCAGGCGAGACTGTGTCTCAGGGACACAGAAGGGGACAAAACAAGCAAAGACAACACAAAACCCTCCTTCAGAGTAGAGCGGCTTTCCTTAACACGCGTTCCTGATGAAGAACTCGCACTCAGAACAGATGGAGCCCCAGGAAGTCCTAAGAGTGCGAGACGCTGCCCCAAAGAAGCCCACCCCGCAGCTGAGCAGCCGAGAAAGCGCGCTCAGAAAGACGACTTACAACCGCAGCGAGACGCCGTCACCTGCCCACGGGACACGGGAACGCTCAGGAGCGACCAGGCGGGGACGCTGGACAGCACGGGAGGGAGGACGGTGCCACAGGACAAGGTGAGCACGACCCACAGCTCCGCGGCCAGCTGAGCCTGAGAGAAGGAAAAGCACAGGTCCGGCTGGCCGGGCCTCGCGCCTGTCATCCCAGCTACTCGGGAGGCTGAGGTCAGGAGGATCGTGGATCGAGGCCAGCCTGGGCAGATAGTTGGAGAGACCCCGTCTTCAAAGAAGCAGAGCAAAATGGACTGGAGGAGCGGCTCAAGCGGTAGAGCGCCTGCTTTGCAAGTGCGAGGCCCTGAGTTCAAACCCCAGTACTGCCAAAAAAAAAGAAATGAGCTCATCGTCGTACTGAATTATACCTTCACCGAGCTGATTTAAAAGAAAGAGGACAAGCATTTGCTGATCCAGCTCTACTACTCTTCGTACAGATGTCGTGAAAGATGGCGTTTCACGACAGCAAAACGTCTGGCGCCATCCTAGCGCTCTGCACACGGCTCCGGCGAGCTGCCCTGTGCCGTGTGCACACAGCAGAATATCACGCAGCGGTTAAAAGGAAGCCGCTGGGCGCGTGTATTGATACAAGAACTAAGAGGTAGTGGAAATGGAGGTCAAGAACAGTAGGTGAAGTGCGGCTCGGCTTTCTTTCTAAACGCTGCGATTAGGATGCTTGAGAGGAACACATAAAGAAATAATGTTGGTAAAGTGAAGATTGAAAACACCAGTGAACTGTGTGAAGCGGAAGCCGTGCCGAGGGGAACAGATTACTGCGAGCGAGCAGCGAGAGGGGACAGCACGACAGGTCTTCCGGACATTTACGGAACAGCAGGAGGGGGTCACAAACCACTGTGAGTGCACACCCTGACAACGTGGGCGAACAAATCCTCGAGAAAAAGTCAACCCGAGTAGCTGTGGGTGAATTCACGCCTGTAGCTGAAAATCTTGCAGCTCAGAAAAAGTCAGGGCCGAGGGCTTCCGCCAGGTCTGTAAGAAGTAACAGCAGAACCACCGATGACTACAGCCGGACCAAGATATTAGGAAAAAAGAAGGAAAAACTGCCCGACCTGCAGACAGACACAGAAATGTGGAGAAGTCTCAGCAAACGCCACCTCGCAATGCCTGAACCCATACACCGACGGGTGAGGCTTCTCCTCAACTAAATAGAGGTTCAACAGTCAGTCATCAACCAACGGTCGATAACCCAGTTCAATATGGAGCCTGGATATCCATTCCCCCAGGGAAGACACACGGGTGCTCGGTAATGGTGACACGCTGCTTGCCGTCGCTATAGTCACTAGGGAACTGCAAGTCAAAGCCACAGTTAGGCCACAAGTCTCTAAAAAGGCAGAAAATAACGAGCATTGTCAGAATGTGCAGGAGCGGAAACTCTCATGCTGGTGACAAGGTGGAGCCACTTTGCACGACAGTTTTATTATCAACCCAGCAAGCCACACACTGTCCACACCGGGATCTGCACACCAATGTTCACGACAGCATTTTGCATAATGGCCCCAGAGCAAAAACGACCCCAAAGTGGCAGAGGCACACAATGGAATATTACTTGGCAATAAAAAAGGAATGAGGTACTGGTCAATGCACGGCACAGATGAGCGGCAGAAGCACCACGCTCACCGAGAGAGGCCACGCGACACACGTTCTCCTTTGTGTGAAATGCCCAAGACAGACAGAGAGACAGAAAGCAGACCCCGGCTGCTCAGGGCTGAGCGTGCTAACGGGGACAGGGTTTCTTTTAGGAGGGACAAAAGTGTCCTAATCTTGGGTGCAATGATGGTTGCGTCACGCTTAAATACAGCCAGTCACCGAAATGCACTTGCTCACCGGTGAACGGCAGGGTGAATGGATCACGTCCAGGTAAAGTGGCTGTGAAACAAAACAAGACAACCTAGCAGGTAAGGAGCCCTTTGTGTGAGCCAGGGACTAGAACTCACGGACTCCTGAATCCTCCCGTCCACCCCGCAGAGGACAGGCAGGCGAGACAGGAGGCGCTCGCTGTGTGCCCCACACGACTCTGAGTAAGTCCGTCACGCCTCGTCTCGTTACCAAGCCTGTTTGACAGGTAAGGAACAAGGTTGGAGCCCTGGTGCTCACGCCTGTCCTCCCAGCTGCTTGGGAGGCTGCGATGGGGAGGACTGCAGTTCAAGGCCAGCCTGGGCAAACAGTTCAGAAGACCCCATCTCCAAAATAACCGGAGCAAAGTGGACTGGAGGAGTGACTCGAGGGACAGAGCGCGAGCTTTGCAAGCGTGAAACCCTGAGTTCACAAAAAAAAAAAAAAGGAAGGAAAAGAAAAGGGCTCAGTCTGTTTTGCTCTCAGGGGGACGTAAATAAAACCCTGCAGAAATACCCGGTTAGGACCATGACACTTGCAGGAACACCTGTCCCAACACCCAGGGCCAGTAAGGGTCATGGCCAACCCCTTCTTACCTTCCCAACTGCGGCCGGTACTCGCGTGTGGCGGCACACGCCTGTAATCCCAGCCCTCGGACGGCTGTGGCAGGAGGATTGTGAGTTTGAGACTGCCCCAAAAAATAAAAACAAGCACAAAATAAACTAGAAGGGAAGAACGGCTTTAACATTCAACAAGCAGCACGCCCAGTCCCCATGAGGTGCCGTTACACGCGTGTCACAATGACTAAGATAAGCAATGTCGTGGGGCGGCCAGGGTGCGCAGCGGCTGAGAAATGGCGCCGGCATTCTGGGGAACGGCTGCAGTTTGCTAAGAAAGAAAACCTAAGAGCCGTGGGCGCCTGAGTCCTAGCTACTCGGGAGGCAGAGATCAGGAGGATCGCAGCTGGAGGCCAGCCCAGGCAAAAAGCGAGACCCCATCTTGAAAGAACCCAACACAAAAAAATGACATGGCTGGTGGAGTGGCTGCCTAGTAGGGGTGAGGCCCTGACTTCAAACCCCGGTGCAGCAAAAATGAATAAATATAAAATAAAATAAAATACTGAGTAATAAGGGCTGCCAGTAAGTCGAGTCTGTGATGGGCCGGGGTGGGGTGGGGCAGCCGGGAGGGAAGGGCTGAGAAAACCCCGGGCGGCAGGCAGGTCCCCCATCTTGACAGGGTCTGGGTTACAGAGCTTCGGGTGAACACCTGTAAGACGCGTGACATGGTGAAGAGCTTACTTCAAAAAAAGCAAAATTGAATTATGATTATTATTGATTTTTTGCAGTATTGGAATTTGAACCCAGGGCCTCGCAAGTGCTAAGCAAGCACTGTACCACTTCAGCCTCACTCCAGTCCTCTTTCTTTCTTCTCTTTTGAGATAGGGTCTCACTAACTTTGTCTGGGCTGGCCTCAGACATAGTTCTCCTGGGTCCCCTGCCAACCAGCTGGGATTACAAGTGAGCGCCACCTTGCCCACCCTACAGTGGGTTCTTTTCTTTTTTTTCGGTTGGGGGGGGTGGCGTGTGTGAAATGGGCTGATGTCTGCAATTTACTTTGAAAAGCATTTTAAAAATTAAGACAGAGGGCTGGACATAGTGGCTCATGCTGCAATCCCAGCTGCCCGGGAGGAGGTTGGAGGACTGAGGTCAGGGGTCAGTTTGAAAATCAAACTGCGAGCAAAAGGATGGGGCTGTGGCTGGAGCGGGAGAGCGCCTGGCTGCAGGTGCCAGGCCCTGGCTTGGACCCCAGCACCAGGTGGACTGACGGGGCCGGGGGTGCAGGGGAGGTGACTAGGTAAAGCGTTAGTGCAGGACGCTGATGGCGGTGTGGGGGCAGGAGGAGGACGCGGATAAGCAAAGCCTGGCCCTGCTACAGAAAACGTACTTCCCAACTGCGACATCTGCGTGGCTCGGGGTCAACGCCCATGACAAAGAAATCACAGACCCACAAGAGGCCGAGATGAAGGAAACGTCAACCCCGTGAGAACGCAAAGATACGCCCGCTCCAAAGTGACACGCAGCCGAGGGCGGTGGCTCCCGCCTATAATCCCAGCTACTCGGAGGCAGAGATCAGGAGGCTAGTGGTCCAGGCTGGCCCAGGCAAAAAGCGAGACCCTGTCTCAAAAACAACCAATGCAGAAAGGGCTGGGGGTGTGGCTCAAGAGGGAGAGAGCCTGCCTAGCAAGCGCACGCAGGCCGTGAGTTCAAATCCCCGTACTACAAGATACTAAACTAATAAGGGACCACTTTCAATACTCGCCATGGCTTAAAATGCTACTAAACCCTGAAGTCGGCTGGATGCTCAGACAACTGGGTTGAGTCCACTTCCCGTGGCTGTGTGACCAGGCAAGTGCTGTTTTTATGTCTCTCGGCTCCCATACCTGCCAAGTGAGGGGTGAGGGGACCTCAGACCAGCTGGGGCTCAGGGCGACAGCGAGGAGGGGGACGAGCAAAGGTCTATCGCACGGAGGTTATGGCCCAGGCTGTCAGTACACAGCAACCAGCGTTGTGTGAGGTCGTCCCCGTGTACGAATTACAAGTATTTTCGTTTCCTGTCGATGCTTTCTTTTCTCTTACTGAATTTTCCACACTGAACACGAATTATCTTGATAGTGAGGGGAAAAGGACGTCAGCAATGAAACACCTTAGCGCACTGGGAGTGATTTAGGGTGCGTCCTCTAGTCTCCGGCACGAGGCTTCCCAACTGAGCAGCACTGCGCTTCCGGCCTCAGTTTCCCTATCTGTACCGCACGGCTGAGAGACCATCTCTACGGTGTCCTCTGGCGGTGGCAGCCTGGGATTCTGCAGCAACGTGAGAGCTTGCACACTGACTGCTTCCTGCTTCAACCTCTGAAAAACGTCGGGGGGGGGAAAGTGAGCGTTTCCCGGGAGAGGGAAGAGCTAACGAAGCCGGGGCCTTAGATTTAAGAAGGGCCTTGACAGAGGCCGGGAGCAGTGGCTCACGCCTGTAATCCCAGAGAGTTGGGAGGCTCAGATCAGGAAGATCAAGGTTCGAGGCCAGCCTGAGCAAATGGTTCGAGAGACCCCATCTCCAAAATAACCAGAGCAAAATGGCCTGGAGGAGTGGCTCAAGGAATAGAGCACTGACTTTGCAAGTGCAAAGCCCTGAGTTCAAATCCCATTCCCACCAAAAAAGAAAGAAAGAAAGCTCTAGACTCCATGCTGCTGCCACCACCTGGGCAATCGGCCCCCAGGTCCCCAGCAGAATGTCACAGCCCAGTGCCCCTTCCCCAGAGACCCACGGAGTCCACTTGGACTGCCGCCATGTTTCATGGTTCCTGCGACATCGCGGCCCCCGCCGCTGCTGTCTGGAGGAGCCGGGTGACTGTCACCTGAGACACAGCCTGGCATGTCCAAACAGCCAAGCGCTCTGGAGTGGCCGTCGCGCCGCTCCGCCCCCTCCAGCTCCTCAGCACAGGAGCCGGGGGTGAGGATGGAGGGGTGGGCAGAGGGGAAGCAGTGGAAAAAGTGCCCAGAGTGTCCTGGACAGGGTGATGCTTCCTGGTCACTTGTTTTGCTTGGCCAGAGTCAGCACAGACGAACTGGAGAGCCAGATGGCCACCAGCAAGAGGAGCCACAGGCACAGAAGTGGCCGTGGGGAAGGAGCTGGGGGCGCTGGCCCAGGGGGGTCAGGGTTCTCCTGGGAGCGGCAGGGGCGGCCCCACGCGTGGCCCAGCACCTCAAGAAGATTCGGCCAGTCCAGCAAACCACTGCCACACAGGCCAGGCAGCTGTGGACAGGAGACTGGCGGTGGCACAGGGTTCCTGTGGTCCTCAACCACAGCCTTTGCTAGGCGCCCATATTTTCAGGGTGCACTGGGCCCTACAGGCTACGCAGCAGGGGCCCAAGCCGTCCTGTCCAGGACTTGTGCTTGGGTTCTGGCCGTGCACGACACAAAACAACTCTGTTTCTTTCTTTTTTTTATTTTGGCAGCACTGGGGTTTGAACTCAGGGCCTCACACCTGCTAGGCAGGTGCTCTACCACTTGAGCCACTCCGCCAGCCCATTTTTGTGTTGGTTTTTTGAGACAGGGTCTCACGATCTATCTTCCCCGGGACCGGCTTCAAACACGATCTTCCTGATCTCTGCCTCCTTAGTAGCTGAGATTACAGGTGTGAGGCCCAGTGCCCGGCTAACGACTCCATTTCTGATGCCACACAGGGCAGGAAAGACGCTGATGACAAGCCCAGGAGGGCCACCGAAAACTGAGCTAGTGAGGACAGCCATCCTTTGCTTTCTTTGAATTTTGGGTGCTGGTGATGGCACCCAGGGCCCCCCAAAAAACAAGCTACCACTGGGCTAATTCGGCCTTCCTGTTAGTCCAACGCAAGTTAGGGCGTTAACGAGGCACATCTCATGCCCGGCCAGGGAACCTTCTCAGAGCGCCACAGCCGAAGGCGGTTTGGAGGAGCCGTGGTCACATCCAGCCCCGAGCACCGGCCAAAGACTCGGGGTGCCACGGGAAGCGCCTCACTCCCTCCATTCGGCGGTCACACTCTTGGCCCGGGAAGTGACGCGAATGAGAAATTGGACCAAGGATGTTCAGGCAGCCATTTGGCCGTGGGGACAGTCCGGGAAGACCTGAAACGTGTCACAGAAGGCAACGGCGCTCCCATCACCGCGTGGGAAGGAGCTGATGAGGCAAAGCCAGCCGGTGTGAAAGGAATGTTCACACAGGGAAAAACACTGCCCCAAACCCAGCCACTCAGGAGGCAGAGACCGGCAGCAGTTCGAAGCCAGCCGGGGCAAACAGTTTGCAAGACGCTATTTCAAAAATCCCCAACACAAGAACAGAGCTGGTGGAGTGGCTCAAGGTGTAGGCCCCGAGTTCAAACCCCAGTACCGCCCCACCACCAAAAAAAAAAAAATCACTGATCCAAAACAGGGACCCAACCACAGAGGTGGGAGGGATAACGGAGTTGCAGAAACACCTTGACCCTGAGCACCTGGAATTGTCACCTTAGTGGCAAGTCCCCGTTGAAAATGACAAATGTCCAGGGCACAAAGGACTGGCCCAGCCGAACCACGGAGTGTGGCCAAGAGCCAAGCACGTGGTCAGGGGCCGGGGGACCCCAGGCAGACCAAAGCTAAAGGTCCTGATCCTGGGACCCCATCCCGCACTGTCCTGGGCAGAGCCTGCACCCAGCAGCCCGGCCAAGAAACACATCTGTCCTGCTCAACCGCCCCCCACGGTGGCCATGAGGACACTGGGCCCGTGAGGCCAGGGCACAGCCAACAGTCCAAGGGAGCTGTCCGGGAGGCGTTCCGGTGCCCACGTCTGCGGCGCCTTTCGCTCACTGAGTGACTATCCCAGCGCACGTCAGAGGGAACGTCCATGAGGGGGACCGATCTCTGGCAGCTCGGAGCCCCAATTTCATCTTTATTCTTGCCGCTCGCCTTGGCCAGAGGCCACTGTGGCTGCTGCTCTGAGGTGACCGGCACGTCACGGGAAAAAAGGCGTCAGAGAATGAATCACGGCCACAGTGGGCAGTGCCCTGCCCTGCAGGACTCCCTGAGGAGGTCAGAGGAAGCCGCCAGCCAGCAGACCCCAGGTGCAGTCGGGAGGGGACTCCCTCTGTCCCCCTCGCTGGCCACACTAAAGCCTCCTCACTCAGCTTCCCAGGGCCCTTCTGAACCCTGCTCCTACTTTGGCCTTCTAAGCCCTGTCCTCTGGGATTCACTCTCCCTTCTCTACACACGGTCACTTAGACTTGCATTTGAAAGCTTGTGCCTTCAGCACTGTGGGCAAAATGGCCCTGGAGGAGAGCCTGGTGGAGTGACTGGCCAAGGGCTGAACAGTGCTTACAAAAGTTCCCAAATGGGCTTCTCCCCTTGGTGGCTCCTGAGGCCACAGGGACAGACTGCACATAATTACACAGGTCTCATTTCACCCTCTAGGTAAGGAGGTCCATTGATAGAACTGAGGATCAGAGGCTCAGAGGCCACCTGAAGGTCCAGCCAGTGGAGGGGCTGTGGCTGAAATGTGCCCTAGCCTTCTGAGGAGCGGCCCTGCCCAGACCCCAGGGGCTCCTCATGCACCCAGGTCCAGGAGCAGGGTGGGGGCCTGCCCTTCTCCTGGAGCCCCTCTTCACCCACTCCACCCCTCTACAAGGCAGGAGCAACTGTGACTCACACAGGCCAGGGACTTGCCCAGGGGCGCTCATTCTAGCAGCAAGTCAAGACAGGACCCTAGGTCTCCTCTTGGCCCAGTGACTCCAAGGTAACAGCCCATGAGAGAAGCCTCCACAAGCCAGGTGTGTTCGTGTCACCAAAATGGTTATGGGTCCCCCGGGTCCCCTGAGGCGGGCAGAAAGCCATCTCCACCTTCAACTTGCACAGACATGGCTCGGGAGTGTGGTTCAATTTCACCACGAGGGGTGAGCCCTTGTGGGCTTCACTGCGTCTGGAGGGGAGACCATTTTCTTCTTGCTTGTGTGCTGGGGACAGAGGCTGAATGCCCACCCAGCAGGGAGGCCAAGGCTCCCACCTCCCGCAGACTAGGGTGCAGCCCCGCTCATTCCTAAAAACCAGGAGAGTCCCAGCTGGTCTTTTTGGCCTTCCTAAGCCCACCTCTCACACAGAGCACCCCAGGGACACTCTCCTGTATGTCCCTAGAGCCTCCAACATGAGGCTGGGTCCTGGCCACCTTTGACCATGGTGTTGGCCACTGGGCCTCCTCCTCCTGGTGCAGTTAGCTCTGCTCCAGGCCCCATTCTAGGAACTGTTTCTACCACACACAACCTCTGGACCCTCCTCATCTCCAGCATGGATAAGATGGAGGCTGGCTCGAGGGGCCAGCCCAGCACTGCGCTCTAGGTACAGCGCTTCAGGCAAAGGCATGCCTTTCTACCACGACCAAGCAGAAAGCCAGCAGACACCGGGTCCAACACTCCTGTTAGAGCCAATCTTCCAGATCGTGGCAAATAAAAATTATCCAGCAGGCCAACGAACGACTGACCAATGGAAAACAACTCGACATAACTGACTCATACTTCCTTTTTCTTTTTTTAAACTGATTCCAGAATTCACCCTCTGAATAAATCCAGCTGAACTAACTGATAGCAGAATCATCATTTAAACCTTGCTCAAGGAACCAAACTGCTCTAGAAATGACAGTATCTCCAAAATAAAAATAAGTGGAAATTAAGGTCAGAAAACATACACTGGACAGAGCTTAGGTACAAGTTTCTTCAAAGATTCTAATGCGGGCGGGGGGTGGCGGGAACACATTTCCAACTTCACAACTGTGAGGCATCCTCAGACTGTACACAGGCGACTTCGGGAGGCCCGTGGTTAAACGTGACTCCTGGGCTAAGGCTGGAGCCCGCAACTTCCCAGAATGCTGAACTGACAGGGGTGAGGAAGCCATCAGCAGGGCTGCTCAGCAAGCAGGCTGAATTGCCGGGCTCAGTTCCCGTCAGGGGTGTTAATTTCTAAAAGCAGCAGTTGCTTAAGTGAAATTAACAGCCTCTGCCTGGTCGGTCCACAGGGCTAACGACTCCCGATGTTCCCTGGGGATCCACACTGTGACAGGAACACTCAGCAGGAGGTAAACGGCACCAATCCCCAAGCATCAGGAGCCTGGCAAGTTTGCAAGGTAGCAACTTAAAGGAGCTGTCTGCCCCCAGCCCCAAGGCCGGGCTCAGGATCCCAGGACCGGGGAGGGACGGGGGAGGGGACATTCTCAGGCTGGCCTTTGCTCAAAAGCAGGTTGCCACGCGGAAGGGTCACGTAGGGCCATGATGGACACAGCGGCAATTGTGCCTGCGCGCGCTCCGGGGACATGCGGGGCCCGGGGCTGGGGCTGGGGGTGGTAGGGCACACTGGGGTGAGAAAGGGTCGCTGGGTGAGCTAAACACGACCGCCACTTCCCCCTCCTCTTCCCAGAAAGATCTGGATAGCATTTTTTTTTTTTTTTTGCAGAGGGCGCGTCTCCAGCCGCAGCCCCCTCTCCAAAGCACGCTGCGCGCCAAGCCCGTGCGGCGCGCACGTCTCGCGGGGTGCGGGGACAGGGGGTTCCCCGAGGGTTCCGCAAGGGCTCCCCGCGCTCCCCACGCCCCAGGCGAGTGACATCAGAGGCTCGCGTGCCCCGATCATGCAGCAAAGCCGGAAGCCGGGTGGCACTAACCCTTTTTAAGTTTATTCAGGCAGCCCGAGCTGCAGAAGGAGCGCACGGAGGCCGCCTCCCAGCAGCCGCGTCCCTTCATCCCCGCGGCGGGGCGGCCTCCGAGCGGCCGGGCGCTACATGGCGCCGGGTCCCAGGGCTCCGCGGACGCGCGCGCAGCTCGGCGGGCCGCCCGGCGGAGGCGGCGGAGGCGGCGGGCGCTCGCGGGTCCCCGCGCCGCGTGACCACAATGCACCAGTGCCGCCCGGTGCCGAGCCCGTTAACCCCGTCGGCGCCGCGGGAGCCGAGCCGGACGCGAGGGCAGGCAGCGCGGCCTCACCGCGCCGCGTCCCCGGGAGCGCACCCCGGGGCGCCGGGTGCGGGGCGGGATGGCGGGCGCGCTTCGTCCCAGCCAAGGGGCCGCCCCGGCAGCCGCAGGCCCCGCGTTGTTGCTCTATTCCCGGGGAAGGATGCCCTTGACAGCCCCAGGGCACGCGGGATTCGGGGATGGCCCCGGGCCTGACGGTGATGCCAGGAAAACCAGGTCACGTCCGAGACCTGGTCACCTTCTAACCTTGCTGCGGCGGCTGGGGCACCTGTGCCGGCCGCCTCCAGAGACTTCCCTGTCTCTGCCCAGGCCTCTCTAAACGGAAGTCCCCTGCTCAGTTGCCTGCGGGGCTTCTCCACGCCATGTCTAATGGCCATCGCAAACCCAACTGTCCACATTCCAAGGACACACGGCCCTCTAGGACCTGCCCCTCAAACCTTCCTGTGAGCCCCATCCCCTCTCAACTAGTGGTGGCAGTGCCATCCTCCCAAGTGCTCAGTCCAGAAACCTTCTTGGATCACGGTCACTTTGTCAGTACATACTCAGGGCTGCACCTGTGGGACCACAGCCACGATCCTGCTGTGCTCCATCATCCCCACTGCTGCCTCCCCCCCAGTGCCCCCAACACAACACACACACTCATTGTGCCCTCTCAGCAAATCTGCTTCCACTCCGGCCTCTACTGTCCCCCTCAGTACAAGAGCCCTGGGGGTTCTGCTCAATGGGTGCCGGACTCTAAAACTTGCCCCCCAGTGGATCCTGAATCCCCCAGCAGATCCCCAGAATGCTTGGACCTCACCCATCCTGTTCCCCTCCTGTCACACTGAAGATGTCCCGGCTTAAGCACAGGGCCATTGCAAGGTAGTCTGAGCCCTGGCCGGCCCCTCTCCTTGCCAGGGCCCTACCACTCTGCCAGGTTTGTGTCTTGTCTCTCACTGAGCTACAGACTCTGAGCCCCGGGACACGTCTGGCCATTGCTCCATTCCCAAGAACCAACCCCCCCCCAACACCCAACACCTCCTAGGAGCACAGTCCATGGGATCTATCAAAGTGAATCCACTGTCACCAGTTTAAAGGCCTTTCACATATGTGACAGAGCACCTGTTTTGACACCTCACAGAGGCAGGGAAGGTGGTGCTGGGTCAATGATTCCGTCCAGGCCTAGATCAGCTGAGGGCTTCCTCCACCTGAGAGCTCAGCAGGGGCGGTGAGACATTTCACCACTCTGGGCCTTGATTTCCAGGCTATGTGGAGGTGACAGAAATGGAACCCAGAGATAGAGTGCCGGCTGAACCTTGCTCCTCAGATAATCCTTACGTAAGACATGTTTGAGGGGTTTCCACCAGCACCCTCTTTTACAATGAGGTCACTAAGGCTCTTTCAGGTAAAGGACTTGCCCAGGGAACCCACCTGTTTTGGGTGGCCTCGCTCAGAACCCTGCTCTGAGGGTCCCTTAAGCAGGACAGCCTTCCTGGGCATCCAAGGCCTTGTGAGAATAAATAAGAAGAGACTGGATTGGGGTTTTGAGTCCTTCGGGGAAATGTTCAGAAACATACAAATGATCTTTTTATTTTTGAGATGGGGTCTTGCTCTGCTGCCAAGGCCGGCCCTGAACTCCAAAGCCCAAGTGATCTTCCCAGAGCAGGGACTACGGCATTCACCACCATGCCCAGCCTACAGGCAATCTTTGAAAATTGTGCAGGAACATATCCAAAGCAGGTTTTTTTTTGGTGGTACTGGGGGTTTGAACTCTACGCAGGCACTCTACCACTCAAGCCACATCCCCAGCCCTTTTGTGCTTTTAGTTATTTTTCTGGAGGGTCTCACTTTTTGCCTGGGTCTGGCCTTGAATTGTGATCTCCCTACCTATGCCTCCCAGTAGCTGGGATTACAGGTTTGAGCCACCACACCCGACCCTTAAAACAGAATTTTTAACCCAGCACTATCAGTATCATGGAAGCTGGAAGAATCTTTTTAACAAAGGTAGCTGACAGCTGACAGCTGAGGAATACACCGTGCCCATCCCCACACCTTAGTGGTCGGTCCCTGGTGTCACTGACCCTCCCTCCTATCCCCACTGTCCACCTGCCCCCACCAAGAGCCACCACAGGCCTACAGCTGTGTATCTGAGAAATTAGGGAATGAGACAAATGATAAAGAAGAAAAGTATGAAAGAGCAGCACACAACCCCGCTAAAGTGCACGCACGACATCCCTTTCTCCATAATTACTGTATGGGATAAGTCACATCAAAAGATTACCAGATCCTGTTCCTGAGAAATACTTCAAAGTCTAAGGCTGAGTTGGACAAGCAGGCAGAAGGGTGCCAACGAATCTTTAAAGAAGGTAAATTCGCTGAAGAGTTCATCAAGCAGCAAGGAAGGCAGAGACAGAGCACAGGATGACTTCTGGGCCACTCTGGTGGCTCTGCCAGGTGTCCCGAGCCTGTGCGTTTCTCTCCCGTCCTGTATGGGTGACCTCCTCCTGCACTCCATCTTCACTCAAGCATTCTGGGTGTATTTTGAACAGCTCCAGGTGTGGGACCCCCCAGACACCCCCAATGCGACCTCTAAAACCAAGTGCACCAATTCTGAGACCCTCCAGGGTCCACTCACCCCAGATGCCCTGAGTGGCCACGGTGGAGTCAGCTGTCACCTCCTGCTAAGCGCCTACCTGACCCTTGGTCAAGGGCAGCTGACGGTTCACTTCCAAGCCTTTGGCTTCCTCTCACGCCCTCGTCCCGCCCCACCTGAGCTCCGGCAGTAGCCGGCCGCTCCATGTCCACTGCCACCAGAACACTGGTGGAGACTGTGTCTACTGTGCTCCCTCCTTAGCTCGGTAACCTGGCACACGCACACACCGGTGTGTGCACGTGTGTGTGTGCTCACAGATATCCATCGTCCATCCCAGTGCTGAAGGCTACAAAGAGGTCCCCAGGCCACTGACAGCAGCCCCAGAAGCCATGGCCACACTGCTGGGGCTACACACAAGTACATTCTGTGCCCAAAGCCACTTGTTGCAAAAAGCTAGAAACAACCTAGGAGTCCAGCAGCAGGGGGACATTTATTTCACCAACTTCACAGACTGTCGCGGAGCCATTTAGACTGACGTAGGTGATGACTCATCTTGAGGACTAAGAACTCGTGCTAAAACAAAACGCTGAACAAAAACAGGCAGCGCACACAAGGTGTCCATCACTGAGTGAACCCTGTGCGCAAGCAGACGTCAGTTGCCTGGAATCAGGGTCTCTTTCTTCCCTGGCCCCCAGCGGGCCCCACTGAGTCTCCTGTCCCTGACTTATGAGGGCAGAGACTCTGGCCTGTCTCACTGGCCAGCCTCCAGCTTGTCCTCCTTGCCCATGATAGCAGCATGGTGAATGAACGAGCACAGGAATGCTCGGATCGAGGAACTGACTGATGAAGACAGTTAGTCACTCATCAAAGCCCTGTTCGACCCAGCCCATCACACCACAGCAGGCTCCTGCCTTCCCACAACTTCCATCCCCGCTCAAGTCTGCATTTCTGGAGCCCGCCACCGCTGTCGCACCCACGGCTAGACAGCAAGATCCCACGGTGGCTTCCTGACCTGACCTGAGCTGACCACCACCCTCAACCCCTGTGCGCTTCGGGGATCTGTGTGCCCCACTATGGGGCGAGAGGCATTGACCTCCGTGTGGATCTGGTTCCCCAAGGTTCTTCTGCACGTGTGCACATGCGTGTTCCCGTGGGGAGATCTTAAGAACAAAGCCCTTGGAGCGTTCTAAGAACAGCCACGCAAAGGTGCTCACCGTCATCTCTTTTATAAAGGATTCTGCACCACAGCCAAAGAACTAATTTGAGGACAATGAATGATAACTGGTTGCTATTAAACTTCCCAAGAAAAAAGATGTTCGATTTATCATTATTTTAGATTCAGAAAAAAAATGGCCATTCAAATAGATTTGAGCAAAGGGAAAAGTTAGAGACAGTGCGTAGGTTGGATTCTGTCCCCACGCGTCCTCTGCTGCTGGGGCAGAAGAGGTGGAGCTGAGCCGGGGGTGCTACGCTGGCCTCCCTGGGCAGCGCCGGGGGTGCTGCGCTGGCATTTGGAAGGGGTCACATTCCTGTGGGCCAGGGTGCCTGGGAGACTGGGTGACAGTTGGGGTCAATGCCCCAGAGCAGTGCTAGGGACACTGGCCTCTGCACAACCTCCATTTGATTGCCGTGTCAGCTGTTAATCAAAAGATCTCTGTGTTGGGAGTTAAATATTCCTTCCACCCGCAAACTTCTCAAGACAATCAAACAGCTAAGATTCCTGAGGCATGGGCGCCCAATGGCGGGACTGGGATTTGAACTCGGGGCCTCACGCTTGCAAAGAAGGCGCGCTACCACTTGAGCCACACCTCCAGTTCATTTTGCTCTGTTTTTTTTTTTCCCCTGCTAGCCTTGAGCCACGATCCTCCTGATCTCAGCCTCCCAATTAGTTGGGATTACAGGAGTGAGACACCACATCTGGCTTGTTGAGCAGTTTTTAGTCTTCAAGATTCCTTCAAAAAGATGATAACTGAAGAAATTTAAAACCTAAATCTACTGCAGAATATTCACCCCTCTTTGTTGGTTATTGAAAGAACACAAATTAACACCCTCGATGTGCTCCTTGAAGTAGATTTAAATGGCCGGAAATCATTTAATTGTTGCTGGTGGCACGGAGCACCGCTATGCACGGGCACACTGCTGCTGTTACCTTTAACTCGACGACCCGACTCCTGGGAATTTCCCCTCAGCAGTAATTGAAGAGAAGCAGAAGCTTTCTGTGCAGAGACACTCACTGCATCGTTATCTGTAGTAGCACAAGCGGGAAGGACGAGTCAAGACAGCAGAGCACGTCAACACGGAATGCCAGCCGGCCGTTAAAACGATTAGTAAAACAACTGGGAAACTGTTAGCTAGACTGCCAGGTGAAAAAAGGGCAGAGCATGAAGTACCGTATCCAGTTGGCCGCCAAAGACGAGAGATACACACGCGTGGGAAGAGGGGAAGAGGGCAAGAGGGGAAGGAAGGTGCAAAAATCAAAAGCGGCTTTGTGGCTGTATGAGATCAGCGAGCAATTTCCTGTATTCCTCTTTAGTCTTCCCCACAATGACAAAAACGCACCAAGCTACATTCCATCAACTGAATTATCACTTGAAACCCTTTCCCAAGAGGACAGGGAGGAAGAGAAGAGTCTGCGAGGAGTAGTAGTGTCCTGCTGAGGGAGGGTGAGTTAGGAGACCATGATGGGATGGTCAGGATGGGTCAGGGACCAGTGAGCAGGAAGGCAGGGTGGTGGACCTCAAACAGCTTTCACAGCAGTCTGGCCACCCTGGGGAGGCCTGGCCCTAGAGTCAAATGTGTGCATCTGAGCTCAGGTCCACAGCCTGCCCCTGGGTGGTTTAAAGCAGGAACAGGAGCCTCTCTGAGCCTCAGTGCCCCGATTCTAACCCAGGCACAGGCACAGCAGTCTCTCTCTCTCTCTCTCTCCCTCGTTCTCTCCCTCTTTCTTCCCTCCTCCTCTCTTTCTTTCCTCCCTCCTTCCTCTCTCTCTCCCCTTCTCTCCCTCCTTCCTCCTTCTCTTACTCTCTCTCTCTCTCCCTCCCTCCTTCTCTCTCTCTCTGATAGGGCTGAACTGTGTGTTCCTAAATTCCTAGTTGAAGGAATGTGACTGTTTCAGGACCTAGGCCTTCAAAGAGACAGCTCAGATAAGATGACGTCATAGAGATGGGGCCTCCAATATAATTAGTGTCCTTATAAAAAGGGGACATTAGGACACATGGACATACCCCTGAGGGACCACCATGTGAGCACACGGTGCTCAAGCTATCTCAAGCCAAGGAGAGAGGTCTCGGGAGGAGCCAAACCTGTGCGTGTCTGACTTTCAGAACGGAGAGAAGGAACGTCTGTTGTTTAAACCACCCAGTCACTGGCATTTTGTTTTGGCAGCCTGAGCTGGTTTGTCTTGCAAAGCCACGATGATGTCCCCCGCACAAGCACTCTCACCTGGGGAGAGTGAAAGACACCAGGGCAAGGGTGCCAGGCACCCCAAAAACCACTGCCCAAGACAAGGCCTGTGCCGGGAGATGTGGGCTCAGTGCCCACGAGGGAATTAAACTGAAGTTCAGAAAAGCTGCAAAGCCCCGTCAAGGACCGCATCTCCCGAGATCCCTGTGGACGCTGCTGTGAGGTCAGCCAGGATGGACAGGACTGCTACGTGCTGGCCAAACGGACATTGAGGGGTTTCATTCAAGGTGAAAAAGCAAAAACCAGAGATGGGCCAGGAACGCAACGTTTTTCTCCCACTACTAGAGAGTCAGTCCCTGAGCCGGGTGCCAGTGGCTGTAATCCCAGCTCCTTGGGAGGCTGAGATCAGGAGGATCGTGGTTCAAGGCCAGCCCAGGCAAATAGTCCATCTCCAAAATAACCAGAGCAAAACAGACTGGAGGTGTAGCTCAAGCACTCAGGAAGCTCTAAGTTCAAATACTAGTCCCACAAAAAATTAATTAGTTAAAAATTGGAATAAAATTTAAAAATAAAGTAAAGATTTAAAAGATTGATAGGTCTTTTTATTTATTTATTTATTTATTTTTGTGGTTCTGGGGTTTGAACTCAGGGCCTATACCTTAAGCCACTCCACCAGCCCTTTTTTGTGATGGGTTTTTTTTTTTTTTTCTTTTTTTGAGATTGGGTCTCCTGAACTGTTTGCCCTGGGCTGGCTTCGAACTCTGTCCTCCTGATCTCTGCCTCTTGAGTGGCTGGGATTACAGGCGTGACCACCGGCACCTGCAGATTGCTAGATGATCCCACATAAGCACCCAGACATTCCACAGTTCGGTGGCCACCACAAACAGTTTAAAAGGCCAGCCACAAAGAGCAAACACTTGCAAAAGATATAATCCACAAAGGGGAAACAACCCGACCTAGGACACGCTTCTACAAATCAGCACGGAAAATCCCGCAAACCAAGGGCAGTGAATATACACGGCCCAACATGCATGTGGGGGACAGGATGAGGCACCATCAGCGTCCGGGGCCGCGGGAGGTGGGAGGCAGAGCACGGCCACGCCTGTCCATTTGTCTGTCAGAGGAACGACAAGTAGACAGCATGACGGGGTGGCCCTGTCAAAACCACACTGTTGGGAGATGCACATTTATGCGCTCTTTCTGGCGGCCCTGTGGTCCAGCACTTCCAAGCCCAGGGCTCCTTACGGTGGGAAAACACACACATGCATAGACAGGCGTGGTGGGGTGCCTGCCACCCAGCCCGGCAGCAGCCTCACCCCACCCTCAGCTGGCAGGAGCACTCTGTGGAACCGTGACCAGATGTAAAGGTCCTAATTACCAGCAAAGGGAAGTGACTAACTAGAACCATGGCGTCCTATGAAATTCCACGCCGCTATTTTTACACGAGATGGGTCTATTTGCATGGGCACGTGAGGCTCTCCAAGATGCACTGGTGAGGGAGGGGGAGAAAAGCAAACTTCTCACGAACGTGTCTGATGCAATCTCACTTATATCTGCGGGTGCACGAAAACTCCGGAAATGTGACACTTTAACGGATCCGCGTGTGGATCTCTAGGGGGGAGAATGAGGTGGAGGGTGGTGGTGAACGATACCGAATTTCACGTTATAGATGCTGGAACCATCTAAATATTCCACAGTCTTGTGTTTCTTAACTAAGTGAAATTCCCGGACAAATGACAAGTAGGATGATTGTGGCCAAATCAACCTGACCTTGCCCGTGTCCACACCTATCGGTGGTGCCCTATGAGGGACCATATGTGGGAAGGTCAGACACAAAAGAGGCTGTGTAATGGGTGAGTCTGGGGGTGAGGGGGCAGGAGGGTCCAGAGTCACATCAGAGAAGCCACCACACCAGTGCACACAGACCAACCTGGCAGGCAGCAATCAGAGAGGACGTGGAACATTTGGCGCACCCGTGGCACAATCCCCACGAAGCGGAGGAGCAGAGCCGCCCATAGTGATGGGCCCTGCAAAGAAGGGACACAGCTGCAACCAGGCGCCGAGGGCCAAGGGGTCAGGTGCCAGCCATCCAGCCAGGCAGCAGCCTCACCCCACCCTCGGCTGCCAGGCTGCTGGCAGAAGGTCAGGACCACAGGTGCCAGTGACCTCCAGACAACGGCTGTGGCTCGGGATGAGGACCAGGAGAGAGTGCCGTGGGGGTGCTCAGGCGTCACCTGTGCTCACCTCACCAGGCCTGCTCAGGGCAGCATGGTCCAGGGAGGTGTCAGGAGCAATGCCACGCACAACAAGACGGTCTTGTGGGCGAGTGTAGAAATGGCACAGAGACATCCCCCAATCCAGAGGCCCTTCCTGTGGCAATCGCCCCCTCTTCAAACCTTGACTTCCTTGTCCTCTTGTTACACATCACTGTCCTCCAACCCCCGTCCCCACTCCCCAGCAGCAGTGAGTCCTCATTCCATTTTTTTCCTACTCCGTGCTGGGGCCCAAGGGACACTGACTTTGTCCGCAACTCCCTCTGCCCACGTGTCTCTGTACTAGAAGTATGGTCTCCCCCTCCAAGCTCCAGACTTCTGCGGCCACCTGGACACCCCCCACTTCCCCGTCTGTCTCCAATGGAGTCTAACATCTCTTCTGTTCCCCCATGAGAACCTTTCCTCCTTGGGACAATTCTTTCTGTCCGCAGGGGTCTGGAGGGTGATCTGCCGTGGGTTTCATGGGGCTCTCCTTGAGCCCCTACACGCAATGAATCGCAAAGTGTTCCAAAAATTGTTTGCAAACCCATCTCCTCTTCTGCACCTGGACCAGCTACCCACTTTTGCTCACTTCTGGGGTTTCTGTGGTTACCCACTCAGATCCATCATTCTGGTTACCATGGCGGCAACTGACTGAAAACACCACTTGCCCCCTGACACTTCCCTTCCATGGCTTCCACAGTAGCAAGTTCAAGTTCAAACTCTATCGCAAACCACAGCCTCCCAGAAGCTAAGCTTTGCCACCTGAGGCACTCCCCACTCCCGGCCTCTGCTCCACCAGCTGCTCCCCGTCTCCCCACCGCCTTTGCTCACCTGGCCTGAGTCATCTGGCCTTTCTTCCCTTGGCTGAGTCCTGCTCTGCTCTGAACGCTGAGTGTGGTCTCCTGTCCCCCCCAGAGCCTCACTAGACAGCTGCCTCCCCTGAGAGTTCTCTTCACTCTCCCTCTTTTGTGATTCATGAAGATCTGATGGAAAGCCTGTCTCCCCACAAAATGGTCAGCACCTCGAGGGCCAGGAACGGGTGGTACTCTCACTGGACTTGTTTCCCCTGGCTGCCAAAACCTGGGAGGCTTAAAACGACAGAAATTCATTCTCTTGGTTCTGGAAGCAAGAGATCCAAAATTGAGATGGCAGTAGAGCTGTGCTCCCTCCAGGTGTTCTAGAGCAGACCCTTCCTTGCCTCTTCCAGCTTCTGGGGAAGCACCACTCTAATCTCTGTGTCTTCCCATGGCCTTCCCCGGGTCCTCACACCGTGTCTGAGTCCAGGTGTCCGTCTTATAGAGATACCAGCCATAGTATAAGAAGGAATGACCTCATCTTAACCTGATTACATCTGCAAAGACCTTTGGTTTTCTTTTTTTGTTTTGTTTTGTTTTGTTTTTGGTGGGACTGGTGTTTGAACTCAGGGCTTTGCACTTGCAAAGCAGGCGCTCTACTGTTTGAGCCACACCTCTGGTCCATTTTGCTCTGGTCATTTTGGAGATGGCGGTCTCAGGAACTATTTGCCTGGGATCCTGCCAATCTCAGCCTCCAAGTATTACAGTCTCCCAAGGATTACAGGTGTGAGTCACCAGAACCCAGCAAGATCTTTTTTCCCCCAAAAAATAAGGTCACATTTCAAATTTGGGGGGTTAGGGCTTTAACATATTTTGGGGGAGACACACAATTCAACTCACAGCACTCACACTGGCGTTACTAGCATGTGGACCTTCCCCTGATGCACAGTCAGACTCTGATCCCTACAACTGGTTGACTGAACAACAGTGATTAGGAGTGCCAGGTGCGGTGGCTCAGGCCTGTAATCCCAGCTACCTGGGAGGAGGTAGACACAGAAGGATTGCAGTTGGAGGATGGCCTAGGGAAAAGTGTGAGACCCTGTCTGAAAAATAACAAAAGCAAAAAGGGCTGGAGGCATGACTTCAGTGCTAGAGTGCTTGCTTAGCAATTACAAGGTCCTGAGTTCAAATTCCTGTACCACCAAAACAACTGTTTTCAGTGATTGGGTTCTGTGCAGGGGAGAACACTCTAGAGAGGAGTAGGAAGGAGGATGGTGGCTTTGAGGAGGTGAGGGAGGGAAAGAACAGGATGAGGAGCACTGCATGGGAGAGGAGGGACAGCCAGCTGTGTGAAGGGACTTGGCTTTGTGCTCTGCAGTACAGAGAGTGGGGCTGCCCTGCAGAAAGCCCCTCCATGGAGGCTGGCCTGGGGCATCTGCCCTCATCCCAGAAGTAGGAGAGGACGAGGGAGGATTCCTCAGGAGAGCAGTGACAAGCAGATTTTGTGCCCCTGAAAGATTCGTCTGCTCCCGGGGCACCCAGAAGAAGTCTCCACCCACGCAGGGAGATGGCTCGGTCGAAAGATATTGCAAAAAAGTCAGCCAACAGATAATGAGGGACTGAGCCAGAGGCATGGCAGCATGGCCTGAAGGAAGGAATGGAATCCACAGAAAATGTGGGAGGAAAATGGACAGGGTCTGGCTTCAGGCATCCAGGAGAGGAAGGAGGAGGCTTCTGGAGACTGAGGTCCAGCGTGGGGAACACAGAAGATGGGGAGCAGTAACTGAAAATGCAGCCCAGGGGATGCAGCATTTTGCAAGGGTGCTGCATGGTTTTGCATACAAAAAGCCACCCATTAAAAAAAAAACAAACAAAAAACAGCTCCTGGGTCCAATCAGGTAAGCACCGAGGCAGGGTGAGTGTTCACAGCAGCTGTGAGACAGGATTCAACTTTATGGGCAGCAAGCATGTCTTTCCGTATCAGTGCCTGGTACCCAGGCTGTTAGCAGCAGGCGGGATTACAGAAAGGTCTCAAGTAAAGAGAAGTAGAAAATCAACTAAATAACCTTTAAATGATCTCGGCCACCCCAGGAAATGGAAATCAATGCAGTCTGCAAATGGCAAGCTTGTGCCAGCAGAGGCCACGTGGAGCTGCTGGCCAGGAAGGGAGGGACACTGGGCAGAGGAGCTGCTCAGCTCCGTGACATTCCCACAGAGGATCCACAGAGGTCCCTGGACTTAGGACGCTTTTCCTGCCAGAGCCACCAACAACACCCAGGCTCCCCACAGAGGCACTGTGGCGTAGTCCACCAGGAGGGGCTCCTGTCCAGGGTGGGGGTGGAATAAAGACCCAGGTCTCCTCCCCCTATGGATGAGTCATTTCCTCTCAGGGCCTCATTCACATTGGGAGAAAATGGCCTTGGCCTAGTTGATTTCCAAGGGCTCATCCAGCTCTGTTCACTGCTGTGGACGCTGTCCTGGCTGGCACAATGACAAGCTCCATCCCCAGCTGGGGACAGGATGATCTAGCAGGCCAGGAAGGGAAGGAACCAGACACCTAACTCTGCCCCACTGTGATTCTGGCTGCCTGGCGCTGACTCCTGCTTGTTCTTATCTCTGTCACCTCCGTGTGGGTTATTATTACCATGGCTGCTTCCCTTGCTAGGCCACTGGCTCATCTGCGAGCCCTCTCATCATTGTGGAGAGGCAAGTGCTGAAGTCAGACCTTGGGCACCTGAGTACCAGTCTCCGCCTCTGTGTTAAACAGATGGTGGTGGTTCTCATCTCAAGGGGTCATTACGGCTGAGAAGCCGCAGGGAAGCCTGGCCACCTGAGCCAACACCCTCTCCCTCAGGATAAGGTGCAAAGGGCATGCAGAGCTCAGCGGGAGAAGACATACACCGAGAAGAACAATGCAGAGAGAAAGAGAGACAGACAGACAGACAGACATGAATCTCTCCCTGCAACACAACCTCCCTAATGAGGAAACCTCTTTCATGAGGGAGGTGAGCACAGACCGCTCGTGGCCCAGGGCACGAAGACGCCATTCGTCCTGGGGGCACAGTCCCTTTGTCATCTGGCTCAAGCTAGCCAAGGTCCCTGCACAAAAGCAGCAGACCCAAGGACAGTCCCCACCTTGGGAACGTCACCTCTGGCAGATGAGGCCACCCCAAGGTAATGTGCTGAGGTCTATGGCTGTCAGGATTCGATTTGTAAACACAGACTGGAGGGAATTGTGGCTGGACACACTGGTGTCCTCTAAACCCAGGGGAGAGAAAGAAACACTTTGAACACCTGCAGGCCAATCCCAGGCTGAGTTCACACAGCAGCAGATATTTTTCCATTTTATGAATGATTCATCTAAGGCACAGAAAGGTTAGATCCTGGCCTACAGTGAAAAAGAGGTAAAGTCAGGATTCAAAGCCACCTCTCCACCCTGCAAAGCTCAATGTCGTTTCACTCCTCAAGACCACACAGCACCTTGGGCCATCCCTATTTACTAGTCTTCTACCAGGAACCCGAGATCAACTGCTTTCACCAAAATAAAATTTATTCTATTGCTAAATATTTGTTGTGGTATCTTTACTGTCTGCCTTGAGAATCCAGAGAGAAAGGTTCTGCTCATATTTCTCATGCACTTTTTACAACTGTGCATGTGAAGGCAGGACTTCTGAGCAGAGGCTGTGAGCAGATGCAGGACTTAGCATCTCCCGGGGTCAATCCTCAAGTAACATCATCAGTTACAGAAAAGAATGTGAGCCTGATTTAATTATTAAGGAGGCTTTCA
This sequence comes from Castor canadensis, assembly GCF_047511655.1. Classification (NCBI taxonomy): domain Eukaryota; kingdom Metazoa; phylum Chordata; class Mammalia; order Rodentia; family Castoridae; genus Castor; species Castor canadensis. Next base: position 3,384,789 of record NC_133403.1, on the reverse strand, counting down.
GTTGCTCAGACTATGGGTAAAGACAGGAGGCCTCATTACATTACAGGTGTGCAGTACTCTAAAAATATACACATATCTCTAACTTCATCTGCCCATGGAAAACTTTGACTATAAATGTGATTTCAAAACAAGAAACATGCAGAGTTCAAATACACTGTTTTCCTAAAACAAAAACCATGGCCTGCTGTGTAGCTGGCCTGCTACTGTGTTTCTGGACTTCATATTTTTCTGAATCAAGTCATCATGGATGGCAGAGAACAGTCATGAGTCACCCATCCTTCCAAACAATCCTTCACTAAAGGGGTCATTTATCTGCCCAAAATATAAGGCGCCCATATAGTTGGTAGAAAAAATACTTTGGGAAAGAAAAAAAGTGATAAAAATGATGCAAATCAGGTACACGTCAGATGTGCACTTGTAATACCCCCACCATGGTCTTTCCTCTCTGCAGAGTCCCTGCGAGAGACAGTGGTACCTGGGTAGCAAGGGATCTGCTTGAGGCCAGTGATGCCAGCACCTTCTCGGCCCCCATTTCTCCCAGCACTGCAGCAACACTGCAGTTCACGCTGACCCTGAACCCAGCTCATCTCTGCACATGGCTTCTCCACTCTTCCTTTCTATTGCTACCGTCAGGCTCCAGATGATCCGGGGCAGTGAGCTGACCACCTGCATCGTTTCTGAGGCACTCAGCTTTAGCCAGAGAGACAGAACGGAGCACACACCCCAGTCCTCCAGCAGGAGCCTGTCACCATGCAGACTTCATCTACATCCACTGGGTGAGGACAGGCGTTTCATACACCTTGGAATTTAACCCAACCAGACCTCTCCAGGGCCCTGGAGGCCGGTCTCTCTTCGTCCACCCCACTCTTTCCATTCCCTCCCCCAACACAGCCAAAGACCTTCCTCAAGGCACCAAAGCCCCCCTAGCACCCCACCCACCCAACTCTAGGAGTTAAGAGGTCTGTCTGACCTTGCCAGGTGATAGAGATAGGAACGGACTGCTGGTAGGATCGAAGGCAGAGGTGACCCATCAAGTTTAAACACATCTCTGCCTTCAGCGGGTGGATCAAGGCAGGAGGGGGGCAGCTTTAGGGGCGGAGGAAACCCAAGGCTCCTCTGGCTGGGTCGTTGCCCAATGTGACCCCAAACTGCTTACTCAGAGGCACAAGCAGGGTGGAGAAGGGCTTTTCCTGTGACCGTCACCACTGGAGTTTAAAATCCCCTTTGCGTGCTGGGAACACACACACACACACACACACACACTAGCAGGGAGTGCCTGCCCAGTGTCCATTCCTGAGCACCTCTCCCTGAGTCCAGCTCACAACAGTCAGATGCCCAAAAGTGACCCTCATTCTTGAATCCCTGGTCAGGGCAGCATTGGTGCCGAAGGAGAGAGGAAGGAGGAAGGAAAAGGGCTTTAGTTCTTGCTCACAGCCCCAGAGAAGGGAAGCTTGCTTTCCTCTGGTAAAAAGATGGCTGGCCTCGGTTAGGGCCCAATTCCAATGGCTGGACTTCCTAGGGTCAGTGCCCTGCACAGAGGGGAAGTGTCTCCCTTGTGACGCAGACCCTGGGCAAACAGTCCTCCCTGGTGCTGAGCTGTATGCGGCACTCATGACAGTCCAACTTCTGGCTAAACCCTTTGTCCCCTGGATTGTAATGGCAGAGGGGCCTGCACTCTACTCCAGAACCTGCATTCGTGCAGGGACAGACCTCTGATCTCAGAATGGGGGCTCAAGATCAGAGCCGGGGGAAAAAAAATGCAATGGGGAAGGAAAACCCCAAAGCTCAAGAGATCCCTTGTCCCAGGACCCTGTCTGTCCCATCCCTGGTCAGCCCACCCCCACCTCGGACTCACCCCGGGGAGGGGCTCTCCAGTGTGGACGTGGTTCTGTCCCCCAGACTGCCGCCGCCGCCGCCGCCTTCCCGCCGCCGCGCTCTCAGTCCATCCGGGCGCAGTGCCGGAGGCCACCGCCGCGCCGAGCCGGGGACAAGGAGGGCGGTCCGCGGATCGGGTGTGCGCGGCCGGGCGGCCCCGGGCCGGCCTCCCCGCCGCCGCGACCGCCGCGACCGCCGCTGCAGCACCGCGGACAGCGCCCAGCCGCCGCGGCTTTGTCTCCTCCGCAGCGCCGACAGCGTCCAGCCCCGCGGGCGCCGCTTCAGCACCGCGGACAGCGTCCCCGGGCCGCGCTCCGCGCTGGTCTCAGCCCGCGCGCTGCACCCGCGCGCCGCGCCGCGTCCTCATCCCTCCAGCCTCCTCCCCCCACGCCCGAGGAGGCAGCCTCCGCCCCCCCCGGGCCTCGCTCCAAGAGCCAAGCGTGCTGCCCGAGGCCACCGGCTCGGTGCCACCTCCCTCCGCCTGCCCGGTCCCAAGACGGGGGATGGACAAAGGCGAGTTCGCGGCGGCGGGTCGTGGGGAGCGCAGTTCAGCCTCTTCAAATGGCCCGGAACCCGACCCGGCACCAAGGGCGCTATCTCGGCCCAATGGAGGCCCGAGGAGGCCTGGGTCCAGCGGGGGAGGGGCCCATGGATGATGACCCGGTGGCTCATTTCTCCACTGTCATATGCCCTGGGGCTGCAAGGAATTAACCAGGCCAGGGGGAGCAGAGGGCGGTGGGATTGCCATCCAACTCCCTCCCACCCCCACTGCCCCATCCTCGGTGGCAGAGCATCAATCAGCCAACAGATGGGACTGTTGTTGACTGGACATCACACTGAAATGCATCTGCCTTGTTTTTCGTCTCTGTTCAAATCCCTTCTGTTGTTCCTTATCCCGGGGCCAGGAAGGTCCTTGGCTGAGGTGGGGGAGTCCTGGGTCTGACTTGGCCTTGTCCACAGACCAGCAACCTGACCTGGGCCACTGGAGCCTCAGTTTCCCCTCTGGGATGTGGGGGTGGGGCGCTGTCTGGGTGGAGGTCAGCCTGTCAAGGGAAATCTGCAGAACAGGTATTTGCCCCGCCCACTTTGCTTCTGGAATTCAAGATGAGGAGTAAACTCTCCCCTCCACTCTTAATTCTTTTGAAACAACCGCAACTTGTGTTTTCTTTTGGCCTGGTTTTGAGACAGGTTCTTGCTATGTAGCCTAAGCTCCTGAGCGCTGGGATTACTGGTGAGTACCTCCAACACCCACCCCACCACAACTTTTTATGTCTTATTAATTCACATCCAAAGACACTTTCATTTTTGCCATTCGAAAGAAGACTGAAGGGAACGGATTCCCCTCGAGGAAGGGGAAATCAAGCGTTCATAGACTGCTACACAGAGAGCCAGGAGGCCTCATGAAGGGCACAGCCGGAACAGGGGTGGCTGAACACCTGCCTTTCCGGCCTCCCATTTTCACATCCAGGAAGAAGATTCACAAACCACATGTGGTGCCTTACAAATAATAAGAAAAGTAAGACCTCTGTTTGAAAATTACTTCCAACAGTTTTATCCTCTTTAAAAAAAAAAAAAGTAAAGTACTGTCAAAACTCAAAGGCAAGAAATAAGCGCCCAGGAGGACATGGGCTTTCTGCTGTGATGTCACAGGCATCAGATTTGGGGTCAGGGTCCAAGTGGACATGGAGTGTCTCTCTGTACATTTCCTCTTTTGGAATGGGATTGCTGAAGGATTTTTGTGGCACAGGATCCCTTCAATTTAATTTCTTTGTCTAGGTTACGGCCCAGCGTGTCTGTCTGCATCCTCACTATCTAGAAGACCAATGAAAACCCAGGGAAAAATCTCCTTTCTGCACAGGCACACACACATACTTACATGGACACACACACCAGCACAGAAGTTCAGAATTTCCACTGACCTGCACACATTTATACTAAAGACTCCAAAAGATTCAAGACCTGGAACTAACAGAAACAATGAAAGCCACATAGCAAGATTTTAAGTTTCAGTTCAGCCATTTGGTTATTTCTCTGGGTTCTGGAAAAGTGTGAAGACCGGAACATACACCACTGATTCGCACTCACAAAGGCTCTCTTCCTCCTTCCCCCCCGCAGCTCAGGCCCTGCCCTTTGACCTCCTCTCTACACTCTCATCCTGGCGGGCAGAACAGGACTATCACTGCTGCTGACAACTGGTAAACCATGCCGGACTGCCTGGAACGCCATGTTTACAACAGATGTCCTGTGAAATCCAAACCGATTCACTCCCCGTGCCCAGCCGTGCTTGGTCCTCTGTTATGCCCTGAATTCAGAAGCACATCCATGGCTAATCCCCCAACCCTGCCCTCACAACTCGTGCTTCCCTGGCCCATCCTGTCCTTCCCGCACTGGGTTCCTGTGCCCAGACCTCCTTCCCTGGTCCTTCATGGCAGCATCCTCCCAGGGCCCCTGCCATATCTCTTTCCTCCCCTAGAAAGTCTATTTTTGTGGGACCTGTCAGCTCCCACCCAAGGAGGTCAGTACCACTGAGACAAAGGCACTCAGTAGCTCTAGGATGAGTGACTCAAGCACTGGTCATGCCAAGAACGGCATAATTTTACATCTGCTTGGGGGTTTTGTCTACTTCACATTCCCCGTCATCACTACCCTCTCCTCGGCCCTGGTCCACACCCTGCTAAGCCAACCCTGGGCAAGGCAGCCCCATGCCTGCCTTTCTGGTAGGAGGGGAGAAAGAGGCTCTAGAAAGTCCCTGTACAGTTCCTTGCCAGGGGGCAACAAAGACGATAGGGTGCAGGTGTGGTGGTGCATGTCTGTAATCCCAGCACTCGGGAGGCTAAGGCAACAGGATGGCTACATAGTGAGACCATCTCAAAATAACAAAACAACCGCAGAAGGCAAATGAGCATTCAGCAGTGGCTGTGTTCAGGACCCTTTGGGTCACTGTAAGCTGAATGTCAGGGCAAATGGAAACCCATGAAACAGACATCCTCGTCATGGCTCAAAAACACAGGTGCTGTCACAGGTGTGGTGAGGGGAATGGGACAGCCACACTCATTTTGGAAAACACCTTTGTGGTTTTCATCAAAATAATGTATGACATAACAGTACTGTAGGAGCAAAGCAAACTTGTGACAAGACTAAAACACATCAAGTGTGCTGGACACCACTGGATCACGCCTGTCATCCCAGCTACTCAAGAGGCAGAGATCAGGAGGATCACAGTTCAAAGTCAGCCTGGGCAAATAGTTCGTGAGACCCTATCTTGAAAATACCCAACACAAAATAGGGCTGGAGGAGTGGCTCAAGTGGTAGAGCGCCTGCCCAGCAAGTGCGGGGCCCTGAGTTCAAACCCCAGTACTGCCAAAACATCAAAACCAAACCAGTGGCTTTTCAGAAATGAACCCATGAGCCTGTGGTGCCCAGCTATACGGGGAGGAAGGTACTTGGAAGTTACTATGTGACGGGAACAGAGTGTCAGCTTTGCAAGATGAAGAGAGTTCCAGGTGAGTGAGCTGATGGTTGCACAATGTTTAAGTACCTAATGCTCCTGACTTGTGCAGGTAAAAATGGTTAAAATGGTAAATTGTTGTGTTACATGTATTTGGCACAACAAAAACCAAAAACAATTTTTAAGCCCAGTGGTTCTTCTCTGAAGTAGACATATTAACCAAACGTAGAAGAGAGTTTAAAGTCACATCGAGTAGTTCAGTTAAACACCAAGGCTATTTCCCTTATAAATACTGTTCATGTCCATAACATTTAAATTTTGTGATACAAGCTGAGTGCAGTGGCTTATGCCTGTAATCCCAGCTACTGGGAAACTGAGATTGGAAGGATCACAGTTCTAGGCCAGGCCAGGCAAAAAGTTCTTGAGACCCCATCTCAACCAATACCTGGGTATGGTAGCACACGCCTGTCACCCTGGCTATGGCAGGAAGCGTGAAACAGGAGGATCTGGGTTGAGGTCAGCATGGGCAAAAAGTGAGATCCTGCCTCCAAAGTAACCAGAGCAAAACAGGTTCGATGCATGGCTCAAGTGGTAGAGTGCTTGCCTAGCAAGTGGAGCCATGAGTTCAAACCCCAGTACTGTCAAAAAATTGTGATAAACAAAAGTCAAAAACAGGAACAAATCCAACACTGGATGTCATCCTTGTGGCCTTGGCCAGCTAAGGGGACCTCCGTGAGGCACGTCCAGCCCAGGAACCCAACCTTTCCCTTGGTAGCCACCAAGCAGCCACATCCACGAGAAAGTGGCTGACCTCATGGCTCCTGAAAGTGTTCAAAAATTTAACTCCCCCCCCCCCCAGCTGTGTGAGCTCACGGACGCTTGCGGCAACCAAAGAAGGAGAATGGAAACTTCCCAAACCACAGATGGCGGAAATGCCACGAGCTGGGGAGAAGAACGATTGGCACGTTTCATGTTTCCCGAGCAGCCGGATTAGCAGGGAGCTAATTTCAAAAGAACCATGGTCAATAATTTAAAAGAAAAGATTAAAAAGAACAAAATGGAGGAGGCAGTCCAACACAATTGGAATTATATTTTAAAAATCAAATCAACATTCTAGGATTAAAACAAAGTCTAGAATCTGAAATTAAGAATTAGTGGGAGAGGTTAAACGGATGAAGTTGAAAGTAAATTTAGTGAACTTGAAGACTGGACAACCAAAACTATCTAGAGAGAAAAAACAATGGAAAGTCAGAATCGTGCAAAGAAGATTCAGGGAGGCGGGGATAGTCAAAAGGCCTAACATACATAGAGTTTGTGCCCCAAAGAGGACTGAGAGCAGATTACATCAGAAGCAGGTGTGGAAGGATGAGCGGCCATGAATCGTTCCCAACTGGGTGAAAGTCATTAACGCACAGATTCAAGAAACTCTGTGAAGACAGACGCCGTGGCTCACGCCTGTAATCCGGGCTACTTGGGAGACTGAGATGAGAAGCATCATGACTTGAGGCCCAGCCCGGGCTGCGGGCCGATAGTCCATGAGACCCCATCTCAACCAATAGCTGGGCACGGTGGTGTATTCCTGTCATCCCGAGCTATGTGGGAGGCTGAGACTGGGAGGATTCTGTTTCAGGCCAGCCTGGGCAAAAAGGTTTGCGTGGAGACCCTATCTGAAAGAAAAATGCTGGCCGTGGTGGCACGCATCTGTGATCCCAGCTGGGGTGGGAGGTATAAAACAGGGTCGCAGTCCAGGCCCGCCTGGGCAGAAAGTGAAACCCCATCCCCAAAATGTTCAGAGCAAAGACTCTTGGGAGTGGTTCAAGCAGTCGAGCACCTGCCTCACAAGTGGGAAGCCCTGAGTTCAATTCCCAGGACCACCAAAAGAAAGAGAGAGCCGTGTGTGGTGGTGCACACTTGTAATCCAGCACTCAGGAGACTGAGGCAGGACGGTGTTGAGTTCAAGGTTAGCCTGGGCTGTGAGCAAGATCCTGTTTTTAAAAAAGAAATAGAAAGGAAGGAAGAAAGGAAGAACTGCTAATCTCGGTTTCATTTTGGGGGGTGCTAGGGATTGAACTCATGGCCTCAACTCATGCTAGGCAAGTGCTCTACCATTGAGCTACACCCCCAGCTCCAAAACTGCTAATCTATACTGCTAATGTTGAATTCTATACCGAGTAAAAAAGAGTCTTCAAAAATTTAGGCTGAAAAGCTTGGCGCCAGTGGTCACGCCTGTAATCCCAGCTACTCAGGAGGCAGAGATCAGGAGGAACACAGTTTGAAGTCAGTCCAGGCAAATAGTTCCTGAGACCCTATCTCGAAAATACCCAACACAAAAAAAGGTTGGTGGGGTGGCTTACATGGTAGAACACCTACCTAGCAAGCGTGAGGCCCTGAGTTCCCTGCCAAAAAAAAAAAAAAAATTAAGGCTGAATAAACCAGGCATGGGGGCACACACCTGTAGTGAGTAGGAAGCTCAAGCATCTCTTGAGCCCTGGAGTTAGAAATCAGCCCGGGCAATGTGGTGAGGGCCTGTCTCTTAAGGAAAAAAAATAAGGTGAAATAAAGATGTTTTCAGGCAAAACAGAAGAGCAAAGAATTCACCATCGGCAGGTATACATCACAAGAAATGCTAAAGGAATTTGTTACATTGAATGAGAATGACGTCAGGATACACTGAAATGTAGACGTGTAGAACAAACGTTGGAAACGGTTTTTAAGTGCGCTAAAACGAGTAACTATCTTTGAAAGCACCGATTACAGGGTGGGGTGGCAGCTCAGCGGGACAGTGCTTCCCTAGCGGGACAGGGCCCTGGGTTTCATCCCCAAGCATCGACCCCCAAAAACGAAACGAAACAAAATAAAGAATCAAATAAAATGCCAATTACTATGCACTGCGGAGTTCACACACATGAGTAAGATACGTAATAATAATACAGAGAGAGAATTAGGAGATGCACCGAATTTAACTGCTGTGAGCTCCTTAAATTGTGTGCAAAGCGGCGTAGGTAGTAATAGTTTAGGCTATAAAATATCAAAGATTCATATTATAATCGCTTTCATTAAAAGATACAAGACTGAGAGGGCGGCTCAAGCAGTAGAGCGCCTGCCTACCTAGCAAGTGGGAGATCCTGAGTTCAAACCCCAGGTCGGCCAAAAAAGAAAGAAAGGAAGCAAAGAAAAAGCGCACTCTGACTAACAGACGACTCTCACAGGGGCTATGTGTTCGCGTCCTGCCTGAGATTTTCTCTGGAGGGACGCAGGGGCCAAGGTGGAAGCTGGTCTGGCTTTCTGGTAACAAATCTTTTAGCTGACCTGCATAACCTTAATCATCCCAAAATCTGTCTTCAGACTGTGGTGGGCAGGAAGGAGTCAGATCCACCTGGAGTCACAGCCAGGCTCTGCCACTTTCTAGCTCGGTGACCGTGGGCAAGTCCCTGGACCATTACCCACAGTGCTCGTCAGCACGCCCAGCACATAGTAAGGACACATGGCAGCCATTATTAATGTGATCCGACCATCAAAGCTGGCTGGCGAGTGTAAGAGACCCTGGGCCCTCAGGGTAGGGACACCTGAGGCTCGGACTGCCCATATTATTCACTTCCCCACCCCCACAAACACGAGAAGACCACCCCAAATCATCACAGCGGTCAATCAGCCTTTATCTCCATAAAACATGGTAATCGGCTCGAGAGGGTTTGGTACACATTTTCCTCGACGATATTACTTCTATTCATCAGATTCTAAGCACCAACGTGCTGGGGACCAATCCAGACTGTGAACGGTTCGTGCATAGGACACAATGACTAATTCCACCGGAAACAGGCTGCTCATTATAAAACACAAGTGCAACTTTGTACCCAGGGACTTGCAAGTAGATGTCTGCAGAAGCGCTGGAAGGAAGATTTGCAACCTCGGTTTTGCCCATAAACAATACTGCAGGTGGGGGGGGGGGTGAAAAAAAAAACCCACCACTTTCATTAGTGGTTTCTTATTATGCAGACCAGCGAGCGAACCTTCTGAATGTGCTCCCCAAACATTTCGGGTTTCGCTGTTTTGGCAAATGCTTAAAAAAAAAATCTTCCAGATTCAACTACTGTATTTTGGTGATATTTAACTACATACCCATTGATTTGGGGACAGGATGAAAGGCTAAGAGAATTCTTTTTTTTTTTCGTGGCAGTACTGGGGTTTGAACTCAGGGCTTTGCACTTGCAAAGCAGGCGCTCTACCGAGTGAGCCACTCCTCCAGCCCTTTTTGCGCTCGTTATTTAGGAGATGGGGTCTTGCTTTTTGCCCAGGCCCAGCCTGGACTCCAATCCTCCTGTTTTATGCTAGGATGACAGATGTGCGTCACCACACCAGCGTTTTCTGTTGAGATGGGGTCTCACAGACTTTTTTTCCAGGGCTGGATCACTGCAACCTCAATTCTTCCAATCTCAGCCTCTCGCATAGCTTGGGATGACAGGTGTGTGTCACCATGCCCACCTGTTGGTTGAGATGGGGTCTTGGGGACTACTTTCCTGGGCTCCTCTGGAACCTTGATCCTCCTGATCTCAGTTTCCTGAGTAGCTGAGCCACGGGTGCTGAGCAAGTGAATTCCTAATTAAAGCATTTATTGCAAAGTATTCCCAAATCTCCACTGACCCAGACCCAAGCTGTGATCTCTCTGTCCTGCTGCTCCGTCCCGGCTCAAGCACTCCACCATTCTACAGCTCTTTGCTCCTTTTCCACAAAGTAGAACGGAGGTCAATCAAGCATTTCACAGCACCATGCGATGGACACCAAAGAGAGACGGGACTGATCATAGCCGGGGTCCCTCATACATAAGCTCTTGCCACTAGGGAAGGGCAGCGTCTGAAACAAGGATGCACTGGCTTTGACGGTGAAAGCCCTGCCACACGTGGAAACGCACAGACCAACCGAGCAGACACTGTTGCCCTTGGTTTCAGGGCAGCCCACTGAGGAGGTGAGGCGAGCCTAAAGTCAAGGAACAGACATCCCTTAACCAATTTTAAATTGTACATCTGAGAGCCTTGTGGTCTTAAAGTGACCCTTCCCCGTACTTTCCACTCTCAGCAAATTACTATATCACAAAGAAATTCCTTCCAACCTACAAAGCATGCCCTCCACCTCTGGTAGAATGCAGTCAGATGTATCTGCAGCTTAGAGTCTTGCTGAAAAAGCTGCCTGAAAGCCACAAGCCCACGGGGTACAAGAATGAATAGCAATCACCCACGCACGCTCTCACACATGCACACACTCTGAAGCCACCCTCCAAACTGAGGTCAGCCTCCTGGAATTCTCAAGACTCCTGCCTGTCCCCTCCAACCCCATTACAGAGCGCGTGCACACGGGGTCTGCACATCTGCGTGACATGGCTTCGAGTGGGTTCCTGTCTCCTCTTCTCTCTCTCCCTAAAAAGAGGGTCAGCAGGGTGGTGGAGTGGCTCAAGTGGTAGAGCACCTACCTAGCAAGCACGAGGCCCTGAGTTCAAATCCCGCTACCAAAAAAAGAGAAAGTGAGTTAACAGCAATGCCATGGATTTTGTAGGACTACATAGCCAAAATCCTTTTGGAATCAGCCCTGGGTGCCATCCACCCGCCTCCAGCCCACAGCACTCACACCCAACAGGCTACCCAACAAAACGACACATCTGCAAAAGCCATGTTCTCTCTCTCTCTCTCTCTCTCTCTCAGGCAGCTGCTGTGCTTAAGCCATGCCCCCAGCCCTTTTAGCTTTAGTTTTTATTTTTCAGATGGGGTTTCATGCTTTTGCCCAGGGTAGGCCTGAGACCTCAATCCTCCTACCTCCGCCTCCCAAGTAGCTGAGATTACAGGCATGCGTCACCATGCTCAGCTCTGTGTCCTCCTTCTGCTGCCCATCACTTTGTGGTGTGGAGATGGAGTTCCTCTCCCCTCATTCCTTCTGATGACAGCCGCTATCTTGTGCAGAGGGAGTTGCACAAGAAACAACATGTTCCCACTGAAATTCATATTCCTCCTACCCTCAAACAGCATGGCACAAAATAAAAATGAGCTGTGATCTAAAATGGGAACGCTTTCCACAGGCGGAGGAGGCAAAGCTGCTGCAGAGAGAGACCCTCAGGACAGACCCTCGTCCCTCGGGAACATTTCATCCTGCCTATGTCCACCTTCTGGTCATTGGTGCTGCCTTCTGGAAAGACCTTTCCTGACCCTAGCCCACTCCCACCCCTTAGGGTCCTCTGGTTCTACATGGTGAACAGGAACTCAGCTGCATGGGGCTTCCCTGGGGCTCTCAGTGTTTCTCTGATTTTCCTGGGCTCTGTAAGTCGCTTTTTCTCTCTGCCAGGGTCTGCGCTGAGGGTTGGGGTCAATCCATTCACTTGTGTTAGCAGTGACAGTGGGAGTTACATGCACCTGGAAGGAGGCAGCCAGGCCCTGTTTTAAGAGTAGGCCGGTGTCACCGCCCCCAGAACCCTGCAGGCGCAGAGGATGTGGGTCTGCCTGCTTAGTGGATGCAGGTCCTCTCCTTTGGGCCAGGGCTGGACTTCTTCCCAGCATCTCTCTTCCAGGACCCATTTCCAACAGGACCCAGGGATCCCTCCAAAAGCCTCCTTTTATGCCTCAAGTGCGCCTCACGGTTCTTCCCGAGGGGGTGGGATGATCAGGGTATCACTCGCGGGCCATACCAGAAGCAGACATTTCAAATTCATCTCTCCCTCAGGACACAGGCTCGAGTTGGCCAACAGGTGGTGTGGCCACACTGAAAAGGCACTAATGTCTAGCCATTTTCTGCCCTTTTGCTACATTGCATGTAGTCTGGTCTAAAGCTATTTAAAAATAAATGATTCGCCCCCAGCAAATCCCTGAATCAAAAGCCAACGCTTACAACTTATTAATTAGCCCTGTTCCTGGCATTAGAGACTCATTACACGAGCACCACCATGATAATCGAATTTTCCGTGAAAGGAGGCATGTAATTGCAAGAGCTCTGCACATCTATCTCAGCCACAGCAAAATCGTTTCACTTCCTCCTTGAATCTGTCAGATTAAACCACACGAAAGGCCTGGCTGGCGTGTCAGCTGGCCCAGGGCACGTGATGGGCCTTGAAAGGGGACAGGGGTGAGCTGTGCACCTGCAGCTCCCTGCACTGCGAGGGACTGGGTTCTCCTTGGAAGAAAATCTTCTGTGACAGCCAGTTCTGCGTCCAGCACCTTGGCAGTGACTTCAGAGGACTTACATGGCGTCAGGGAAACAGTAGGTTAAGGGAGACGAATGCCAGCTGTGGGGGCCCTGGAATCACAGGTACTTGGGATGGCTTAAGCCCAGAAGTTGGGGGCCACCTGGGGTTAAAAACACGGTGAGAGCCCCATCTCAGAAAGATGCTCACAGGTTCCAGCACTTGGGAGACAGGGTAGATAGATGAAGCGACAGAAAGAGAGAAAGGCTGACAGAGCAGCTTCCAGAGTGGGAACGCATCTTCCCTTCCCCTTTTAGATGGCACAAGTGGTAGAGCACCTGCCTACCTTAGCGAAATGATTAGGAGTCACCAGGTGACATAACCAGGTGACTAGACGGGAATGCAAGATGGAGTCCTCAGATAAATACCCTGGACAAGGGCCACCAGGCTGGGTTTCCTTCAGCCCCATCTCCTGCGTGGGAAGCAGATGTTCCTGCTTCTCTTTCCTGTCTCTCCTTCCAAACCTCCACCTCGTGAGGCTCTCCCTGCTATGAGACCCCAAAATACTTTTTGGCATGGATCTCAAGAGCCTGTGATCTGCGTGGAAGTTGTGAAGCGGAGGGACCCACTCGTGTTTTCCTTTCTCTGGTAACAGGAGGATGGCAAGTTCAAGACCAGCCTAGCTACATAGCAGACCCTGTCTCCAAAAACAGCAGCAAAAATTTTTAAAAGGACATTGTGCCACTCCCCTGCCTTCCTCCCCTTCCCTTCTTAGCAGGAGAGGACACTTCAAAGCTGATCAAACTGCCCCACGGTCACCATCAATACTGTCACTAGTTTTTGACACCACTATGGGCCAGGCATGGTGTGACACAGCACACATCTTTGCCATAACTCCAATCTTCAATTAAAGAAACAGGCTGGGTACAATGGCTCAAGCTATATGGGAGGTGAAGATCAGGAGGATTGCAGTTCAAGGCCAGCTTGGCTAAAAGTTAATGAGACCCCATCTCAACTAATGAAAACGCTGGGTGTAGTGGTGAGCACCTGTGATCCCAACTACCTGGGAAGCACAAATAGGAGAACTGTGGTCCAGGCCAGTCTGGGTATAAAGTGAGACCCTCACCCAGTTCAGTGGGACTCTGGCACTGCAGACACCATGAGGAACAAATTCCACACAGAGCTTGGTTCTGCTCCCTGAAGCTCTTGTTCCCATGTCATGACCCTCTGAAACTGCTACCTGTCACCAGGATCCACAGGCCCCTTGGCCACTATTCTGCCTTGCTCTGGTGCTCTCTCTACTTTGCATCACCATGGGACATCCCCACCCCATCCTGTTCTCCTTTGCTCCTGTCACCTGGAGTGACCACACTCTGTCCTCCCCCAGACTCAGAAGCATTGGTAAAGAGACCAGTGGAGAACAGAGAGTTCAGAAACAGAATAAATGCAAATATTAGCTATGTTACCCACAACTTACACAGAGACAAATTCTGGAAGGACAAAATTTAAAACATACTTGTTGAGGCTGAGCACGGTGGTACATGCCTGTAATCCCAGCTGCTCAGGAGGCAGAGGTCAGAGGATCAAGGTCAGAAGTTGGCTACAGCAAAAACACAAGACCCTATCTGAAAAACTGCTAAAAAAGCAAAGAGCCTGGGAACATGGCTCAAGTGATCCTGAGTTCAATTCCCAGTAATGGCTATAACCCAAACAAACAAACAACAAAGCACACTTGTTGAATGGCTCCTTCTTTCCCAAGTGACTGGAGTGGTACCTTTGTCACTAAGTGGATTTCCATCCATACATAAATCTGTTTCAGGAGCCGCCATTCTGAGGTGAAAAATGAGAAGTTAGGATTTTTTACCTACAGCATTTTAACAAGGAGTGAGAGGCGCGGCTCGGGAGAGAAACTGCTCAGGACAGGAGTGTGAGGACCTGGGCTAATTCTGAAAACGGGCGGCCCTGTGTCTAAGTCCTCCTCGTGGGATCCGCTCGGCAGACACTCACGCTGAAGGCGACTTTCTATCAACTCGGTCTCCAGTGACTACAGGGGACAGTTCTGAGACCCACGCTCTCCTCTCTGTCACCTGCCTGGTTTACACAACTCAGCGCTGCCCTGGGAAGCCTCTGGGGCCAAGGCTGAGAGAAGGTGCTTTTTGTACCCCACGTTCCAAGAAGTCTTCATCAAGTTTTTCCCCTTTGGTGGGACTGGGGTTTGAACTCAGGGCTTCATGCTTGCCAAGCAGGTGCTTTACCACCTGAGCCACACCTCCAGTCTAGTTTGCTCTGGTTATTTTGGAGATGGGGTCTCATGCATGAACAATTTGCCCAGGCTGGCCTCAAACTGCAATCCCCCCAATCTCAGACTCCCAAGTAACTAGGATTATAGGCGTGAGCCACTGGTGCCTAGTGCATTCTGGCTTTTTGTTTTGTTTTGTGTAGCCCAGGCTGGCTTAGAACTCATGATCCTCCTGCCTCAGCCTCCAGACTGCTGGGATTATAGACATGCGCCACTGTGTCTGGCTCCAAAGTTGCATTCTTATTCTGACATTCCTGGCAGTGAGATTTCTATAGGATCAGTCAGATTTGAGAGCACCTGAGTTATTCGTTCACCTCTAGGTGAAATGTGCTCTCTGAATAAGCCTGCGAGACTCTGAGCTGAGGAGTTTCATGGCCGTGAGCAGCAAGGACCTGCGTCTGAGTCAGTGAATTTTAGGGTAACAGGGGATGCAGTCATATGTGTAAAGGTCCCCTAGTCTTTGAAGCAGAAAGGATACAAAAGACATGTGGAATGCCCGAGAAAACAGTCGTTATTCTAAAGGCAAAATGTGCAGTGGATCGAGAACCTGCCTCCCGTCGTCCTGGGATGGGTGGCTCTGCCTCCCCGACACTACGGGGGATATGTAAAAAAAGACAGCCATGTTAGAAGACAGTAAGGCAGTTCCTTAAAGAGTCAAAACATTTCTCTACCCTGCAGTCTAGGTATTCCGCTCTTGGTATTTCCCCGAGAGAAAAGACATCAGGCGTCGGCACAAAGACACGAAAAGGAATGCGCCCGGTAGTTCTCTCTCCCAGAAACCACCCAAATGTCTGTGAGCAGGCAACGGACCCAGCTCAGCAGTAAACCGCAACAAACTCGTGGTGCTGGCAACCCAGGTGAACTTCAAGAAAGTTACGCGGGGCGGAAGTCAGACAAAAGAGTACTGACTGCCAGGCACCGTGGCTCACGCCTGTAATCCCAGCTACTCAGGAGGCAGAGATCAGGAGGATCGTGGTTTGAAGCCAGCCTGGGCAAACAGTTCGTGAGACCCTATCTTGAAAAAACCCATCACAACAAAGGGCTGGTGGAGTGGCTCAAGGTGTAGACCCCGAGTTCAAACCCCAGTACGCACACACACACACACACACACAAAGATATTTTTAAGGGGGGAATTGGTAGCTTATGCCTATAATCCTAGCTTCTAGCTTCTTGGGAGGCAGAGATTAGGAGGATGGAGGATCTAGGTCAGCCTGGACAAAAAGTTCGTGAGACCCCATCTCAATCAATGGGCGGGTGTTGTGCTGTGTGCCTGTCATCCCCAGCTATGAAGGGAAGCACAGATAAGAGGACCGTGGTCCAGGCCAGCCTGGGCATAAGTGAGACGCTATTTCAAGTGGGAGTGGCTCAAGTGGTAGCATGCCTGCCTGGCAAGTCAAGGCCCTGAGTTCAACACCCAGTGCCATCAAAAAAAAAAAAAAAAAAGACACATATTAAAGACAAAAAATTCTTGAGCTGCCAGTCAAGAAACCTCATGTACCACACATCCCCCAGCTGGGACAGTTAGGCAAGTCTGCCGACGGCCCAAAAGTTTCCTGTGCTCAGATGTCCTGCCACCTGCCGAAAGCCCTGTTTCTCCCCGCTGGGCCCTGGGCCGACACCGCCTGGCCATCACCCCACTGGAGGCCACTGGGGGTCA
The DNA here is from genome assembly GCF_047511655.1 of Castor canadensis. Lineage (NCBI taxonomy): Eukaryota > Metazoa > Chordata > Mammalia > Rodentia > Castoridae > Castor > Castor canadensis. Next base: position 3,368,351 of record NC_133403.1, on the reverse strand, counting down.
CCAGAGGTTCCCCAGAGAACCTCGGCCCAGCTGGCTGAGGTTTGCGAGAGACAGCTGTGTTGTCCTGACAGGTTTCCATCTATGAGCATAGGTGACCCGCTCCAACTGTGGCAGGCCGAAGGATGCCAGCCAGGTAGCTGAAAACCCGCTGCACGTGTCTGACCCCTCTCCCAGGTTCTGTGTTTAAAAACACTGCCATGGAGAGGGTGCAGGAGCAGTGCCCAGACTGGGGCACGGCTGCATTAACACGACCGGGTCACAGTGCAGAGGGCCCCAAGAAAGCCCGCTATTCCTGGCTGTCCCCCACCACGCTACACAAGCTGATCCTTCCCTGGTCCCACCTTTCACCACGTTCTCCCTCAGGGGCGACAGGCACAGCTTTGCGATCCGAGTGCGAATGTCAGTGCCACCATTCGTGCTATGTTTCCTGAGCACCTGCTGGGCACCAGTCCCCAGGGTGGACAACACAGACAAGAGACAGGCCACCTGTCTTCTCAGAGCAAGAGTCAAATTGAGAGGCCAGGTATTGACCGAAGATTACGACTTCTAGCTGTGGTCACAGCCGTGGTCAGCAAAGCACCCAGTTCCTCTCCACCCATGGCAGGGAACAGTGTGACCTACAAAAACAGTGACCCCAGCGGGGCGCCAGTGGCTCATGCCTGTAATCCTAGTTCTCGAGACCCCCCCACCATCTCCAAAATGACCAGAGCAAAAGGGACTGGACTGGAGGTGTGGCTCAAGTGGTAGAGAGCCTGCTTTGCAAGCATGAAGTCCTGAGTTCAAATCCCAGGCCAACCAAAACAACAAAAAAAGTGAAGGCTTGCCATAAGTGCATGCGTAAGTATAGGCAAAAGAATGCAGCGTTTGTGCTGTGTGCGCTTTCAGACATCCACTGAGGGTTTTGGAACAAATCCCCCAGACCTAGGAGGCACTCACACAAGCTGGGTTTCCGTGTCATGGCGCTGAGACAGAAGGCGCCACAGCAGTGGGTGTGCAGGTGAGCAGGCGGGCAGCGAGGACCAGCAATCACAGGGGCAAGAGCACCCAACCCAAAGGCTGGGGACCTTCAGGTCCCTGCGACTCATGCCTGAGTCGGAACTGCCCCTCCGTCAGGGACAACTCAATTTCAACTTCATTCTGAAAGGAACTGGGAACACTCTCCAAAACAAGGTCCTTTCTTTCTGGACCTTTGGCAGGGAAGGGCAGTATACAGGTTAGGCTGTCACTGAGTCACTCTGTCCAGCTTCCGAAGGAACCAGTGCACTCCAGGATGTGCGGGAGGCCAGGGCTGCTGAGGATGGGAAACCACCAGCCGCCCCCCCAGGAGTGTGCCGGGGACGACAGCTGCCTCGACCAACCTTTGGGGGCATTTGTCTCTCTGTGCCGCGCACCGTGTGGGTGGTGGGAGCAGAGGGTGAGTAGACACTGGTGTTGGTCCTCAAAGGATCCACAAGCCAGTTCTTCAAACAGCTATGGTTCAGGGGCGTGGCCCAAATACAGAGCTTCTGCCCTGCATGCAGGAGGTCCTGAGTTCAAATCCCAGTACCGCCAAACTTTTTACGATTACACAGCCTAATCACACAGCCTCTTCTGGGGTATGAATAATTATGTAGACATCACGTGTGTTGTATACACACAAATAAAAATTAAAATTTAAGCAGGTGAAATTAAATCAGTTTGAAGAGAATTTCAAATGTTTTCTTCTGTGGCAGCTATCTTGTGCCCTCTTTGGGGATGGGGGTGAAATTTATACCCCTTTTTTTATATGGCAGGGCAATAAGCCAATGAAATCCAGACCCACAACCCCATTCACCACTCCCAACCCCAAAAATATTTTTCCCAGCAAGTATTACAGAAGAAGGGAGCAGCACACATGGGCACAGTCCTTGGGGGTGATATTTGTCACAAGCCCCAATTGACTGCAAGCTGTTTTAGAGTCCAACTACAGAATGCCAGGGGATGGAAACTGGGGCAGAGCAGAAACAAGGGACAGAAAACCTCTGCAGATTGTTGGGTCGGGTGTGGTAGTTAGTACCTGCCTGTAATCCCAGCAACACAGGAAGCAAAGGTAGGACGATCATGGTTCTAGGCTAGCCTTGGGGCAAAAGCATGAGACCCTATCTGAAAAATGCCTAAAGCAAAAAGGGCTGGTGGAGTGGCTCAAGTGGTAGAGCACCTGCCTAGCAAGTGCAAGGTCCTGAGTTCAAACCCCACTACTGCCAAAAATAAGTAAGTAAATAAAAATGCAGATGTGCTAATGCCCGGGGAGAGGAAAGAGGACTAGGTGATGCTCGCGAGGCTGTCAGTGATGTGTGCATGTGCACGTGAGTACAGGGCGTGTGCACAGTGTCAACAGAGTTCGGGGCTGGCTGGGATGGTGGCAATGCTTTGGTCTCTCTTTGAAGCTCCTTTTAGTGTTACTAGAATGTTTTTACAGCACAGGGAATTAAGTGACTAGCAGTGGGTAACTCTTCTCATCTTCCTCCCTCTCCTCCTAAAGATGGTGTATCAATTTCCTCCCACGGCTTCCAGGCAGATGAGCCTGTCCGGGAACCAGCCCGGCTCCACCAACAGGGCCTTCCTTCTGTCTTGCTGCTCCCCCAGGCTCTGTGCCCTCCCTGGGAAGAACGGCTGTGTGGGCGGCCACTGGGGAGCTACGGCACGTTTCTCTGCCATCCGCTAATCCATCAAGAGCCTGGAGCTGTGACCACACCTAGGAGATTCCAAGCCTGGTGTGACCGGCATTTCTGTACAAATGGAAATGAGCTGTGAGGAAGGACCACCTGTTTCCAGGGAGGAGCTTCCCTTAACCAAGCTGTGCACTTTCTGCTAAGGAGCTGCGTGTGGCAGTGCACTCCTGTAATCCCAGCGCTCAGGGTGCTGAAGCAGGAGGATCACAGGTTCAAGGCCAGCCTGGGCTACATAGCAAGTTCCAAGCTAGCTTGATGAGATCCTGTCTCAAAAAACTAAAACTAAAACCAAAAAAAGTCTGCCCCAAACCCCAACTGTTTCTTTGGACATATCGCTTTAATATCAGCCTGTAAGCCATGACACTGTAGTCAGGAGACAACACTGACGCATTAGGGTTTGGGATGTGCTAATGGTTTTGAAATAGTCGTTCTTGTTTTTAAGAGAGACAGAGAGTCTCTTTGTTTTTAAGTCATGGAGAAGCAGGTTGCTGGTTGCCAGGGGCTGGAGGAGGAGAAGGAACTGGGGAGCCACCGCTAATGGGTACAGGGTTTCCTTTGGGGTGAGGAACGTTCTGGAGATACACATGGTTGCGGAATGTAGGGATTGTGCTAAATGTGACTAATGTTGCATTTTACGTTATTCGTGCTTATCATTAAAAACAACAGGGGGTGCTGGTGGCTCACGCCTGTAATCCCAGCTACTTGGGAGACTGACATTGGGAGGATCTCAGTTCAAGGTCAGCCTGGGCAAATAGTTCTCAAGACCCCACTCCAAAATAACCAGAGCAAAATGGACGGGTGGAGTGGCTCAAGTGATACAGCTCCTGCCTTGCAAGTGTGGCGCTCTGAGTTCAAATCCCAGTTCCACCAAAAGACAAAACCCAAAAAGTAGATGGGGTCGGGATGAGATAAGACTGGCCCTGGACTTGTCATTGTTGAAAGGTGACGAAGAACACAGGCACGTTCTGTGACGTGTCTGCATGTGCGTACAAGTCACAGAGATGGTGGGGGCCGCAGGTGTGGGTCCACCTGCACACACTGTGCGCGGCATACGGTTGGTTTTAATGAGCGCATTGTGAACTGAATATGGGTAATGTCCCCTGCTGTGAAGTCACACGCCCACAACATGCTGTCCAGGAAGGACTAGCCGTGGTGGTGGCTCAGGTAGGACATCTGAGATGTCTCTCTTTGAGTCTGTGTCTGCAGTACCCTCTGCACTCTTCCACTGTTTTTACAACTCATAAAGCTGGGGGTTTTTTGGTTTTTGGTTTGTGGCAGCACTGGGGTTTGAACTCAGGACCTCACACTCGCTAGGCAGGTGCTCTGCTTGAGCCACTGCCCCAGCCGTCGTAAAGCTGTTTTCTTAAATGGTGGGGATGTCAGGGACCCCCGATCGCCTCTGACTGGAGGGTCCCAGGTAACAATGCCTTCCTAACACACACAGACTGCGCAGCCTCGGCGCCTGTGCACCCCCTCTCGTGACACTGCTCCCCACGAAGGCTGTCACCTCACTGAGGGACCTCCCATGTGCTGGGCTCACGTGGGCTGAGAGGACCTGCGGGCCCTGGTCATCGCCCTTCTGCAGACCAGGAAGCCGAGGCCCAGAGAGGCAAAGGCAGCGATGTGTCATTTAGCTGAAGAGGTGCCATTTAGCCTCACAGTGGCCTGGGAGACAGGCCTCACCCGTCGCAGTTTGCCCAGAGTGAGTGAGGCTGCCGTGGGCATGACAGGGCTCCCGGACTGGAGCGAGCTTTTTTCTCTTGCTTCTGTTACTACCGAACCTAACTGGGCTTAACTGGGTGGCGACAGGAGATGCAGAAAAGACACAGGATAGACAGACAGACAGAAAGTTGGGGCCAGGTATGTTGGACGCTTAGATGGAGATGCACAACCCTCATTACTTCTTTTCTCTGTCTTGATTCTTTAAGGCCTTACTCCTTTACAATTCTTTAAAACCTTTCTTCTAAAGTCTTCTTTAAAAACCTTGCTTCACTATTCTTTAAAACCTCTTTCCTTAGACTCGCACTGTCCCATGTTCTCTCTTTAGTTTTCTTCAAGTCTCAGCCCTCAGACCTGCTAGCAGTTCCCCATTAGCAATTCTCCTCCAGCACTTTCCCTTCAGCAATTCATTTTCCCCCTTCAGCAATCCTTTTCCCTTCAACAATTCTTTTCCCTCCAAAGCCTCCCACATCAAAAAGTCAAAAGCCCAAAAGCCAAAAGTAAAAGCCTCAAGCAAAAAGCCCAAAGCAAAAACCCTAAAGCAAAAGCCCCCAAAGCAAAAAGCCTGGCGTCCTCCTTCAGTGAGTCTTTTATGTCCAGTGGTAAACAGGGTGGAGCAGCGGTTTCGGGGAGGCGCGTGACATTTTAACAGGAGAAACCTGCGTTCCTGCTTCTCTGAATGTAAACAACTTAGGAGAAGCAGCTGTTCTGCATTTTCCTCTTCTGTGGCCGGGGCTGTGGCAATCTCAGCCTACAGATAAACATCTTAGGAAAAGCAGCTGAGCTGCATCTCTTGCTTATGTCCAGTTCTCACAGGCATCTCATAATCCACTCTCCACACTGGACTTCTGTGGCCAGGCCCTGAAGGTGACACTGCTGGCAGAGACCAGATGATCCACAGACCAATCTGGTCCCCCACTTCAGGTGCTCGATGCAGACAGGACAGATGGACTCGTCTATAGCTGGGGATGTACTGTGGAAGATGGACACCATGACTCAAGTATCTAGTTACAGTGAAAGATCCTGGGCTGGTGGAGTGGCTCAAGTGGTAGAGGGCCTGCCTAGCAAGTGTGAGGCCCTGAGTTCAAACCCCAGTACCTCCAAAAAAAAAAAACCCAGACCTTAAAATGAAAGATCCTGTGCCTCGAGGGAGGCTACCCCATCTTTGAGAGGTCAACTAGTTCTACCTTCCCAAGAACAATGCAAGTGGGAACTGGAAGAAGAGGAAAAGTCACCACTCAGTCACTGAAACCAGAACTCATCCTCTGAGATCCCAACTACAGTGTCCTTCTGGGGTCCACCTGAACCCCCCAGAGCAAGCTCCTCTTCCCTCTAGAGAGAGCCATGCACGAGGCCAGGGTTGCCAACGGCTCCTGCTGCTCAAAGCCAGCTGGCCTCCAGCTGGGCTGTCCAGCCTTGTGCCTGCCATTGGACCAGTTTCTCCAATCTGGGCCTGGACAAAGCGTTCCTTCTGTGCCCAGGCACTGTGGATCTGTGCACGGACACAATTCCATCCTTCCCAGGAAAAGAAGACTGACCCCCGGACATGGTGGCCCCTGGAGAGCAGGGTCAAACCACAGCAGGAACAAAGCCAAGGCCAGGGTCTGCAAAGTTCCCAGGGAGCACCCGCACAGACTTCCTGGTTTGAATGTTCCCACCGAAACCATGGCGTTGACACTGAGTCCCTTCATGAGGTATCTGGAAGTGGGACTTGGGGTGGGGCAGGTGTAGTTAAGGCTAAGTGAGGACAGGTTGAGGACAGGCAGCAAAGCAACAGGACCGTGATGCTACACGAAGAGGAGGAGAGATCTGAGCTAGGACATCTGCAGATTCTTGGGACTCCACAGTGTTCCCACCAGCAGGAAGGACCTCATTGGACAATCACAGCTGCCTGGTCTTAACTTCTCAGCCCTCAGAACCATGAGCAGAACAAACCTTTATTCTCTATACGTTACTCAGCCTGTGGTACTCAGCCATAGCAACAGAAAACGGATGAAGACAATGGGGAAGGGAAGAGGTGAGGGAGGTGATGAAAATAGTCAGGCCTGTCCCTTGCCCTGGGCCTGAGTTCACCCCAGTTCCCTGGCTGGGCTGGGCACAGGAGAGGGGCCGCCTGAGAACGCACAGAGCCCATACAGCTGCTGCCTGCGCTCTGTTCTTCCTGTTCTGGCTCCTGGGGGTGCAGTGACGGACCACTGGACAGAGGCTGGGGCACTCAGGGAAGGCTCCTTGGAAGAGGGCGTATCTCAAAGAGACCAGAAGAAGGGGCAGGAGCTAATGCCCCCTCATAAACACACAGAGGCCACCTCTGAGGTATGACTGTGCCCAGCTCTGGCCATGTGTGATTAGACCTGCCCCAAGTTGTCACCCAAGAATCTGAAAGTGGGGCACAGGCCAGGCACAGCCAGAGCAGGGCAGGTCCACCTGCAGAATGATGTCATGGAGGAACAAAGAAGTCAGTCTGCAGAGGGCGAGGACACAGAGGGACCCTGGGAGAGACCTGAAAATGAGAGTCGGAGAGAACAGGTGGTCACACACCCTGCCCCAGGGGACACTGCGTTCTGTGCTCTGAGTGTAACACCTACTTGCACTTTTCCTATTTATGCCTTCCAGGAGCTGGGATCACAGGTGTGAACCACCACACCTGGCTTGTTGGTTGACATGGATCTTGTTAACTACTTTTACCCAGGTTGGCCTAGAAACACAATCCTCCTGATCTCCGCCTCCTCCCTAGTAGCTGAGATTACAGGCGTGAGCCACCATGCCTGGCCACTGAGTGGGTTTTTACTTCCTACCACCAAATGATTGTAGGTAGAAAAACACGAAACCATAATTAAAAAAAAAAAATTAGCAAACACACAACTGTCTCTATCGAGGTGTTTCCAGCATAGCTAGGAGGCGGCCACACATGGATCCACTGTCAACTAAGGAGGCTCCAGCTGCAAAGACAGGGACAGTGGGGACGAGGCCTGGCATTTGTGGCCTGCTCCTTGGGGCCAGCTCTCACCTGGAGCTGTTTTACGTTATGTTATGGTATCACTGTTTGGCCATCTCGTGATACAGACATTCTTCTTTCCGTGGGTGCGCAGAGACAGTGAGGTGCAAGAGGTTGAGGGTCTCGTCCAAGGTCTCCTAGAGACTCAAGGGCAAGGCTAGGACCCCAAATTTTGCACCCCTTTAACACTAAGCCCCAGCTACTCCTACCCTCAGGTGACTAAGAGCACCCAGCCTTTCCGTTCTACAGCTCAGAATTCTTCACCTGGACCTTCCAAGGTCTGTCTCCAATCACAGCTTAAACCGGCAAAGTGAAGAGCAGGTGGGACCAGGAAGACGTCACAGTCCTGCTTGCCCCCAGTGCAGGTCAAGGGTTCCCGCCTGGCCTCCGGGGCCCTTTGCCTGGGGGATCGGTGACATAGCTGATGCCATCATCTGTGCTCATGTCCAGTGGCCACATGCAGGTTGACAACAAAGCCTACGCCTTCCTTTCCACCGTGAATATTATGACGGAATGTTCTAGCATGCCCCCAAGTGACAAAGGAAGCAATTCGTAATTAAGGGAATGACCCTGGCAGGAAAACAAGCCTTAACCCACGGGAAGGGTGCAGACGCTGGCTTTGGCTCTGCTCTGACATCTTCACAAGAACATCACCGCCACCCTCAATGTGCAAAACTCATCTCACGATGACTATTTTTATACTGGAGTGAGGGCACATGTCTGGGCTGGCTCGGTGGTTTGGCTTGCCTGGCCAAGGTCTTAAGGGGATGGGAGCTCAGAACAAATGCTGCCTGTCACCTCCCTGGAAACCCAGCTCAGTCTCCGAGAACCCAATTCTCATCTTTGAATGTGGCACTCGCTCAAGCTGTCGGGTGACTTGTTTACCCTGAGCCGCTTCCAGCTGCCACCCATTTGTCTCAGTCCCTTGGGGGCAAGCCACAGCCATTTGTGTGGGTCACAGGGTCACATCTAGAGCCAAACTGTCCCCACCTCCTATGGGACAAAATGCCGTCACCATTCTACACTTCTTTCTGGGGACTTTTCCATTTGCTGGTGTAGACGTTTGTAAGCAGATTGGATCCGTGCCCTGGTCAGTGACTCCCCCAGCCCAGGCGCCACCCTTTACAGGTAGGGCCCAGGCGAGGTGGAGCCACCGGAAGACTGCATCCTTCCAAGGCTCAGCCCCACGTCTCTGGGCAAGCATCATGAGTTTCCTTTTTTGTTTCTGTGGGATGATTTGAACTCACGACTTCACACTTGCAAAGCAGGTGCTCTACCGCTTGAGCCACACCTCAGTCCATTTTGCTCTGGTTATTTTGAAGAGGGGGTCTTGAGAACTATTTGCCTCAAACCACGATCCTCCCAATCTCAGCCTCCCAAGTAGCTAGGATTACTGGCGTGAGCCACCTGTGCCGGGCTGTGAACTTTCTCTTTGGTGTCCTGGGACTCAGCTCAGAGCCCAGCATCTCTTCTGGAAGCACAAGTGTGTCCCCCTTTCTCAGTCCTTTGCATTCCCTGTTCTACCTCCTTCACTCTCTCTAGGATACAGGAGGAGAACCTGGCTTTTCTTTTGCAGTACTAGGGTTTGAACTCAGGGCCTGTGCTTGCTAGGCAGGTGCTCTACCACTTCAGCCACGCTCCCAGCCTTTTTATTTTAAGTTTGCTCTTTTTAAATAGGGTCTCCTTCTAACTTTTTTGGGGGGTGGCTTTGACCCTTGACCGTCCTACCTCGGCCTCCTGGGTAGCTGGAATTACAGGCGTGAGCCACCACACTCAGCTCAGAGCTTGGCTCCTTTAAATAAACCAGAGTTAATTTTGTAGATGTGAGCTTTGGTAATGTTTTTTGTGGTTTTTTTTAAATCCTTATCTTTTAAAGATACATCCAGAAACATGGAGGAGTGGAGTGGTCAGGTGCCTGTGATTGGCTTCAAAACGCTGCAGGATGGAGGAAGACGGTAGACAACATTGCTCGAGAGCTGGTAAGAGCGGAATTTGGGCGACAGGTGCCTTCCGGTTCCTGAGACTCTTCTGCACTTTATGTCTTAAACTTCCCATAACTACGACAAAAGTTTTTTAAAAATACCAAAGTAGAGGCTCTGCAGTGCCCTTACTGTTCTACCGAGGCTTTTATCTGCCCCTCTTTCAAATGACATCTTTGCTGAGGGACAACTGCACACAGGGTACCACTGACGCCACACAGCCATCCGGTCCTGCCTGAGCTGAGCCCTCACGGTATGTCTGCTGCCGCCCTGCAGAGTCCTGTCCTCTAAACCCCATTCTCGCTCGCTCGCTCTTTTTCTTTTCTTTTTTGGCGGTACTGGGGATTGAACTCAGGGCCTCCCACTTGCTAGGCAGGCGCTCCACCACTTGAGTCATACCACCAGCCCTTTTTACTTTATTTATTTTTCAGATAGGGTCTCACTTTTTGCCCAGAGCTGCTTGGGACCTCCATCCTCCTACGTAAGCCTCCCACATAGCTAGGATAACAGGCATGACCTACCATGCTGGGTTTGTTTGTTGAGATGGGGGTCTCAGTAACTTTGTGCCTGCATGGCCTTCAACCACAATCCTCTGGATCTCTGTTTCCCAAGTAGCCGGGATTACAGGTGTAGCCACCTCTCATGGCCAACCCTCATTTTTCAAACTGCACATGGAACAGACTGAGCCCAGCTTTCTGTCCTGGAGTTGTGGAGAGAAACATGAGCTCCTGCGTTCCTCTCGGTCTTCCAGGTTGCAATGGTGCAGGAGTGAGTCACTGGGAAAGAAAGGCTGGCTCAGCTACATTTGGAGGGTTTGGATGAGGTCAACTTCTCTTCTCTGCAGGCTGAAGGCCAAGTGCCAGGACACCTCCTGCCCCACCTGGGCCGGGTGTGTGGAAGTGCTGATACACCGCAGAGCTAAACATCTCGATGCTAGACACTGCTGAGTCCAAAGGGCTGGAAGCCTGAGGACACACGCAGGAAAGGCGGCACCTCAATCAAAACCCATGACCTCTACATAGATAGATTTGTTCAGAAGGCTGTGTGCCATTTTCTGGAAAGCATGCACTCACACCCTCAGTGGGGGAGGGAACACGCTGATGGAGCTGTTGACCCAGGAATGGGCAATGACTGCCTCCTGGGTGCCATTCCACGTTCACTCAGGGACCACTGTAGACAGCAGTCAACCCCTTCCGTGAGCAAACACAGTGGGTTCCGATGGCCACCGTGGGAAGAGAAAGCCTGGGATGAGAAAAGAGTGACCGCTCCCAGAAAGGACACAATCCCTCCTTCTGGGGAGAGAGACTGCGCCTACACCTAGGCCAGGGACTTGACCGTAAGCGTGCTTGATGGACGATCTGGACCTACTCCACTCGTCCATTTGTCCCTGGATCCAGCACCTTAAGAAAACGCGTGGGACTAAAACAGAATCTGGTTCCCATCCCGTGGGAAACACAGGGTTTGGAAGTGAGGGAAGCCAGCCAGCAGCCATAAGCAACTGGACAGAGGAGACTGTGTCTCTCGCAGTGAGAGCCATGGGGGGCTGGCATGAGGCCTGCACAGAATGTTAAAAATGGGACTTCCAGGCCACACATGCTGCCTCACGCCTGTAATCCCAGCTACTCTGGAGGTGGGGAAAGGAAGGAGTGGGGTTTGAGGCCAGGCTGGCCAAAAAGTTTGCAGGATCCCGTCTCAACCAACAAAAATCTGGGTGTGGGGGTGCACGCCTGTCATCCCAGCTATGGCAGGCAGCATAAACAGGAGGGTGGAGGTCCAGGCCAGCCCAGGCATAAACCCAAGACCCAATTTGAAAATGACTAAAGTGAAAAGGGCTGGGGGCATGGCTTGAGTGGCAGAGCCCCTCCTAGCAAGGGCAAAGCCCTGAGTTCACACCCCAGTACTCCCCCAAAAAGAGGAGGGGTTCCTTGCTGTCATCTGACCATCGGCTGAGAATCTTGAAGGTCCTCCCCTATGATGTTAGACCAGGAGACGTCATCTAACCCATGCCAGTCTGTTTACTAACTTAATGAGTTCACAAGAGACTCAGGGTGCCTTCGGACCAACTAGGATGACAGCATCTTCTCAGGACTGAGGGGTCTGAGGGTGGCTCACTTCCCTCTCACCTGAGAAGACCATGTTCTGTCCCTACCCAGGACAGAGGCGATGCCACGGAAGGGCTGTCCGTGGTCAGTACCTGCACCCTCCAAGCACTAAGGAATGACACCCACACTGTGGGTAAGAACGCACTTGGGAAGAGAGTGGCCCAGGGCCACCTGCATCCGGGAACACAGAGGCAGAGGGTTTTCTGAGAGTTCCTTGACAGAGCCAGGGCAAGTCCACACTCCCCACCCGGGCAGGGAGAGTTACCACGTCCTACCTCTTACAGGGTCTTCATTTTGGAGACACAGGCTGGCAGGCTGCCCCGATGTTCTGTTGGGTCAGCCTCCAGGGCCACCGGCCACCCAAGCTTCCTTTGCCCCTGCTTAGCCGCCTGCCTTGGTTGCTCTAAGGGCAGAACCTGGGCCACCTGGGATAATTCCAGGTACTGGGCTGTGATATCAGAATAGGGCTGTGACATCAAAGGGGGGCGGAGAGAGGGAGGGAGGGAGGGGGAGAGAGAGAGAGAGAGAGAGAGAGAGAAAGAGAGAGAGAGAGAGAGAGAGAGAAGAAGGAGGGAGGGAGGGAGAGAGGGAGGAAAAAAGAGAGGAGAGGGGAGGGGAGAGAGGAGAGGGGAGACTAGCTATCCTCCAGCGCCCTCCTGTGTCAAAGGAAAGCACGTCCCGTTTGTGCACAGCAGAGCCAAATGGGCCGGGCATGTAGGTCCCCCAGGAAAGGGTTAAATGCAGGGCGCCAGTTACATCTGAATTTCAAACACACAATAAATACATCTTAGTATAAATCCGTCACGTGGGATAGTCTTATACGAAAACATCATTTGTTGTGTATTTGAAGCTCATTTTAAACTGAGTGACTTCACTTGTATTTTTATTGGCTGATTTGGCCACCCTACTCAGGTAGCTTTTTTTTTTTTGACACGGTCTGCTATGTAGCCCTGGCTGGCCTCGAACTCTAGATCCTTCTGCTTCTGCCTCCTGGGTGCTGAGATTACAGGCATGAACCACCACACCTGGCTCAAGGAACTTTTTAAAAAAATAAATAACACAACCCATCCCCTACAGTCACTCTCATTCAGCCTTAGCAGGGCAGAGGACCCGGGAACCTGCATTATTTATTTGTTGTCAAAGTGACTGCTCCTAATAACTACAGCTGACTTTCATGGAGCGCTTGCCAAGTCACGTGCTAAGATCTTCATTCACTGAATCCTCACAGAACCTCTAAGAGCTGGTCTATTAGTAAGCCCATTCTACAGAGCAGAGAAATGAGGCTAAAGAGGGTAAAAACCCTTGGCAGGGCTGCCCAGCAGGAAAACACGTGGGCCAGGATTTGAACTCAGGCAGCCTGGCTTGCACTGCCTCAGAAATCTTTGAAATGAACAGACCCTAAAAGGTGAGGCTCTGGGAAGCCCTCAGGAAGCCACAATGCTACCAGGCACAGGAGGCCGTCAGGAGTGGAGATGGCGGTGGAGGCAGGGAGCACAGAGTCATGCAGTGTGGACGCAAAACGCAACACATCTGAGTGCAGAATGGCGGGGTGGTGCAGGTGGGGACTTGTTTTTCTTCTATGGATGAAGTAAGATCTTTGGCTGGGATGACACTAGTGAGTACATATAGAGTGACAAGGACTTCAAGTACCACTGGGAGATGGGAGGGGAAGGTGGTGGGGGACCCACAGGTTGGGGCAGGCACTTCAGTGGCTCAGCCGATCCCTGGGTGTGCAGGGGTGCTGGTTTACACAGCTGGGAGGGGTGATCCCCCAGATCTTGGCTACATATCATGAGTGCTGGTCCCAGTGAAAGGCCCTACACCCCTTGCCTGAGGAGGGAAGGTACGACACTGACAGGCCATCACCAGAAGGCCAGCAACCTCTCTGCCATCCACCAGGGGGTCACCACACTCCAGTCACTGTGCTGACCTTTATGGTTGAGGAAACACAGAAACGGTAGCCCAGCTAGGAAGTGACAGTTCGGATGCAAGCCCAGGCCTGTCTGGTGCTGGGCTAGCCACAGTTAGACGAGGGAAGCTAGACAACTAGGTAAGAGAGGAAGAATCTGCCCCGACGGGGACTGAGGGACTACCACAGGGCCAGGCCAACTGAAGAGCAGGAGTCAGAGGTCTGGGTGACCAGAAGAGGGCCACCTCAGATGACTGAGCTGGAGCCACGTGGGGTGGCCACGTGGGGATAGAAGCAGACAGGGTCTGGTGAAGTCAGGCTTCATGGGGTCAGGCGCTTCATGTTGGGGACAGGGCTAAGGATGCAAGGGTGTGCCAAAGAGAGGACATGGTGTGTTAAGGACAAGCTTCATGGCCAAGAGCCCTGGTGGACCTGAGGGCTGGGATGGGTGGGAGCAGGATACCAGGATTTGGAAGAATGAGGACGTGAGGGTGGGGTGCACGGCTGACCTGTCTCTGGGCCTCATTAGCCCCTCTCAGAGGGAGGAAGCTCCTAGATGGAATTTCCTCTGGTTGAGTTCTTCTTCCTGGAGGTCCTATTCTGATGACCCCCTGGGGACCTTAAAAAGACAGGTGAGTGAGCATGCCAGCTGTGCCAGGCCCGCTACACCCTCCTACAGGCCATCAGCCACAAGGTGGCAGCAGGGGACACCAGCTAAAGCACTCCAGCCTCACCCAAAGCCCAACATTTTGGAAGTTATTTAAAAAGGAAATGTCCTGGTCCTGGGGGTGCCTGACTCCCCATCAGAACAGCACAAAACCCCGTGCCCACACCCCTGCATGGAGTTTTCTAGTAAAGCATAGGAAAGGACTTGAGAATCCAAGAATAAGAAAAGACTGTCTGAGAAGTCTCGTTCGTCCTGAGGTGAGCTCTGACTTTCTGGGGACATGGGGCCCTGGCCATCTCTGCACATCAGGGAGTCCCCTGACCTGCTGCCCAGGACATCATCTGAGGTCCCCACTGTCAGCCGCCCATAGCTCTGCACACTTTCTGCAACCAGACCCCAGGACAGTTGAGCGGGTGTGACCTCCCTTGCTGCCCCAGCTGTGTAGACACCCACAGGGGCTCACAAGTGGGTTAACTCGGCCACAGAGTTTGCCAAGTCACTGTGCTGAACAGGCAAGAGCACAGGAAAGGCATGGGTCCCCACCAGATGGTCACGTGTCACAGGATCCACAGATGAGATGGCCCAGCAGGAAGAGGAGGTAGCCAGGAAGAAGGTGGAAAGGTCAAGGGATGGGGTGTCCTCGTGAGCTTGAAGACAGACAGGTATCAGATGTGACAATGAGGACAGATGTGGTCAGCAGATGGCTATCGCAATGGAAGACGTTGAAGCCAGGCATCCCAGAAGACAGTGACCAAAGCTTGTCCTGTGCACAGGACACATGAGCCTTGGGGAAGGCACAAGGGGTGGAGTGGGGTGGAGTGGGGTGGGGTGGAGGGCTTGCCACAGAGTAGGGTGGGATGTGAGGCAAGGGCACAGGAAGAAGCCTGGGAGGTTGGTGACCTCAGGTAGGATAGAAGGACACAAGGACAGCTTGACGCCATGTGCCAGTGCCTAAGGACAACAGGGACACAGTTCATTTCTTCCTCAGAAGCAGCAGGGGTGATAAATACAGCAAAGAGAATGCAATTGAAAACAAACCAACAGAAGCTCAGTCGGGCGTGGTAGGGGTCACCTGCAACCTGCGGGCAGAGGACGAGGGCACTGAGGGCACTGGGACCCAGACACACAGCACGCTGTGGTCACACACAGACAGGACTGCAGCCTGGTCCAGCCTTTCCAAGTCACCATGGCAACCTGACAGGAACTGGTTCTACAGGGTCTGAGCCCTTTGACCTCCTTCATCCTTAGGGCACCTTCAGAAGTCGTAGGCAGCCCACGTCTTGGCCAGCCCAGGGGCTAGGCTGCCTACAGAACAGCAGGGCAAAGGGACCAGGCCCAGCAGCCACAAAGCCAGGGCCCTGTGGGAGGGCAGAGAGAAGTGAGGTCAGGTGGCCTGGGGCCAGTGAGGAACAGAAGTCAGAGAACACCCTCAGGTGGTGTCCATCCCACTGAATGAGAACACCACCTAGGGAGTCTAAAGTCTGCTTCTTTTAGGGATTATTTACAAATTAAAAGGAACCCCCGTCCCACATAGCAGAAGATTTAATGGCAGCTGATTTCTTGGGGCCTGGTCAGTGTGACACGATTTGGGCACAACACACACCTGAGAACAGATACAGACACAAGGAAAAACCTGTCACCCTCAGCCCAAATCCCCGAGTGGAAAGGCGTGTGAGAGCCACCACCACGCAAAGCAGGAGGAGGACAGCCAGAGGAAGGGACAATGCAGTATGGGACATTTCCCAGGCATGCTCTGAAATGCTTCCAAGTCCTTTTGATGCCTTGAAATATGTGAAAATGGTGTGTTTCCCTAAAAAAGGGCTGCAGGCCAGCTGCCCTCGCCAGTGCCATTTGCCAATACACCCCTTTCCAAAGGGATCCAAAGAACTTGTCATCCAAAGTCCGGGGGTAACAGGTCACCCTGCTGGGTGGGGGGGGCGCTATTGTTGCTCCCTGGCCATGGCCCAGCACCCTGGGATGGGCAGGAGGCTTCTGTGTTTTGGCCACAGCCGCTGGCCTGATCAGTCCTTTTTTTCCATCCACCACCTCCTGGACACAGGCCCCAGTCCCAGATCCTGTCCAGGCAGCTGTCCAGCTCCCCTGGTGACTCCTCGAGCTCTCGATGTCCCTGTCCCCAAATACACCCATGGTCCTTTGCAACAACCATTGCCACTGCCTGGGTAGTCACTGTCCTCTGCCCTCCTCCCCATCTCCAGATATCAAACTTCTCAGGCCTCACCTCCTACAAGCAGCCACATGCGCACATACACCTGCGCACATGCACACCTGGACGCTGTCAATGTCCTGCCTTATACCTTCCTTGTGCGTGCGTGTGCGTGTGTGCGTGTGCATGTGTGTGTGTGTGTGTGTGTGCGCGCGCGGAGGACTGCATTCGGGGCCTTGTCTCCTGAGCCACACCCTCAGCCCTTCTTAGCTTGTTTTTCAGGTAGGGTCTCGTGCTTTTGGAGTCAAGGATTACAGGCATGAGCCACCAGCGCCCACCTGGGTGAGCGTGGGGCTTCATTTCTGTACATTGGTGAATTTTCTAGTGTTTCTTCTGTAACTGACTTTTAGCTTCATTCCTCTGAGGACAGAGAAGATACTTCACATTTCAATCTTGTAAATGTACTGAGACTTGCCTTGTGGCCTAACATACGTGCCAGCCTGGAGAATGTTTCACGTGTGCTTGAGGGGAAAATACATTCTGAGGCTGCTGGCCTCCTTTAGTGGCAGTACTGGGCAGTACAGGGTCTCGAGCTTGCCAAGTGCACTATCACTTCTGCTCCCAGCTTCCTCGCTGTTGGGCAGTGTTCTGCCCGTGCCTGCTAAGTCTCATTGGTTTCTAGCACCCAAGAGATTAAGCTGTGTAGTTACACAATCAAATTCCCATCCGGAACATGTGCTTCTGCAGGCGGCAGGACAGGCGTCTTCTGTCATTCAGGGCTACCCTAGACTGACTCCAAGACAGGCAAAAAGTCACAAACCACAAGCCTCTGACATCAACCTGAGAACTCTGGGAGGAAGACGCTGTGAAGAGAAGGCCACCATGGGGCTGTGTTTAGACACCATCAGAAGGCTGCAGCCCTTCTGTAAACATACAGTAGCTACCTAAAGGCTTCTCTTTCACACACATTAATTCATTTGTGCTTCAAAAAGTCAAAAGGAGAGCTGTGTGTAGTGGTGCACACCTGTAATCCCAGCACTCCTGAGGCTGAGGCAGGAAGATCTCAAGTTCTAGGATAGCCTGGGCTATATAGCAAGACCGTGTCAAAATGAAGTAACCAAAAGAATACTCGTGAGGGCTGACGTGTAGCACGTGGTGTCTTGAATTGCACCAAATGTATGTCTCAGTCCTTACCAGCAGGCAACTCCCTTGGGAACACAAGCTGAGCGCAGCATCCTGGGAATCTGAGGCTGTTGAATCTCCTAGAGGAAGTCTAGGCTGGCAATGAATATCTAGGTGAATTAGCAAACACTTCTTCCCAGCTGCAAAAGAAACCCCTCTCCCTGGGGGCTGGTCCCTCCAAAATTGCTCTGGAGTGACTAATCCAATAAATGCCACCTGCTACAGTATGTCCAGGAAGTTCCTAGGACAAAATGAAACAATTTCATTCACTCATCCATCCATCCATTTATCCACCCATTCATCCATACATTCATTCATCTATCCATTCATCCATCCATCCACCCATCCATTCATCCATCCACCAACCCATCCATCCATTAAACCATCTATCCATCCACCCATCCACCTATTCATCATCCATCCATCCGTTAATCATCCATCCATCCATCCATCCATTCATCCATTCAACCATATATCCACCCATCCATCCATTAAACCATCCATCCATCCACCCATCCACCTATTCATCCATCTAGTCATCCATTAAGCCATCCATCCATCCATCCACTCATCCATCCATTCATTATCCATCCATTCATACACCCATCCATATACAAATTCTCCCATCAATCTGTCATTCATTTATCTATCATCCATCATTATCCATCCATCCATCCATTCACCCATCCATCCATCCATTAAGCCATCCATCTCTCCATCTATCCATCCATCCATCCATCCACCTATTCATCCATCCATTCATTATCCATCCATTCATATGCCCACCCGTATATCAATTCTCCTATCAATCTGTCATTCATCCATCCATTCATCCATTCATTATCCATCCATCAGTTCATACATTCACCCATCCATCCATCCGTCCATCCATTCTCAGAAAGGAGAAGTCAGAGAGGGGAAGCCAGTTCTCTGGTGACCAGCGGTCACCCTCACTTGGCCACATTATCTGTCCTGAGCCCAGCTCAGGACAGATGTAGCACCAGCCACATCTTTCACCACAGTGGCTTCCTACAGGCATCCACATGGAGACCAAGGCACTGCAGACCCCTCTGTGAGATTTCCCTGCTGCCCTCCTTCACTGAGACACAGAGTGGTACCCTAGGGACCCTTGCCAAGATCAGCATCACTATTGGCACGAGAGCCACGAGTGCCAACCCTGGGGAAAACAGTCATCCATCAGGGGACCTGCTCTGCTTTGAATGTGTCCTCTACACTTCAGGGTTGGAAACAGTCCCCAAAGTCCTCTGTGGACGGTATTTGAGAGGTGGGATTTTGGGGGGTGACTGGAGGGGATTAGTCCATTCGCGAGGGTTATTGTGGCCATGGCCCGGCTATAAAAGCGAGTTCTCTCTGGCTTGCTTGCTCTCTGTCTTGCCACATGATGCCATTTGTCGCCATGTAGTGAAAAGTGCTCTTGGACTTTCAACCCTCATCATAATAAATAAGCTTCTATAATAGTAAACAAATAACAAATAAACCTCTCTTCTTTTTTGGAAGGCAGTAGTGGGGATTGAACTCAGGGCCTCGTGCCTGCTAGGCAAGAGCTCAACTACTTGAGCCACACCCCCAACCTTTTGCTTTTTAGTTCACCCTTCAGATAGGATCTCACCTTTTTTCTTTCTTTTTTCAGTACTGGGGTTTGAACTCAGGGCCCACACTCCACCAGCCCTTTTATGTGATTTTTTTTTTTTTTTTGAGATAGGATCTCATGAACTATTTGCCCCAGGGCTGGCTTCGAACCAATCGCCCTGATTTCTGTCTCCTGAATAGCTAGGATTACAGGCATGAGCCACTGGTGGTCGGCAGAGCCTCACACTTTTGCCCAGGCCAATTTAGGACTATGAGCCTTCTGCCTCTGCCTGCTGAGGAGGTTGGATTACAGGAAGGTGCAATCACACCTGGCCCTCTGTTCTTTATATCACCCTGTCTTAGAAGTTTTGTTACAGCAACAGAACACAGAATAAGGTAGGGCCCATCCTCTAAAGGACAAGACAAAAAAATGGCCAAGCTGATATCAGATGCCCTTTAATGCTCATTAATAAGCCAGTGCTAGGGAGAAAGAAAGACCCCAACTTGGGAGGAAGGATCCAGGCCACGGTGACCAACGTCACTAGCCCTGCCACACGAAATGTTAGCATTTCTTCTGTAGGTCTCACTGTCTCCCCACCTGCGCTGCTAGACCGTCCTGGAGAGCAGGGGCTGTGCCTCCCCCTCTCCCTCGGTCCTCCTCCTCAGAAACACACACAGCTCTGTGGAAACAAACGCCATTTTGCCTGTCACTTTGAGAGGATCACAGCCGCCCAGCCCTTGTCACACATCAGACACGCGTGCCATGGCTCTGGGAGGGCAAGGCATGGGCGGGTGGGCTGATATCCCCTTGACCTTCCCCTCCACGCAAGGCAGTCTGAGGACACATCACAGAATTACACTGCACACTCCTGTTGACCCCGCAACCTGGTTCCTGGCACACTGCGCTTGCACTTGGACTTTGGAAAGGAAATGCTCGCAAGGTTACTTGCTGTAGCACAGTGTGTCTCAGCAGGACATGGAGACAGTCAACAGGCTACAGGAGCCAGGTCCCATGGCTCACGCCTGTAATCCCAGCCACTTGGGAGGCAGTGATTGGGAGGATGGCGGTTCAAGGCCAACCCAGACAAACCGACAATCTCAAAAATACCCAACACACAAAAAAATGGCTGGCAGAGTGGCTCAAGTGGTAGAGTGCCTGCCTAGCAAGCGTGAGGCCCTGAGTTCAATCCCTGCTACCCAAAAAAGAAAGAAAGAAACAGGCTACAGGCTAAATAAACTGGAGCAAGGCCATCCGATAAAGAAACATACTATTGTGAGAAAAAGAGAAAACTTTCATCTCCCTATAAGGAGAAAACATGAAGACATATTGCAAGGCTGGGTGCCAATGGCTCACGCCCATGATCCCAGCTATTTGGGAGGCTGAGATCAGGGGGATCACAGTTCAAGGCCAGCTCAGGCAAATAACTCATGAGACCCCATCTCCAAAAAAACCAGAGCAAAATGGACTGGAGGTGTGGCTCAAAAGGTAGAGCTCCTGCTTAGCAAGTGGGAAGCAGTGAGGTCAACCCCCAATTTCACCAAAAAAAAAAAAAAAAAAAGATACATTGCTAAATAGGAAAAAGCAAGGCGGAGTACTTCATTTATTTTTAAAACATACCAATTGGATATATTTCTGAAGACACGCCACAGGTACTGCTCGGGGTGCCTGAGGGAGAGGCGGGCGGTTGGGGACTGAAGTCAGACTGGCTTTACTCAAGGGTGTTTGGAGATGTAGGGTTATAAATCATCATATAAAACATGACGTGCTCAGAAATAAATTTCTCAACAGGCATGCTGGTGCACACCTGTAACCCCAGCACTCAGGAGGCTGAGGCAGGAGGATCAGGAGTTTGAGGCCATCCAAGGCTACACAGTAGCTACATACAAAGAACTTTCCTCAAAATAAAAACAAAAAGAAAAATTTATTCAAATAAAAAAATAAAATGTCTTGCTCCAAAATCTGAGTTGTTGTCCCATCCCAGCAAAGGCCATGGCTCTGGCTGCACTCTTCAACCTCCACAGTGACACGGGAGAAAAGTGTGGCCGAAGGCCCAGGCGCGCCATGCTGGCCTTCCACCAGTGACCAGACTGGCCCAAAGCCAGGCACACTCAGCCACCACCACAGCCCATGTTACCACCCCCAGGACCGTTCTCATCAGAACAGCCAGGTGTCTCCTGCTGAGAGCGAAGGGCTCATGTGCACCTTGACCTTCCAGGGTGGTCCGGACTAGCCTGGGGTTCTTGGTCACTGCTGGCCCTCTAGAGCCACGACGCCACTCATATGCGCCACCCCCCCCCATGCCGAGTGCTCACTACCTGAATGGGTGTTCATCATGCAGATGGCCTTGGCTTTGGCCAGCTCCAGGGTGCTGATCCACTGCTGCCGGTCCACCTCTGAGGTGGCCTTGAGGTGGTAGGTCCTTGCCTCGCTGATCAGCAAGATGCCACAAGAGTCCTCTGTGTCAATGTGCGTGGTGGCCAGGTTGATGGTTGCACGGCAGGTGTGGGCCATTTCTCCCTGGTTTCTGCAGGATGCAAGAGAAGCTATGAAGTGGGGCTCCAGACTCCAGAGCTCCAGACTGAGGGGGCCTCCAGGCAAATCCACAAGACCTTGCTCGGCCCCTTAGAGCTGGGAGGGGCCCTGGAGTCCTGGAGGGAAGACGATGGCTGCTGGGACTGACCTGTCACGGTGTGGTTGGGGAGGGCTCTGAGGCCATGTCTGCCCTCCATGGGGAGTGGTAGAGGGACAAAGGCCTGCATGGGTGTCTTGCCCACTGTGGTCTGAGCCGTGCAGACATCAGGAAGTGGGGAAGACATGACTTGCCAGGGTCCCGGAAAGCAGGACAGGCCTGACTCTGTGACACACTTTCCACTACATCTCAGGACCACGAAGTTGGAGCAGGACACTCAAACTGAGACTGGAGGTCCAGAGCCCATGCTAGTGAACTCAAAGACACCTCCTGCCTGGAGTGACCTAGGAACAAGCATTGTCCCTGACCTGTCCGCAGAGAACAAGCTGGACGGACAGGTGGCTGGGCTGGCTTGGTGCTAATGGTACGGTATGACATGGAACTGAGGGGAAGCGGGGGTGACTAATGCATGTGCTGTTCCCACCTGTGACCGAGGTCTGAAACCTGAACTCCAAGCCTCATGACTGACTCTGCTTCACTCAGTCTCTGAGATACTCAAAGGAACGTCAGGACACCAAAACTTCCCACAGAGGGCACGGGAAAGAGAAGAGCAGTTGGTCAGTGGCTAACGTGCCAGTGTCAGGGGCTCCTGTGGCAGTCCTCTGATGTCCTTGAATTGTCATCGATTCTCCGTGGTTGTCCATTTCCTGCTATTTTCTTGATTCTTCTACCAGTTCAAGGCTAGACCAGGCAACAACGCAAGACCCTGTCTCAAAAATACCCAACATCACAAAGGCTTGTCTCCAGCAGTAGCGCGCCTGCCCAGTGAGGCCCTGAGTTCAAATCCCAGTACTGCCAAAAAAAAAAAAAAAAGGAAAGAAAGAAAACCTTGTTCTAGGCTGGACTCTCCAGGGGACTAGGTGGAGACATTTTAGAGAGGCTGAGAAAGGGAGAGAGGACTTCCTATGCAAGATGAGCCTGGAAACCAAAGTTCAAAACTGGCGTGCGTGCTTGTGTGTGTGTGTTGGAGGAAGAAGGTTAATACTGAAAAAGTTGATCAGAAAAGTAATCACTTCATTCAAAACGGAACTAACAGAACTGTATGAAAAGGATTTAGTACGAATAGGTTCAGGATTCTCAAAGATAAAGGTAAAACACCAATAAAAGGATGGATAAGTTATGAAACAAAGCTGATAAAAATGAAAGTAGGTAGATATGAAAAAGTGACAAGAACATTTCAGAAAACGCAAATATAGCAAATTAGGTTTTTCTCGTCACCAAGCATTCAAATCTAAACTCATTCCGTCAGGGTTACTTTCTATTAAGGGCTTACTTTTTATTTGTTTGTTTGGTGGTACTAAACCTAAACCATGATTCTCCTATTTGTGCTTCCTGTGTAGCTGGCATGATAGGCATGAACCACTGTACCCAGCCATTGGTTGAGATGGGGTCTCTGGAACTGTTTTGCCCAAGCTGGTCTTGAACCATAATCTACCTGATCTCCACCTCCCAAGTATCTAGGATTACAGGTGTGAGCTACTGTACCCAACCCTCTTCTCTCTCTCTTTTTTTTTTTTCATTTAGATGTTTCACTTTCAATCCAATCTGCACAAGTAGCCAAGGTAAAATTTTTATCCTGTTTATGTGTTTTTAAATTTTTACAATGGCTTTAAAATCATTCCTGAAAAGGGCTTATAATTCAGGGACATATCCTCAAATTCAGATTTCTGTTTGGGAGTGGCATACCTGCTTGTGCTGCATATAGAAGACTTTGTTTCTCCCCTCAAAGAACCCTCTCTGTGAGGGCTAACCAGAACCACCCAACAACCCAAAGAGTGAAATAGGTAAAGACCCACTCGTGGCACATGGTCCACCCGCACCCTGCAAGCTTTCCAGACAAGTCCCCCCCTCTAGGGGCCCATGGCTGTGTGCAACAACCCAGAACCGTCCATTCTCTGAGCCTGGGCAGCTCCAGGGCCTCACTGCCATAGACAAACCAAGTCATTTCCTCTGGCCTCCCCATCACATCAGAGGTCCTTCCCAACACACTAAGTGCAGCTTCTGCGGTTTTAAAGGGCATTGCTTTGACATCTGATGGCTATCTGACATACTCAGAACAAGCAGGAGCAAAATATTAATGGCTGCAGTGTAACTTAACTTCAAGGCCAGTGGCCAGCCTCCTACTGAGTGAGTTGCACTGACTTTCAGCAGTGTAACCTTGGTCGTGCTCTTGACTCTGACAAGGACAGTAGCTGGCAGCTCTTAGATGTCTGGGATGGTTAATGTCATTTGCTGAGCCACAGAGACCACCTCTGGTTAGTGAGTAGCCTCTGGGCCCGTTTGCCACCTCCTCTGTTCCCTCTATGTCCCATTTGGACTGACACACCCCTCCATCCTGGGCTTGGGAGAAGAGCCATGTCTCAGAGTATGAGATCTGGCTACCAGAGTGGCCACCAAGTGGCTAGGTTTCTACAGTGTGGAAGGGTTAATGCCTCACAGGTTATAGATTTTTTGTGTGTGTGGCACTGGGATTTGAACTCAGGGCCTTGCACTTGCTAGGCAGGTGCTCTACCACTTGAGCTCCATCAGCCCTGCCTCCGAGGTTAAATGATCCCCACTGGGCAATGGGAAGAGGATGGAACCAGGCAGGTAAGTACTCCTCACCTATCCACACTGGGCCCTCTCCAAGGTTCCCCTGGCAACCTTCCAGAGAAGTCCATGCACCCAGAGAACATGCACGGCCTCTGCAAAATGGCAGCCGGCCCCTTAATGCATCTCACAGCTTTGCTTCCTTCCCTTTCGCCTCCATATCCCCAAGACCCACCTTGCTGCTCCACTGGTCTCCCAACCTGCCCAACGTGGAGACCCACACTGAACCCTTCATGACACAGGGACCATTCCCTGGAAGAACCAGCCAGCCACCAACTCTTTTGGACCCTTCCATGCTGAAGGGAGGAATGAGCAATTTGTCCTGGATGGAATCCACGTACTTTCTGGAAACAGATTGCCTTCCCTGTGGGGCCTCCATTGGTGTCACCATCCAAAGTAACCAAATGCCTCATCTGATGGCCTGGCGTCCCACACAGCACAGCCTTGGTTAATAGCCCAGTCCAGCCAACTGGGTGCACGAATGACTCCAGGCCATGTAGTCCCTGGTCTCACACGAACCCCATTGTCACTAGGGGCAGTCAGACTGATAGGACATGGAATGGCCTGCGAGAGTCTCAACTGGGGCCACTCGGGAGATGTCCCTTGGGCCTGGGTCTCTGTGCTCCAGGATGCAGAAAATGCCTTGAACAGACAAGTGATGTCTGGTGCCACGCATTTTCTACAACTGTAGCAGATGGTCCCGCTCATCTCAATATCACATTTGGTAACCCCTTGTGGGTTTGTGTTCCACGTCCCACACACTTGGGCTCAGCTGCGTGAGAGGAGACATGTGACACAGTAAGGCTTCCACTGAGGTGGCACCCATCCATCTCCACTCCTCATGCCAGTGACCAGCAGACAGAAGGAAGTAACTGTACAGCCATGGCGGGGCGGGGGGTTAGGCCACAGGCCCAGAAGGGTGTGTGAGAGGGCTCTGGAGCACAGACCCTGGCACTCCCTGAGGTGCCTCTCAGCACTTCCATGGCTGCTTGGCCAAGTCAGAGCAGCCAGTGGGTAGCAAAGCAGGAAGAAGAGGATGAGGTCAAAATGCTGATCTTGCTACCTTCCTGCTCTAGTCTTCTAGGTGACCCCAAACTGGCTATCACCAGGAAGTGGTCTCTGTCACTGGTTGGACTTGTGACTTCCCTCCAGAGAAGGTCAGAGGCCATCTTTGTTCTCTAAGGAAAATGAAGCCCGTCGGGGGGGCAGACGGTCCCGAGCAGCCACTCGTGCGCCATCTCGCTCAGAGTTCCCTCCACCGCCTCCTTCTCTGTCCTTCTTGGTTGGTGCCTCAACCAAGTCAAGTTGTCCCTGAAATGCCACGGTGGGCACAGGAGATGAAAGAGAACAGGTCAGATAAATCCCCTGTCCATTCTTCCCTCTGTGAACTGTTCCAAGGGGTGTTTTCTCCGTCTTCTAGAAACATCCCATTCCAAGCAGACGTGCCTGCTAAGCAACGAGGTGACGCTCTGTAGCCTGCTGTGAAGCCACTCCCAGCAAGATGTCATGCACTGTGGGACCACTTTGACCTGTCCTTCCTCCCCCTCACTGCCCCCAAACTGTGTCTCCAAAGCGATGCTGGCTCTTTTGTCCTTGCCTTGGGCTGTTTTCCAAGCTTTACAAAAAAATGTCTATGGTAAGAAAAAAAAGAAAAACTGACAGGGCAGTGAATTTGAATCCAGACACATGGAAGGACAAAAGCTACAACTTTGCAACAAAGCACGTGGCCTGAAGTGGAACCCTCACTCCTCCTTGGCTCAAAGTGCCAGGATTCTCTTGGTTAACTCCCAGCCAGCTTTCCAAGGTCTGAGTCAGCAAGCACTCCCTGTGTTGCTGTAATAAAGGGACCAAGCTAGAAACTAGAGAGGGGTAGGTAATCACGATAGATAAAGCCAGACATGGTGGTGCAACTTGTAATCCCAGCACTTGGGAGGCTGAGGCAGGAGGTTACATTTCGAGACCCTGTCTCAAGAAAAAAAAATAGCCAGGTGTGGTAACTCATGCTTGTAATCCCAGCTACTTGGGAGGAAGAGATCAGAAGGATCATGGTTTGAGGCCAGCCTGGGCAAACAGTTCATGACATCCTATCTTGAAAAATATCCAACACAAAACAAAACTGGCAGAGTGGCTCAAATGATAGAGCGCCTGCCTGGCAAGTGTGAGGCCCTGAGTTCAAACCTCAGCACCATAATTAAAAAAAAATAAAAGCGTGGTGGTGCACACCTGTCATTCCAGCTATGTGGGAAGCACAGATAGGAGGCTCAAAGTCCAGACCGGCCTGGGCAAAATGTGACACTCTATTTGAAAAACAAGTAAAGCAAAGCCGGGTCGGGTGGAACAAGCGGCTGCCTGGCAAGTGAGAGGTCCTGAGGGGAGAAGCAGCAGCTCTGGTCCCCCGTGTCTGTCTCTGTCTCTGCCCCTCTCTCTCTCCCTCTCTCTCTCTCTCTCTCTCTCTCTCTCTCTCTCTCTCTCAGCCCATTGGTGTCCTCCTAGCTGGCAGTTGGGAGGCTGGCTTGTTAGTCCTGCCCGTCACCTCCTGCGGCCCACAGCATGAGGCCCACGTGGAAAATCACTGAAGAAGTGACAGTGAGGCTGGCCTGGTCCTCCCTGCTCCCGATGTGGGGGGAGCTCGTGGAGGTCCTCAGGGGACCCAGCCACAGCTCAGACGCATCTGCTTGTCCCCAACTTTGCCTCTTATGGGGCGCATGCTCACCCCCAGAGCTGCTCAGGTGGCCAGGCACATCAAAAATGCCAGGCGGTGCCCACCAGACATAAACCTCACCAAGGGTTCGATGTAGGAGATGACACTGTCACGAGAGACCTGACACCTTTCCCTTTTGCTTCTGGCAGTAAGTATCCTCTGAGAATCGCTAAAGAAAGGCCGATGCTACAAGGACACTTCTGAGGTAACTTTTAAAATGAAAAATAAAAAAGGAAGCTCGGAAGTTGTTCTCCTGTTATTGAAATTCCCATGGATGTGAAATTTTTACTCAGAGGATGACAGACAGTAGCTTATAAAAACCAGCATTTTGGTCGGGTGCGGTGGCTCACGCCTGTAATCCTAGCTACTCCGAGGCAAGAGATCAGGAAGATTGCAGCTTCCCACCAGCCCAGGCTAACGGTCCACAAGATCCCCTGTCAACCGATAAAAAACTCGGTGTTTGGGCCGGTGGAGTGACTCAAGTGGCAGAGTGCCTGCCTGGCAAGTGCAGGGTCCTGAGTTCAAATCCCAGTACTGAAAACAAGAGACCAGCACATTAATCAATGCGACTTAATCTGTGCACTGCGTCCCGTCCTGGGGGGACTGTCACAAATGCAGCCCTGGACCCTCACAGGGGTAAAGTGAGCAGAGCCGGCATTTGTTTGTTTAGAAAATCTTTATCCAGCATGTTTGCCATGAAGGCGACTGTAGGAGGGAATTAGCTCCATTTTATAGCTGAGAAAGAGAAAGAAGCCAGGAAAAGCTCATATGCCCCAGCCCACCGACGTGGCCGACCTCAAAGCGAGAAGCAGAATGGGGTTTCTTGGCCACCAGCACAGGGCTCTTCCTACGGAGAAGCCTGGGGTGGCTGTCCCCGGGATGGCTCTTTGGTGTACTTGGTCATTTTTACAGCTACCACCCACAAGCTAAAACCCAACATCCACAGACACAGCCCTGGCCTATCCTGCCCCTGCCCCGCTCTGAGCCAACCCCCGGCAAGAGCGCCACCCAGGCCCACCTGCGCTGGGTAAATTAAGGCACAGCGTTAGCAAGCACACAGCAGAACCCCCCACCCCGCCAGCCCACGGCACGGTGACGCCAGCCCCAGGCCACCGCCCCAAGTTCTGCAGCCTTAGATGCCTAAGGTGCTACCGCAGGGAGGCAGCTCCCCCTGCCACACTGCCACCACCACTCAGTGACGAGCCACCGAAATGTCAGAACACCGTGTACCACCCCGCAATGCCTAAGGTGGCTCCCAAGTTCACTGAACAGGGGGGCTAAAATACCTTGTCAAATAGAAAACGGATGAATGTGACGCCTTTCCTGCCACGGTGCCTTTCCTTGTCATTTCGGTTCTTGTTGTTCTGGCGGTACTGGGGTTTGAGCTTGCTGCGCAGGCACTCGACCACTTGAGCCACACACCCAGCCCTTTTTGCTTTAGTTCTGTTTTGAGATAAGGTCTTGTACCTTTGCCGGAGCTGGCCTGAAGCAGCCGTCCTCCTACTTCTGCTTCCCAATTAGCTGAGACCACAGGTACAGGTATGTGCCACCATACCCAGCTGGTTCGTTGAGATAGTGTCTTGCTAATTTTTCTTTTTTTTTTTTTTGCTTGGGCTGCCCTCAATCCGCAATCCTCCTGTCTATGCCTCTTGAGTAACTGGGATTACAGGGGTGAACTGCCACGACTGGCTCATTACAGTTTTGAACTATGAGACTGGTGAGGCAAATAGAGTTCAAGTCCTTCCTTCGTGTTCCTCAGTTGCTCTCAACTCCAGCCCCTTGGCTCCAGTCCTGAATCAGGGCACAGTCATCTCCCATCTAGAAAGCAGCCACAGCCTCTCCGTCAGTCTCTGCTGCGTCCCCCATTGCTCCTGCCAGGCACTTTCTGTGCTGCATTTTCTAAACCTCACCCCAAACCTCCTCAACACTCTCCTTGAACAGCCTTCAAGTCCGTCTCCTCTTTCTTTCTTTTTTTTTTTTTTTTGCAGTACTTGGGCTTGAACTCAGGACCTACAACTCGAGTCACTCCACCATCCCTATTTTTGTGAATGGTTTTTCAAGATAGGGTCTCTCGAACTATTTGCCCTGGCTGGCTTCCAACCGCAATCCTCCTGATCTCTGCCTCCTGAGTGGCTAGGATTATAAACGCCAATCTCCTCTTTAGTTAGAACAAAGTCCTTGCTCCTGAATAAGACCCCCAGCTGGGTGCCGGTGGCTCGTGCCTGTAATCCTAGCTAGTTGGGAGGCTGAGATCAGGAGGATCAAGGTTAGAGGCCAGACCAGGCCATCTACAAAATAACCAGCAAAAATGGACTGGAGGAGTGGCTTAAGTGGTAGAGCGCCTGCTTTGCAAGTGGGAAGCCCTGAGTTCAAACCCCAGTCCCACAAAAAAAAAAAAAAAAAAAGGTGTGAGGTGGGCTACAAATTAAGTTGTGTTGGGAGGCTACAGATTGAACCCTGCTGACATTGGGAGGCAGGAACAGGGGTTCATTATACAACATTTCCACTTTTGTATATTTTAAATTTCCACGATTAAATATAAAACCTCTGAGTATTCCATTTTCAGTCTTTGCTAGGTGTGGCCAAGACAAAGAGCACTGCTGCTTGTTGCAGGGAGTCCCGGGGAGCCAGGCCCAGGGAGGATCCAAGTGTGCAAATCATGAGGAAAAGGAGGTGCAGGCTCCCCGGGCCCGGGGCCGGGTCTATTTTGAGCACAGTCGTGGGCCTGTAATCTAGGTTCTCCTACACAGAACAATTCAGGATACTTGAACAGATTTTTTTTTTCTTTTGTTTTAATCATCACGCAGTTTCTGGAGCTACAGGCACATGTTTGCAAGACCTGGGTTTTTCTTTCACCAGTGACCTTTAGTTTAAAAATCAGCAGCCGCTTGGGAGGCTGAGGCAGGAGAATTGTGAGTTCAAGGCTGGCCTGGGCTACATAATGAGCCCTCCCTGGTATCAAAAAAAAAAAAGGGAACTGGATGCGTGGCTCAAGTGGTAGAGCACCTGTCTAGCAAGCACAAGGCCCTGAGTTCAAATGCCAGTATTGCAAAAACAGGTCTGGAGCCAGGTGCTGGCAGCTCACACCTGTAATCCTAACTACAGGAGGCTAGGAGGCTGAGATCAGGAGGATCGTGGTCCGAGGCCAACCTGGGCAAATAGCTCGGGAGGACCCCCATCTCCAAAATAATTAGAGCAAAGTGGACTGGAGGTGTGGCTCAAGTGGTACAGCACCTGCTCTGCCAACCTGAAGCCTTGAGTTCAAACCCCAGTCCCACCAATAAATGAAATAAAGAACAAAAGAAAAACTCCGCCTATATGAGAGGAAAAAGACCTCAAAATTGCTTGGAGCTGAGGAAGGCTACAGGGTTCAGACGAAAACTGTTTCTGTACCAACATCCAGCCTTATCATCTTATCACCTTATCACCTTTCTTCCTAAAATATTACTTATCTTTATTAGCATATGTTAATTTTGCAAAGTAAGAGGTCCCCTTGTGACATTTCCATACCTGTGCAAAATGGACTTTGATCACATTCAGCCCCCCCCACCCGTCCTCTCTGCCCTCCTTCCTCTTTTCCTTTCCCCTTCCCTCCGCAGGAGGCTTCCTTTTATTTTCATGACTTTGTTTTTTTCTTTTTTTTTTCTCCCCTACCTTCCATAAGTGAGAGAAAACAGGTGATTTTTTCTTTGAGGGACTGGCTTATCTCACTCAGCATGGTACTCTCCATTTTCCTACAAATGACGTGATTTCATTCCTCTTCTAGACCGAGTAAAACTCCATGGTGGGCGTTCGCCGCCTTCTCTTCTCTCATTCTTCCACTGCTGGGCACCTGGGCTGGTTCCACCGTTCGGCTATGGTGAACAGGGCTGTGATGACCACAGGTGGGTGTGCAGGTGTCTGTGTAGAAAGCTGACTTGATTTTTTTCGGTACATGCCTAAAAGTAGTACAGCTGGGTCATGGAAGATTCCAGAACCCATGAACCAGTCAGCGAAAGGCGATGTCCCCACTCAGTGTGTGTGCACGTTTTCCAAGACCGAGAGGCCGAGCACAGTCAGCCCTCGGGCCCAGGAGCAAGGGGCCTGTCTGTCCCTGGACCAAAGCCAGCTCTCCAAAGTGCTTCCAGAGACCTGTGGCCCAGAGTCAGGACGGCCAGTGAACACCTGTGACCCAAGAGCAGCTGCCCACATTCTCAGGGCCAGGTCAGCCACCAGCTCCTGGCTCCAGTACACAGCTCCTGAGCCCCTTCACGCGCCAAGTTCAACGTCAGGCTGCGGTCATCTTTGATAATTCTCTCTCCCTTTTTCAACTGGTTTCCCATCAAGTTTTCAGGAAGGAGAGGCCAGAGGGAACCCTGGAGGCCACCTGCCAGCCTTGTTTTCCTGATGAAGAGGCTAAGCTTGTGCTCTGGGAGGTCAGGGGGTGGCACACCACACTGAGGCCCCCTCCCCAGTTCTTGCCCCTCCCGATTTACACTGACGCATCCCCACTGTTTGCCACAGCACTTTCCAGGATCACCCCTAGTGTGTGGGGGGTGGGTGTCTTCCCTTCCACCTGCCCTGGTTTGGCCCGAGCGAGGAACACCACTCTGCTTGCACTGCGTGCTGTGGTCCCTGCAGTCCTGCCACACCTACCTAGCCTGCTCTTCTTCTTTTGTTCAGGACTGGGGTTTGAACTCAGGGCCTACATCTTAAGACACTCCATCAGCCCTTTTTGTGT
This sequence comes from Castor canadensis, assembly GCF_047511655.1. NCBI lineage: Eukaryota > Metazoa > Chordata > Mammalia > Rodentia > Castoridae > Castor > Castor canadensis. Next base: position 3,336,654 of record NC_133403.1, on the reverse strand, counting down.
TGGGTTTTTTCAAGATAGGGTCTCACAAACTGTTTTGCGAGGCTGGCTTTGAACCATGATCCTCCTGATCGCTGCCTCCTGAGTAGCTGGGATTACAGGCGTGAGCCACCAGCGCCCAGCATATCCTGCTGTTTTGAGGGAGAGGAGCGGGCCAGGGGCCACTGCCTGTAGCCGACCTGCCCTGGCCACCTACGGGGACCCAAGCAAGATGAGCCACTGCTTTGTCATCCTTGAGCTCCAAGTTTAAATCACCTCCAGGTGATCTGTTTTTGAGCTGCCTGGCCCATGAGCACAGCAACCTGCAGATTCAGTTCTGGCTTTCATCTCTCCTGGCCCCTGTCAGGTGCACACGGAGCCCATTGTCACTAGGGTGTGACAGTGGAGGAAGAGACCCGTGGGAGATGGTGCTGGAGGGGCAGCTGCGAGGCTTCTCCTGATGGCGAGCTGGGGTTGTACACGTTTGGGAGGAATGGAAGATGAGACAGGAGGTTTTAAGTGTCCAAACGCAAGTTTCTGTTGGTCATCTTTGTCACCCACTGACCTGTCTGCTTTGTGACCTCTGCCTGTCTTCTCACAGGCTGTCACCAGCATTCTTTGGGCTAGCGGAGAGCTTTACAGCTAGTTAAAGAAGCCTAGAGACTGGAGAGGGATCTTCGAGGCCTGTCACCACAGTCCCAGATGGAAACGCTGCAGTTGGGTCCTAAAAGTAACACTCTGTCAACGTCAATGCAGCAGTTATGTGGTCAAAGGATGGTTGACATTGGGGTGCCAAGACCACTCAAGGGGGAAAGGACAGTCTCCTCAACAAATGGGGCTGGGATGCCAGGCTCATGCCTGTAATCCCAGCTATTTAGGAGCCAGAGGTCAGGAGGAGTGCAGTTTAAGCCAGCCCCAGGCAAATAGTTCTCCAGACTCCATCTCCAAAATAACCAGAGCAAAATGGACTGGAGGAGTGGCTCAAAGGGTAAATCGCCTGCCCAGCAAGTGTGAGGCCATGAGTTCAAATCCCAGTAGCTCAAAAGAAAATAAGGTTGGGAAACCAGACATCCACGGCAAAAGAATGAAGTTGGGCTCTCACCTGACACCACACAAAAATTAATTAACTCAAGGGCTGGGGTGGAGCTCAGTGGTAGAAGACTTGCCCAGCATGGATGAGGCCCTGGGTTCCATCCACAGCACCACAGAAAGAGAAAAAAACCTCAAAATGGATTAAAAATCTAAGTTTAAGATCTAACACTATAAAACTCTTAAAAGAAGACAAGGGAAAGCTTTGCATTGTGACACTGGGCTTGACATTGGGTTGGGGATGTGACAATAAAAGCAGAGGCAACGAGAGGAGACAAATGTAACTACACCACACAAAAACTTCTGCCCACGGAAGGGCATAAGCACCAGCGTGAAAAGGAAACTTCCAGAGGGGAAGAAAATGCTTTCAAGTCATATACCTGCACATAGAGACAGCTGTGCAGTTCAGCGATCGGCAACTGATCTTAAAACGGTGAGGGACGGCTGTGGCTCAAGTGACAGAAGTCCTGGGTTCACTCCTCAGCGCCACAGAAAAAATCACCTGTATGCTGAGAGCCAGTGACTCATGCCTATAATCGGAGCTACCTGAGCAGGATTTGGGGTCCAGGCAACACCCCACTCCGGAAAACCAGAGCCAAACGGACTGCAGGGCCCCTGCGGGGCTCAGGAGGCAGAGCGCCCTCTTCGCAAGAGCAAAATGCTGAGCTTAAAGCCCAGTCCTGCCAAAAGTAAAGAATAAAACTAGAACCAGCAGTAATACAGCAACCCACTTTGGGGATATACACACAACAAGCAAAGGAACTGAAAACAGGGGCTTGAGGAGATACTTGCACGCTGTGTTTACAGTAGCGCTAGTTACAACATCCAGGAGGGGGAAACAAGTCAAGTGTCCTTCCATATACGCCAGGATAAACAAAGTGTGGCCCATACGCACGATGGAATGTTATTCAGCCTTAAAAGGGAAGGCTGGGTGTGGTGGCGCACATGTGCCATCCCAGCTATGCAGGAAAGCACAAATGAGAGGGTGGGGCTAAGTCAGCCCAGGTGTAAAGAGCCCCTATCTCAAAATAACCAATTCAGAGCTGGCAGACTGGCTCAAGTGGTAGAGCCCCTGCCTAGCAAGTGTGAGGCCCTGAGTTTAAGCCCCAGCTCTGGGAAAAAAAAAAAAGAAAGAAAAGGAAGGAAGGAAGGAAGGAAGGAAAGAAAGAACTCCTGTCTATGCTACAATGTGGGGGACCTTGATTATGCTATGTGAAGCAGGACAGTCACCAGAAGGCACACACTATATGACTGCATTTTGATGAGCAGTTGACAGTCGTCAAGTTCACAGAAAGCAGGAGGGGAAAGGAGAGGAGCTGTTGGGTGAGTAGGGGGCTTCAGTTCTGCAAGAGAGAAGGTTCTGGAGGTCTGTTTCAAACACTGTGAATACGCTTAACACTACTGAACTGCACACTTACAGATAAGATGAAGCCGGGCGGTGGCATCACATACCTGTAGTGGCAGCTACGCGGAAGGCTGAGGCAGGAGGATCAGGAGCCCAGGACACCACGGCTGGCTTTGTTGGTGGTTTTCTTTTTCTTTCTGTTTTTCTTTCTCTCTCTCTCTCTCTCTTTTTTTTTTTTTTACAGTACTGGATGGCGGGCAAGCACCAAATGCTTGAGCTGCATTTCCATCTATGTTTGGGTTTTTTTTGGTGGGGGTTAGGGGAGGAGGTGGCTGGAGCCACACCTCCAGTACATTTTGTTCTGGTCATTTTGGAGATGGGGGGGGTCTTCAAACTTGATCCTCAGAATCTCAGCCTCCCATGGAGTTAAGATTCCAGAGGTGAGCCAATGGCGCCCCGGGCTCAGCCCTTGGTTTTTGAGACAGGGGTTCGGTATGTGGGCAAGACTGGCCTCTTATAATCCCTGAAAGCTGGGATTACAGGAATGTACCCCTTTGCCTGGCTGTAGCTGGTTTAAGCCAGCAGATAACTGATAAACCCAGTGGATGTGGGAAGCGGACCTTGCCAACCTTTGCAGGGTGTGGCAAATGTCTGATCACGCTAGCCTCTGTGAGGCCTCCAGAGCCAGCATCCCTGAAACAGATGGTAGGGACCCAGCTCTCCCCGGCACAGGCACAGGCGTGGAGCATTGTGGAGCAGTTGGATAACGTTAAAGAACTGCCAGTGTTGGAGCTAAGCCTGTATTGTAAGCACTCGTTTGAAAGTCTATTTCCCCCCTTAAAATGTGCTGAAATTTTGGGGTTTGGGGAGACTTCACTCCAAACTGACAGCTGGGTCTCTGGCGGCCTTGAATGAGGGCCTATCAGCCAAGCAGGCAGCCAGACTGTCCCCATGCCAGCACCAGCTGCTTTGATCACTCCATGAACATCCTGAGGAAGTCACAGGACAACCACACCTTGCTACTGGAGCACAACTCCAGCGCCAGGTGCATGCTCTCAGCAGGCAGCTTGTGCCAGATCTTGCCATCCCAGCCTCCGTGAACCCCAGAACACCGTGCAGACATTTCCACCCAGGCCAGAGGGAGAGCACTTCCTGGTGGCCCAGCAAGAAGACCTGGGACTGCTACAAACAGTCCTTCATTTGCATAAGGGACTCCCATGACTGGGGACAAGGACTGTTCCACAACTGGTGCAACCACAGTCCTTCATTTGCATGAGGGGACTGCTATGATTGGTGCAAACACAGCCCCTTGTTTGCATGAGGACTGCCATGATTGGTGCAGAACCCTTGTCACATATATAAGCAGGCTGCCATGCTCATTTGGGAGCATCTAGGAGACTATATCCTGCCTCTTAATGCTGCAGCATGGGTCCAAAAAAAAGACCTCTCTGATGGTCTGCCTTCCTGCTTTCAATTTTCATCATTAGAGCAGCTGAGGTGGTAACACGAGGCAGGAACAGAGGCAGGATCGATGGTGAGGTGGCGCCCTGGTGAAAGCGGCTCCTGCCACAGTGACAGTGGGTGAAGAACTGTCATCTTGACAAGCCATGTTGGCAGTGGTGAGGTACTGCCTGCCTCAGATCTGGCCTGAGGTGTGACAGAGCTGTAGCACTTCTATGTGTGGGCCTGGCCCCACAAGACGACAGACCACCCCAGTGTCAGAGTGCCTCAGGCCCTGACTCCTAAGGCATGGGAGCATCGAGAGCCACCTACCACTGTCTGCTGTCACCTGCTGCCATCACTGCTTCTCACTAAGATTACAAAAACCCTCCAAGGGCCCAGGATAACTGGGAGAGCTCTCGCCTACCGTGATTTCTATCTGGGTAGAGCACAAGGACCCCAGCCAGCTGATTCGTTATCCTCCTGCTGCCACACACAGCCCAACCCCAGGGAGAGGCAATCAAAGGGAAAGACAGAAGGCAAGAGATAAAGGAGGTTCCCCCAGTGCCCACAGGATCTCCAAGTGGGCCAGGGCAGTACCTAAGCCAGGGGAGGTCTGGGAGGGACAAGAACAGACTTGTTGGGAGGAGGAAAGGCACCGCTTCCAATGCCACAGGTGAGGCTCCAGTGGTGTGGTGGAATTTCACCAGATCTGGACCCAAACTTCAGGGTCAGATCTCAGCCACCCACTACCAGGACCACTGCACTACGACCTGTGCCAGCTTTCTCACTTGTAAGCGAAGATATAACTTCCTTTCTCCTTGGGTTGTTATTCAAATGAGATGACACATGCATAAGCACCATTGACACCATTCAATGCTATTCAAATTTAGCCACTGTTAACATCTTCAGTAGGGGGCCAGGCATGGTGGCACACTCCAGCAATCCAAACTACTCCAAAGGTGGAAAACAGAGGGCTTACCATCCAAGGTCAGCCCAGACAAAAAGTTAGCAAGATCCCATCTCAACCAACAAGCTGGGAGTAGTGGTACACATCTGTAATCCCACCTATGCAGGAGGCCATAGGTGGGAGGAATGCAGTCCAAGGCTGATCCAGGACAAAAATTCGAGACCCAATCTGAAAAATAACTAAAGCAAAATGGGCTGAGAGTGTGGCTTAAGCAGTAAACCACTTGCCTAGTGAGCAAAAATCCCAGTATCACCACCCCCCCAAAAAAAGAAACAGAGAGAGAGAAAGAAAACCTGGTGTAGAACAGAGAAAAATTTAGGGCCACCGTTTCAGTCCAAATTTTTATGTCATGACCTCTGTCTTCCCTCTTTTCAAAGATTCTTGAGAGTCAAAGTAAGACTGTAAGAATTCAAGGCAGCCAGCGCTGGTGACTAATGTCTGTAATCCTAGCCACTCAGAGAACAAGAGCGAGAGGATGGAGGTTCAAGGTCAACCTGGGCATAGTTCTCCAGACCCCATCTCCAAAGCAACCAGAGCAAAAAGGGCTGAAGGTGTGGCTCAAGCGGTAGAGGCCTGTCTAGCAAGACTGAAACCCTGAGTTCAAACCCCAGTACCACAGCCTGGCGCCTGTGGCTCACACCTGTGATCCTAGCTACTCAGGAGGCAGAGATCAGGAGGATCAAGGTTCGAAGCCAGCCCAAGCAAATAGTTTGCGAAACCCTATCTCAAAAACACCCATCAGGAAAAAGGGCTGGTGGACGGGCTCAGGTGGTAGAGCCCCTGCCTAGCAAGCACAAGGCTCTGAGCTCAATCCTGGGTACTGCCAAAAAAAAAGGCACATGCTTGTGGACGGAGGGAGTAAGCCAAGTCAGACCCAAGGAACATCAAGATTAAGGCAGAAGAAGGGAGGTGGGAACGCAGCTTGGAGGGGCAGTGGGGGCTGCACCTGGGATGGGGAAGTTGTACCAGAGTGCACCCGCCGCTGCACTGAAGGACAACATAAACTGACAGTGTCCTGTGCGAGCCGTGAGGCCATCTGCTCCTTCTTGGCTTCAGCCATGGCCCAGCAATGCAGACTGTTAAACTCCTACTGAGAGTGCAGAGCTGCAGCAAGCACATGGCGAGACATCGGTGCTCGGAGGGCCCAAAAATGGGGAAGCATCGTAACAAAAAGAAAAACCACAGAGTACCCCACGTCACTCCAAACCCACTGGCAGCATGCTCCCCGGGAGGATGGCAGACGGGCCACCTGAAGCCCCATCTCTGGGTGGGGACACCTGGTGCATGATTCAGCACACAGCTAGCAGCCAATTTCAGTTTTGCTCCGGGGTTGTTTCTTGCCACCGCCTCCTTCCCACATGGCGGGATCCTGTACAGTCCAGGAAATGCCACGACCTGTTTTTCTCTCCACTTGGGATAAAAAGGTAGGATCTTCTAAGGAAACTCACAACCTTTCTGTCCTTCCTTCCTTCCTTCCTTCCCTCTCTGCCTCCCTCTCTGCCTGCCTCTCTCCTTTCTTTCCTTTACCTTTGTTTTTTTTTGACACAGGGTCTCACTATGTAGCCCAGGCGAGCCTCAAACTCTCAATCCTCCTGCCTCTGCCTCCTGAACACTGGGATTGCGTGTGTGCACCACCATGCCCGGCTCTCAGGCCTGTCTTTCTTTATTGTGATAATTTGCCAACTGTATCTCAGAAGACTATGGAAGGATGAAAAGCTACAGGCTGAAACACTCAGGTCCCTGGAACTCACCAAGGCAGTTGGCTGGAATCTGCTGACCTCTTCCTGCATAACTGGGACACACACAGACTTCCTGCCTCCTCCTCTGTGCCAGTGGCTTGACAGTGATATGCAGGGTGCCACCCATACCGCCTTGTGCAGTATTGCAGTGCAGGAACTCAGTAAATTATACAACCAAGGTTAGTGTACGTTCACTGCCACAAGTGTTCCCAACTACTCAGCAGACAACCATGGCTTAACAGACAACCTCACCCCACCAAGAGGAGGAACAAGATTTGGGAGAGCTGCAGAATTCACCTTGATATGTCACCAAAGGTGCAAAAATACAGGGGAGCAAGGAGGTCCCAATGTGGCAAGTGTGCCCCAGTCACAATCAGAAACAGTCCCCAAGGTACTGTGGCCTTTAGATCAGAAGTATGTTGCCGGGTGTGGTGGTTCACACCTGTAATCCCAGCATCAGGGAAGCTGAAAGACAGAGAGTGGGAGGCCGGCCTGTGTTACATAGTGAGACCCTGTCTCAAATAAAAAAAAAAAAGTGACATGTCTATGAAGCCAACCCCAGGGCCAGAGGCTCCACAGAGAGGATACTGGGAACACTGGGGGCAGACCAAGCCGAGTGTGTACACCCCGAGAGGCTGGTAAGTGGCTCGGTCTGATACAAAGCACAGGCCAGGTGCCACTCAAAGCTGAGGGAGAGCTCCTTGAGCCAGGGTGACATGTCAGCCCTCACCAGACTGGCATCCCCCTGAGGTCTTCAGGAGGCAGGAGTCCAGACCTGTGCAGAAAAGAACTCTTGAGGCAGGCCTGAGCTGTCCCTCTGTGACAGGCCCACTCCCACAGCTGGCTGACCACTGACGTTGACTTGGGGACAGTCCTGCCATTCCCTGTGCCCGAACCTTTCACACCAATAGTTGGGTGTGTACTGAATGCCTTCTCTCCTGCTGGGAATCTGGAGCTTGGGGACGTGCCAGGCACAGGGAGCCCCCAGGCTGAGTCTCTGAGGAGCCTCCTTGTGGCAATGTCTCACTTGTGTCAACACAACGTGTTGCTGGAGGAATTCCTCTCTTTGCTTGTATGCATTCCTGATTGTAATAAAGGAGTGTTGTGTCACTCCCGAGTCCTGTTAGCGAGTCATCAAACCCCGGGTTAGCCTTGAACCCAAGGACCCAGCGAGATGTGACATGGAAGGACACCTGTGCCTGGCTTAGTTCAAGTCCTGGTGCTTCTGTGACCCTTCACCTCTTTCTCCAATGTCACAGGATGGCAAGGCCGCCACCCCCGCCCAGGACCCACAACCTGGAACCCACTCTGACGCCCGTAGAAGATCCCCTATCTCCTATAGGGTTGACCATTGCAGGGAAGAGGCCTCATTGTCGATCCTCGGCCTGCTTCCCACGGGCCTTGCACACGTGACACACAGGGCACTCTGGCACACAAAACTAGTTTTTGGTTGGTTGGTTGGTTGGTTTTGGAGTGCTGGGGTTTGAACTCAGGGCCTCATGCTTGCTAGGCAGGTGCTCTACCAGTTGAGCCACTCCACCAGCCCACTCAAAACTAGTTTTAAAGACGATAAGACCACAACCAGCTCTTTGTAAGCTTTATCTTTGCCCTGTGTTCCTCTAGGCACTGTCAACCTAACAAAGTGACAGTGATATACACAGACCACATGACAAACACTTGCAACCCCACAGAAATACAAATGAGGACCATGGAGATCAGCCCTTGGCTGAATGGTCATCACGCACATATTTCCTGTCACTTTCTGGCACTCCTGACTTAAGCCTGCAAGCTCTAATTCTTTTGTTGTTGTTGTTGGGGGCAGATAGTACTGAGGTTTGAACTTAGGGCCTCACACTTGCTAGGACTTGACCTGTGATCCTCCTGATCTCTGCCTCCCGAGTAGCTAGGATTACAGGCGTGAGCCACCATGCCTGGCTGCAATCTCCAATTTATCTTCCCAGTCTTATTTCAATAAACAAGTTTTTGAAACTGAAGACAAGTTAAGGACAATCCCGGTTCAGTACCAACACACAAACTCATAGGCAATTCTCATTCATCCATTCACTCATCCATTCATAAGCTAGCCAAGCTAAAGAGTTTCCAAGAAAAGTACCAAGCTAGGCTCTCTCTGGAACAAAAAGAGATGAACTTGACTGTAGTGCTCTTATGGTGTAAAGTTGTCTGTAGAGATACCCACAGATGCACCCTGTAAACGCCCCAAGGAGGAAGACCTGGTCCTTGCAGTGGTCAGTGTCAGCTGACAGGAGGCACTGAATGCAGGGATGGAGCTGTTGAAAGAGAATCCTAGAGAAAGTGAGGTGACCCCAGGGCCATTGTTTGGGACAGCACCACGGCAGGGATGCACTGTCCAGAGCAGCAGTTAAGCAGAAAGCAGATGGGCGCTGTGGTGGTGTGGCAGAGGGGTGGGAAGGAGGGACTACAGGAGATACCAGCAGGCTTGGAAATTCCCCCTGATGCGAGATGAGGGAGGGAGGAGGCAACAAGCATGACTCAGAGGTTTTCAGCTATTCACAGAAAGAGGAAAGTTGGAGGAGAAACAAGTTGAGGGGAAGAATTGCAATTCATGTCACCAGAACTTGCTAAGAATGCTGGTGTGCCCGGTGCTCCTCTTTTCACCTCTTTGCAACAACCCTGTGCTACAATAGACTTCACATTGCCAACCCGTGCATTCCTTCTCAGGCCCTACCCCTCTCCCAGGGAGAAGGGCTGAATGATATTTCAAATTTAAAGCCACATCCAGTACAATAAGGCCACCTCCTAGGGGACCTCAAGGGCTTCCTCTGCAGACTTGACCTTCAATTCACGTGTGCAGGGACATTTGTCATGGGATGGTCTTTTCCTTCTCCATCCTTCATTTTTTGAGTATTACTGAAACTGACAACAAAAACCCCACAGTATTTCCCACAAGAATTGACTTTTGAGCTGGGGGCTGGTGGCTCACACCTGTAATCCTAGCTACTTGGGAGGCTGAGATTGGGAGGATCATGGTTCGAGGCCAACCAGGCAAACAGTTCACAAGACTCCATCTCCAAAATAACCACAGCAAGATGAACTGGAGGCGTGGCTCAAGCTGTAGGGCTCCTGCTTTGCAAGCACAAAGTCCTGAGTTCAAATCCCAGTCCCACCAAAAAACAAAAACAACTAAGCATAGATCAGTCAGAACAACAATAAATAAAAACAAATGCTACCGTGAAATCACTCCTTGGGAAACAAATGTCATTTATAATGTCACCAAATAAACATCTGGGATACAAGACAGAATTTCACTTAATCTAGTTCACTCTGTTGCTAACGTGGTAAGGTTGTGTTTGGAACACTTTCTGGGTTAGGAGCTGCTAAGGTCAATACCTTTGAAAATTCTAGGTCAGTGATGAATGCTTCCCTAATTTTATGTAATTACATGTTCCCTTTGAGACAATAACTAGGAATTAAATGTTTAAAATGGGAGTTAAGAAACAAATAATGGAAGGTAAAACCATATTCTCCTTGTTGCTATCTGACTAGACATATAATTAACAGCGCCAACAATGGAATAAAAACCTCATCTTGGCCAGTCATGGTGGCTCACGCCTGTAATCCCAACACTTGGGAAGCTGAAGCAGGAGGATCACAAGTTTGAGGCCAGCCTGGGCTACAGAGCAAGACCCTGTCTGGAAAAACTAAACAAAATACCTCATCTTCTATTTTATTTTAATTTCTAGCACATTTTAGAAAGATGCAAAAAAAATCTGCTAATAACTACCTATACCTCCCAGAAATACTCTTCTATGTGACAATATTTGCAAGGGGCATTTTTTATTCCTTACAATTGTTACAAAGACCACCTGTTGGCACTGTGCACTGCCTTCCTTAGCATAAGATGAAGCAATCAGATCAGATGTACTTCTCGAGCAAAATGCAGAGCAGAAATGCCTGGGGCCCCACACCTAAAGGAAAAGCCCTCATCAAAACTCCAGCTGCTTTTCTGTTAAGGTAAAAATAACGGGGACTGAAATGCAGGTCAATTCAATGAAGCTGGGTGCTAGTAGCTCACGCCTGTCATTCCAGCTACCTGGGAGGCTGAGATCAGGAGGATGGTGGTTGGAGGCCAGCCCACTCAAATAGTTCACGAGACCCTATCTCCAAGGTAACCAGAGCAAAATGAACTGAAGGTGTGGCTCAAGCAGTAGAGCACATGCTTTGCAAGTGGGAAGCCCTGAGTTCAAATCCTGGTCCCACCAAAAAAAAAAAAGGAGAAAGGAAAAGAGAGTCAATGGTAACAGGTGCAATGAGGCATCACAGCCACACACACTGGAGAACTACAGAGAGCTGGGCGCCCGGGGAGGGCTGAGGAGGTAACACGTGTGCACAGCTGAGCACAGGGGCACCGCGCAGTAAGCACTTGCTGTCAGGGTGACAAGTGGCTGGCCTGGAGGATGCTCCATCCTTGATCCTGGTTGGCAGAATGCCCATGCTTGCGCCAGAAAGCAGGAGTCAGAGCCAAAAAAGGAGACAAGAGTTGGGCATGGTGGTACACACCTGTAATCCCAGCACTTAGGAGGCTGCGGCAGGGGAATTGTGAGCTTGAGGCCAGCCTGGGTTACATAGTGAGCACTTGTCTCAAAAAAGAAGAGGAAGGAGGGAGAAAAAAAGATGAAGGAGGAGAGGAAGAAGAAAAAGAGGAGGAAGAGGAGAAGAAGACATAGCCAGGAGTCTGAGTTGCTATAATCGTAGCAACTCAGGAGGCAGAGATAAGGAGGATTGTAGCTTGAGGCCAGCCCTGACAAATAGTTCATGAGACCCTATCTCAAAAATACCCAATACTCAAAAGGGCTGGAGGAGTGGCTCCAATGGTAGAGCACCTGCCTAGCAAGCATGGGGCCCTGAGTTCAAATCCCAGCATCACCAAAAAGAAAAAGAAAAAAAAAAGACGAAGAAGACGACACAGTGTCATCCAGCTGAAGTGCTTAGAGGCCCATGGAGGAGGAGACCCAAGCATTCTCCAGAAAGTAAAACCTTCTCTGCAGAGGCACTGGCTCGTCCCCATTTGGACACAGCCTGTGAGCTGTGTACTGCTGGGCGAGTCACTAAAGCTCATTCAGTGAGCTCCCTGGCTCACCTCACCTGGCACTGAATGAGAGCACGCGGCTGTGTGAGGATCAGGACTTATTCACTGCACCTGGGTGAGCTGGCCAGTCATCGCCCCTCCTTGGAATCAAGAAATATCCAAAAATGAAACTTCAGCACCGGGCTGTCCTCCCCACCCCAGCCCTGCCTGGTCCCCACCACCTTACCAGCAAGCAGGAGAGTTTTCTTAGCTACCCAGGGATCGTGTGCACTTGAGATTACCTTCAAACGCTCACCGTCTATCCGGAATGACTTGAATAAAAGAAGACGGGACACCTTTTCTTCTCATGAAAATAAAAACGCGTGAGGCCGGGTTTTATCCCCCCCCCGCCCCCGATTCTAGGCGCTCCTGTCACTGTGGGGCCCTGTGCCCATAAGCATTACCTTGTCCTCTAGAGTTTAGGAGCGCGGGGTAATTATAGGTGGGAACTGAAGGGTGAGCCAGGATTAGGACAAAGCTGAGACCTGCAGACTTGCACATCCAACTTCACATTTTCTGGGCCAATTTTATCAAAATTGACATTGAAAACTCTAGAATGCTTCATGGTACTCAGTCTCCACAGAAGAACTGACTTTTGTCAGGTGACAGTGGCTCATACCTGGAATCCTAGCTACTTGGGAGACTGAGAGCAGAAGCTTCGTGGTTCAAGCACAGCCCGGGGAAAGAGTTTGCAAGACCCCATCTCAACAGAAAAATGCTGGGTGTGATAGCGTATGTCTGTCCTCCCAGCTACGGCAGGAAATAAGAGAGTCATGACCTAAGCCAGCACGGGGAAAAGGAGTGAGACATTATCGCCAACAGCCAGAGCAAAAACGGGCTGGAAGCATGGCTCAAGTGGTAGAGCGCCCACCTTGCAAGCCAGAGGCCTCGAGTTCAAACCCCAGTACTGGGGGAAGAAAAAAGAGCTGACTTTTGAGAGTCCCTTATGCAAGAGACCTGAGTCAGCCAGGCACCAATGGCTCACACCTGCAGTCCCAGCTATCCAGGAGGCAGAGATCAGGAAGACTGAGGTTCGAAGCCAGCCCGGGCAAATAGTTCAAGAGACCCTATCTTGAACAACAAAAAAAAGAAAGGGCTGGCAGAATGGCCCCAGTGGTAAGAGCACCTGCCTAGCCCTGAGTTTGAACCTCAGTATCGCCAAATAAAATAAGATAAAAATCCTGAGTCTGCTACATATCATAGTCCCCTCCTATAATCCCAGCTACTCAGGAGGCAAGTGTAGGAAGATCATAGGGAAAAGTGAAAGACCCTATCTTAAAAACAAACTAAAGCAAAAAGGGCTGGGGACATGGCTCAAGTGAAAGAGTGCTTACCTAGCAAGCACAAATCCCTGAGTTAACATTCCAGTACCACGGGACACCAGTGGATCACATCTATAATCCTAGCTACTTAGGAAGCAGAAATCAGGAGGATCACAGTTTGAGGCCAGTCTGGCAAATAATCACCAAAACCTACCTCAAAAATACCCAACACAAAAAAGAGCTGGCAGAGTGGCTCAAGTGGTAGAGTGTCTATCTAACGAGTGTGAGGCCCTGAATTCAAGCACCAGGACTACCACCAAAACAAACAAACAAACAAACAAAAAACAATACCACCAGGAAAAGGCCTGACTCTAGAAGTCCTGGGTCAGAATCTCCCTCCACTGGCTACTGAGCTAGTGACCAGGTGACAAGCTAAATCTTCGTCTCAAACTTCAGAACTCCTCATTTGTATAATAAAACAATACTGGAAGCCACCTCACACTGCTGTGAGAATGAAATAAATGAGTGTAGCAAAATGGAGTGTGTGTTATTTCCCTGGCCTTCGAGCAAAAGAGTGACACAGAAACTCACTGAAGGTCCTTGTCATTGGTAAAATCTTTACACACCTGACACAATGATCTTAGCTTCTGAACCAAAAAGGATAAGAATTTGGCGGGGTGTGGAGTGGGGGGAGGGCAGCACTGGCTAGACACCCCAGAAATAAAAATACCATTTGGGAAAGGATCTCATTTTGCACAGACTCCTAAGTCTAAGGACAGTATTTATGGTGCTGAGTGAGCCAAGGGACACCAAGATGCCACATGAGAAAAACACATTAGGAACACATTTCTCTGCCGGGAATTAAAGATAGGCGGTGATGCCCCAGGTCCGAGTGGGAATCTTCACTTAACTTCAGAGGGGCTCCCAAGTTCTCAGTATCGTATGGACTAACCATCCTCTCAAAGCTGTGTCCCCAAAAGGCTAGGAATAAACCTGGCTGCAGTGACCTGAAGGGATACTGTTGGATGAGTGAAGTGAGCAAGGTGACCCAAGTTTCAGCAAACAGCAAGACAAAAATCCCGTGGTCTCAGACCAGCGTGGCCTCGCCTGGGAAACAAAGGGCACATAAGCCAGGCAACAGTGCCTCACGCCTGTAATCCTAACTACTTGGGAGGCTGAGATCAGGAAGATCGCAGTTCGAGGCCAGCCTGGGCAAACAGTTCACAAGACCTCATCTCCAAAACAGCCAGAGCAAAATAAACTGGAGGAGTGGCTCAAGCGGTAGAGCACCCGCTTTGTAAGTGCAAAGCCCTGAGTTCAAACCCCAGTCCCACCAAAAAAGAAAGTGGGAGGAGGAAAAGGTAGCTCTTCCCATGAGCGGATCCTAAGCACTGAGCACTGTCACTGTCCTGTCAATCCCTGACACAATAATCTTAGCTTCTAAACCAAAAAGAGCAAGGACTGTGGGGGTGGGGGGAGAGGCTGGCGCTGGCTAGACACCCCAGGCCCCACAACTACCAAGGCAGACTAAGGCTGTAGGTCACTCCTTTATTTCACCTCCCCACCAGCCAAGGTCACATCCAACCTTACTCAGAGGTCAAGGCCCCCAACCCTTGGCAGTTGGCTGGAGGCATCACTTCGCTCCTGCACTGGTGGCGGTGTCCCCCAATGGGGGACCATCAGGCAGCATCACCACTCCCCAACCTCAGGGGTCACCAGGGGAAGTCCTCACCTGTAGTAGGACAGCAGGCCGTTCCCGAGCACGAACCAGCGACGCTGGTAGCCCTTGAGGTAGTTGGTCCACTTAAGAAGCCAGCCCTTGTAGCTGTCCAGAGGTAGTGACGGCATGGGGACACTGGAGCTGGTGTTAGTCCCTGACACTGGGACACCAAGAGAAGTCCTCGCCTGTCCGGGATCGAAGAAAAGGCAGGGGATTTGGCACCGACCCGACCCGGGCTTGGCTTTAGGGAAAAGGACACACTTCCCACTATGGACCCCACAGGCCTGGGAGAGGGGCCCACCCCCTCCCCAGCTGCGACCCCATCCCTGTCCTGTCCAGCCTCTGCTTGGGGTTCACACCCGAGTTGTGGGACCCATAATAAGGAGACTTGGATCTCTCGGTCCGGACTCCCCGAAACTGTGGCTCCCGCACCTGTTCTGACAGCGGCTCCCGCTCCGGTGCCCACACTGGTTTGGGCTCCGGCCCAGAGCCGGACGTGGAAAAGCTCATGCCCGGCGTCGCTGTGTGGCAGGACAAGCAGGGGACAACGGTGAAGAGCGACGAGAGTCCTCGGGAGCGACCACCGCAGCCCCCGCCTCGGCTCGGAGCGGCCGCTTTCCCCATAGAGCCCTCCCGCCGACGGGAGCGCGGCCGAGCGGGGAGTGGGGGCGGGGCGAGCGGGGGGGTAGGGGGCGGGGCCTGGGCGTCACGTGCTCTCAGCGCGAGGCGGGGGGCGCGCGCCACTCCCCCCGCTCGCCCCGCCCCGCGCCCGCTCGCCCCGCCCCGTCCTGCGCCCGCCCCGCCCGCCAGAGCCGTGGACCCCCACTTGGACACCTGTCACCTGCTTTGGTCTGGCCCTAGGCTTAAGGCGAGCGCCCTGGAAACACCTGTGGGCCGAAAGCTGAGCGAGAGGGTTGGCGACACGAAAGGGACCGTGCGCTTCAAGTCACTATCCCAACCCGTGCCAGGCGCTGGAGGAACAATGATGAATGATAAGGAGCAACTCGGTCCCGTCGGATCGGATCGGCCGGATGGGTTCCCTGACGCCCCCAACCCCAAACTCAA
Organism: Castor canadensis; assembly: GCF_047511655.1. NCBI lineage: Eukaryota > Metazoa > Chordata > Mammalia > Rodentia > Castoridae > Castor > Castor canadensis. The sequence continues at coordinate 3,320,941 of NC_133403.1, read as the reverse complement.
CAAAGGAGGAAGGGACAGCAAGGGTGACACTAAAACCCCATCAAATGCTCCCAAAGTACTGGGTGGCGCTAAAAGCGGGGGATTTTCCACCCACCCCCATGTCAGCCATTATTATCTATTTCAGGCTCTTCCTCTGGAGACCCGGGGTGGTGACTTCAAGATGCCACCACCGCCTGCATCTCCCCCGCCACCCGGTCTCTGGTGTCTGCCAAGGTACTTCGGAGCAAGTAGCGACATCTTTCAAGTTCGCTGATGAAAAATAGGGTTTTGTACAACATGGGTTTTAGTACCAGGAAGATATCTGAAAGTGGATTTCTTTAACTTGGACCTCGGAAATGCCCAAGGGTAGGCTGGCGGGTCTGTGGTGCTTCCACAGTGGCCGAGGGAGGTTTCCCTGTGTGCATTTTGTGCATTTTTCTAGAAAGAAGTTCCACAGTTTTCATGAGATTCCCAAAGGAGACTGTGATACAGAAAGGTTCAACATCACTGATTATAAAGTATTTATCTGAAGAGGAAAAGAGAGTTGATGGCTACTATGAATGATCATAAATGGCTCATGCCTGTAATCCTAGCTACAAGAGAGGCTGAGATCAGGAAGATCGCTGTTGGAGGCCACCTGGAGCAAATAGTTCTTGAGACTCCATCTACAAAATAGCCAGAGTAAAATTGGCTCAAATGCCAGTTCCACAAAAAAGAAAAAAAAAATTTGAAATGCATGTTGGGCTTCTGCCGGGCCCTTCCAGCTTACACCTCTCTAGGCTTGCCTTGGGTCATTCTTCAGCATCCACTCCTGATCTTTGCTTAATAGCAAGATAACCTGTGCAGGCGCTGGTTTCTACATGAATGGTGTCTGCTAGAATGGAGCAGACCAAAGGACCTTGAATCAGAAGATGAGCAGGTGCTCAACAGGGGTCCCTGCTGTCTGACCCCCTCTCAGGGCCACTTTCCTTGAATGGTAGTCTTACCTGGGCTCTGGAGTGCAGAAACCTGCCTGTCTCTGGCTATCCCATAAACACAGCAGTGCTCTTCAAACTTCAGGGAGCTGAGTGCCCCCCCAAAAGTGATTGCCCCAGGGGCGCAGTGGGGTTCAGAACTGAGCAATTGGCAAATGGGGTAGAGTGTTTGCTTGTCTTCCTCTTAGACCCTTTGAGATTTAATGTTTTCCTGCATGTATGTTTCACCTATTCAAAAAAAAAAAAACTGTTTAAAGCATACACCAGTGGTTCACACCTGTAATCCTAGCTACTCAGGAGGCAGAGATGAGGAGGATTGCAGTTGGAAGCCAGTGTGGAGAAACAGTCCCCAAGACCCTATCTTGAAAAATACCCAACCCAAACTAAGGCTGGCAGAGTGGTGCAAGTGGTGGAGTGCCTACCTAGCAAACGTAAGGTCCTGAGTTCAAATCCCAGTACCACCAAAAAGAAAAAATCTGTTTGAAATCCATGGATCACGTTTTGATGGGCGGTGATGTGAAGGGCAAATCTTGGCTTTGGGGAGTCAGACTCAACTAAGGAAACCCAGGTTCAGCCACTCCCTGCTGTGGGAACTACAGCCTGGCTAGGAGTTTCCTTTTGCTCACCTGTATCATAAAGGGAATACCTGCTTCGGTGGCTGTAATAAAATCACGCACATAAATCACAGTGGGCATCACACACAAAGTGTCACCTTGTTATTTTACTAGAGTGCTCTGAGAAGCTTCTAAGAGCCAGAGCGGAGGGAGATGACAGCGGGGTTTACAAGCTTGGGAGGCCACGATTGGAAAAGCTACACACCCATTAGGAATTCCTCAGATGTGTTCGTAACTCTCAAGGAGGGAAACTGACTAATAAACAATCTTGAATGTGTTTTAACTTCAGCCATAAATCACCATGGTCCCCAAGATGACAGGGTGTAACTTACTAGTTATATCAGGGAGGGTGATGGAATCACAGAAGGTACATGATTTGCAGGGGGAGTCAGAGGGACAAGGAGGACATTTGAGACAAAGAAACCATAGTGCATTAAGTCCCAAATCAGGAGAGAACAGCCTATTTGGAAATTGGCAAATCGCTCAGTAAACTTGGAAGAGAAGGGCAGGATGTGGAGCAGAGGTGGGTGGGCACCACACTCTGAGGAATGCTTTGTATCCTCCAGAAAGTGGGACTTCTCAAATGCCAGGTCCTTGGTGAGGCACCAGTAGCTCACACCTGTAATCCTAGCTACTTGGCAGGCTGAGATCGGGAGGATCGCAGTTCGAGGCAAAATAGTTCTCGAAAGCCTAATCGCTCTGGTTATTTTAGGGATTTTCCTGATCTCAGCCTCCCAAGTAGCTAGAATTATAGGAGTGAGCCACTCACGCGTCCTGCTAAACAGGTTCTCTTATTTTTTTTATTGTTTTATTGTTCATATGTGCATACAAGGCTTGGGTCAGTTCTCCTCCCTGCCCCCACCCCCTCCCTCTCCCCCCACCCCCTCGATACCCGGCAGAAACTCTTTTGCCCTTATTTCTAATTTTGTTGTAGAGAGAGTATAAGCAATAATAGGAAGGAACAAGGGGTTTTGCTGGTTGAGATAAGCATAGCTATACAGGGCATTGACTCACATTGATTTCCTGTGTGTGTGTTACCTTCTAGGTTAATTCTTTTTAATCTACCCTTTTCTCTAGTTCCTGGTCCCCTTCTCCTATTGGCCTCAGTTGCTTTTAAGGTATCTGCTTTAGTTTCTCTGCGTTGAGGGCAACAAATGCTGTCCTTGTGTGCTCTCGCTTTATCATGTGCTCAAAGTCCAATCCCCTTGTTGTGTTTGTCCTTGATCTAATGTCCACATATGAGGGAGGATTTTTGGTCTTTTGGGCCAGGCTAACCTCACTCAGAATGATGTTCTCCAATTCCATCCATTTACCAGCGAATGATAACATTTTGTTCTTCTTCATGGCTGCATAAAATTCCATTGTGTATAAATACCACATTTTCTTAATCCATTCGTCAGTAGTGGGGCATCTTGGCTGTTTCCATAACTTGGCTATTGTGAATAGTGCCGCAATGAACATGGGTGTGCAGGTGCCTCTGGAGTATAGACAGGTTCTCTTATAATCTTGTGGTCACAGACGTGACAAATGTGGGTGTCAGTAGGCGTCCTGTGTTTTTACCCAGGAAAGGTGTAGAGAGGCTGCAGCAGGAGCTAAGTGGGGGGCAGGGCTCAAGTTTGGAGGGTGGCCTTTGGTTCAAATCCAAGCTCTGCCACTTTCTGGCTGTATGCCTGGTTGCAAAAATGAATTAGCATAGGTTCCTCTGCAATTTTGTGATTAGGTTTATCTTTACCTGAATCCTTGGTGAAATGAAATTCTTGGTGAAGGAGCTTCATAAACAGTAGAATCAGAAGGGCTGTGTGTGTGTGTGTGTGCGTGTGTGTGCACGCATGTGTGTGGCAGCACTGGGATTTGAACTCAGGGCCTCAAGCTTGCTAGGCAGGCGCTCTACCACTTGAGCCACCCCACCAACCCTTTGTCATGTTAGTTTTTGTTTTATTTTGTTTTTCAAGATAGGGCCTTGCATATTAGTTGCCCAGGCAGGCTTTGAACTGTGATCCTCCTGATCTCTGCCTCCTGAGTAGCTGGGATTACAGGCGTGAGCCCAGCAGGAGCGCTCTATTTTGTGATACCAAAAATCCACACTACAAATCCTACCCAACCTCAGGTATGTATTTCTGTAGGGAGGAGTGTTAGTGTGTTTTGCAAGGAGAGAAGAAATGTCACCTGCTTTTTGTAGACGAGTGCAGAAAGAAGTGTGACAACTGGCCAGAGTGGTTCTCCCCACCACTCCTGGTGATGGGCACATCTGTGTTTACCAAATACCAGGATTTGGAAAAATATGTGTGGACCTGAGAATAATACCACAGTTTGGAGCTAGAATGTGTGTTAAAGGCTTAGTCCTCAAATTGGAACGATTAGGAAATGATGGTGCCTTTAAGAGGTAGAGCCTAGTAGGAGGTCATAGGTCATGGTGGGAATTCAGCCTTTTCCTCTCTCTCTTTTGCTTTGCAGCTGGAGTGAGGAACTCTGTCTCCCACACATTCCCACCTTGATGTACTGCTTCAACACAGGCCCCAAATCATGGTCTGCCTCACGCCTGTAATCCCAGCTACTCCGGAGGAAGAGATCAGGAGGATCAAGGTTCAAGGCCAGCCCAGGCAAATAGTTTGTGAGACCCTATCTCAAAAATACTCAACACACAAAAAAAGGACTGGTGGTGGCTCAAGTGGCAGAGCACCTGCCTAGCAAGCGTGAGGGCTTGAGTTCAAACCTCAGTACCGCCAAAAACATTTAAAAAAAAAAAAAGCATGATTATGAAGTAGAGCTTCCAAAACTCTGAGCCAAAATAAACCTTCTCTCTTTATAAAATGATTGTCTCAGGTATTTCATTACAATAACAGAAAGCTAACTCACAAATAACAATACAAATGGGCTCTGTAACCACTTAAAGGAATAAAATGCTCCATTTTATTTCCCTCCTCCCCTCCCACCGCCCACCATTCCCTGGACGTTGAGACTAAAGCTTCGTGCTAGCCCTGTTTGCTATTGAGGTAGTACTTTAAAATTTTCTGGCATTTTATTTCAGTGGGATCTCAGGGAAGATGAGTCAAAACATCTTAAGCTAGACGTCTCCAAGTCAGTGGCCTGAAGTGTGTAAGAGGTAATTTTATTTTCATTGCTGTTTTGTTTGGATTTTTTTGGGTTTTTTGGCGGGAGTGGGGTTTGACCCAGATCTCTGTGCTTCTAAGCAGTTGTTCTAGCTCTCTTCCAGTCCGTTTTGTTCTGGTTATCTTGGAGATGGGGTTTTGAGAACTATTTTCTTAGACTGGCCTTGAACCTCTGAGATCCTCCTGATCTCACCCTCCCAAGTAGCTAGGATTACAGGTGTGAGCCACAGTGCCCAGCTTGGGTTAGGCATTAATAGCCAACTAGGGATGGTGTAAAGCATACAGGAGGGAGTGCATAGGTTGTATGCAAATTCTGTGCCGTTGTACATGAAGGAATTGAGTATTCACAGACTCTGGTGTCCGTGGGGTTTGCTGGAGCCAACCCTTGCAGATATCAAAAGGACAATTATATTACAAAGAAACTGAAATTCCAAGGGTGAAACAACTTCTCATAGCATGAGGCCCTGAGTTCAAACCAAAAAAAAAAAGAAAAAGAGAGGAAAAAAAAGACTCCCACAAAGCCAGACAAGGTGCATGCTGGAAATCCCAGCTACTAGGGAGGCAAAGACAGGAGGATAGAGGGCAGAGGCTGGCCTGATCAACAGGATGAGACCCTGTCAAAAACAAAGTGAAGCAAAAGGATTGAGGGCCTGGCTCAAGAGGTAGCAAACTTGCCTAACAAGCATGAGCTTCATTCCCAGTACCTCCAAAAAAAAAAAAAAAATCTCTCAGCTGGTCACAGGTGGCTCACGCCTGTGATCCTCGCTACTTGGGAGGCTGAGATTGGGAGGATTGTGGTTCGAGGCCAGCTTGGGAAAATAGTTTGCAAAACCCCATCTCCAAAATAAGCAGAGCAAAATGGATGGGAGGCGTGGCTCAAGTGATAGAGCACCTGCTTTGCAAGTGTGAAGCCCTGAGTTCAAATCCCAGACACTACACACACACACACACACACACACACACACACACACACACACAAATATAACAACACAAGAGTTAGGGTCAGAGAACTGACTACAACTTTAAGCACTCTATGAAAGACAGCACATTGACAGGGCACAGATAGAATTTTATGATTACAGAGGGTTTTGATCTCTGGGGAATCTTTCATTTCCTCCAGAGGTAATTGTAGGAGAGGTTTGATTGTCAAGAAAGGGCTCCATCTGCTTCTTCTGCCTACAAATTCCCTAAAGAGCCAGGAATGCCTGGGGGGGGAGTCTTTAGGTCATTTTGGGAAAGAGGGATGTCCTTGGAGGGGACAGCAGTCCCCTTTCCACTTCCTCTTCCTCCCTTCTGCTCTCTGGCTATGAGGTGAATGTTTTTGCTCAGTCTCAAACTCCTGCCAAGACGTGCTGCACCTCTGTAGTTCTTCCCCTGAGGCCATTTCCTAGCCTGTGATCCTAGGCCTGGGGGAAGGGGGTTGGGCTTGGCGGGACTGATGGTGTTTTGTCACCAATTTTGCCTCACTGCTTCCAGGAAGACCTTTGAAGGTGGGCGGAGTGGGCACTTGCTGGGATCTTTGATGCTCTTGTGCAGAATAGAATTCTACAACATTACAGTGTGCCATTATTCTTGGCTCCTAGGAAGGAGGAAAGAATGGGGGAAGTGAGGAAGCTTGGAGTCGCTGTGCTGGCTGCTGGCCAGAGTAAATGGCACAGATAGATTTGCTGACTAGTCTAGGATCCCCATTGGGCTCTCTTTAACTGGCGGATTTGGGCCAGCTGACTTCATTAGCACCAATTTTCCAGTTGTTCCTTCTTCTAGGGGAAAAAAAAAAAAACAATACTGCGGCCAGGTTTGAATTAAACAGCATCTCTAGAGAGGATGCCCTGGCGGCCATGAGAGAGAGAAGGAGGAGGGCAAGCATGGAGGGATGGTGAAAACCAAGGTGGCTGATGTTCTTTTGATCTGAATGCATCTGGAAGGGAAAGCCAGCACGCCATGCCCTTCCTTGCTGGCCTAGTGGTAGAGAGAACCCAGGGGTCCCACTGCCTGTGGGGTTTTCTCTGCAAATGGGACTCTGGCTCTTACACTAACCTGGATGGAGAGGCCCAGCGGTCATGTCCTCTGCAGGGCATTATCAGAAGCTACCACTGGGTGTCGCTGTTGTGGCGTGAACTCAAGCTGAGGTCCACTGGAGTGGCAAGATCAGCAGACTGGAGGAGTGGTCCAAGTGGTTGCTTTGCAAGCGCAGGAGACCTGGGTTCAAATCCCAGTCCCACCAAAAAAAAAAAAAGTTGCACAATCAGAATCAGAAGAAATGGAAGGAAGATGGGGTGTGGAATGTCATGATTATGAATGAATGAAAAATGATGGGATTTGGGGTGCCAACTGGTCTGGCCCCTGCATGTCTTCAGGACACCTCACCACACCTCCGCTTCATGTTTTTGTTCAAACATCATTTTCCATTTGAGGCTTTCTCTGATGACCACTAGAATTACATCCCTCCCCCTCTGAGCCTCATCTCCCTCACTCCTATAACACTATAATCGAAATATAATTCACAGCTGCGTACTGGTGCTTACCGCCTGTAATCCCACCTACTTGGGAGGCTGAGATCAGGAGGATCGTGGCTTGAGGCCAACCGAGGCAAATAGTTCCTGAGGCCCCATCTCCAAAATAACCAGAGCAAAATGGACTGGAGGCACGGCTCAAATGACAGAGAGCCTGCTTGAAGCTTAAAGTCCTGAGTTCAAACCCTAGTCCACCAGAGAGAGAGAGAGAAATATAATTCACATTCCATACAGTCCACCCATACAGAATGTGCAACCCAGTGGTTTTTAGTGCATTCCGAGTAGGGCAGTGATCACCACCAGCAATTTTAGAAGTTTATCATCCCCGAGAGAACTCGGTACCCCGCAGCACTCAATCCCGGCCTCCCTTCTTTACCCCAGAGCCGTCGCTGATCAACTCTCTGTCTGTACATATTTGTCTATTCTGGAGATTTAATATAAACGGAATCACATGCTATATCATCCTTTGCAATCAACTTCCTTCGCTCAGCCTAATGTTTTCAAGGTGCATCCATGTTATAACGGGTCTCATTCCTTTTTTATGACCAAATACTATTCCATCATAAAACAGGCCACATTTGTTTCCCCACACTGATGGTTATTTGGGTTGTTTCTATTTTGGGGGCTAGCTGGAAAACTGTTGCTGTGACATTTGTGCATAAATCTTCGTGTGGACATGCGTTTGTTTCTTTTGGGTATATGTCTAGAAAGAGGATAGCGACTGTATTTAGCTTTCTTTCTTTTTCCTGAGATAGGGTCTCACTTTGGGGCCCAAGCAGGTCTGCCACACTTACCTCCCAAGTGCTGGGATCACAGGCATAAATAACCATGCCAGGCTGTGTTTAATTTTTTGAGGACCTGTCAGTCACTCACGCCTGTAATCCTAGCCACTCAAGAGGTAGAGATTGGGAGGCTCACGGTTTGAACACAGCCAGGGGAAAAAAATTCAAGAAACCCTATTTCAAAAATACCCGACACAAAAAAAGGGCTGGCAGAGTGGCTTAAGTGGTCGAGCACCTGCCTAGTGAGTGTGAGGCCCTGAGTTCAAGTCTCAATTCTGCCAAAAATAAAATTAACTTTTTGAAGACATATCAGACTGTTTTTCCAACACGGCTGGAAAATATAGGGTGCTATATTTTCTTTCTCACACTTATGGCCTCCTTGTGGAGCCCCCTAATTTACTTACTTTGACTAGTGACTTTCTCCCCCATGAGGTATGATTCCATGATGCGAGAGACTTAGGCCTACTTTGTTCAGTACCTCATCCCCAGGGGACAGAGTGTGACTGACACATAGAAAGGAGGTGCTCAATTAATATCCCTTGAATTAAAAAAATATTACCTGGTGCACACGAGGCACTCATGAACAAGTGTGGGCTGAAGTGGGGGTGGAGGGAGGGTTGGCTAGCCATGAGAAGGGCTTGGGAAGACTGCCTGCCCTGGGCTGAGAGGGACTCGATTCCACCCCATAGAGATGCATTTGAGTGACAGCAACTTGGTGACAGATGAGCAGACTGGCTAAGGGAATCGCGTAAAGAATCATTTTGTAAAGTGATAGATACTTTCAAGTAAAACTCACCCTGAATTGTGTTGTAGAAACCTGCGTGTTCTGGCTCTGCCTAGACAACCATCTGTCACTGTCCCCTGGGCAGACGTTTGTGGGTAACACGTGGCAAAGCTCTGAACCACATCTCAGGGACTGAGAAGGGGAAGGAAATGCAGGAGTTACCCGCCAGCCCTCTGTCCCCTGAGTTGCAGGTGGGAGCACTGAAGCCCAGAGAAGTTACTGGGGGACCAGAGGCCCCTAGTTCAAGGTCTGCCCTGGCTCTGGCCCCTCAGCCTTCCCAGCATGGCTGACGTTCACCTAAACTGGAAGACTGGACTAACACGTCCCAATTCTACAGGGACCAAGCCAGGACATGTTCTGGCCTCCTCTCCTTGCTAGGAGGAGCCAGGAATGAAACGACCCCACCTCCTTCCCAGACTCCAGGACACAAGAGGCATGGTGCCTCCAGGAGAGCCTAGCTGGGCACGCAGGGTAAGATCTGCTGCCCCCTGGTTGTCACCGTGGAAATCCGTTTTGGTCCAGCAGCCAGGACCCTGGGGCACCTCTGAAATCTGGGATGTTCTGGCTTGTGACCTCACTTCTCAAAGCACTTTCCCATCCCTCCCCTGGTTGGATCCTTCCTGCCATCCTGGGGAGTCAGGAGAACCAGGATTCCTACCCCACTTTATAAACTTGTGGCAGCAACCTGACAGCTAATCCCAAACCCACCCCTAATTCCCTTCCTGACCTTGGCAAATCAATTCCCCATTCCCAGCCTCAGTTTCTCAGCTATCTTGTGCCATTCCTCTTCCAGATCTCCAGGTTCTCAGAGTAGAGAGATGACTTGCTCAAGATCAGAATGAATCTGAATAGAGGCTCTCACAGCTGCCTGTCACCCCACTGGCCCACACTGATCAGGAAAAGCTAGAGGTGTCTCAGCAGATGAGAAAACCAGTTCCTCCACCTTTGTGTTCTATTGTGTGTTGAAAGGCCACATAGCCATGTGGGTAGATGGATGGATGGATGGATGGATGAATGGATGGATGGATGGGTAGGTGAATGGGTGTGTGGATGGATGGATGGTAGGGTGGGAGGGTAAGTGGATGGATGGATGAATGGGTGAGTGGTCAGGTGGATAGATGGATAGATGAGTGTATAGATAGGTGAGTGGATGTGTGGATGGTGATAGGGTGAGTGGGTGGATCGATGGATGGGTGTATGGGTGTATGGATGGATAGATGGATGGATGGGTGGATGGATGGGTGGATGGATGGATGGGTGGATGGGTGGATGGGTGGATGGGTGAGTGGTTGGGTGGATAGATGGGTAGATGAGTGTATGGATGGGTGAGTGGATGTGTGGATAGAAGGGTGGTAGGGTGAGTGGGTGGATGGATGGATGGGTGGATGGGTGGATGGATGGGTGGATGGGTGGGTGGATGGATGGGTGGATGGATGGATGGGTGGATGGGTGGGTGGATGGATGGATGGGTGGATGGGTGGGTGGATGGGTGGATGGTGGATGGGTGGATGGGTGGACGGATGGGTGGATGGATGGGTGGATGGATGGGTGGATGGATGGGTGGATGGGTGGATGGGTGGGTGGATGGGTGGGTGGATGGATGGATGGATGGATGGATGGGTGGATGGGTGGACGGATGGATGGATGGGTGGATGAATGGATGGATGGATGGATGGATAGACAGGCGATGGGGGTGGATGGGTGGATGGGTGGATGGATGGATGGATGGATGGATGGATGGATGGATGGATGGGTGGATGAATGGATGGATGGATGGATGGGTGGATGGGTGGATGGGTGGATGGATGGGTGGATGAATGGATGGATGGATGGATGGGTGGATGGGTGGATGGGTGGATGGATGGGTGGATGGATGGGTGGATGGATGGGTGGATGAATGGATGGATGGATGGATGGATAGATAGGTGATGGGGGTGGATGGATGGATGGATGGATGGATAGGTGAATTGGTGTGTGGATAAATGGGTGGTTGGATGAGTGGGTAGATGGATGGTTGAGTGGATGGGTAGATGGATGGATAGATAGGTGAGGGGGGTGGATGGGTGGGTAGACAAATGGATGGATGGGTAGGTGTGTGTGTGTGTGTGTGTGTGTGTGTGTGTGTGTGTGTGTGTGTGTAGATGGGTGAGTGCATGGATGGATGGGCAGATGAATGGATGGACAGATGGACTGGTAAGTGGTTGAAAAGATGAGACAAAGCCCTAAGAACTTTGAGGTGATTATTAGCAGCACTGGGACAGCTTCTTGCCTCCCTCTGCTCCATGACAAACTGTCCTGCTAATTGCAGCTGCCTAGTTCCCTTGGCAGTCTTCTCTGATCCACCAAGCTTGGGTTCTGTGGCCACTGTCTCTCCCTGACTGCTGGGAGCTGGGAGCTGGGACCAGCAGGAAGGGGAATAAAGTCCTCATTCTAGGCTTCCTTCCTCCTATGTTATTTACCCCTTTGCTCAGCAGCTGTAAACATGGAGGAGAGTCAGTGCCAGAGGCCACACACAGGAGTCTCCAACATGGGCAGCTCCCAGAGCACTTCCTTCCACCAGCCATGGCTGAGGTCAAGCTCTGGGGTCATAGAGATCTCAGGAATGCTGAGGCCCAGAAGATGCCATGGAAACAGAGTGCCCTAAGCATCTCAGTGGGGCCCAAATCTAGTGACTCAGAACAAGCTCCTTAACCACTCTGTACCTTGCTTTTCTCTCCTGCACGACGGGCGTGATGGCTGACAAGGGTCGTGAGGAATGGGTGAGGTGTAAGGTATTAAATGCCTTGCATGTCTTGGGTGATGAGTAAATACAAGTTGTCTCCCTTTTGCTCCAGATAATGGAGAGATTCTGGAGAGGGAAGGAACAAGGCCCACTGTGCACCCAGCAAGATTTTCCAAGCACTCTGAAGTAGTAAATTCGGTGGCAAGAGGGGGAAGGGAGAGGAAATGAAATATGTATTCAGCAGGAAATATAGGTGTGCTCAAACGCTCGATCTCCTTAAGAGATATCAGTCAGTTGTGGTAGGGCACACCTGTACTACCAGAACTTGGAGGAGGAGGCAAGAGGATTGAAAGTTCAAGGACAGCCTGGACTGCATAGCAAATTGTAAGCCAGCCTTGGCTACATAGTGAGACCATGGATGGATGGATGGATGGATGGATGAATGCATAGATAGATGGATAAATACATTGAAGTACCATTCACCTGTTCCCTGACATCATCATGGAGCTGCTAGCACAAGGGATATTCAGAAAGATTTTCTTTGTGTGGTACTTGGGCTTGAACTCAGGGCCTTATGCTTTCTAAGCAAGCGCTCTCCCACTTGAGCCACTCCACCAGCCCTTTTTTGTATTGAGACGGGGTCTTGTGAACTATTTGCCTGGGCTGGTTTTGAACCGTGATCCTCCTGATCTCTGCCTCCTGACTATCTGGGATTACAGGTTTGTGCAACTGGCTCCCAGTTTCAGAAAGTTTTTTTTTTGGGGGGGGTGGCTCAAATAATGTATACAGGTGTAAGTGCATGCAAAAATGATTAAAAAAAAGGTTTTCTGATGGTGATGCTGACCGCGTCTTTTTACAGCTACAAGGCAGGAATCAGGACTTCTGGGTCCTTCTGCCTCTTGGGTGAGCATCTGCCTCGTCCACACGTCCTTAACCCAGCCTAATTTTCCTAAATGGCCTATTCCATCTCAGCCACCTGATAGAGGGGGCGCCTGGGATTGAGTCCAGCTCTGCCGTGAAAGAGCTGATCCCCCACAATAATCGCATCTGTGAAATTGCAGAATTGAGGGTACATTAAGGATTTGACCTGTGCTCCACAGGGCTCCAGACTCTCACTTCCACCCACAGTGAGAAAGATAGGAGTGGAAGCCTGGAACCAGTGGCTCACGCCTGTAATCCCAGCTACTCGGGAGGCTGAGAGCTGGAGGATCTCTGTTCAAGGACAGCCCCAGAGAAACAGTTCTCAGGACCCATCTCCAAAATAACCAGAGCAGAAGGGCTGGCTCGAGTGGTAGAGTGCCTGCTTAGCAAGTGTGAGGCCAAAATAAGCAGAACAAAATGGACTGGAGCTGTGATTCAAGGGTAGATCACCTGCTTTGCAAGTGTGAAGCCCTGAGTTCAAACTCCAGTTCAAAAAACTTTTTTTAAAGATTCTATTTTTTCTACAGATTCTTCCCACCCTACCCTGCCCCCATTATTCACTCATTTTCTTCCTTTCAATCCTCTTCCCTCCTGATAACTAAGTGGCCTGTCCTGAATTTGGTCGCTTCTTTTTCTCAATATCCTCTAGTTTTTTAAAGAAAAAATGGGAAGAGGTGAATCGATGGCTTATAGAGTGACTCACTAAATTGTCATCTCAGCTCTATCCACCTGCTCCACTCCCAGGGTCCCCTTGTCTTTTGGGCTATCACACAGGGACTCGAAGACCTTCAGCCAAGACCAGCCATCAGCCCTGGGGCAGGGTGAGGCTCACAGAGGCTGGCTCAGATGAGACCTAGCACCTGGAAAGTTCCTGGACAAATCTGGAAGAAGGAGAGGCTGGGCTGCTCTGCAGGCCCCTGAAGATTCTGGCATTCCTCTCCCTAGGTACAGTACCAAGGAAAGAAAAAGAGGGGGAGAAGGGATAAAGGAGAATGATGGCATATTGTAAGAACTTTTCTAAATGTCACAATGTACTCCCAGTGCAATAATATGATAATTAAAAAAAAAGTAAGTTGGGCACTGGGGCTCACACCTGTAATCCCAGCTACTCAGGAGGCAGAGATCAGGAGGATTGCAGTTTGAAGCCAGCCCTGGGACAAATAGCTCACGAGAGCCTAACACAAAAAGGGCTGGTGGAGTGGCTCAAGACATAGAGAGTGTACTTAACAAGCATGAGGCCTTGAGTTCAAACCCCAGTACTGCCAAAAAAAAAAAAATGTAGGAAGTACACCAAAAATACTGGATGATCTAACAGAAGTGGCTGTTTTGTGGGTTTTGTGGTTGCATTGCTTTTATAATAAGACTTAAATATGTTAACTATCTCCATTCTAATCAGAAAAACAAATCAAGACACTTTGGGCTCCCACTGAAAGTAGCAGTGTCCAGTCCTCAAAGGAAGACCTTAGAAGGAGAGCATCTGCCTTCTCTCTCCCCCCAGCTTCCCGCTGGGCTCTGGTTCACCGAGACCCAGCTTATGGTAGAGCTGCCCAATGCTGCAAAAGCAGTGCTGGAGGGAGTGAGGAGGAGGACGAGGGGAGGATGGGGAGTTCCCAAGGACTGAGGATCCTTACCCATTGGCTGTGGTGACGCAGACTCCATAGGAGTCAGGACACCTGGTTTTAGTTCTCTGCCACTAACTGGCTGTGTGACCTTGGGCAAGTCAGTCTACCTCTCTGGGTCTCAGTTTCCTCATCTGTAAAATGAGGAAACTTGGTTAACTTTAAAAAAGAAATATGTCTCAGGCCCTTCCTCTGTGCATTGTCCTGATGCTGTAATACAAAAAGAAATAAGGGAGTCATTTATTCAAAAAGGACTTTGAGTGACAAATGCATTTGGTTGACATTGTGGTTAGAAATGAGTTATGTCATTGTCACCATGGAAACATTCAGCCTGATGGGGAGTAAACAAGTTATGACCAACCAAACGCTTGGTGTGGAGATAGGGGTGGGCACACTGGGGTGCAGGAAGTCACCTGTCATACTGGGGCCCACTGCAGAAGCATCAAAGCAGAAAAGAGGCCTGGACCAAATCTTGGAGGCGCCTTGGCTTCTCTCCTCAGAGTGTGCAGTCAAATCAGGCCTTAGGATGAATACCCAAGACAGAATGGCGCTCCAGGGGAACCCAAGTTCAGAGGGAAAAGGCAGGGCTGAGAAAGGGGAAAACAGGGAGACAAGTAGGTGTTGAGGTAAGCCTGGAAGGATTGAGTTTCATGAGAGCCTGCGAGAACATTCCAGAAAGCCATGCTAGTGAAAATGACCTTCACATGTAAAGGGTGAAGAGTCACCATGATGACAGCCACTGGAAATGATACTAAGCCAAACACTTGACATCCTCCACCCAGTTTTGAGACCCTGTCTCAAAAACAAATGGGCTGGGGGCATGACTCAAGTGGTAGATCACTTGTCTAGCAAGCTCAAGGCCCTGAGTTCAAATCCCAGTACTGCCAAAAAAATGGTGGACACTGGAGCTGGGGGTGTAGGTCATGGGTAGAGCATGTGTTGAGCATGTACAAGGCCCCTGGGGTCAACCCCTAGCTCCAAAAAAAGAAACAAAGAAGAAATTTGGGCCCAGAAGGGTCGATCTTGGCCGGCTTGATTCAGCCTCTTGAGATAGACCATCAGTGGGACTAGGGGATCTCTGTGACCAGGAGAAGGGATGGAGTATTAGAGGGGAAGGAATAGCTGAAGCACTGAGGGTTTGTGCTCTGCTGCCCGCTGGTCTTGGTTTATTGTCCTATGGTGGTGCAGGCTGCTTCCTTTCAGTTCTCTCTGGTCTGGCTTGTGTGGTGGGCCTGGGCATATCAGTGTGCACAATTAAGGTGGATATTTTTTCTTGTGGGAGTGGAGTTGCAATTTGTACACGCGCATACCGTCCAGGTACTGCTGGACATCTCATGGATTCCCGCCTCCAGTGCCCCAGCTTTCTCAGCTGGTCGGTCATGAACTTTTTTTTCAGGTGGTCATACAAGTGGCTCATTTTTTTCTTGGTCTTGTCCGAAGCGCTTGCCTTACAGGAAAAAAAAATACAGGTGAGGGCTGGGTAGACAGTGGCTCACACCTGTAATCCTAGAGACTCAGAAGGCAGAAAACAGGAGGATGGTGGTTCGAAGCCAGCCTGGGCAAATAGCTCACAAGACTCTAGCTCCAAAATACCCAACACAAAAAAAGACTGGTGGAGTGGCTCAAGTGGAAGAGCACCTGCCTAGCAAGTGTGAGGCCTGGGTTCAAGCCCTGAGTTCAAGTGTGAGGCCCTGACTTTCTAGTACTGAAGAAAAAAAAAAGCCTCTTCAGCAACAGAGTAATCGGGTGGGGGGGGCTGCTGATTTGGGGGTGGGAAATTGTGCCTCCTGACCCAAAATTGATTCCATAAATACATTGACTCACAGGGAGCCTCAGTTTCCCTATTTGTAAAAAGTCAGCAGTAAGCTGAATCATCACTATGGTACCTCTGACAGTCTGCAGCTTGTCACAGATTGTGACATCCCTTCTATCACAATAAATTCTAATTTAATCTATGACATCACTTCTGTCCTGCCCCTCAACAACACTGTAAGGTCTGGGGAGGCACGGCCTACGTCTTACTCATTCTGTTATTTATTGCATGAGCTAGCTGCAGGAAGGGACACTAGAAAAATCAGCCACAGGTGTTCCCAGCATGTAGGTGTTCCCAGTAGGCGAAACACGTGACCAAATATTTCTCAGCCAGGCCAAAAGTGATCTATCCCTAAAAGATGCACAGAATTTATAGAAGGCAGCTATCAAGAAAAATTGCATAAGCCAGGTGCTGGTGGCTCACACCTATAATCCTAGCTACTTGGGAGGCTGAGATCAGGAGGATCATGGTTCAAGGCCAGCCCAGGCAAATTGTTCTCAAGACCCTCATCTCCAAAATAACCAGAACAAAATGGACTGGAGGAGTGGCTCAAGTGGTAGAGCGCCTGCTTTGCAAGCTCAAAGACCTGAATTCAAACTTCAGTCCCACCAAAAGAAAAAAGAAAAACAAAGGTTGCATTGGGCTGGCTGTGTAGCTCAGTGGTAGAGGCTTGCCTAGCATGCATAGGGCCTTGGGTCCCATCCCCCCACAGAGAAGAAAGGAAGGGAAGGAGGAAGAGAAGGAGGAGCTGCCTGGAGGAGTTGTGTTAGTGTATAAACTGGGGTTAGAGGCTGAAGGAGTAGCTCAAGCAGTACAACACCTGCTTTGCAAGTGTGAAGCCCTGAGTTCAAAGCCCAGTCCCACCAAACAACAGTAACAATAAAAGTTTGGTTGGAACTTAACCTTGAAAAGTAAATCTAAAATGATAAAACGTAACGAGCTAATTTTACCAGGCACCAGTGGCTCAAGCCTGTAATCCCAGCTACTCAGGAGGCAGAGATCAGGAGGATTGTGGTTTGAAGTCAGCCCAGGCAAATAGTTCAAGAGACCTTATCTCGAAAATACCTAACGCAAAAAAGGGCTGGTGGACTGGCTCACTGTGTAGGCTCTAAGTTCAAACCCCGGTACCCACAAATAACTTAATGAAATTGAATAAACTGGGGTTGGGTTGGGAGGATGGGGAGGTTTGCAGGCATGTGAAGACTGTGGAAGGAGGCGATCTTGGGAGTCTAAACTTTAACAAGCTTTCCAGGCAATTCTGCTCAACTTGGCCCTAAATTTTAGTTACTACTTGAAGATGCAGCACAATGTTAAGCAAAGAAATCCTTCTTAAAGGCCCATCAACGTTGACAGGAGTTAAAGAGCAAGGGTAGGTGACAGAAAAAAACAAAAAGGCACTAAAAGACACAGTTCAAATCAGAGGTGTCCATCTTGTCTGAAGATAAGCTACTTGATAAAAATATAGGACCCAGAGATTCTACTTGAGTAAGTAGGGTTTGGATGGGAGCCAGAAATCTGTATTTTTGTCGTGTACCTGAGATTTTGTGACCAGTCATGGAGAAGCAAGTGGCTGTTTGCAAGTGGCTTTTTGACCTGTCAGCTGGTAATGTCACCTTGAGCATGACTCCCCTGGGCTCTCCCTCCTAAATGCTAATGGTAGCCACCTCCCTTCCACGGTGATAACTAAAAAACGCTCCCAGACATGGCCGATGTCCCCTGGGAAGCAAGACCTTCCCTGCCTGAGAGCCACGGCCACAGACTATGACACCAGCCACCAACCACTGTCTTCAGGGCATGTGCAGGGAGTCCCAACACATAAACTCTGGCTGTCTTCACTGAAATCAGTGGCTGGTCCAAGCTACCTCTTCCCCCCGACATGTAGCAGTAAGCCATGGATGAGGAGATATGCACTGGGAACCTAAAACGCAGGAAGAGCTCACAGGTCTCTAAGAAAATATTATAAATTCCCAACTTCCAGGTGACTAGCCCGTTAAGGTCAAAATAGCCCACCGAGGTCACGGGATGTCAGAGATGGTTCTGAGTCCCCTACCGCCTAAAGATTAATGAATGGGTTTATTCAAGTCCAATGTGGGTCTCTTTAATTTAACAAAACAAATACCTAGGTGTAGCTTAAGTGGTAAAGCACGTGCCTGGTAAGCTTGAGGCCCTGAGTTCAAATCCCAGGAAAGTGAAAGTGTGTTCCTTTCCTAATAAACTTTACCACCACTTTCACTACATTTCCTGTCCGGTCTGAATTCTTTTCTCTCTGGAGCAAGAATCAGACAGCTATGCTGACCCTTGGGTGATTCTCCAATGTCAACACTGAAAGGACAGAAGCACTGCCACCCTGTTCACTGAATTCCTATAAGCCAGACTCTCAGTCAACAGGTCAAATGGGAGAACCTTCCTACCCTGTGATTAACCAGACTTAGGTTGGTGACTCTGCTGTGTGACCTTAGTGAAGTTATCTGTGTCTCCCAACCTCCATTTCCTAAGGATCCTAATATACAATGGATGACAAGTGCCACTATTTAAGTGGTTCAATACCACTTTAAAAGGAAGCTTCTGGATGCCAAAGGCAGGACCCAGGCAACACAGAACTGTGCAGGTACTGTATTCCACACATCCTTGCCCACTTACGAAAGGCACAGCCACCCACCACCCACGCTCCCCACAGTGGGTATAGACGTTGGCTCTCAACCCATCCTTGGGCCACCCAGGATACCCCACACTATTTTGGCCACGGTGCCTGGAGCAGTGACTTGGCCGTGACACAATTAGAGTTTTCTCCAGGACTCATCTAACTTGAGCAACAGCAAAAACACTCTGCTTCCTTTGTGGCCTAAGCCAGGCTCTCCTGGGGGACAGGCTCCCTAGAAACAGCCAGTCAGATGCGACCAATGTTCACAGGTGAAGTGGGGGAGAGGAAAACATCCGGATGGCACAGGAGCCCCTGGCTTCTCTCATCCCAAACACTGGTGACCCCACCCTAGCCATCTCTGGTTATGTAAGCCCAGCTTCATTTTGCTAGGACTAGTTCAAGTTCAGTCTGTATAACCTTCCCTGTAACTGAAAGGGTCTTAATAGATCATGTTCTACAAATGAGAAGAGAGCTCGGGAGGAAATGGGATTCTCCCAAGGTCATACAAATTGCCCCCCCCACCTCCAAATCTACCCTATTTCCACTTCATCATGCCACAGGAAGTTGCAGAGTGAGAGAAATTCCCAGGCCCCTGCTCTGCTTCTGTTTTGTATGATTCCAGTTGCTGGTGGTGGAACTCAGGGCCTTTGTACATGCTACCACTGAGCTCTACCCCTGCCTTTTGCTTTTGGTGGCCTTGAATTGGATCTGGCACCATCTCTTAAGGCTCTTAGGCTCTTTTTGATGTCAGAATTCCAGACTTGGCCCTGGAACTTAGAGGGAAACTCAACAGGTAAGGAGGCAGCAGCTCAACTCTGGGCTGCCCACTTGCTTGGCTTGAAGAAATGCGTTTTTGGAGTCTATCCTGTTCACTCGTCCTTTCTAGTGCCTAACAGTGTCTGTCCCAAGCAGACCCTAAAAACACAGTTAATGAATTAATGAGTCAGGAGCAGTGAGGTGACTGTACTTTGGTTTTCCACTAAGCAGGTCAACTCTTTCTTGTCTATAAACAAGAGTGAAACAAGAGCCTCTGTTCTTTTTGGGGGCGCAGAACTGGGGTTTGAACTCAGGGCCTCACGCTTGCTAGGCAGGCGCTCTGCCCTGTTTTGTGTTGGGTATTTTTGAGACAGAGGTCTCACGTGTTGTCTGAGCTGGCCTTGAACTGTGATCTTCCTGATCTCTGCCTCCTCAGTAGCTAGGATTACAGGTATGAGCCACCAGACCCACCAGACCCAGTGAGCCTTGATTCCTTTCTAGAAAATGGGGATGACCCTCCCTGCCCAACAAAGGGAAAAAAAAGTGATCACATAGTGTTGATGTGGATTCAAACTCTGAATCTGAGGTTTTGTATAGGAGACAATGTGCTTTGAGAAAGAAAAATGCCACAAGAGCCAGGAGCTATGAAGTCTTTCTCCCAGGAGAAGTGTGACATGCTGAGCAAGCCACTAATCCCAAGTGTCATCTTCATCTACCTCTTCTGTAAAACTGGGGCCTGCCTTAAAGCACCTGATGGCTTACTGTGACCTCTGGGACCATAGACTCTCCACGCTTCACCCTGACCTCTGGCATTGACAATACAGTCAGTGCTGGTCCATTTTCAAGGGAAGGCATTTAACCCTAGCTGCCTGCTTTGGTATCAGCTTGCAGCTGTTGGTGGGGAAGGGGAAACTGATAAAGGAACTTAAACTGGGAGGGGCAAATCATGATAGAATGAAGAAATGGGTAAAATGTGTACTGCCAGAAAGCACGTGTCACAGGAGACCTTCCCCCACCTCACCACAAAGGGAGGTGGGTACCATTTAAAGCGTGCCTCTAAAATGTCACCAATCCCAAGAAAGGCACATTTTAAAATAACCCAATAGGAATTAGGCTACGCAGGGGGTAGGGGGGAACAGTATATAAACCCCAAAGTACTCAGCCAATGACAGACCTGCACAGTACAGAATACAATGCTTGCAATCACTTTGGGGGCCTGTGCTCATCAGGCACCCCATCTTGCAAGATTGCCATTAAAGTCTCACTTTCAGCCAGGCACTGGTGGCTCACGCCTGTAATCCTAGCTACTCAGGAGGTAGAGATCAGGAGGATCACTGTTCGAAGCCAGCCCAGGCAAATAGTTTGAGAGCCCCTATCTCGAAAAAACCCATCACTAAAAAAAGGGCTGGTACTGAGTTCAAATCCCAGTATCCCAAAGGGGAAAAAAAGTCTGGTTTTTCCTGTGCTCCACGTGTCTGAGACTATTCTCTTGAGTTTGGATAGATGAGTGTTATTTCGCACACCTAGGTATGGAGCCTGTGAAGTAAACATGGTCCCAGCCACTAACAGTCTGGAATGCAAGAGCTTGTGGTTATCTTACCTCCATCTCATAGATTCGCTGTGCACTGAAGTTGTCATGGATAATCACCCGAGATAAATGGCTCTTAGGTAAGCATTTTCTCACCGCTGCTTCACTGGAATTCATTAGGCTGGAGTGGGGAGGTAAAGGTAACACAGGTTACAGATGGCCGGGGCCTGACTCCATGGGGTGCTGGCGAAGCAGGGGCGGCCTCCCCAGGTTTCTCAGGACAACCTCAGTTTTTCCGTAATTTTCAGAGAAGCAATGGAGCAGCGTTAAGTTTCACTTTGTGGATGTGATGAGCTAAAGGGTTGTTTCTTGGATGTCAAGAGGAAAAGCCATCCTGAGAAGAGTGTAGGAAAGTTCAGAGCAGAGCAGTCCACAAGACTGTCAACAGAGGGTTGGGCTTGGTTGTACATCCTTATAATCCCAGCACTAGGGAAGCTGAGGCAGGAGGATAGAGAGTTCAAGGGCACCCTGGGCTGCACAGGGAGCCCCTGTCTCAAACAAAACAAGAAAAAAACCCAACAAAACAAGAGACCACTCTTTTTATTATTATTATTAAATCTTTCCTGTCTTGCTATTCACAGTACAGACCAGGTACAGGGTCTGGGCCAAGGTATATATGGGGTAGGTTTAATTTGCTTTCTTTTTGTTGTTGTTGTTTTTTGCAGTACTAGGATTTAACTCAGAGTCTACACCTTGAGTCACTCCATCAGCCCTTTTTTGTGATGGGTATTTTCAAGATAGGGTCTTGTAAACTATTTGCTCAGGCTGGCTTCAAACCACGATCCACCTGATCTCGGCCTCCTGAGTAGCTAGGATTACAGGCATGAGCCAGTGTCCAGCAGGAGCAGTTATCTTAATGAGAAAATGCAGGATGAGGCAGGAGGTGGGGGGGTCTTAGAGGAGACAAACAAACAATGAAAGGCAGAGGTCCCAGGGATGAATTTTTGGGAGGTCAAGGCAGAAACTCTTCCTTCACTAGAGGGTTTTTGAGAAGTGGGGGCAGATCAGAGCAGAGAACAAAGTTTGAATGGGCGCTGGCTGGTTTAGGAGGGTAATCCTAAGGGAAGAGGGCTTGGGAAAAGTTTACAGAGGTGAGGGAAGTTTGGGGTGGGCTGGGCCTTAGGAGACGCTAGAGGGTGGGAGGTAGACGATGGGATGGGGTAGGGAGAAGTGGGGAAGAATGGAGCATGGTGCTGCAGGCAAAAAAAAGGGGACAAAATGAGAAATTGATCAAAAATGGATGTTGCCAGCCACTGAGTTTTCACTTCTTGATAATTTGGTTACACCATGAAGTGGCTTTACAAATATATACCTTTAAACGGTTTTGCCCATTTAAAAACAATTGTTCATATTTTTTCTTTCTTTTTTGGGGGGAGTGTAGGATGTAGTCTCATGTAGCAGCCTGTCCTCAAACCCTCAGTTCTCCTGCCTCAGTCTCCCACGTGCTGGCACTACAAGTATGTGCCATCACGCTTTGGCCATGTTTCCTTTTCTTTTCTCTCTCTTTTTTTTCCTTTTTAAGTGGTACTGGGGATTGAACTCAGGGTGCCACATTTTCTTTCTAAAATTTGGAAAGTAAATGGTACAAGGAAACAAATTAGTAATTTTGGTAAAATAAAATACACATAATTTACATAACCATGTAAAAACATAAACATAACCACGTAAAAAACATAAACAACTTTGGGGTACCAGAGAGGGAGAAAAAGCAGGATAGAAACAGTGAACTTTTTGTGACTTTTTTTTTTAAAGTATAGCACTATATATGAATGAACCTAGAATCATATACATCAAAAAGTTAGTGCTTGTCCCTGGCCTCTCATTTTGTTGGTCTGTCTTCTCTGATTTTTCTCTAAGTGTACACTACTTCACTAATTAGAAATTTTTTTTAAAAAAGATGATTTTTAAAGGGTAAAACAAGGCAGGTACTGGAGGCTCATACCTGTAATCCTAGCTACTCAGGAGGCAGAGATCAGAAGGATCACAATTTGAAGCCAGCCTGGGCAAATAGCTGGAGAGACCCTATCTCTAAAAATCCCATCAGAAAAAAAAAGGACCGGTGGAGTGGCCCAAGGTGTAGGCCCTGAGCTCAAGGACCAGGACAGCAAAATAAATAAATAAATAAATAAAATTGAAAAGACCAGGCTCACACGTGTAATCCTAGCTACTTGGGAGGTTGAGATTGGGAGGCTCGCGGTTTAAGGCCAGCCTGAAAATATTTAAGGACACGTAAAACTCTCTTCGCCCACTTAAGTGGTGCGCTAAACTCACCAATACTGGCAAGGTTTTTTTATTTTTTAAGAAAATGATTAAAAGTCATCTTTTCAAGTAATAAATAATGGTCATTTTGAACCAAATCGCTTTCCACTTAAGTCCTCTGGGAGCCTGGAGGACGCAGGAAGGGAGGTCGAGGAATGGAAGGGGGTGGGGGAAATTGGGGTTCGTGAAAATTGGGTCAAAGGGAACTGGGCGGCTTTTCCAAGGCTGTGGGGAACGCGAAGGCTGAAAACAGGGGTGTCGGTCAGGTTAGCACTTGAGAGGACCTGGGCCTTGCCAGACTGTATGAGGTTCAGTGATCGCCCCAAAGGGCGCTGGGGGCGCGCGATGTCCAGCCTGGGGGACCAAAAGGCCAAGACTGGAGGGCTGGTAGGTGGGTTGGAGATGGCGACGGGCCTCCGCCCGCGATCTGGGACCCTGGGGTCCCCAAAGAGTTGAACTGGGAAGGAGCCAGGGCTGAATCGGGGTCTGAGAGTGGACTCTTGTGGGGGGGGGGGACAGGCAGGAACTATCGGGTCCGAGGGTTCGGGGTCCCCCACGGGTCCAGGACTCTGACAACCGCGCCGCACCTGAACAGCACCGGCGGCTTTGGGGTCCGCGGCCGCAGGAAGTAGACCTGCGGCTGGGACCCTGCGCGGACTTCTTGCTGGCTGTCCAGGGTATCGCGCCGGAAGTTCGAACCTGAGGTGGAGCCGGAAGTGATGGACGCCCTGGCCATGGTCTCAAAATCAGTAGACGAGCCTAGATCCCATTTGACTGCGGGCCTCTGTTGGGTGGCAGCGTCTGACACCCTCGACGAGTCGAAAGAAGAACCCATGATGTGTGACCTTGCGCGGACAGCGGAGTGAGACCCAGAGCAGCCTCCGGAGCGGTAGTCCGCGCGTTGCCTGGGAGACGCGTGAGAAGGGCGGGGCCAGAGGGCGGGGGCCTGGGGACCAGAGGGCGGGGCCTGAGGGTGTGCCTGGGGCGGGGCCTGAGGGCCAGAGGGCGGGGCCAGAGGGCGGGGGGGGGGGCTGGGGGCGGGGCCTGAGGGCGGGGGGGCCTGGGGGCGGGGCCTGAGGGCGTGCCTGAGGGCGGGGCCTGAGGGCGTGCCTGAGTACGGGGCCAGAGGGCGGGGCCAGAGGGCGTGCCTGAGGGCGGAGCCAGAGGGCGTGCCTGAGGGCGGGGCCTGAGGGCGGGGCCTGAGGGCGTGCCTGAGTACGGGGCCAGAGGGCGGGGCCAGAGGGCGTGCCTGAGGGCGGAGCCAGAGGGCGTGCCTGAGGGCGGGGACTGAGGGCGGGGCCTGAGGGCGTGCCTGAGTACGGGGCCAGAGGGCGGGGCCAGAGGGCGTGCCTGTGGGCGGAGCCAGAGGGCGTGCCTGAAGGCGGGGACTGAGGGCGGGGCCTTACGTGTTCGCGAGACTTGGAGGTTGCCAGAGCGGCAGGATTGTGGCTGCTCCGCCGCCGTGATGCCGCCATGGGCGTTGCGGTGGAGACGGGATGGCGTGGTCTGGCGTAAGCTGAGCCCACCTGGCTTCACCACGTGGTCTGGGGTATAACCGAGTGGGTCAGGGCGACGCGGAGATTGCTCCGAAGACTCGGGATGACCCGTTTCGTCCCCGCGAGGAGGGACCGCTGCTACGGGGCGGGCCGGTACTGTGGTCCAGGATCCTGACGGGTCGGATTTCTCTCTCTCTGGCGAGATCATCGCCTGGGGCTTCCAGGCCATCCTGCCAGAAAGAGGTAAAAGGGTGGGGTCTTGTCACCGCGTTGGAAAGCCCGTTCCAATGCCATCGTCTCCCGAAACCTGCCGGGATCACCTGGAAGTGGCGCCTGGCACCCGTCAATGCGTGGATTTACCAGAACTTAACCGTCGCCCGCGCATTCGACCCACTTCGTCCACATATTAACGGACCAGGGGCATCCGCTTTCGGACTTGCTGTGTGACCAGGACACAGCGCTTTCCTCCTCTGTGTCTCGCGTACCTGTGACTCCGGGCCGATTAGGTTGCTTTGAAGATGGAGCCAGAGGAGAGAAGCCACGAGTTTGAAAGGCGGTAAAACGGTGAGACGCCAAACTGTTTTGAGACGGGGTCTGGTTAGGCAGTTCAGATTGGCCTCCACCTCCCGATCCTCCTGATCAAACGCTCAGCCCAGCTTTAAGGTCTTAGTTGGCTTTCTTCACTTGGACTGGCAGGTATTAGGGTTGGATTTGAACTCCACACCCCGCCCTTGCTAACCATGCAGGGCCAGAACTCCGGCCCTTTTTGCATTAGTTATTTTCCAATAAGGACTTGGGTTTTTCCCAGGGCGGGCCTGGACAGAGATCTTCTATCGACTTACACCTTCTGCATAGCCGGGGGACAGGTGCCCCCACCATGCCCAGCTTGTCTGGTTAGGCTGGACTCTTGCTAACTTTTTGCCTTGGGCTGGCCTTGAACGTCAATCCTCCCAGCCTCTGCCTCCCGAGTAGCCGGAATTTCAGGTGTGAGCCGCAGTGCCTGGCCAGTGGGCTGGTGTTTTAAACTGGAGCACTGAACTATATCCCCAGCCCATGGTTTTGGTTTGTTTTTTTCTTTCTTTGCTGGGGGTCAAACCCACAAACCTAAGGCCTTTCACAAGTGATCTACCAGAGTTATATCCCAGCTCTTTATGTTGTAAAATCAGGCAACACTTTATTCTACAAATTTGAAACATTACGGTGAGACAAGCGGGGGCGGGGAGGGGGGTATGGTTTTATGGACAGGAAAGGGTTGAAGAGCAGAAGCAAATAGCAGATTGATCATTTCAAAGTTACTTTCCTTGACTGGTGGAATAGTAGAAAAATGACTGGCTAACGGTTGATTTAGATTAGCCTTTATTGTGAAACGGTTAAGACAGAGGGAACTTAATTGTATCATTTGAAACTGGTCTCTATTCTCCAATGGCCAGATAAGCAGCTTAGTTTTGTTACCAAGGGAAACCTAAATAAAACCTGTAGCTTTATCTGCTCTTAGTTGACTTAAAGATCAGTAATTGTGATCCTAGTTACTTGGGACGCTGAGTAAAATAGGAAGGATCACAATTCAACGCCAGCCTGGGCAAATAGTTCACAAGACCCCGTCTACAAAATAACCAGAGCAAAATGGACTGGAGGAGTGGCTCAAGCGGTAGAGCACCTGCTTTCCAAGTGGGAAGCCCTGAGTTCAAACCCCAGTCCCACCAAAAAAAAAAAAAAAAGCTCAATAATTGTGCAGGTCACCCCACTGGACAATACCTTATTGGTTTCCCACTGGCTTTGCTTTGGACGACACCTCTGACTGTGGCTGCGGTAACCTAGGTTACCTTTTACCAATCTGAACGTCACTTTTGCTCAAAGTGCTGACTCCATGTAGGCCTGCAGACATTTGAAACAGGATGAAAGTGGTGGCATCTGTGTCTTCCCCATTTGCTGCTTTGAGCTTGACCTTGACCTTTGGGTTGAATTCTGTTGGGCATGATTGTGAATTGGAACTGGTCTAGCAGCTTAAGCACCTGAAATCCTGCACTTTTTTCTCCACCTTCTTTCCCCTGAAGTCCCTGGGGATGTCCTTCCATTATTTGCCACACAGCAGAGTAGTCATTCAGATATGTTGGACCACTCAGCCGGGGGCGTGGCTCAGTGGTACAGTGCTTACCTAGAATGCACAAGGGCCGGGTTTGATTCCCAGTACTGCAAAATAATTAATAATAATATAAAGTGAAGAGTGAGTCTCGCTCCCACTTCTGTTGCTCAGGCTGCATGCCCGTTTCCCTCTCTACGAAAACTATAAATTATAGAAATACGTATACACGGGCTGGGGGCGTGGCTTAAGTGGGTAGAGAGCCTGCCTAGTAAGCACAAGGCCCTGAGTTCAAATCTCAGTACCTCCAAAAAGAAGTATGTACACAGATTGGCAGGCGCTGGTGGCTCACACCTGTAATCCTAGCTACTCAGGAGGCAGAGATCAGGAAGATCAAGGTTTGAAGTCAGCCTGGGCAAATAGTTTGAGAGACCCTATCTCAAAAAAACCATCACAAAAAAGGGCTGGTGGAGTGACTCAAGGTGAAGGCCCTGAGTTCAAACCCCATTACTGCAAAAAAAAAGAAAGAAAGGAAGAAATGTTGGACACCGGAGGCATGGCTCAAGCCGTAGAGCACCTGCTTTGCAAGCGGGAAGCCCTGAGTTGAAATCCTAGTGTTGCCCCCACCAAAAAAAAACCAAACAGAGACTGGAGAGAGAGACTGCAAGTGCTTTCCCACTTAGAGGGGCTGGAAGGAAGGAGAGAATTGTGAAGAGATGGGAAGAGAGAAGTGGAGAGTCAGGCAGGGCACAGCTGAGGAACACAAGTTGACCTACTCATCTCGATAATGAGGAGGGGACGGTCTAGGGAGTTTTAGTGCCAGGCTCAGGGACTTGCCTGGTGTGCTATAGGGTCACGCACCTCAGACTAACCTGAGAAGCTAAAATGCAGGCTCACTGTCCTCGCCCAAGGGTGTAACTGGTGGATTTGGGGCAGGACCTGTATAATTAGTGAGTTCCCTGAGTGATTCTGCTGAGCTAGTCAGAGAATCCCTTAGGCCCAGCCATCCAACTCCCAGAAGCCTCCTCGGGTTGGCCTGCTGGTCCCTACCATCTAAACATCTTCCTCCCTGCAGGGTTTGGTGGCCACAGCCCAGCGGAAAGGCGCGAGTCTCAGCACATCCCTAACTTCTGATCCATCGCCTTGATGACAGCACCCCCGTGTGCCTTCCCGGGTCACTTCCCGAAGCCCTCAGTCAGTGGCCTCTCCCAGGTCACCAGAAGCTTATATATCAGCAGCCGTGCAGCTGCCAACAACAGGCTCCTCCTGTCCAGCAACCGGATCACCTCAGTTATCAGTGTGTCGGAGGAGGTGGCAGACACCCATGAAGACATCCAGTACCTGCAGGTGCCTGTGGCTGACGCACCCATGGCGCAGCTATGTGACTTCTTCGACCCCATCGCTGACCACATCCATTCAGTGGAGATGACACAGGGCCGCACACTGCTGCACTGCAGTGCTGGCGTGAGCCGCTCGGCCACCCTGTGCCTTGCCTACCTCATGAAGTACCAAGGCATGTCCCTGCTGGATGCCCACACGTGGACCAAGTCATGCCGGCCCATCATCCATCCCAACAGTGGCTTTTGGGAACAGCTCATCCGGTACGAGTTCCAGCTGTTTGGCAAGTGTACTGTGCACATGGTCAGTTCCCCACTGGGAATGGTCCCTGACATCTACGAGAAGGAGGTCCGCTCCATGATTCCCCTATGAGCCCAGCCCCTCCGTTGGTGTCAGCATGCCAGATCTGCCATGGATCCTAGGTGAAGATCTAGAATTCAACATTCTACTTCTGCTGACACAGGAGCACAGCCTTTTCTAAAGGCAAGAAGAGCCCGGTGCCATGGCTCACACCTGTGTAAACCTACTCAGGAGGCAGAGATCAAGAGGATCGAGAGGTTTGAAGCCAGCCCCAGGCAAATAGTTCTCCAGACCCTTATCTCTAAAAAAAAACCCTTCACAAAAGAGGGTGGGTGGAGTGGTTTAAGGTGCAGGCCCTGAGTTCAAGTCCCAGTACCACAAAAAAAAGTAAAGAAGAAAGAATGGCTAAAGCTTTTAACCATACAGCCCACATCTTTAAAGATAAAGGTGTAAGATGGCAAAGATAAGTTTTCCACACTGTGAGTAGCAGGCCACAGCTACTGGCCAGAGGGCAGGAAGGTGGTAGCCAGAACCAAGGGCCTAGTGCAGCCCTCCCCTAGACTGACCAACCCAGGAGTGAGCCTGTCACAGTCCCACCTTGTCCCTTCAAAGCCAGAGCCCAGAGCATCCTGGCACTCAGTCAGGAGTTTCTCAGGAAGGGCCACCCTACAGGATAAGTGGCCTTCCAGAAGTGCTCCAGGAGCACCTTCACTGCTGTGGCCCAGCTTCAGTTGTCTACATTGGACTTAGGCAGGTGACAGTAGAGTTGGGCCACTGTGGTACAGGTGGAAGCCATCCCTGGTCGCCAGTTGTCTTCATGAAGTCCTTCCTTCCACTGGAGCCCAGCCTTTACTGTTTACAAAGTGCTCCTCCAAAAGTCACTGTGTATGGGGAAAACATGGTTTAAGTCCTACATGAGAAGAGGCCGAGACCTTGAAGGCTTCTTGGGTTCCCCGTGTTTAATCCAGACGTGACCTAGCAGTCCGGAAGCAAGGGCACGGTTCCGCTTATCCTAAAGGCCACTAGAGCCAATGTCGCAGTCCTGTGACTACAACGATTCAGAAGGACATATCAAAGGGACGGACTGCTGGACTCCAGAAGGAGTGACAAGGGTCACTCAAACATCGGTACGAGCATCTGGCTCAAGACCAGACGTTCCCAGAACTTTTCAGACAATGGATGAGACAAACAAAAGCACAACTGCTCAGCTTGATGGCTTGACCCAGCTGTCCATCCCGAGCCGAGAGAGGCGAAGACCCCTTCTCTCCAGGTCTCTCCGTGCCCCACTGTCACGGGGGCGGCAGGGGTGCGATGTAGGGGAGGCAGGGGTGCGATTTAGGGGAGTCAGGGGAGAAGAAGGGAAAAGCACCGTTCTAGACTAATGTCAAGAACGTTATTTGAATTTTTTTCATTTTTAAAAATTGTAAATGACCATACCATAAAAGTAACTCTTTGCGATGTACAGTTCTGTGAAGTTTGTTGTTTGTTTTCTGAGATAAGGGCTCAGTAGTCCAGGCTAGCCTGGAGTTCACTACATAGCCCAGGCTGACCTTGAACTCTCCATTCTCCTGCCTCTGACTACTGGGATTACAGGCTTGCACCACCATGCCCTGCTGATAAGACAGATGCAGTTTTACCTTCATCAGTGCCGCATCAGCTTGACTTCTGTGGCGTTAGAATTACATCCTAAAACCAGGTAGTGTGATTCCTCTCGTTTTACTTTTTTAAGTGGTTTTGGTTATTCTAGTTTCTTTGCCTTTCCAAATAAATCCTAAAATCATTTTGTCTATATCAGTAACAGCAGGAACCCTGCTGGAATTTTGTTTGGAGGCAGTAACTCAGTTAATCAGCTGGGGGAGTGCTGATGTCTTTCTCCTGTGGGAGCTTCTGGTCCGTGAACATAGTATACCTTTCACTGATGTAGGTCTTTCTTTCATTAGTGTAGCTTTCAGCATCCCAGACTGTTCATACTGACATAGCAGTATATGTATAGTACAGTTGTGTTTCTGGTGAAATAATTACCTCATTTGGGAGAGAGGATTGTAACTTTCCCCTAATTGTTCACCGTTAGTATACACAAATGCAGTCGATTGGCAATTGTGTCACCTGTGACCTTGCCGCCCTGACTTTTATAAGCACCTTTTTAGGCTCCTTGGCAAGCTACATGTAGACAATCACGTTTGCAAGTAGGGATGGTTTACTTCCTTCTAATCGAACTGCCTTTGATCTCATTTTCTTCTTGTTTTATTATGCCTTCTAGGACTTCGTGTATGATAATGAATCCGAGTGGCGATGCAGACACTCTTACCTTGCTCGTAGTCTTAGTCTGCTGGTTGCCTGAGGCCCACTCCTTGGGAGACTGAGAGCAAGAGGATCGAGGGTCAAGGCCAGCCCAGGCAAGTAGTTTGCAAGACCCCATCTCCAAAATAGCTGGAGCAAAATGGACTGAGGTGTGGTTCGAGTGGTAGAGCACCTGCTTTGCAAGCTCAAAGTTGTGAGTTCAAACCCTAGTCCTACCAAAAAGAAAAAAAGTGCAGTCTTTCATTAACTGTAGGATTTTTTGTAGATTCCCTTTATCAAGTTAAAAGAGATTAAGAAAAAGGAAAGTATTCCCTTCTGTTTTTTGGAAGACGTAGAATTGATGTATTTTTCTTCTTTTCTTTCATTCCTTCCTTCTTCCCTCCCTCCCTCCCTTCCTTCCCTCTTTCCTTCCTTTCTTCCCTCCTTCCTTCCTTCCCTCCTTCCCTTCCTTCCTCCCTTCTTCCTCTTTTCTTGCTCAGACTGGCCTCAAATCATGATCCTCCCAATATCAGCCTCCTAAGTAGGTAGGATTGCAGGAATGAGCCACCGGTGCCTGGTTCTCTGTGGTTTCTTATTAAATCCAGTCATGTTACTTCTTGTTCCCAGTAAGAAAGGCTTCATTTTCTCCAGCTCCTTTAAGAGTTTCCCCTTACGGTTTTCAGCAGTCTGGGGGTGACGTGTGGGCGTGGGTTTCTTCAGGATATCTTGTGAGGAGTTCACTGGGCGTCTTGGTTCTGTAATGTGGGAAGTGTCCAGCACATTGTATTTGTACAAATGCTGCTTTTTTGCACTTACTCTGATGCCGACAACGTGAACATTAACTTTTTGAGACCGTCCACGGATTCCTGTGACCATTGTCTTTTTCAAATATTGTTTTCTCTGCTGTTCACATTGGATATAATTCTGTTGTGATAGTCCCCCCGAGTTCCCTCTTCAAGTCGTTGATTCATCGTCACACTTACGATCGTTGGACTTAACACATTTTACCTTTATGGTGCTGTGAAAGCAGTACACTTTTAGTGGGAATTGTACTTTAAATTTTAAGTTTCCATCTTTTCCTGGGCTAGCCACATTCAGTATGGCTTTTGGGGGTGGGATTGGGGTTTGAACTCAGGGCTTTGCACTCTGCTGCTTGAGCCCCACCTCAGTCCTTTTTGCTCTTATTTTAGAGATGGGGTTTCATCAACTGTTTGCCTGTCCTGGCCTCGAACCTCGATCCTCCCAATCTCAGCCTCCCAAGTAGCTAGGATTACAGACATGAGCCACTATGCCCAGCTGGTATGTTTTGTGGTTTTGTTTTCTATTTTTTTTCCTCCTAAAGCATTTTTGCTCGCATACACCAGTTGTAACGGGGGATTCGCTGTGACATTTTGAATGTTCTCACATTGTCCATGGGTTAAGTTCTCCCTCATCACCTCCCTCTGCTAGTTCGTGTAAGTATATAAAGTGCATCGTCCACATTCACCCACCCTCCTTTACCCCTCCATCCTCCCTCCCCCTCCCAACCCCCAGGACCTATTTTACCATCCTGACCTCCATTTTTAATTCCACAGTCAGTGTTCACTGGGGTTTCCCATGTATCCGAGCTGTGAATATTCTTTACTTCCTTCCCACACCCTATTCAGTTTTCATTACATGTCCTGTGTCACCTACCCGCACAGGTGCCATGTTTTGCTGTATTGTTGACTGTCACTCTTTCCCTTTCCCTGCTCCCGAGTTCCATGGCGTGGTTCCACTGTTACAGACATGTCCTCTAATAAATGTGTGTGTGATCAGTGTGGTTCTGTGTATGTTTATCTTTTGGGTCTTTCACATTTGGAAGAAAACATGCTACCTTTGTCCTGAACCTGGTTTACTTCACCTAAGATGATGTTCTCCAGTTCCATCCATTTACTTGTCAACAAAACAGCTCTTCTTCATGGCTGAGTAATACTCAATTGTGTATCTATACTGCATCGCTTTTCTTTTTACTTCCTTTGGTGGTGCTGGGATTTGAACTCAGGGCCTCAGATTTGCTAGGCACGTGCTCTACTGCTTGAACCATTTATCAGTTCTGTTTTGTGATGGGTATTTTTCAAGATAAGTTCTCACAAACTATTTGCCCAGACTGGCCTCGAACTGCATCTTCCTTATCTCTGCCTCCTGAGGAGCTGGGATTACAGGCGTGAGCCACACTTCCTTGATCCGTTCATCAGCTCTAGAGCAGCTGGGCTGGGTCCATAGCCCGGCTGTTGTGGACAGAGCTGCAGTAAACATGGGTGTGCGTCTCCATTACATCCTGGTTTATATTCCTTTGGAAATATGGCCTGGAGTGGTATCGCTGGATATGGTAGGTCTATTTTTAGTTTTATGAGGATCTCCAGGTGTGACACTTGTGACACTGTGTAGGACCAGTCAGTCATGTGATCACGAGGCTGATGACCCGGGCCCCACAGTGTGCTCTGTGACTAAGCAGTGACGTTTGCTGGTGTATTCAGTGCCCTTTTCAACGCACAATGGTTGAAAAGGGGCCAAGGTCAGACGGATGCACGCACTGAGAAGCTCGCTCTTGAGTCTCAAGCTCCCTCCTCCTCAGCCTCCCCCACGCGCTCCATTTTCAAGACCCCCTGCCTGGTCCCCAACTACAAGGCAGGGCCTTTATCTCTGTGGTCCGCCATGTACCTTCTGTGAGTGGGTCTGCCCTGGAGCCCGGTCCAGAAAGGAGACCGAGGAAAGACAGGGAGGGTCCCTTAACCAGTTTTCAGACCACAGTCCTGTGTTCCAAACAAGGGGTCCCCTCTGTTGCAGGTCCTTTCCTGACCACTACCTGCTACCAGTGCCCAGTTTCAACTGGACTGTGGGACTTGCCCAGGACAGGGCCACAGTTAAATGAAAGTGAGGACTTTCTGTCTTCTGGAGTCCCCTTGTGCTGCTCCGACCAGGTCGGGCTGCTCTCGTAGCTTTCTCTGTGTGTCCAGTGAACAGTTTAGGATCCCCACCTGTTTTTTGCAGTACTGGGATTTGAACTCAGGACCTTCACCTTAAGCCACTCCACCAGCCCTTTTTTGTGATGGATTTCTTTGAGATAGGGTCTCATGAGCTATTCCACCAAGATCCTCCTGCTGTCTGCCTCCCGAGGAGGTACGACTACAGGCGTGCACCACCGGCACCCGGCTTTCACACTGCTTTTAAGATGAGGCTGGGAGAGAGAGACCAGAGTCAAAAATAAAACAAGAGCCTGGTGCCCGTGGTTTACACCTATAATCCTAGCTATGTGGGAAGCTGAGACTGGGAGGTGCATGGTTCGAGGCCAGCCTGAGCAGATAGTTGGCAAGACCCATCTTGAAAATAGCCCACACAGAAAAAAAAGGTCGGGCAGAGTGGCTCAAGTGGTAGAGCGCCTGCCTAGCAAGTGTGAGGCTCTGAGTTCAAATCCCAGTACTGCAAAAAAAAAAAGGAAAATCTGTCTCTTTCCAAATAAATAACATCAGTTAAATTTAGTTGAAAAGTTTCTGTTACTTTCCCTGAATGACCTCTTTAGGCATGGTCGTCTCATTACAAATGCCAGGGCAGGTCTCGACCTCGAAGCACACGCTTTGCTGTCTCTTAGTTCCCTTACTGCTGCTGCAACACGACGCCTGAGTCTGGATGCTTTGCAAAGAAAAGAGGCATGGCTAGCTCACGCTTCGGTGCTACGAGACCAGGACTGGGCAGCCCCACCTGGTGGGCCTCTCGGAAAAGCAGCCATCGCTTGGTGTGGATGAGGTCACTTGGTGTGCGTGTCGTCCCGTGGCGACAATGCACACAGGCCATCACATGGTGAGACGGAGCACGAGAAGAGTTAGCCTAGCTTTTTCTCTTCCTTTGATAAAAGGTCTCACTGTGGAGCCCAGGCTGGCCCAGTGCTTGGATTACAGGCATCGACCACCATGCCCAGCTCAGCTTGATTCTCTTCTAACAACTCACTGTCAAAGGAACTAATCTACCTGACGACCTAAACAGTCCAGGAGGCAAACATGGCTCTCTTCCTGAGGGTGGTCACCACCCAAACACCTGCCTTAGTTCCCTTGTCTTCAAGACCCCACTAGTGCGCTGTCACTGGGGACCCAGCTTCCTGCACGTGAACTTTTGGGGAAGAAACACCACCCAAACCTGGGACATTAACCCCAAAAGCCCCAAGAATCCACCCCCTCTCCCTGTGTCACCTGGGAAGCGCCTGGGATGAGAACAGAGAGAGGGGGGTTCTCTGACTTCCACCAGCTCTGTGACCTCGGCACCCCTGGAACGTTCTGGAATTCTACCTTCTCTGGCAAAGGAGACTCGGTGTCACTTGGTGACCATATGCAGGACTCCAATTCCAGGAAACAGTTGACCAAGGGCCCCCTCTGTGACCCCATGAAATCCTTCACCCTGGATCTGCTGAGACCAGAAA
Source organism: Castor canadensis (assembly GCF_047511655.1). NCBI lineage: Eukaryota > Metazoa > Chordata > Mammalia > Rodentia > Castoridae > Castor > Castor canadensis. The sequence continues at coordinate 3,285,940 of NC_133403.1, read as the reverse complement.
TCCTGACTCAGGCTCGGTCCTGAGATGGGAGTCCATTGGTTCAAGACCTCCTGACGACCCTTGCTGAACCTTCCTTGGTGGGGTGACTGAGGAAGGCTTCTGCCCAGCCTTGCTCCCTCTCCCACCTGTTACCCTTACAAAATCCTCACCTTCAAACCCCATCTTTTTGGGGGTGGGATTTGAACTCAGGGCTTCACCCTCTACCACTTGAGCCACACCTCCAATCCATTTTGCTCTGGTTATTTTGGAGATGAGGTTTTGTGAACTATTTGCCCAGGCTGGCCTCGAACCACGATCCTCCAGCTCTCGGCCTCCTGAATAGCTGGATTACAGGCGTGAGGCACCGGTGCTGGACTGGAACCCCATCTGGGTGTCTGCTTCTCAGAGGACCCAGCGTAACTCATCAGCCTGGAACCCCAGGCTGGGCCCGCACAGCCTGGCTACTTGGTAGCCTGGGTCTCTTCACGGCAGACAGGAGCAGAAAATGACAAAACCTGCTTCTCCCTCTTTGCACAAGGTCATCTTGGTTCTTTCTCCTGCTTCAGCTTCAGTTTCTTCATGTATTATATAGTGGAGATTGAACCAGATCTGTAGTTTTCAATTTTTTTCTGCCGTTACTGGGATTTGAACTCAGGACCTCCTTGTGCTTGCTAGGCAAACATTCTGTCATTTGAGCCATACCCTGGCCCTTTTTTTTTTTTTTTGCTTTAACTATTTTTCTCGAGAGTTTCTCATTTCTTGCCCAGGCCAACTTCAAATTGCAATCCTACCTACCTACATCACCTGAGAAGCTGGGATTACAACTGTGTACCACCACACCCAGGTCACTTGAGATAGGGGTCTTGCTAACTTTTTGCCCCAAGGTGGCCTCAAACCGAGATTCTCCCAATGTCTGCCTCCGGGGTAGCCGAGATTACAGGCATGAGCCACCATACCCAGATGGGCCTGTGGTTTTTCAACCAGGACTCCTGGGACACAAGGTGGTGTGGAGAAGAGCTCCACTTGCCAGGCACTGGTGGCTCACACCTATAATCCCAGCTACTTGGGAGGCTGAATCAGGAGGATCACAGATTCAACACCAGCCCTGGCGAATCGTTCAGGAGACCCCATCTCCAAAATAACCAGAGCAAAATAGATGGAAGGTGTGGCTCAAGTGGTTGAGCCTCTGCTTTGCAAGCGAGAAACCCTGAGTTCAAACCCCAGCCCCACCAAAACAAAGAGTTCCTCTTCCAAATAGTTTGAATACACAAAGGCAAATGTCCACCCTAGGCAGCAGGTGCTGTCGGGTCAGAATCTACCCAGTGCCCCCAAGCTGGCCGTCCTTAGAGAAGAGGGGAGGGGCAGAGGGAGTCTAGCTACCGGGAGGTCCAGTGGACATAGACTGGGAGCAGGGGTGGAGAGGCTGGGGCAGCTCGGAGATACCAGAACATCCGGGGCTTCAAATACCAGGCCAAGGACCCAGAAGGACAGAGAAGGCTTCACTACGTGCTGAGTGCGGTGCGTGTGTTGGGGCCGAGGGGTATGCAGAGTGTTGTCAGGGAGCCTGTGACCTGTGGCTAACGAGACACGACCCAGACCAGAAAGTTCCCAGGAAAATCCTGGTGACCCCAGGCTATGTGCTCAAGTCACTCAACAAACATTCACGGGGGAGGCAGCCAGCCTCCAAGATGGCCCCAAGGATCCCATCCTGTATACATGTCCTAAGTAGCAATGTGGGGAAACCCACACTGAATAGGTTTGATCTATACAACCAAGCTGATGACAGGTGCAGTGGGTCACGTCTGTAATCCCAGCACTCAGAGAACCCAGCCTGGGTCAGACCTTGTCTCACAAAAAAATAAAATAAGCCAGGTGCCGTGGCTCACACCTGTAATCTCAGCTACTCAGGAGGCAAAGATCAGGAGGATCACAGTTCAAGGCCAATGGGGCAAATAGTTTGAGAGACCCTATCTTGAAAACACCCAACACAAAAAAGGGGCTGGCAGAGTGACTCTAGCTGTAGAGTACCTCCCTAGCAAGCATGAGGCCCTGAGTTCAAGTCCCAGTGCCACCAAAAAGAAAAAAAAAGTGAAGTAATAGAATCTAATAAGGTCAGAGTGTGACATTGTGGCTTCTTGCTCTCTGAATGACTCACTCTGGTGGAAGCCAGCAGCCATATGTCCTGTGGCCAGGAACGGAGGCCTCCAGCCAAGTCATGTGAGTTGACTTTTTGTTTGTCAGTTTTTGGAGACGGGGTCTCACTTTGTAGCTCAGACTGGCCTTGAACTCACTCTGTCACCCAGGCTGGCTTCAAACCTGTGGTCCTCTTACCTCAGCCCCGAGTGCCGGGATTACAGGTGTCACCACCACGCCAGCATCTAGACTACAGCTTCAGCAGAGCCCCTGAAGCAGAACCACCCACTAAACCACGTCCAAATTCCGATCCACTGAAAGCAAGAGGTGGTACATTTGTGACCTTAGGTCATTGCGTTTGGGATAATTCTGCCAAAGGACAAAATTAAAATTTAGTGTAAAGATTTTTTTGGGCCTGCCTAGCGAGCATGAAGCCCTGAGTTCAAACTCCAGTACTGCCAAAAACACAAAAGGATTTTTTTGGGGGTGGAGGGGTGGGGAGCAGGACTGGGATTTGAACTCAGGGCTTTGACCTTGCAAAGCAGATGCTCTAATCCTTGAGCAACCCCTCCAGTCCATTTTGCTCTGGTTATTTTGGAGATGGGGTCTCGTGAACCTGGCAGGCCTGAAACCTCAGTCCTCTTTATCTCAGTCTCTCAAATAGCTAGGATTACAGGCGTGAGTCACCGGTGGCTTTATTTTTAATTGTAGAGGACAACAACACTCCACTGTTACTGGAAAGTCAGAAGAATTCGGGGGGAGGGAGGAGTGACAGTGACAGTAACTTTATAAGGAAAGGAATACACTGCAGGCCATTGCCTCAGAAAGAGAAGTACAGAAAAATATTTTTACCCTGGCAGGAGCTTTTAGAAAAGTGGGAGAGGCTGGGAACTTTAAATCCCTTCCTGGGACCAGCCCTTGAGGCTGGGGGGGTCTACAGATTTAAACTATTACTGGGTCCATCGGACCCCCGGGGTATGGTTTACAGGTCCAGGTCTTTGCTTTGTTAAATTAAAGATCTACTGCTGGGATTACAGGTGTGTGCCACCACACCCAGCCTCCAAAGTCACTTTCTTCATAAGGCCAGAACCGGAGACAACACACAAGCGGTTGGTTAACAGCAGGTTCCTTCATGTTACTTTTGTGTAAGGATTAAAGGATTAAGGCAAAGGGAATTTGGCTGTGCCATTTCAAAGTGACTTTTGGCTATTTCTTCCTCTCCCAGTTTCTGACTAAAGTCAGATAAACAACTTAGTTTAGGCTTGATGGTGTGACCTTAGCATAGGTGACTTCCATAGTCTGGGATATTGGGGACTAGTACAGAAGTTAAGTCCAAAATAATGGCCTCTTGAGCTGGCTAAGTGGCTCAAGTGGTGGCACCTACCCAGCAAGCCTGAGGCCAGTCTCTATCAAAGGAAAAAAAAAGAAGAAAGGAAGCTACTTTGAAAAGAAGGAAGCCATGATTCATGGCTGTAATCCCAGCTACTCAGGAGGCAGAGATCTGGAGGATCACGGTTCAAAGCCAGCCCCGGGCAAATAGTTTTCGAGACCCTATCTCAAAAAAACTCAGAACAAAAAAAGGCTTGTGGAGTGGCTCAAGGTGAAGTCCCTGAGTTCAAATCTCAGTACCACAAAATAAATAAGTAAAACGTTAAAAAAATAAATAACATAAAAGTAAAAAACAGTGGTCTCCTATAATTTTTAAACAATCAGCCAAATCAATACAACTATTTCCCCCTGTGACCCTAGGCAGTGTCCCACTGTCATCAGTGCACCCGGGTCACTACATCAGGTCTCCCCAAAAGCCCTGAGTTCAAACCCTAGTCCCACCAAAAAACGAAAAAAACCAACTAGTCCTTGTTTGCCCCTCGTCCTGGAGGACAATCCAGGGGCCCCCGGGCGGGGCAGAGCAGGAGGGGCACCCTGGCAGCTGGACTGAGACAATGCTTTGTTCTGGTCTCCATGGTGGCAGGAAGCCCAACACAGCCCCGCCTTCCCTCTTCCTCCAAGGCAGGGCGAGGAGGGTGTGTAGGGGCCCCAGTGTGCGGTGGAGGCCAGGCGGGGTGGGGAGGTGTGCACAAGGAGCCTTATGGGGGGGGAGGGTGGAAGCAGCTACAGTGAGTCAGTCTGCTATCACTGGCTGGGGTCCTGTTGCTAAGCAACAGCCAATCATGTCTTCCTGAGGTTGGCCGGGGTCACCTTCTACTGCTGCCTGAGCCCTGCCTCACGCCAGAGCCTCATGGCAGGACTCGAACCCAGGTCTGACTCCACAGCACCTGCTCGTCACTAAGATGCCAGTACTCCCTTATGGCTGGTTTCATTTGCCACAGTTGCTGTTATTATAGTCAACTGCAGTCTGAAAGTATGGGTTTATTTTTATTTTTTTGGAAATTCTGGAAATAAAACAGTCCATGTCTTTTCAATTTTTTGCTGTTCTGAGCACACATTTCATGCCACACTCTGCATCCCTTTGTGCAGTGTCTTCGCAGTATATGCTACCCTCCCGGTAGTCACTTAGAAGGTGTCTTGGCTATCATGGCTATCACGTGGGTGCTGCTGTCACAGTATCCCTTACAGGAAAAAGGGGTTTATTAAGTAAATATTAAGAGCCCCAGTCAGGCGCCAGTGGCTCGCCTGCAATCCTAGCTACCTGAGAGGCTGAGATCAGGAGGATCAAGTTCTGAGGCCAGTCCAGGCAAATAGTTTGTGAGACCCCCATCTCCAAAATAACCAGAGCAAAATGGACTGGAGGAGTGGCTCAATCAGTAGAGCGCCTGCTTTGCAAGTTCAAATCCCAGTCCTACCACCCCTCGCACCCCCAAAAAGATGGAAAAGACATTGAGTTTGTACACGTTTGCATAGGAGAGCATAGCACAGACGGGGCTCGGTACCCCCCACCACACAGTTTCAGTCGTCCCCCGGGGATCGTGGAATGCACCCCTGGCTACGGGACAACTCCTGTGCTCTCTGTCAGAGAGACTGGATTCAAAGATGGAGGCTCAGAGAGGTGAAGACACTTGTCTGAGGCCACAGAGCCCAAAAGTACAATGACCTTGCAGGGGGACTGTGCCCACTGGCTATCCCTCCATCGTCACTCCTAGCAACCCCGGCCTGAGGGCAGACGGTGAGGAGAGGAGGAAGGGCCGGGACTGAAAGCCAGGCTTTCTAACTCGATGTTCGGGGCTCTCTGTGTCAACAGGAGGAGTGATGACTGTTGCTACCCAGGAATCTCATCAATGTCTCATGGTCCTGCATCTGGTGACAAGCCAGCTCCCGAGTCAGGCAGATACCCCAGCCACCAGGGTTTGGACTGACAGGAGGCCAGCATTCCACAAGGCCCAGCAGCCTGGGGGCCTCACTTGTGTCATCAGGACAGTGGGTCCCCATGGATCAGGAAGGGCTGGGAGTCACCCCAGAGGCTCTGACCAGCCGAAGCCACCTTTCTCTGTCCTGCCCGGCCAAGCCTGAGGGTGCAGTCTGGAGGTGCCTGAGCTGCTGGGCTGGGCTGGGACCATGGCATCTCTGAGTCACAGGGAAGGAGGGGGTGGCAGTGACTCAACCAGGCCCACTTCCTCTGCTAAAATGCCAGCCTGGGTGGAGCTGGGGACGGGAAACCCCAGGCCTGTCCTCCTGGGTCCTCACTGCCTGCTCCCCACCCAGCCTGGGGCTGACCGTCCACACAGCCCTGCCTGGCTGCACAGCTTCGATGCCCTCTGTGACTAACGGTCTAGAGGAGGATGAGCTGTGGTCTAACTCTTCATTCTCACACAAAGGGGGGACATTTCCCAGACGGGTCTGGAACGTCAGAGAGGGACAAAACAGGGACAAAAGCCCCGCTGGACACTGGCCATCTCCTTCCTTGACCATAGTCTTGCCCACGGGGCTCCTCATCTGGATCGTCAACCCATTTTGCAGATATGAAAACTGAGGCCCAGAAAGAGCTACAAAGCGAAGGAGACATAGGACAGGATTGGGCCCCAGGTCTCTGCCCTCCAGGCAGGGTCCTTGTCATTTTTCACAGGTCACTGGATAGGGGAGTTGAGTGCATAACCCCAAGGAACGGCTGAGAGGTGACATGGTAGAGCCAAGGCCAGCTGGTCGAGGGGGGCGCCAGGTGCCCGTAGCTCTGGGCACAGCCCTCTGTCATCAGGTTTTCTCTCCCACTCCCAAACCAGGATGTAGCCAGGAACAGGGGACCGGACAGTGCAATGGCACCAGTGAGTGTGGGTGGCACTGCTGGAAGGCAAAGTCCATCAGGAAAAAGCAGCAAAATGAGACGGGAGCCTGGTCTCAAACTCACGACCTTCCTTGCTGGGATTACAGGCATGCGCCACCGCTCCAGCTCAAGGAAGTTTTCTTGTTTGTTTCTTTTTCTTTTTTTTTTTTTTTTGCAGTACTGGGGTTTGAACCCAGGGCTTCGCGCTTGCTAGGTAGGTGCGCTACCACTTGGGCCACTCCGCCAGGCCTCAAGGAAGTTCTTTGTCCCCAGAGCTGTCCCTCCAGGTGAAGGGGACATGGAAGATGCAGTAGGTGGGGCCAGAGCAGCAGAGAGGAGTTTACTGCCACCCTCAGGAAAGCAGGCGATGGTGACCGGGCCAGGGGAGGGATTGTGACAGGTTAGTGACAATGTGCTAGTTTCTGCCTGGGGTGGGGGACACCACTCTCCCTGAACCCCGAGGAATGACACAGGTGTCCAAGCAAAAATAGTGTATTTGAGGGTGGAAGACCCAAAAGCAGAAAGCCCAGGGAATGAGGCCACCTGGAGCTGGCACAGACACGCCAAGTCCCTGGGACCCCTCACCGCCTCCCCACGGAGGAAAAAGGACTGTGCAGCCACCAAGAATCATGGCCGTCATGACAACACTACGGCTTTCTAAGTTTTGACCAACAATGTTCAGTGTAGCCACTGGGACAGTGACCGCCAGGCTTGGACCCACCGTCCAGTGGTGGGTGGGTGACCCTGTGACAGGGTCAGGCAGGCCAGGGCAGGACGTGGGTCTGTCTGGGACAGCCTGGTCCAGCCTTCCCGAAGGTTCCTCTCCTTGCCCTCAGCCTCAGAGTGGCCACCTGCTCTCTCTGTCCGCTCTCCCCATGGCCAATGGCCTTGGCCAACGCTGGAGTGACATCGGGGCTGTCCCGATGTGGCTCGTGGACGCTCTCAGGTGCTAAAGTCCTTTGCCAGGCTGGCCCCTCTGCCACAGGCCCCGGCGGGCAGCCCAGGAGGCCACAACCTCACAGTTGTGATAAAGGAACATTCCAGAAAGGATGAGTGCAATGCCCACATAGCTGAGGGCGCTGAGGTGACTGCCAAAGAGGAATCGGGACAGGGTGAGGTTGCCCACGACGCTGAGGTTACCCAGGACATGGACGGTGAGGGCGGAGGTGAGGGCCAGCAAGGAGAAGCTGGCTAAGTTGTAGACCACGGACAGGAAGCAGCTGAGCAGGACACAGGCCCAGAGGCGGGAGTCAGTGGGCACAGGCGCTGGGGACACGCCAGCCTCCAGCACCAGGGTGGCACCTGCCAGCAGGCAGAAGCTGGGCACAGAGGTGGCATACAGCAGGGTCACCGCGTCCATCCTCCCCTCCTGGAGCAGGGCACCTGGGACCAAGACAGTGACTGTCAACACCCAAGGTAGAGACGACCCCCGCTGGTCAGGCCACCCTGACCACCCGCCACCACCATCACTGACTCCTGCTCAGAAGTGTGACAGAGAGTTGGGGCAACGGAAAATCCTAATGCACCGTGCAGTTGTGAAAACCTACAAAGATAGAGATAAATCCGCGGCCCGTGGCTCACGCCTGTAATCCTAGCCACTTGGGAGGCTGAGATGGGGAGGCTCGTGGTTTGAGGCCAGCTCAGGAAAATAGTTCAAGACACCCCATCTCCAAAATAACCAGAGCAAAATGGAGTGCAGGGGTGACTCAAGCAACAAGCACCTGCTTTGCAAGCTCAAAGCCCTGAGTTCAAACCCCAGTCACACACACATACATCCCAGGCTTTGAAGAAAGCAGCCTTAGGTTCTTTTTTTTTTTTTTTCCTAAGACAGGGTCTCATTATGTAGCCCAGGCTGTCCTTGAAATCACTATTTCGCCCAGGTCAGTCTCGAACTCACAACCCCGTCTTGGCCTCCTCCAGAGTGCTGGAATTACAGGTATGCTCTACCATACTGGGTTCTTAACCCAGCTGTGCACCAGGTGGGTGACCTGATTTCTCTCTCTTAACCTCATCTCTTTGTTTTTTTTGGCAGAACTGGGGTTTGAACTCGGGGCTTTGCACTTACCAGGCAGGCACTCTACTCCAGCTATGTCCCCAGCCTTTTTTGTTTTGTTTTGTTTTCTGGATAGGGTCTTGGGTCCCTGCTTTTTGCCCCAGGGCCAGCCTTGGATCTGATCTTCCGTCCTACAGTCCCTCATGTACCACAGATGTCACCGCGGCCGGCCTATCAGCAGTCTGCTCCCAACACTGGGACTGCCCAGGTGACTTCAGAACTAAGAGAAAAGTCTTTCAGCTTTGCCACCTTGTCCAGGTGTGCCTGGGAGTCTACACCTGCCACCACCCAGCCAACTGAGAGAGGAAGTGGTGTCACCATCGAATCCAAACCCGGCCCAGGTGACACGAGGACAGTGACGGTTCGGGGCCTTCTCCAAGCGTTAGGGGACAGGGAGATGAGTAATGACACAAGTCTCCTCCCAGGCGGGGTTTCCTGACACGCACTTTCCACAGGCGAGGCTTAGACAGGGAAATTTTCGCCTCTCTCCACCTCGTTCAGTTTGGCTCTGCTCTCTAGGCAGCCACCATCACGGCTCCAGCCTTTCTGGAAATGAGCAGAAACTTGGACTGCCTCCTGCTTGTTGGCTCCGAATTTAGCACTAATCGTCTGGGCTGGGATTATAGGTGTGCGTCGCCAGACTTGGGTTCCAAGGCTTTTTGGTTTCAGCATCTAATTGTGCCAGAGCTTCTGTCACACACAGATGGCAGATGGCCCTTCTCTAAGTCCTGATGCCTGTCCCTCTTCACCCCTTCACTTGCTCTCTGTCTCTGTCCCCTTACAGGAGCGTGCGAGGTGCAACTCGGGTCTGATGCCCAGTGGGACCGCTCAACATGACGTCCCCCCAAGCTGATCCTGCCGGCTGACACTCAGGATGCCCTTCCCTGCTTGTTCCATGTGGGTAAAAGGCGGCATCGCCCTTTTTAAGGGCCTGCAACGGGACCCTGCCCAGAGAGGCCTCTTCCTGGCCTCTCATCCTCTGCTCCCTGGGGGCTGCTCAGTAAAGAAGCTGGCATCAGCCATTTGCACTCTAGTCTGAATTTGGCTCTGGCAAAAGAAACCTCTTTTTCTTTATCTTATTTATGTATTTACATTTTTGGTAGCACTGGGGTTTGAACTCAGGGCCTCATCGTTACTAAGCAGACACTCTTACTACTTGAGCCACTCCACCATCCCTTTCTTGTGATTTTTTTTGAGGTAGGGTCCCACGAACTATTTGCCTGGGTGGCTTCAAACCACGACGATCCTCCCAAGCTCTGCTCCTTCGTAGCTGAGCCACTGGTGCTGGCTCTTTTTTTTTTTTTGGTTGTACTGGGGATTGAACTCAGGGCTTTGCACCTGTGAGGCAGTCATTCTACAACTTGAGCCACTCCTCCAACCCAACTTTTCCAGAACCCATCTCGGTTTCTGGCTGTAGTCTGTCCTCATCGTGGCCGGGCTGCTACCTCTGTGAGAGGGCCTCTAACTCCCTGAGCCACCTCTCTACATTCTGAGCAATAAAACCCTCATTTGAGGGCTGGGAGCCTGGCTCAAGTGGTAGAGCACCTGCCTAGCAAGCGTGAGGCCCTGAGTTCAAACCCCAGTCCCACCAAAAAAAAAAATAGTAATAATAATAGATCTATCATTTGAGTATCTGCTCTGTGCCAGACACACAGATGCCCCCATCCTTGTCTGGAGCTTCGTAAAGGGGAAGCAGAGGACACCGTGGGAAGCCAGTGCAAGCATCCAAACTACCCAGCAGGGCAGGAAGTTGAGACTTAGGAGGGAAGGAGCAAGCTGGCAGAAGCCAAGAAGTGACCAGATGCCAGGCATTTTTGTTTGCAGGCCTAGGGCTAAAGGGACCCCGCGTGAGGCGCACTGTGGGCCTGAGGCCTGGTGACTCTGCCCAGGAGGGCCCCACAAGGCCCCAACTCCTGCCTACTTCAGGCCCCAGCTCATGTAACCTGAGTTCTAAAATAGAACTGGGTTTGGCGCTGCCTCAAGGCCAGGGAAGATGGGGACAGGAGGACATCTGAGGCCCAGCTCCCAAGATGGCAGTGCAGGCTAAAAGTTCTGACTCTAACTGTCCCCAGCTGCAGGTTGTCCCCAACCTTAGCCCGGCATACCTGAGGTCCCCCCACCCCTTCTCCTAGGCTGGAGCCATCAGACCTCAGAGCTGAGAGGGAGGGAGAGCATGCAAGAGGCCCCTCCGGCCGGGGGCTGGTGGCTCACTCCTGTAATCCTAACTATTTGGGAGGTTGAGAGTGGGAGGACTGCAGGTTGAGGACAGCGCAAAGAAACAGTTCACAAGACCCCATCTCCAAAATAACCAGAGAAAGCGGACTGGAGGTGTGGCTCAAGTGGTAGAGCACCCACTTTGCAAGCGCAAAGTCCTGAGTTCAAACCCCAGTCCCACCAAAAGAAAAATGAGGGCCCTTGCGCTCTTATCAATTCTCACACTACTTCCCTGAAGAAGTGGGGAGACTGCGGCCTAGAGAAGACCCAGACCTGCCAAAAGTCACCCAGCAAATAGGAGCAAAGGCATGGCTGGAGCCTCGGCCCTGTCTTCTGCCCCCTCAATGCAGACAGAACCTGGAGTCGCGCACGCCATGCTTCCAGCCTCAGGAGCCCTACCTGTGATCCTGGGACGATAATAAACCTCTCTGGCAGCACTGAGAAGGTCAGGGAGGAGGAGCTCAAGTTCAAGGTCAGCCTGGGCTATATAGCTTTCCTTACACATCACTTGAACAGCATGAAGTCTGAGTGTCTGGGTTCAAATCTTGCCTCTGCTGTTCACTGGTACATGGCCCAGGGCAAACCTGCCTTGGTCAGGGGCAGGACGGGGGTACAGCAAGATAAAAGACTTGACAAAGGTCACAGGTCACTATTCTTAACAATTGGCCTAGGCCTCCAAAGACGAAGTTTGGGGCTTGGAATTCACGGAACTCTTGACCGTCTCTGAGCCTCAGTTTCCTCATCTGCAAAATGGGTTAACAGCCACACCTCTGGCTCAGGGGGACATTTAAGCCACACACCCAACCCAAATCCCACCTCCTGAGATGACAACCCGGGCACTCACTCTGCTGAACGGATTTGAAACCTCGGAGGCAAGTGGCGGCCAGCAAGAAGCCACAGCCAGCGGGCGGTACCCGGAGCTCTCCTGCCAGGCTGCAGGCGGCCCCCAGGCAAAGCAGGCCCATGGCGGCAAACTGTAACGGATGGTGTCTTCGGCCAAGTAGCAGTGCAGACAGGGCCAGCGTGAACAGTGGTGTAGTGGTGGTGGCCAGCTGTGCCAGGTCCAAGGGCACCGTGCTCAGGCCCACGTTGCCACAGGCCATCGAGGTGCCGAAGGTGAGGCTGAGCAGCAGTATCCGGTGACGGGTGCCATCGGGCATGGGGCGCCTGGCCCCCCAGTGGCATACCAGAGCTGCCGCCAGCATGTGTAAGGCGGAGAGCAGCAAGGGTCGCCCAAAGCCATGCACCGTGAAGATCCATTTGTTAAGGCTAGACATGCTGGCTCCCGCCAGCAGCCACACCAGTGCCACCAGTGCCACCCGGGCCCGGCCAGGCCGCCTAAGGACCTGAGGACTGCCAGGAGGGTACGCAGGAGGTCCAGCCTCCCAGGCACTTCCAGTCACTGCCACTGCTTCGGCTGAGGTCATCCTGCCTTCATGATTCTCCAGGGGACGGCACATCCGCACCAGGGGAGGGGACCCCCGCTGATCCCCGCTTGGGGCCAGGCCAGATCCCGGTTCTTTGGACCTCAGACAGGTGGGGGCACCGCTTCTGATGGCCGGCCTTGGTCAGCCGAGGTCTGGGAGCCTCAGATGGGGCACAGTCGAGGTCGTGCCTGCCAGGATGCTGGAGCCTGGCCTCGTAGGCTCGGGGCACCTGTGTCCGGTGCCAGGTGAGATCTCCCCTGTCCTCCTGATCAGTGCTCGTAGATGGAATCCTATGTCCTTCTTTGGTGTCCCCAGGCCGATAGGAAGGGGATCCTGACTCCGGGGCCTCTTGGGTGCTCAGGCCGTGTCCAAGCCTGGCAGGGGCGACCCGGGCTTGGTACCTGGTGGTACCGGGGAGTGTCGGAGGGGGGTGATTCGCAGATCTCTGGCGGCCCAGGAGATGCGGCCGACACGGTCCGGTGCCAGTCGGCGAGCTCGGCTTGGCTCCGGCTCCGTCTCCCGCTCCCGATCCGGTTCTGGATCCCGGCTGCTCCGGTTGTAGCCCGAGCTGCGACTACGGATCGATCCAGTGTCGCCTCCAGCCCGGCTCGCCCGGCTCTTCCCGGCCCGACGCGGCGGGCGCGGCCCCGCGCTCGTGGCCACGCCCCCTCGCCCGCGCCCCACCCGGGAGAGTTGGGCGGAGCCTTAAGCCACGCCCCAACACAAAAGCCACGCCCCGGAGCGCTGAAGGTTGCCATAGGCTGTCAGCTGAACGCCCCGCCCACTTCGGCAGGCCACGCCCACAGCAGCTCTTTCCCTGCTCTCCGCCCATGGCCTGAGGGTCTGCGGGTCCGAGCCCGCCTGGTGTAGCAGCCAGCCTGTCCCCCGTGCACCCCGCCATCAGTGGGGATCAGTCAGGGTCCTCTCCATCCATAGACACGAGTATGCCACAGAGTCACCCAAGGAGCAGAGCCTAAGAGCGCCCTACAAGCCCATCCCAGGACCCCCGACCCAGGCTACAAGGATCTCCTGGGACCTTGACATCCCAAGGAGATGACATGGACCAACAGGGCCCCTTAAGGCCTCATCGCCCCTCCTAGACCCTCCCCTGCCTCCTAGTCAGGGTGGGGTCCCTTCTGAGCCACCAGAGGGAAGCTGAATCACCAGGACCAACCACAGCTGCGGAAGGAAGCAGGGTACCGCAGGCTGGCATCCATCCCTGGCCAAGCAGCCCCCATCCTGTCCCCTGGGCACTCAGAGCTGACTCAGAGCCAGACTTCTCAGGCTCCACCCTTTGCCCCAGCCCTGCCAGGACAGAGCCCTGAGCTGGGAGACACAGCAGACACCACTAAGTCCTGCGTCTCCGTTTTCCCATTCCAACAACAGCTGGTGTCTGAGTTGAGTTGGGTGAGTAGACCGATCGCCCCAGAGCAGAACAGGTCGACACAGATTGCAGGCCTGGCTCTGGAGGCGAACACGGACCAAAGCGGCAGTTAGCCATGAGTGATGGGGAGATGCAAACAGAGCCTAAGGTGCTGATTCTTCATGGTCTCTCTGGACTTTGTAATTAAGCCTTCCAATATTTCTTTCATTTTGGTGGCACTGCGGTTTGAACTCAGGGCCTCACGCTTGCTAGGCAGGCACTCTACCACTTGAGCCATCCTGCCAGCCCTTTTTCGTGTTGGGTATTTTCGAGATAGGGTCTCATGAACTATTTTGCCTGGGCTGGCTTCGAACTTTGAGCCTCCTGATCTCTGCCTCCTGAGTAGGTACGATTACAGGTGTGAGCCTGTGGATCAAAATAGCCCACGAAGGTCGTGGGATGTCACAAAATATTTTGGAGTCACCCACCCTAAGGTGGGTGGACCTCAGTTCCTGAAACAGTGGATCTTAACAAAGACCTAGGCCTATAAACCTTACTCTGGCGGTCAAAGGGATCCAATAATTGGTAGACTTAACCTAGCCTTATGACCTGGGGCAAGTCCTTTTGACCTCAATAAAAGCTGGTGCCAGTGACTCACACCTGTAATCCCAGCTACTCAGGAGGCAGAGATCAGGAGGATCGCGGTTCAAAGCCAGCCCCAGCAAATAGTTCCTGAGACCCTATCTTGAAAAAACCTTCACAAAAATAGGGGGTTTTGTACTGCAAACAACAACAACAAAAAAAAAACTGGTGCCAGAGTACAAATAATTTCTCACTGTAGCGATGACCTGCTTTCAATCTATTGAAAGTGTATTTCTTTTCTATTAGATGTTGTGATCACTACATTCTCTTGTCATTCTCTTCAAGACACAAGGACAGAGGCTGGATCCGAGCCTCACCCCATTATCCTCTTTCCTCCCCCCTGAGGAAGCTATTGCTCCCCCGTTTAGCAAGATCCTGATGGTAACAACCTGCCTGAAACCCAGTCCACGGAGGTGGACATTAGTCGGGCCCAGAGCGCCCTCTAGTGGTCATGTCCCCGAATGGCTGCACTGTGCCCCAAATCTTCAAATCATTTAAAATCAACCCCCGCCCCCCAAAAAAAGCTTTACAGGAGACCAGGAATGAATCAGGCCTCGCTCTGTCTGAGATCCTAGGAACCTACACTGTCACGTTCCCCTCTGATGGTTCTGGTGAATAACCACACTGAGTAGCCCAAGTCACACAGGGGACAGGACTGGGGCGGGTGCAAACAAGAGAATTTCCAGGCTGAGACCTAAATATGGGGGCTTTAAGATGGGGTTCATCCAGCAGGGGCTGTGGGAGGGATGCTGATCCAGCCAAGGGGGAATCTGGGCTCCCAATGGATTTATTCTTTTGGGGATTTTGTCAGTTTTCTAGTAAGTTTCCTTTAATTGGAAAAACAAAAACAAACAAACAAACAAAAAAGCAGGGCTGGAGATGTAGCTGGGTGGTAGAGCACTTACCTAGCATGCACCAGGTCCCTGAGTTCGACCCTCAGCTCACCAACAATTTAAAAATTAATATATTTACTTATATGTACTTATACATATATGCAATACTGGGATTTGAACTCAGGGCTTCATGCTTGCTAGGCAGGTGCTGTTTCTGTTTCAGTCACTCCATAAGCCCTTTTTTGTGATGGGTTTTTTGAGATAGGGTCTCAGGAACTATTTGCCTGGGCTGGCTTCGAACTGCGATCCTCCTGATCTCTGCTTCCTGAGTAGCTGGGATTACAGGCGTGAGCCACTGGCTCCCGGCTTGCTTTAGTTATTTTAAATAGGTTCTCATGGTTTTGCCTGGAGCCAGCCCCAGACTTCTTTCTTCCTCCCTGTGACCTTCCAAGTAGCTAGGATAACAGGCACATGGCTACCACACGAGGCTTCCTAAGAATAACTTAAAAACAGAGCTGGAGGACTGGTGGTGGAGAACCTGCCTAGCAAGTGCGAGGTCCAGAGTTCAAACCCCAGTGCCACCAAAACAATAAAAAATAGTAAAAGCACCTTGAACTTTTCAAAAGCTGAGCTGGCTGGAGTGCTGGGTGGTGGAAGTCCCTTTATGCCACCTCCAAGGCCACCACAAAGTGATTCCTGCCTGGCCTGCTGGGTGAGAGGTGGTCATGAGGAAAGTGAGGCCTGGTGGACCTTGGTGGCCGTGGAGCAGGCTGCACACCTTCCTAGGGTGAAGGAGGGGACTGAGGGCAGAGCCAAAGAAGTTGACCAGCAGAGGCCAATCCAGATGGGAGCCCAGTGGGACTAGGGCATAGGAAAACAATGTCACCAGCTGCCAGGTCTTTATCCCATCTGTCCCATCTGCTCCCCCGATACCCCTGGAGGCAGGAGTGGGGAAGACAGAGGGCTTGGGGTAGAGAAAGAAGCCAGGTACCCAGGGCAGCTTGTGAGACACACGCCAGGTCCGGGTAGCTCTGGGTCCCCAGATTTCAATTTGCCTCTGCCGGGTGTATGGGGACAGTGGAGCTCACAATGGGGAGGACGGGGACCCCGGGGGTCCGCTTCGTGGAGGGCAGCAGGGAGCTCCTTCACAATTCTTGGGGTCCACCTGAAAGCCCAGAGCAGCAGGCAGTGCCCACGGCTCCCCAATCTGAGTCCTGCCCCTTGGGGACTTTTTCAGAGGCAGGTGAACCCCAGAGACACTCAGGGATTCTGGGAAGGGAACAAGAGTCTGTTTCTAGTAACTGGGCCACACAGACTGTGACATGGGCCTGTTTTCTTGTCACCACACGACCCTGGACAGTTCCCTTCTGTACTGAGGCTCAGATTTCCTGTGTGTGACCAGTGAGGACATCACAGACACGGTTATGCCGTAAAGCAAGGAACGGTCCCACAATTCCGAGTTAGAACACAGGAGGGGACGTGGCTGGTCTGGAGCCAGGCAGACCCACGTGCAGGCCCGGGCTTCTCTGGGTCCCTGCTGGTCTCAGACTAGATTCTGACCCAGTGGCCCTGTGGCTTTGGGACATAAGAGGGGCAGGAAGTAGAGGTGGCTCAGCCCTGGCTGGGGCTGCACCCAGGGCAAGCTGAAGAGGAGGTCACAAATCCGACAGCAGGCAGGGACACTGCAGGAGACAGCAAGGGACATGGCTCGGGAGACAACTGCGCCTGTAGTCCCCCTTGCCTGGGGGCCTAGACAGAAGGACCACCTAAGCCTGGGCCACAGAGCGAGACCCCATCTCAAAAACCACGGCCTAAACGCAGCCTCCTGGGTCCTCCACTTAAGACACTGAAAAGTGGGGACTTCAAGGACCGTGTCACTCCACGGCAGAGCCCATTCAACTGGAGGCCAGAGCCAGGGTCTCCTTCCTGTTTTAGCCGAGGAACACCCAGATCACGGGGACCCTGCCTCTCCGTGGGGTGCTGGGGCCCTGGCTGGGGCTCAGCCCAGGAAGGCGCCCACTGCCCCCACCCCATGCGCCCCGTCCCTTCCAGCTTAGGGAAAGGGCTGCCCTTCAAGTATGACCTGGAAAGTCAGACTTAAGCGTGTGACTTTTTTTTTCTTTTTTTTTGTGGTATGAGCCCAAGTTCTCACACTTACTTGGCAGCTACGCCCCCCAACCCCAAGCCCTTTTTCTTTTTCTTTTGTTTTTGAGCTAGGGTCTCGCTAACTATGCCTGGGCTGGCCTGGATCTCGAGCCTCCTGAGTAGCTGGGATTACAGGCGTGCACCACTGTGCCTGGCTAGAAACCATTCTTCTGTACTGAAACACACAAGAGAGGGTCCGAGCTTTTAAGGTGAACTGTCTTCACCCGGAAACCTGGAGCACTTGTTCCTTTGCTCTTCCTTAACTGAGCACTGAGGACCTGCCCTGTGACCTTCCCTTAATAACTGTAGGATGGAGAGGTGGAGACTCAGAGAGGTTGGCAGCTCGCCCAAGGTCACACAGGCTCAGAGCTATTGTCCTCAAGGGATGATACTTGACCGTGCATTTCTCCGCTGCCCCCTTGCCCCTGTGACATGGCCTAAGGAGGCCACAGGCCCCTCCCAGATGAAAGAGACTGGCAGCAAATCACTGAAAGGTCACCTGCTGGGGCCCAGGGTGTAGCTCGGTGGTAAAGCACCCTGGGTTCCATCCCCAGTACCCAAGGGTATTTGCTGAAATGATCCAGCCCACCAACTTGGGAGCAGCTGAGCCCAGTAGCAAACTGGCCCAGGAACCCCTTACTCCTGTCCACCCACCCCCCAGGCCCTTAAGACTTCTTTTCTTTTTTTTCTTTTTTTTGGTTGGACTGGGATTTGAACTCGGAGCTTTCATGCTTTCAAAGCAGGTCCTCTACCTCTAGAGCTGCACCTCTGGTCAATTTTGCTCTGGTTTTTTGGAGATGGGGGTCTTGAGAACTATTTGCCCAGGCTGGCCTCGAACTGTGATCCTCCCGATCTCAGCCTCCCAAGTAGCTGGGATTACAGGTGTGAGCTACTGGCTGAGTCACTTTCCTTTTTCATCCCCCCTTTCCTTGTCCATAAAGCACAGATAAAAATGAAAGCATTCACAGCCCCCCAGAGCTGCACTGAACAGTGCGTATCTAGCCCATGCCATGGCTAGGGTGACTCCCTGTGCTCACGTGCCCTGCTGTCCTCCCTGTCCCTGTCCCTAGGAGACTCAGGACACCGTCCACATGCTCACACAAGAATCGGGCTTTAATCATTTTGGAGGAGGGTGAGCAGTCTCACCAGCTGTCACCCATGACCACCTCTGGGACTTCCCTCTGTCTATACAGTGGAAAGAGGGGGACACGGGCACAGCCCCTGGGCCATGGAGGCCTCCGTGCTGGTCTCCAGTCCCAAAGCAGTGGTCTTCACAACGCCACAGCCACCAGCAGAACCTCTTCTCCTGCTGTCAGAAGGCTGAGTGCCACCTGTCCCTCAGACCGTGGGGTGGACTTCGTGGGTGGCCTGCAGGCCAGGCAGGGCCAGGCTGGGCCGACAGGCTTCCCAGAGAAGGTGTGTGGCTCTTCTCTGGGGTGGGCCTTGGCTTAGATTCCCGCAGGGGTGGTGGCTGTGGTGATTGGGGACATTGCTCCCAGTGTGCAGAGGTTTCTGGGAGGACCAAGGCCATTCAAGGCTACCAGCTAACCAGCCTCAGTTCCACGGTTTCTCCGTCCTGGGGTCTGTAGTCAGCGATGCCTGCAGAAACATCGAGCAAGGGGAGGCTGACAGGGCACAGGGAGCCGGGCACCATGGCTCACGCCTGTAATCCCAGCTACCCAGGAGGCAGAGATCAGGAGGATCGTGGTTTGAGGCCAGCTCAGGCAAATAGATCGAGAGACCCCATCTCAAAAATCCCTTCACAGAAAAGGGCTGGTGGAGTGGCTCGAGGAGTAGGCCCCGAGTTCAAGCCACAGTACCACAAAAAAACCCAAAAACAAAAACAGGGCCCAGTGTGTCATCTCCACCCCCCTCCCCGCCCCAAATCATCTGGACCCCCCACACATCCGTCCCCCAAAGCCGGGCTCTGTAAGATCTATTCCAGGCTCGGTGCTGGGAAGCTAGCAGCTTTCTGGAACCAACTGGAAGATTGGTTGGCTTTTTTTTTTTTTTGATGGGACTGGGATTTGAACTCAGGGCTTCCCACTTGCAAAGCAGGCGCTTTACAGCTTGAGCCACGCCTCCAGTCCACTTTTCCTGTCTTGGAGATAGGGTTTCTGAAACTATTTGCCCAGGCTGCCCTTGAACTTGGATCCTCCCGATCGCAGCCTCCCAAGTAGCTGGGATTACAGGCGTCAGCACTGGCGCCCGGCTACAGCACCAGTAATTTTTTGGCCCAGGAGGGCTGGTGTGTTTCGGGGATGGAGGGAAGGAGTGACGGCAGGCCAAGGCCGAGGGAGGGGACACCCCCAGGCCACCAGACTCACCTTGCTGCAGGGGGGTGTCGGGGTCTCGGAGGAGCTGCCAGAACTCCCGGTGCCCAGCTGTTTTCCCCTTCACGGAGGTCAGGTAGGGGCCGGACAAGGACGCCTGTGTCCCATACCTAGATGAGGGAAAGGGCGGGCGAGAAGAGGTGACGTGTTCCCAAGAGAAGGCGCAAGGTCCCCACACCAGCAGAGATGTCATGCCCCAGCCAACTGGGCCACCTCAGCACGGGGCCCCAGGTCTCACTCCGCCCCCCGTCCGGCCCCACTGCCTGCGCTGACCGTGACCGTGGCCTCCGGGAAGGCACACCTACTGTGTCACCCACCCGGCAGTCGCCCTCTGTCTGGGGGCTGGTGTCACGGGGGGGATGAGGAGCTGCCGGCACCCCACGGAAGGTGCCAGTGTACAATGGGGCCAGCGTGGGGAGAGATGAGGGGAAACCGAGGCAGACACAACCACCATCAGGTCTTGTTCCCCAAGATTCCATAGCTCAGTGGCGGTCGGTCCCTTCTTCTGGGCCCCATGCTTGCCGGGCAACCCTGTCTTTGGGTGTTGGGTATTTTGAGATGGGGTCTCACTTTTTGCCGGGGCTGGCCTCAAACTGTGATCCTCCCAGTCTCAGCCTCCCAAGTAGCAAGGGTTACAGGCAGGAGCCACCGGCACCCAACTTTATTTTATTTTTGAGATGGGGTCTCCTTATCTCAGGTTGGCCTCCTGCCTCTGCCTCTGGAGTAGCTTGGATTACAGCTGTACACCACCATGCCTGGCTGAGCCCGATGTCTTTGGGGAGGGTGGGGCAGAAATGGGGAATAAACCCAGTTGAGCTATGTCCCCAGCTATGTCATTTCACTTCAGATAGGGTGTCACTATGTAGCCTAGACTGGCCTGGTGCTCCCCATCTGCCTGCCTGAGCCTCCTGAGTGAGTGCTGGGATTACAGGCATGCACCACTACGCCTGGCCTGTCTTTTTTATTTTATCTTTGAGATGGGGTCTCACTAACTTTGCCTGGGGTTAGCCTTGAACTCTCAGTCTTCCTGTCTCCACCTCTGGAGCAGCTGGGATTACAGGTGTGGACCACCTCACCTGGCCAAGCTTATTCTCTCAAGGATGATGCTGACCCATGGCTCCCTGTTTCCATGACAGAATAGATCACATAGGAGTGTGGAAGGGGGACACAGAAGTTGAACCAATATCTGTCTCTTGTTCCTTCCATGACCCCGTGGCAGGCACGGGGACCCGGGGAGGTGGGGGAGTCTCACGTGAATCCTCCTAGCTTCTGGGCCTTTCTCAGGACGTCTTCCAAGGAGGACCCAGCCGGCATGGCGATGGCCTGTTTGTATGGTGGCAGGACACTGTTCACCTTCAGTGTGACACTGATGGTCGCGGGGTCGTGGATGGGTGCAGGGTCCTCAGGAGGGGCCACCAACATGACTGCACCAGGAGAAGGGAAAGGCCGCTGGTGTAAGGACGGGGAGCCTGGGTTCGAGTCCTCCTTCCTTCCCACGAAGTCTCTGTGCCCATGGTGCCCATGTCCTTCCAGGGTCAGTCAATGTCATAGCCACTGCTCAGCGGAAACCTTTTCCCCTCAGCCTCCACCGCCTCCATGGCCCAAGGTCGGGCTCCTCACAGGTCCTCTGCATCTGGACCCTCCGCCACAGAGCCACCTGCCCACTGTGTCCCGGGCTCGTTCTAGAACTTCCCCTGCGCGGTCACTCACCTCCCTTTCAGCCTGGCCCGTCACCCTGCTCACGCTCCCGGTCCCCATCCTCTCGCTATGAGCCCAGGCTGGCCTCGAACCGTGCACCGTTACGCCTGGCTCCCCTCAAATTCTTTCTGCGTGAAGGATTTTTTTTGACATAGGGTCTCGAAAACTATTTGCCTGGGCTTGGCTTCAAACCTGGGTCCTCCTGATCTCCGAGTAGCTAGGATGACAGGCACCTGCCACCACACCCAGCTGTTGGTTGAGATGAGGTCTCACTAACTCTGTCCCCCCACATCGTGGTTCTCCCAATCTCTGCCCTTGAGTAGCTGGGATTATAGGCAGGAGCTACTATTCCCAGTTTAAATTCTTTTTTTTTTTTGTACTGGGGTTTGAACTCAGGGCCTTCACCTTGAGCCACTCCACTAGCCCTTTTTGGTGATGGGTTTTTTTCAAGATAGGGTCTCTTGAACTATTAAACTGGGCTGGCTTTGAACCTCGATCCTCCTGATCTCTGCCTCCTGAGTAGCTGGGATTACAGGTGTGAGCCACTGTGCCCGGCATCCAGTTCAAATTCCTAACCTCTCTGTGCCTTTGCTTTTGCTGCCTTCTCTGTGCCCTGTCCTCCCTCTCCCCTGCAAGCCCCACTCACCTCCCCCCCCAGGCCATAGACACCCCATTTTATTGCTACCGCAACTGGACGCTCATCACGAAAGTGTGTCTCTCATTCACGCCCCATTCGTTCACTCAAACATGTCTGCCCCGGGTGTCACCTAGGGGGCCGACCCCCAGTGCTCCTTTGGTTTCCGTGTCCCCACACTGAGTGTGTGCAGCCATCCACCACATCTCAGCTGCTGTGTCCCACGCAAATCAGCATCTAGCAAACTCCTGTCCCTGGCCAGGTGCCACGGTGCACGCCTGTAATCCCAGCCACTCAGGAGGCAGAGCTCAGGAGGATCGAGGTTCGAAACCAGCCTGGGCAATTAGTTCATGAGACCCTGTCTGGCAAAAACCCTTCATAAAAAAGGGCTGGTGGAGTGGCTCAAGGTGAAGGCCCTGAGTTCAAACCCCAATGCTGTTAAAAAAAAAAAAAAAACCCAAAAAACAAAAACCTCCTTTCCCTGGAGGCTGAGAGGCCGTTGTAAAGGGCTCGGTACCTCTGGGCGCCTGGCACTCTGGGTGGATGAGGTCCAGGTAGGTCTTGCGGTTGAGGACAGGCAGCAGCTGAGAAATCATGAGAACATTCTGGAAGGCCCCCTCCTTTATGCTGGCCAGAAGAGCTGTCCCCGCCTTCAGACACACTGTGCCCAGCTCCGCCCCGGGCTCAGGGGAAGAAGCCCTCAGCAACTGTGACAGGTGGCAAGGACAGGGAGAAGGTGGCACAGCTGCGAGGACAGGTGTTCTGCCCTCCGGCTGGCCCACCCTCCGGTGGCCCCCGAGGTGGCCGTGGCGCCTGTCCCACCTGCAGTGCCAGCGGGGTACTGTAGACATTGCCAAGGTGGCCCTCGGGGGTCTGGGCCAGCAGGATCTTCCCCCGCACTGTCCCCAAGGCCGTGGCGATCCGTTGACGCATCTCAGGGTTGAAGTCCATGCGCTCCAGACAGGAGCAGGCCAAGCCAGCCATGGCCAGGGCGTCTGGGGGACAGGAGCTCGGATGAGCTCGATGGCCACGTGGGCCAGGCCAGCCAGGCATGACCTTGGGGTGGTGGCTCACGGGAGGACGTAGGGGAAACCCAAGGTCAGCACAGCAGGGTCACTGTGCTTTGCCCAGGACCCTCACTGGGACGCTCTGTGTCCCTGGCAAACTGGTTTGGCTGGTCACCTTACTCCCGGGAGGTTAAAGGTCAGCCAGAGTAGAGGGGGCGCCCAGGAGCTGTGGCTCCTTTACCCAAATCAGCCCTGGCACTGGAACCTCCAGGGGGGTTTCCTTCCTTGTTTGTTTACGGCGCTGTGAGTGAAATCCTAGGCAAGCATTGAGCTACCCCCCCACTGCCTCAGTTTACCCCCAGGAAGTCTGCTTTAACTGGTATGGGGCCTTAGGGGGTTTTTTTTGGTTTGGTTTGGTTTTTTGAGACAGGGTCTTGCTAGGTTGCCCAGGCTGGCCTCAAACTCAGGATCCTCCTGTCTTTTCCTCCTCAGAGCTGGGATTACAGGCATGTGCCACCATGCTTGGCTCCACTGGAGTTTTTCGATAAGCTTCCTGGGGCAGAACCAGCTCCCTGCTGGCAGCTCTTTGGGCCCCAGCAAGACAGTTCTTTCTAGAAGGTCATATAGGAAGGGTCACCTGGTCCTACAACGAGCGTGGGAGGGAGCGGGGTCAGGCTGAGCCCGCCGTTTCACCACTGAGGAGTTTGATAAGGGGCAGGGGCAGGTGAGCATGGGGACAGGACAGGGAGGCCTGTGGCCTGGTCCTGGCCTACTCACCCACAGACAGGTGGCCCTGGTGGAGGTGGTCGTGCTCCACAGCGTACAGGAGCTTGCCCACCACGCTGTCGTGGACCCGCTTCTGGTGGACGCATAGGGCGAGGATGCTGAGGCCATATTGGTAATAGCTGCTGTGGGGTTGGCCACTGTGATCGTTCCCTGGAAGGGAGAAGAGCAAGGGACCAAGAGCTCTCGTCAGGCCTCCTTCCTCCCAGCAAGAAGCTGGGTGGTACTGGGATTTGAACTCACAACCTTGCACTTGCTAGACAAGTGCTGTACCACTTGAACCATGCTCCCAGCCCTTTTTGCTTTAGTTTGTTTTACGGATGGGGTCTTCCAACTGTGGCCTGGACTGAGATCTTCCTACCTCTGCTTCCCAAGCAGCTGGGATTACAGGTGTGAGCTACCATATCAAACCCGGCTCAGGACTGCTGTTGAAAAGCCTTGCTCTGGCTGTTGTCAGAAGGCCAGAAAGTTGGCAGAGACGGGCTAAGGAGGGACAGTAAGGAGGCCACACGGTGTCCCAGAGGTGGGTGGTCATTTTTGTTTTTTTGGTGGGACTGGGATTTGAACTCAGGGCTCACCCTTTCTTGAGCCATCCCTCCCTGATTTTCATCGAGAATCTCATCCGATGACAGCCAGACTCGCGCCTGTCATCCCAGCTACTCGGGAGGCAGAGATCAGGAGGATCGCAGTTCAAAGCCAGCCCTGGGCAAATAGTTTGCGAGACCCCATCTTGAGAAAACCCATCACAAAACAGGGCTGGCAGAGCGGCTCAAGTGGTAGAGCTTCCGCCTCACAAGCGTGAGGGCGTGAGTTCAAACCTCAGCGCTGCAATAAAAAAAAAAACAAAAACCCCAAAAGACTCATGTCTTTTTGGGACGCCCGGCCACACAGACGGTGTCCCCTCACCGATGGCCTTCTTCTCATCCTCCAGGAACCACTTGAGCTGCGACACCAGCTTGTCCCCTTTGCGGCCCCCGACGAACTCACAGTTGGCCCTGAGGGCCAGGAGGTAGACAGCCAGCTGACCCATGGACGGCCTGGTCTGGCACTCACTGTTGTCATTGTCATCGTCAGATCTAGGATGAAGCCAGGGAAACAGCGCCTCTGTGAGCAGACGTCGTCTCGGTAAGCCTGGCTTGAGGAACAGCACAAAGTAGAAAAAGTCCTAACAGCTGGGGGCTAGGCTGAGGCCCTGAGTTCAAATCCCAGTACTGCCAAAATTTTTCTATGTAACTTTTCTAAAACCAGCAGATTGGGCGTAGTTAGCTATGCTGTTGAGCACGTAGGCCACGGATATTTAAAAAGAGCAAAGTTTGTTTTATTTTGTAATTTTTTGTTGGTGCTGGGGTTTAAACTCGGGGCTTTTGGCGCTCTCACCACTGAGCCACACTCCCAGCCCTTTTTCCCTTTAATTATTTTTCAGCTAGGCTCTTGCATTTTTGTCTACAGGCCGCCTCAAACTAGGATCTGTCCATGCCTCTCTGTAGTAGCTGGGATTATAGCTGTGGATCGCCATGCTCCATTTATTAGTTGAGATGGGGTCTTGCTAATGAGATCTTCCTGATTTCTGCCTCTTGAGTAGCTGGGATTATAAGCTTGCACTGCCATACCTGGCCCTAAAATGAAAGATTAAACTCTGAGGGCTCCTAGGTCCAAATCGGCTGTTTTTGACCCATATTTTGGCCGTGCTTTGCTCGTGCCCTCTTTCCTTTCTTCCCTCTCCCTCCCCTGCATCCATTTCTTGAGAGAAAGAGAGTCCCAGTAGGAAGGTGAAGAGTCTTGGCTGCTCCTGATTCTTCACTTCTCATTCAAATCTCTGAACAGGGCTCTCCTTAATGCTTCCTGGAAACGGAGCACAGGAGGACGTTTATCTCTGGGGTCCGTTGGAGAGCTTGGCCCTGCATTGGAGATGATGGCTGCCTGCTGCACAGGCTGGTGCAATGGCAGCTCTAGGACCCCACACTAGCATCTCTGGTCTAGTCCAACCAACCCCTTCCTTCTGCAGGTGGAGAAAGGCCCAGTTAGCAAAGCTGGGAGAGGGACACCCAGAACCCCGGTGTCCCGTGTCTCAGGGGAAGAAGAGAGAGGGCAGCAACACCTCAGGAGGCACTGCTGATAGTCCAGCTTGAGCCCGTGCAGGTAGAGGTCCTCCTTGGCCCCGGCCTGCAGGCTGGAGAGGCGGAGGCCCAAGTAGAGGCTGGGGTTCAGATGCTCAGGGGACACACGGTCCAGCCACGGCAAGAGGCGCTGGCCCAGCTTCTTCACCACCTGGCTGTCCGCCTGCGGTATGACTGAGGAAAGAAAACGGGGCGAGTGAGGCCACAGAGCCAGGCCGCTGGCAAACAGCTGCTTTGACCTGACCAGGGTTTTCCCCAGGGAAAAAAACGGTCCCCTCCCAGCACTACCCAGGACACAGGCCACCTGCACAGACAGATGCCTCTATACTGAAATGCAGTAGGTAAGCAGATACCCCAAAGAGCAGTTAGGGCCAGGTGTGGTGGCGCACGCGTGTAATCCCAGCTACTCGGGAGGCGGAGATCAGGAGGATCGAGGTTCAGAGCCAGCCCAGGCAAATAATTCAGGAGACCCTATCTCGAAAATCCCTTCACAAAACAGGGCTGGTGGAGTGGCTCAAGTGGTAGAGCTTCTGCCTAGCAAGTGCGAGGCCCTGAGTTCAAACCTCCACACTGCAACAAAAACAAAAACTTCAGCCTGCACGCAGCCCAAATGATACATCCAATTTTCTCTTCTTTGGCTTTTGCGGATGGTTTTTGAACTCATTGAGCCACTCCACCAGACATTTTTTATGCTGGTTTTTGTTTTTTTGCGACAAGGTCTTGCAATCCATTTGCCCAGGCTGGCTTTGAACCATGATCCTCCTGATCTCTGCTAGTTTAGGATTACAGGCACCAGGTTCAATTTTCTTTTCTTTTTTTAAAATTTTTTTGGGGGGGACTGGGATTTGAACTCAGGACTTCACACTTGCAAAGCAGGTGTTCTACCACCTGAGCCATTTTGCTCTGGTGATTTTAGAGATGGGGTCTCACAAGCTATTTGCTCGGGCTGGCCTGGAACCGTGATCCTCCCCATCTCTGCCTCTCAAGTAGCTGGGATTACAGGCGTGAGCCACTGCGCCCAGCTATAAATCCAATGTTGCCAGCTGGCTCCCGTGTGTGTGTGTGTGTGTGTGTGGCTTCCTGGTGAAACGCCTCCAGCAGTCTCAAAAGGACACGTCCCCTGCCACGTCTGTGTTTAAGTGAAAACGGCCCCGCGGCATCCATTCATCTCTGAGTGTCGATTTACTCGAAGCTCTGCCAAGACACCGGCATAGTCCAGAGGCAGAAGCCTCAGGGTGGGTTATTCCCAGCTCCGGCTGAGCTCACAACAGGGTCCCCAGGGCTGGGCATGGTGCTGCATGCCTGTAATCCCAGCTATGCAGAAGGAGAAGATGGGCGGACCTCTGTTCAAGACCAGGCAAAGATTAGTGAGAACCCCAACTCAACCTACGGGCTGTGTGTGGTGACTCACGTCTGTGATCCCGGCTACTTGGGAGGTGGAGGCGGGAGAATCATGGTCTGAGGCTGGCCAGGGCAAAAGCACGAGGCCCTATCTCAAAAATACCCAACACAAGAAAGGGCTGGAGGAGCGGCTCAAGTGGTAGAGCACCTGCCTAGCAAGCGAGAGGCCCCGAGTTCAAACCCCAGTGCCACCAAAAAAAAAAAAAAAAAAAAAAAGGGATCCCTTAGCGTAGACTGTCATGGAGGCACTTGGACTTTCTGTCCCCATTACAGCTGCTGCTGGCTCCATCCAGGGTACCAGGAAGGCCACCCCTCCCAGGGGACTAAGGACAAGTGTTGCAGGGCGCTTCTCCTGCCCCCAGGGCCTCCTGTCCCCATAACCAGGGTTCCTGGACCATAGCCCCGTTTCTTCAAGTTTGGGTCGGACCCCCTTATGCCTGTTTCCCCCAAAGTCACAGGCATTTGTTGCTATCCGGTGACATTTCACTGGTGACAACTCTAAATCATTCTTTGCTGTGCCGGGCCTGTCTCTCACCAAATATTCACTCATTAAGAGAGACGGAAGCCGGCCACCGATGGCTCACGCCTGTAATCCCAGCTACTTGGGCGGCTGAGATCGGGAGGATCGTGGTTCGAGGCCAGTCCAGGCAAATTGTTCATGAGACCCCCATCTCCAAAAAACCAGAGCAAAATGGACGGGAGGTGTGGCTCAAGTGGTAGAGCGCCTGCTTTGCAAGTGGGAAGCCCTGAGTTCAAATCCCTGTCCCACTAAAAAAAAGGAAAAGAAAAAACAGAAAGGGAGATTGCTTTTCTTTTCCCTCCCTGGCTGTCTCTGTCTGCATTCCTGTAGCAGTTTCTCTCTCCCCCTCCCTCTGTCTCTCTCCCCCTGCTCTCTGGGTCTGTCTGTCTGTCTCAGTCTATCTGTCTCTCTGATCATCTGTTCCTCCAGAATTCTTTTCTTCTCCTCCTTCCTGACCTGCAGGCTGTGAGCCAGCTGGGGTTGAAGTGATAAGATGGGAGGGTGGTGGAGTGGCTCAAGTGGTAGAAGGAGTACTGGCAAGTGTGAGGCCCTGAGTTCAAGTCCCAGTACCACCAAGAAGAAGGAGGAGGACGAGGGAGGAGGAGGAGGAAGAAGGGGGAGGAAGAGGAGAGGAGGAAGGAGGAGAAGGGATGGAGGACGAGAAGTGACAAGAACAGGAGTGGGCAGACAGCTGATCACCGCAGCGCCGCCCTTAGAAGGAAGAAGCCAGATTTACCCAGGCTCAGAAAAGTGGGTGAGGCCTGTTCCCACAGGTGTGCAGAGCCGAGGATCGCAGGAGAGAGGCGGGCAGTCAGAGCCTGAGGTCTGTCGCCTGGCCCTGGTGCACGAGTGACCCTAAACCTGTGGTCTGAGACACGCAGACAGGTCCTGAGCGGTCCCTCAGGGTGCCCCCTCCACAAATTGGTACCTGATTTTTTTTTTTCTTTTTGGTCTCTTTTCTAGAACATAAATGCAGGGATCAGCCCTGTCCCATTCTTTTTTTTTTTTTTTTTTTTTGGTGGGACTGGGATTTGAACTCAGAGCTTTGCGTTTGCAAAGCAGGCGCTCTACCCCTTGAGCCACACCTCAGTCCATTTTGCTCTGCTTATTTTGGAGATGGGGGTCTCAGGAACCGTGTGCTTGAGCTGACCTCAAACCTTGATCCTCTGGATCTCAGCCTCCTAGCTAAGCTAGGATTACAGGCGTGAGCCACTGCACCCGGCCTGTCCCACTATTTTTTTCTTCAACCCTAACATTGGGCCTTGGTGCAGCAAAACCTAAATTCAGGTGTGTTGAATGAATAACCAAACAGATACCCGAAGTAATGGAGCAGATCTTATCTGGTGGGGAGTCAGATATCTAATTAACCCCTACACAAAATATCGGCCCTAACTGCCGCGGGAGCCCCGAGCTAAGTTCCCCAGCCCACCCTCAAGCCTCAGTTTCCCCAGCTTTGTAATGAAAAGGAGTTGGCCAAGGCCGTCCTCCCTCCCCAAGACCCAGGGAGGAGCACGGCATCGGACAGGGTCTGTTACTCACCACAGATGTCAGCCACAGCCCCCAGGGTCCCCAGAAGGAAGAGAAAAGCCCCGAGGTGGCCCATGGTGGAGCAGGGAGAGGTGAGTGGCGGGCAGATGGGCAGCAGGTCAGACTCCTCTGACCACAACCGGTCACCCCCGACAGAGGTGGCTCCTGTCACTGATTAATCTCTCTAAGCCTGCAGCTCTGTGAAGTCAGCA
This sequence comes from Castor canadensis, assembly GCF_047511655.1. Lineage (NCBI taxonomy): Eukaryota > Metazoa > Chordata > Mammalia > Rodentia > Castoridae > Castor > Castor canadensis. The sequence goes on along the minus strand of NC_133403.1, from coordinate 3,256,703 downwards.
GAAAGAAAGGGAGAAAGGTCTTTTGTTAAGGAGGCAGGGGAGGCCAAAGAACAGAGGACGGAAAAGGCAGGGCAGCTGTCCTCATCCTCCCGGAGGGGGGGACAGAGGAAAGGGAAGGGCGACTCAGCAGGACAACTTGGAGCCACCTGCTGTTTAAAGAGCCCTGGAGCAGTGCAGACAGACAGACTGCCATCTTTGCTCCCCAAGTTTTCCCCACTGTGCCTGGGTCTGGTCCACAGCTCTGCAGAGGGGGACGATCAGGACTGGGGTGCCTACCTGCTGCTCCTCATAGGAGTCCCTCCAAGCGTCCTCTGAGGCTGGGGACAAGTCCCAGAGCAGGGAGCCTCGGTGGTCACATGAGTGAGAGTTCCAGAGTCAGCTGTGCTAGGCCTGCCTGCCCTCCACCCTGCCCAGGGGCGGGACAGCCAGCCCTGGACCGGCCCAGACAGCCCGGTTTCTCCACCAACCAGAGAAAGCTGGGGTTTCCCCAGCCGACGGAACAAAACAAGTCACAGGAGACTGAATCATGGGAGTCACAGAGCTGCTGGAAGCAAGGCTGCCTGCCAGGATTGTGAAAGTCACTTCAAAATTATCTGCCGAGAGAAGAAGGAACACAGCCAGCCCCGAGAGGGAGTCAATATTCAATGTATGTGAGTTGACCAGCGAGGCTGTGTGACCTTGGCCCAGTTACTCAACCTCTCTGAGTTTGAAAAACTGCCAAGTGTGAGAGATGAGAGTTGGACAAGATTATTCCAGCAGCTTCCTTTCCAGTTCAACATGTGAGGTTATAAAACAGGTTGAATCATCTCCGGGTTGATTCAATTATTTTAGGGAGAATTGCCAAGCTTCCTTCTTTCAAGATAACCTATTTTGTACCTGATTTATTGAAGTCAAGTTCTCTGTCTCTCTCTGTCTCTGTCTCTCTCTCTCTCTCTCTCTCTCTCTCTCTCTCTCTCTCGTGGCACTGGGGGTTTGAATTCAGTGCTCTACTGCTTGAGCCACCCTGCCAGCCCCTAAATCAAGTTCTCAACACAGCTAAATATGGCGGTGTCCTTCTGTTTGTTCTTAAGAATCTAATTGTGTGTGTGTTGTTTTGTTTGAGATAAGCCCTTGATGAGGCCCAGACTGGTCTCAAACCCACCGTGCAGACTGGCTGGACTTGAACTTGCTATGTAGCCCAAGCTGGCCTCAAACTCAACATCCTCCTGCCTGGGATTACAGGTGGGCACCACCACGCCCAGTGTGTGTGGGTGTTTGAAGATATGGACTCACCATGTGGCCTGGGCTAGAACGCAGTGGCCATCCCCGGGTGGGACCGTCCTGCTAGATACCGTGAATGCCTGTGTCAGGAAAGAAGGTCCCTGTGGTTGAATCACAATCAAAATGACTAATGGGCCTCCAGCACGGAGTTGGGGCTCAGTGATTGCTCTGCTGCTCTCAGCCTCCTGTCCATCCTGGAGCAGCTGTGATGTGTGACAGGGTCCAAGGTCAAGGGGCAACATCTGGTGATGGCCTTCTTCCGGCAGACTCCTGAGGCACAGGGTGTCACATAGCAAAAGACAGGAAAAGCCTGTGGCACTGGGGTTTGAACTCAGGGCCTGCACCTCAAGCCACTCCACCAATCCTTTTTTTTGTGTGTGTGTGTGTGCTGCATTTTCTTCGAGCTAGGGTTTCACAAACTATTTGCCCCGGCAGGCCTCGAACCTCGATCCTCCTGATCTCTGCCTCCTGAGTGGGATTACAGGTGGGAGCACCAGTGAAATCTTTAACAACTGAACTGCTGGCTTGGGAACAGCCTCTGCTCCACTTATCACCATGGCACCTTCTTTGCTTGTCCAGCAATGAGTAAACCAGACCCGGATCTGGTTAGGATAAAAAAATGTCTGAATAAATAATTAACAACTTGATTTGTGAAAACAGAAGGCTGCACCCAAGGAATCTTGAGAGCTTTCCAGGTACCAGGTGGCTTATGGGAACAATATACTTCCCTGTGTCAGAGGAACTCAGCTTTTGTTAGCAATGAATTATTTTAGTTTTTGGTAGGACTTGGATTTGAACTCAGGGCTTTGCAGTTACAAAGCAGGCGCTCTACCGCTTGAGCCGCTCCTCCAGTCCATTTTGCTCTGCTTATTTTGGAGATGGAGTCTCGAGAACTGTTTGCCTGGGCTGGCCTCGAACCGTGATCCTCCCAAACTCAGCCTCCTACGTAGCTAGGATTACAGGAGTGGGCCACCAGCATCTGGCAATTATTTTAAATTTAAATAGCTTTAAGTGAGTGACTGGTGATGATCACACGGAGTTGGGCTCACTCTTAAACTCCCAGTCACTCTGGGCGGAGATCAAGAGGATCTCGGGTCGAAGTCAGCCAGGGCAAACAGTTCGAGAGACCCTGTCTTCAAAATACCCTTCACAGAGTGAGGGTATTTTGGTGGAGTGGCTCAAGGTGTAGGCCCTGAGTTCAAACCCCAGTGCCACAAAAAAATAAATAAATGAATAAATAATAATAAGGTGAAAAATAAAAATAAAATCTCAGTCATCACAGGGACATTTTGATTTTTCTAGCACTTTCTGGTTTCATTTCACTGCACATTTGTTCTGTGGTCCTGCTAACAAGTCCATGGGGGATGGAAGCTCAGAGAGGTGAAGACGTTTGTTCAGAGCACCACAGCTGCCCGTCGCTCTCTGTACACAGCCTTGGTAAGTCAGGCTGTTGTCTCTTGAAAATCGCATCCAAGCAAAGGCCTCCAGGTCACCTCTGGTGTCCCCTTCCTCCTCCCCCATGGACCCCAGCTCCCTCACACTGTTGAGTGGTGTGTGCTTCCCACTAGGAAGGGGACATTCCAGAAGCAGTGACATCTCTGCCCTCCTGTCACTTTAAGCTCGGACCCATCTCTGGCCTTGGCTTTCCACCCCTCCACTTGTCCCACGGTGCAATTTGATTGCAATCTGCTAAGAAACAATGGTTTGAGACATCCTTCTTATAGAAAGAACCTTCTGGGCTGAGGGGGTGGCTCAAGTGATAGAGCATTCCTGCAAGGGCAAGGCCCTGAGTTCAAGTCCCAGTCCCACCACCCACACAGAAAACCCAACCTTCCACTCAGCTCGGCACCAGCACTTCTTCTTGAGTCCTACCTCAGCGTCTGGCACTGTGTTAGATGCTTTCAAAACATTAAGGCATTTTTTTTCAGATAATATTTTGATTTTTATCCACACTATACACACACACACACAATCAGATCTTATCCCCTAAGCACTATCTCATTTAATACAAAGAATAACTCTACCAAGATAGATGAGTGAATACAAGAGCGTATAATTTGAAAATTATGATAAATAAAACAGACAAGTCAGCAGATAACTTATCAACAAAAAAAAAGGGGAGCCAATGCCAGTGGCTCACGCCTGTAATCCTAGCTGCTCAGGAGGCAGAGGTCGGGAGGATCACGGTTCAATCCTGGTGAATTGTACCTACCACTTAAAGAAGAATTAACGCCGGATTAACGCCTCCCCAAACTCTTCCCCAAAATAGAAGGGCTCCCCAGAAGTGCCTGCTTAGCATGTGTGAGTCCCTGGGTTCCATCCTAGCATCACCAAGACCAACCATAGAAGAGGAAGAACTCTTCTCAACTCGTTCTACGAAGCCAGTGTTACCCTGGTACTGAAGCCAGACAACGATACCACAAGAAAACTACAGGCCGATTTCATCAACAGCGAGGAAAAATCCTCCAAAACAGACTCCCGAGTTCAACAGCAATGCTGAACGAACGGGACACCATTCATGAGCAAGTAAGGTTCCTCCCAGAATTCAAAAGTGCTTTATCACAAAAATCAGTTCACACAAAACACTTCATTAGCAGACAAAGGCCACAAACCAACCACAAGATCATCTCAACCGATGTAGAAAAAGTGTCTGACAAAACCCCGTACCATTTCATGATAAAGCCACTCAGCGAACTAGGCACAGAAAACAAAAAACAAAACAAAACAAAAAACCTTCCTTAACACAGTAAAAAGCACTTAGGAAAAAACCCAGTGCTAACACCACACTGGATAGTGAAAGCCTGAAAAACTCCCACCCTGAATAAAGATCAGAACAAGACAAGGATGCTTGATTTCACCAAAGCTATTCAACCTTGTACTAGCCATAGCAATTAAGCAAGAAAAAAAAATCACGAACCCATGTTTCACACCTGTAATCCCAACTGCTCAGGAGGCAGAGACCAGGAGGATTGTGCTTGGAGGCCAGCCCAGGGCAAATAGTTCAAGACACCCAACAGAAATACCCAACACAAAAAAGGGCTGGTGGAGTGGCTCAAGTGGTAGGGGACCTGCCTTGCAAATGTGAGGCCCAGAGTTCAAACCTGAGTACTGACACTCACGCACAAAAAAACCCTAAGACTTTCAAGACAGCTCCAGGGCAGTGGACCAAGTACGAGAACCTTGGCTGAAACTGGAGTTTTGGATCCTGGCCTTCCATGTGTCACGTCCAGCTACCTGCACCTGTAAATGGTGACAGTCATGTCCCAGGAGATGCCATAAGAAGAGGCAGAGTAAGCACTCAGCTCGTCTTCAGCCGTCTTCAGGGTACAGACAAAGAACTGGGGACAGGGGACAAAAGGCATGAAGAGTTACACAGTCCCCGTTCCGGAAGGGTTCCTATGGTCAGAGATAGCACCAGGCAGGTGGAGTTGCAGCTCCTTGTGTCAGGACTGGTCCAGTGGGGCCCGGATGACCTTTATCTGGTCCAGTGGGTCATTGTCCTTGGGAGTTTTCAAGGAGAAGTTGTCATCACTTGAGGGGAGCAGTCTGGTTCCCAAGACATGATGACTCCTGTTCCAGGGTGCAGCCTTGTCACTGCAGGTCACTGTCCTCATTTGGGGGGTGGCCTGTCCTGCAAGGCTCCACTGTTCCTTAGGGGGAGTTTTAGTCCCTTGTCATCAGATGTGATCAATCATTCCTGTCCTTCCTGGATTCCAGGGTGGCTGCAGGAGAGAATGGCTCGGCGCAAGGGACGACAGGTACAAGATGGAGACGGAGATGCCAAGCTTTTCTCCTGTTCTAAGCTAATTCATGGGCCCAAAAAAGGAGTCAGTGCTTCTGAGACAAAGCATTTTTTGGGGTGGCCTCAAACCACAAAATCCTCTGGAACTCAGCTTCCCAAGTAGCTGGGATTTCAGGAGTGAGGCACTGGTGTCCAGCAGCAGAAGCAGTTTCAGTGTCTCTTACATGGTGACTGTCCCAGTCCAGCCACACTCCCTTCATGAGTCAGCCATTGCTGCCCTCACCTCTTGCTGCAATCAGACGCTCCACATTTCAGGCATGATGACTTCTGGAGTTTTCTGAATGTGCTGCACGATTACCCTGACCTGGGCACTCCCTCCTCTCCCCCTCACCAGCATCCCTTCTTTTGACCTCAGATATTTTTTTTTATCTTTTTCATTTTAGTTTCTGATTAATTTTTGACAATACTGGGACTTGAACTCAGGGCCTGACACTTGCTAAGCAGGCAGTCTACTACTTTAGCCATGCTCCTGAGCCCTTAGTTTTTGAAAAACTGCCTGTGGTGCTGGGGATGAAAGCCAGGGTCCCATGCATGGGATGAAAAGGCTGAGCCCCAGAGCTCCACTCCCAACCCTGTCCCCAGTTCTTCCTGAAGGTTCTGCTGCGACCACCCCACACGTCTGGTTCTCCTCACATTTCTCTGGGCAAGTTCCCGCCACACCTGGCAGATTATACTTTTAAAATATGCCACGAAGAGCCCGGCGCTGGTGGCTCACATCTGTAATCCCAGCTACTTGGGAGGCTGAGATCTGGAGGATCGGGTTCGAGGCCAGCCTGGGGCAAATAGTTCACAAAACCCCCATCTTCAAAATAACCAAAGCAAAATGGACTGGAGGTGGGGCTCAAGCCTTAGAGGGGAAGCCCTGAGTTCAAATCCCAGTCCCACGAAAAAAAATGCGACTAAGTGGGTGAATTTGATCAAATTACATTTATATGCATGGATGAAAATATCACAATATGATATGATTTTGTACAGTTAATATACACTAATTTTTAAAAAGCATCATTTTCCCCTTTAATTATTAACTTTTTGTGTTTTTGAAAAGCATCATTTTTGGATGAAATGAATTCAGTACCAGCCCCCATTCCAAGGACGCCTACCAACTGTTGCCATGACAACAGAACTCGGGTCACTGCACAGCCGAGCGTTGTTTCCCCTCTGCATCCCAGAAGGCACTGCACTATCTCCAAGTCTTCCGCCCCTCTGTATCCCAACATGCAACGGGGGCATCACATGGGGGCCATCGTCATCAGGGTGTTTATTAAAATGCCTGAATTCCCCCTATCGTTTTAAAGTTGACACTATGTATAATAGATGGACCGATGGAAAACATCAGGAAAAACTGCCTCATTCATTTATTCTTAGAGGGCTTAGGTGTAAATCTCGGAATGAAATCTCCACTTACCCCCATATTCTTACAGGCATCTCCCTGGGCAGCCCGCGCAGGCAGGCGGGGCGGGGCGGCGGGGGGGTCCTCGAGGTCCTGCGCAGGGCACGTACAGGAGGAAGTGGCGCTGTCTGTCCGCGCGGCGCTCGTAGGCTCCTCAACGTGGAGCCATGGGAGGCCTGGAGAAAAAGAAGGTGAGTTGGGGGAGACGCTGGGGTCCCCAGCGAGTGAGAGACGGGAGGTGAAAACACCGATCGCTGTCTCTTTCCCTGGCTTCGGCCCCCTATGGGAACATGAACAGAAGGATCAAGGCGACAGGAGGCCGCCACTAGAAGGGGTTCGGGGGACCGTGGGGGAAGAACTGTGGAGTTCTCCGTGTAGAACACCCTGAAAGAGAGTTGAGCTCACCAAGCCCAACGTCACCCCAGGATCAGGCCGAGCCGTGGGACGACAGTTCCCGAAGGAGCGATCAATGGGACGTACAGTTCATAATCTCTAAGACTTAGTCCTTTTCCATTAAAACCAAGCACCGGGGATGGAGACGAAAACAGATGCGGTCCCTGCTTCACTCGAGCTCACTTTCTGGTACACGGGGAAGATGGACGCAAGATCAGACATCCAAATAAAATGATTACAGGGCGGCAGATGTGTCATGAGTGAAGCCATCGAGGGATGCGGGTGGAGACTGTATTAGGGTTGTCTTGGAAGTTCTTTTCAAAGCCCAACGCTTAAGTGGAAATCTGGAAGATCTGAACCTCTTGGATAGGTTCTGGGGCATGGGACTGGGCAGTGGAGACTTGATGTCAAGACTCAGATTGCTGAGTGCGGAGGTCTGTAAGGCCATCCACAGCACTGGGATGCAGTGAGGGAGGGAACAGGGCCTTCTGGTTGAGGGTGGGGTTCGACAAGATGTAAGACCTGTTGTCTGTTGGTGGTCATGGAGCTGGAACTTGGTAGGTAGGTCCTCTACTGCTTGAGCCACACCTCCAGCCCTTTTCACCTTCTAGTTATTTTTCTCATGGGGTCTGCGTTTTTTTGCCTGGGGCTGGCCTCAACACAGCAGCCCTCCTACCTATGCCTCTCGTTCAGCTTGTGGGTCGAGATGGGATCTTGCTGACTCTTTGTCAGGGCTGGCCTCAACCTTGGTCTTCATGATCTCTGCCTCGAGAGTAGCTGACATTACAGCCATGATGCACGGCATCTGGCCTAGTTTTGATTAAGAGGAGAGTCACATAATCCAAGTTTGCCAAGGAGCTATTCTCGTTGCCGTGTGGAGAATCACTTTGGTGGCAATGAAGAGACAGAGGAGGGGATGCCATAAAGAGGGTCACACTTTCCTTCATCTTGAAAGTTTCGTTTGTTTTTAACCCAACTCACTCTGAGGATCCAGTAAGTGCTCAACCATTGCAGCTAGCAAGGTGTCCCATGGAAAACCTGTCCTTGAGCTGAAGATGCAGATATGGAAACGCATCACTACGCTTCTTTCATAGTGGTTTCAGAACCACTTTGACATAATAAAATAATTATTTGCCGTGAGAAGGCTGTCCTGTGCATTGTAGGATGTGAAACCACATCTCGGACCCTCTACCCACTAGATATTGGTAGTCCCCAACAACCCCAAATTGTTGAAATCTAAACACTCCCTCTCCCCAATCCAGGGAGTAAAATCATCATGTGCAGAAGTAATTATCAAGGGCTGGAGGCCTGGTTCAAGTAGTAGAGTGTCTACCTAGCAAGCATGAGACCTTGAGTTCAAATCCCAGTATGACCAAACAAAAACTAAAATTAAGATTTGTTGGAGTGACTCAAGCAGTAAGAGTGCCTGCCTATAAAATGTGAGGTCCTGAGTTCAAATCCCAGTGCTGTCAATAAAGAGAGAGAACTAATTATCCTCTTAATGTTTATAAGGATAAACATGGTGACCAAGAAACATGGGGGCATGGGGCAAGTGAAAACACTTCCAATAAAACCTGGGCTTGTTTTTTTGTTTGTTTGTTTGTTTTCTTTGTGGCATTGGGGTTTGAACTCAGGACCTTACACTTGATAGGCAGGTGCTCTACCACATGAGCCACACCTCCTCCAGTCTACAGCTGAATTTCTTAAGACAATCTGGAGGCCATTTTTGTAACCCCAGGACTTAGCATGGGCCTGATGGCAGTAGAAATTAATGAGTGTCTGAAGGCTTGAATAAATTCGTGGCTGAGGATTTATTGATAAACGTTTCCAGGGGGCTTCAGGTACACTCTTTAGAGCTGAACCTGGCCATGGAGACCCCCCTGCCGTCTTGCTCCAGCTGAGATCTTGTTTGGAAAAGACGTGGTCGGCATTGAAGGGCGTTCAGTACAATGCACTGCTCTCTGTCAGGGAGGCGGGGAAGTGTGAGGCCCCACGCTGGCACCGGAGACGTGCAGACGGTGCACGAGACAGGAAGAGACCTGGCCTTTTGTTTCTCTTGCCCTCACAGCATCCAGCTTAATCCTTTTTTTTTTCCTTAGGGGCTACACCTTGAGCACTCCACCAGTCCTTTTATTTTTCTTTTTGTTTTTTTCGAGATAGGATCTGGCAAACTGTTTGCCCAGGCTGGCTTTGAGCTGTGATCCTCCTGATCTCTGTCTCCTGAGTAGCTAGGATTTTAGGTGTGAGCCACCAGTGCCCGGCTAAGGCATGATTTTTTTAACCAGGGTGCCATCATCCCTGAGGAAACAAAAATTTTTTTGGGGGGTGGGGTGCTATTTTAGCTATTAGAGCGGTTTGTGTCCCCTTCAGTGACCACATAGCAAATTCCTAGTATATCTGGTGCTAAAGTCTCATGGGGCTTTGGAGAAGAAAGGGTAATGGGTGGTGCTGGGTGTCTGAAAGGTCTTCTAGTGGTGGTGAGGAGGACGTCGTGGGGAAAAAGGATCCTGACACTGGCTTGGCTGTTAGGTATACAGGCTGTGGACGCAGGCCTGGGTTTGAATCCCAGCCCCAGCTCTTACAAAGCTGTGACCTGGGCAGGCAGTTTCACTAAGCTTGTTTCTTCCTTCATGTAATAATAGGGGTTCAAATGCCACCCGCCACACAGGGTTGTAGGACTGAATAAAACAAAGTGTGGATCACCAATTGTTCTGGCTGAGACACAGGTAGGACTGAGTACTTGGCACAGGGTCCAATTCACAGCCACCTTCCGGTCCCCATCATCATCCAGCTCTCTGTGTCCTCGAGGCTGACAACTACAGGGACTGAAGAGTGTGTCTTCAGACAGTCAGCTCTCTCCTATAACCATTCCTGTTCCAGAAGCATCTTGGCCACTTAGCCAGAGTGATAGCTGCCTCTGGAAGTCTGCAGGCCAGGGTTTGATGCCACTATAATCATCACTAACAGAGACTTGGTTTTTCCTCCTCAAGTATGAACGAGGCTCTGCCACCAATTACATCACTCGCAACAAAGCCCGGAAGAAGCTGCAACTGAGCCTGCCTGACTTCAGGTGAGGATGGAGAGTGGTGGGGTAGGATTCTTGCGGTCCTTACCTGCACTGCCACACTGTCTGGAACCCTGGCATTCCTTCTCTCTCTTGCCCACCCTGCATTAGTGAGCTGTGCATTGCCAGGGGCGGGCTGAGGGGAAGCTACACAACTGGGTCTTTGCCACTCACCCCTCTCTTCGACAGGTTTGGCTTCTGTTTGTAGAGTCAAGTTCAGCCTTCTCTACAACTATGGGCCCTGCCATTGGGCCAACCTTCACCTCTGCAGCTGCCCCTGGACCACTTTTAGTTCTTCACACACAGCCAGCTTTTGATGCCCTGATGACCTTTGTCCCTCTGCCTTTTCTGTGGCTGTAACACCTCATCAAGGCCTTTGCTGACTTAGGTGCCTACCGGCCCCGGTCAGAATCCTGTTTGTTCTCTTTCTGGTGCTTGTGACCATCAGACTCTGCACTGGGACGTGGCTAAGGGCAGGGTCCCCAAGCTCCCTGGTCACTATTAATTTCCAGGCCCAGCTATGCCTTTACTGATTTCACAGATGGCTTCTGTCTTCCAGGCGGCTGTGCATCCTGAAGGGCATTTATCCCCATGAACCCAAACACAAGAAAAAAGTTAACAAGGGCTCCACAGCAGCCCGAACTTTTTACCTCATCAAAGACATCAAGTTTCTTCTCCATGAGCCCATTGTCAACAAATTCCGGGAATACAAGGTGAGCTCTAGTGTCTGCACGGGTCCCCATTGCGACTCTGCGACTCCCCAGCTGTGACTGGACCGGTCGCTCTGCGTCAAACAAATGTCATGAGAATTCACTGAGGTCCCCTCTGGAATACTTGCACAAGACCTCACCAGTGATTGGTGCATTACCTGCTAACAATTTTCCCTGGCTCTTTCGGGAAAGATTACATTTTTTGCTCCCAAGGCACAGGCGGTGCTATTTCAGGGGCTTTCTGGTGTCCCCTCTGCCCAAAGAAACAGCTCCTGTTCTGGAGCTTTCTGAGATTGCTCCCAGGAGACCCAGGTTTCCGTTCCACAGTGAGATCATTTAAGTGCGCAGATGCCACAGGGACAGCTGGAACCTGTTCCACCAAATGCAGACAGCGGAAAGCAGGCTAATGAACTGAAGGTAACTGGGAGGCCCGCCGAGAAGGGCGCCACCTGGTGGCCCATAGGAGAATGGGCAGCAGCCGTTGCTGGGCTTTGCAGCCACATAAACCGCCTGTGTTAGGGGGCTGTGGAGGGAGGCAGCTGTCCCCGGGCTGCTGGGTATAATCCCAGATGGTCTTTGAGCGTCTCAGGGGCCCTAGGCCTGGGCTGAATAGCCGTACTTGGAAGGAGGACAGCCACTGGTTCAGGAGACCTGGTCTCAGTTGCCCTTTTCTGAGTGGCAGAGTGCCCTGTAGGCACTGTTTCCTGTGGTGCAGACAGGCTGGCCCTTCTGACCCTGATCTGCCTCGATGACAGGTCACTTGGACTCTTTTCAGTAGGAAAATGGGGCTGATAGGCCTTGCCTTCTCCCCACGTAGACAGGTGGCATTGCCACAGCCGCCCTGGTCTAGCTCTGGTGGTTATCATGGGTCCGTCTGGGGCTCGTGGTGTTGGCTGTTGTGTAAATCCTGGGCTGAGGGCTGGGGACACAGGCAGATAGCATGGCCTTCTGCCTTCCAGGTGTTCGTCCGGAAGCTCCGGAAGGCCTATGGGAAGAGCGAGTGGAGCACTGTGGAGCGCCTGAAGGACAACAAGCCTAACTACAAGCTCGACCACATCGTCAAGGAGCGGTGAGCCAGGCCCCGAGAACAGTTGTTCACTGCTGAGCTCCGTCCCAGCGCTGGGGACACAGCAAGTGACAAGACCTTGCTCACAGAACATCATCCTTTGGGAGGAGGCAGATCCAAAGCCAGACTGACCAATCACTGTCGTGGTTGCACTTGGCACTGGGTACCGGGAGGGTTGCAGGCAGTGTGAAGGGGACCTGTGGGAGGTACAGTGGTCAGACAGTGTTAGAGGAGGCCTCTCTGAGTGGAGACATGTTGGGTTTCTTTCTTCCTTCACTCCTCTCCCTTCCCTTCTGTTCCCTCCCCCTCCCCCTTCCCTTCCCTCCCCTTCCCTTTTGTCAGTTCTGGGTTTGCACTCAGAGCCTCGCACCTGCTCGACAGGCGCTCTTACCGTTTGAGCCGCTCTGCCAGCTCTTTTTTGTCATGAATATTTTTGAGATAGGATCTCACAAACTATTTGCCCAGGACCAGCTTTGAACCATGGTCCTTCCATCTCTGCCTCCTGCATAGCTAGGATTACAGGTGTGAGCTACTGGTACCCAGCTCTCAGTAACTTCTTGCCTGGCCTGGAATCAAACCACAGTCCGATAGTCTGTTGAGATTAAGGCATGAGCCACCATGCCCAGCTGAGAAGGAACACGTCTGGGCCAGCCAGGAGAAGCATGTTCCAAGCAGAGGCAACAGTAAGGGCAGAGCCTGCGGTGGGGCTGTACTTGGGGTACATGTAGACAACACTCAGCACTGCCCTCGTCCATCCCCTGCCTGACCTCAGAAGCCCCCTCGTCCGTCAACTAAATCAGCCCTTCTTAGCCAGGACTGATCTCACTTCTTCCACAGTTTGGATGGGGTGCTTTTGGTATCCGTCAGGTACAGGCTGGTAGGGCAAAATAATTCTCAACACAGAACAGTCTGGCTGAAAATGTCAGCAGTGGTCAAGTTCAGAATCCCTGGGCTGCTAAGTGTCTTTTTTCTCTTCTGGGCTGGTGACCCAAGCTCATTCAGCTTCAGAGTGGACGGGCTTGGCTTTGTTCAGGTCGGACATGTGCTTTATCAGAAGGCGCTGGCCTAGGAGCTGGACAGCTGGTGTTCTCACCCTGGCCCTGTGGCCCACGAGCTGGGCAGCCAGAGGACAGTGCCTGCTCTGAGGAGCTTGCCCTGAGTGAGTCCCCACAGCTCTGTCCAGTCTGTGGTGCAGCTGTTACGTGAGACAGGTGAAAAAAAATATTTAAGAAAAAACCAAACCAAGTGCCAGGGTCCACGTGTATACCAGGTGACATGGTCTCCCAGGCCAGAACCAGAACTTAAGAAAGAAAATCAAGAAAGGCGGTGCCCTTCCTACAAAGCGCCTGGGGGGCTGGATTTGTCTCCGAGCTGGAGACTTAGGATACTGAGGTACCTGAGGGCTGAAAGAGGGTCTGCTTCTGCCCTGTAACCCAGCCAGCTCTCTTGTTGCCTCCTCACGGGTCCCTCCAGGCCTTTCCTCCATCTCAGCCTGTGTTAGAAGACCTGGCCAATTTGGCCTGAGTCACTGCAGTGAGTAATGCCACCTGGGGCTGGAATGACTGGGCAGTGTCCAGTCCTGTGCCCCTCAGAGCTCCTTATGGAATTGCAGAACCTTCTTTTCACAGAAGGGAGGCAGTGTGGATGCTCGCAGCTGTGTGGCTGGGGGAGGGAGGCTGAAAGCCCTCTCTGTCCGTCTGTGCCCAGGCTATCTCTAGGAAGCTGCAAGGGACAGTTTTAAGCCAATGGTCTGGTCCATTGATGTCACTTTGCAGATGAAGCAGGGACTGGATGAGGGTGGTCACAGCTCAGAATCAAGGTGTCATTACTTGTGGCTCAGTGATTTCTCCACGCCCCACATCTCTGTCCCTCATCCGGGCAGCCACCCAGTGGTGGATGTCACCTGTGGTCTTAATGTCTGCTTCCTCGTTTCCCACAGGATTCTGGGAAACACGCTCTTGCTGTAACTCCTCCTGGCCCAGGTCCCAATTCTAGCATGTTTGCCCCCAGTTCTGATTGTTTTTGCCACCTAGACAGTGCTGCTGAGGATACAGCCCACCTCATCATTCTTCCTTTTCCACCGTGAGCCCTTACCCTTCCGTTAGAGTGATGACAGGACACGGGAGTGGTCAGGGGTGCATCTGTGGTGGGTGTCTCGAGGTTACCCCATCTCTGGTCCTCAGAGCCCAGTGGCACATCCTGGTTCAGTGTTTCCCAGGGCCGTGGCCAGTTGTGGGAAATTGCTGCTGCTGCTGCCAGGTTAGGAGGTGGCAGTGGCAAGGCCCGGCTTGGAGAGTGGTGTCCTAGGAGCCAGGCTGAGCAAGCTCATGAGCACTGCCCTGCAGGTACCCCACGTTCACCGACGCTCTGCGGGACCTGGACGACGCCCTGTCTATGTGCTTCCTCTTCTCCACCTTCCCACGGACGGGCAAGTGCCACGTGCAGACCATTCAGCTGTGCCGCCGGCTCAGCGTGGAGTTCCTCCACTACGTCATTGCCGCCCGTGCCCTGCGCAAGGTGAGCAAGGGGATCCTGGGGGCCCACCCCTCCCTGCCACCTGTGGTCTTCATGCTCTCTGCCCCTGTCCCCCAGGTCTTCCTGTCCATCAAAGGCATTTACTACCAGGCGGAGGTGCTCGGGCAGCCCATTGTGTGGATCACACCCTACGCCTTCTCCCATGATGTGAGTACACAGCCCAGTTCTGCCCCTCCCTTGTCCCCACTGGCAGCTGCCAGACCGTACATAGCCAAGCTGCTTCACTCTCCCTCTCCTCCCCTGCCCTGTTCTCCCCACAGCCTGGAGGATGGGGCGACACTGGGGAGGCAGCACACACACGGGCGCTGCTCCCTCTCTTTTTAAGTCCTGACAGTTGTTGGCAAGGTGCCTGAGAGCAATCCTGGTTTTGCCTCCTTTGGGGAGGCGTCCTTAGCACCTGGTCCCCTAGAGGGTCTGGCCTGGCCTGGCTTGCCACCCGCCTTACCTGTCTGTGGCCTGCACTTGGCCCTTCCCTCCTGCCTGTTCACTGAGCAGGAAGCGAGGCTTCCCTGGAGAGCAGGCGCCAGGCCCAACTGACAGCTTGCTGACTGTGTTATGGTACTCCCAGGGTGAGCCACAGGTCCGCCCTACCTTGAACTATTAGTGCAAGGGCTGGAACCTGTCCTGACTGTCGCCATGTGGTGACGCTCGGTGGGCGGGCTGTAGTCTGTTCATGATGAGAGGGTGGGCTTGGCACTCAGCAGTATCTGTTCCCACTCCCTGGGGCAGAGGCTAGCCAGAGCCTGTGGCCCTTCCCTCTCCACCCCCATCTCCTTCTTCCGTCCCACCTTCCTCTCTGGCTCTCTGTCCTTCCTTCTCTCTGATGTCCCACCCCTGCGCTTCTCAGACCAGTCTTTGTACGCCCTCCTGGGTGGTGAATAGGGCCTGTGGAGAGCCAGCCTCCACACAGCTGGCTGTGGGTTGGGGGAAGGGCAGAAGCCGTCATGCAGCCTTCCTCCCTGGACTGCTCTAAGTCACCACAGAAGATCCATGACCACTACTGGGGTGTTGCAGGGTGACTTTCCCCTGAACAGCCAGTGCTGGGTGCATAGCACTGTGGCCCAGGGCTGTGGTAGGGACATTAATAACCTGCTTGGTGCTGTGGGAAATGGGGTTGGTGGCCAAATGCCCACCAGGCCTGTGAAGGGCCCCAGGCAGAGCCCCATGGCACAGGTCACTGTCTGGCAGCAAGCTGGAGAAACAACTCAGTCATGGGCACCAGCACTGGGGAGGTCGTGGTCATTATAAATTCTGACATTTCTGGGAGAGTCTGACCATGTCCCAAGGGTCAGCAAGGTCAGGTGGGCCTCCTTGCTTTTAGGTGGTGGGACCATTCCAGGGTCCAGGTCTCAGATAACTTCTCAAGGACAAAGATGAGCCCTTCCACGTCCCCTGCCTTTGGGTGGCAGCTTGTGAGGGTGGCTCTGTCTCTGCCCCAAGCAGCCCCTGGGGCTGCCATTTCCCAAGGGCCCCCTGGGGCAGAGCCAGGCCTTCTGATCATTGTCCCAAGGCGGTTGCCGGGGTGTGGGTGGTCAAGTTCTGTTCACCTCCTGCTCCAGGTGGGCTTGACTTTCCAAGGCCCCTTAGTCAGCCAAGGTCTGTCACCACACTTCTGGCCCTGGACAGTGCTGGGTTCTGACAGGGCTGCCTTCTTGGTGCTTCCAGGGACCTGGAGAAGATGCTAAGACAGATTGTGGGGTGGGGCTGGAGGAGGCCTGAGCTCTGTCCAGGTCAGGGAAAGCGGCCTCTTCAACAACAGACATCTATGCTAGGAGAAGGCACAGGACCGAGGGCGCCAGCCATGGGGGCAGCAGGGACCTCCTTGTCTGCCTCTGGCTTCTTTACCACATGGGGGTCTGGAGCTGGCCCCCACGTACTCTCAGCCTTGGGACCCCTAGCCAGAGCCTCACCTGTGTCCAGAATGCCCGGGGGGAGGAGGAGCACACAGTCCACCCCTGCACACCCAACTGCCGACGCCCCCTGTCCCTCCCAGCACCCGACAGACGTCGACTACAGGGTTATGGCTACCTTCACCGAGTTCTACACCACCCTGCTGGGCTTCGTGAACTTCCGCCTGTACCAGTCCCTTAACCTCCACTACCCACCGAAGGTAGGGGCTAGCCCTTCTCCCCACACAGAGGCAAGGGGCTAAGGGGTCCTCTTCCCTCTGACCATCCCCCTGCTACTCCAGCTCGAAGGTCAGGCCCAGACAGAGACGAAGGCCAGTGAGAGCACCTATGCATTGGACTCCGAGAGTTCTCTGGAGGTGAGAGGGCCTGCATCTCCCAGAAGGGGAGTCCTTATCCGCAGCACATCTGGGGCTCTGGCCCGGGAGTTGGAGGGTGGGTTGACCAGGTGGGAAATCTCCGAAGTTGCCCAAAGCCCCAAGCCATGGGCGGTGCAGAGCTGCTGCTATTTGCCCTCCCCATCTGGCCACCCACCCAGGAGAGGTCCCTCCTGCAAGCAGACAGCCCTGCCACCCTGCTTCCCTCCTGTAGAAACTGGCAGCCCTCAGTGCCAGCCTTGCCCGTGTGGTCGTGCCCGCTGCAGAGGAGGAAGTCGAGGCTGACGAGTTTCCTGCCGATGGGGTATGCTGTGCTGCCTTTTGGAGGGGCGGATGGGGCCCAGGGGTGGCACTTGGAAGCTGGGGGCTAGAAGGAATCTGGAGAGCAGTGCCTCCACTCCCTGCCCATATTGGGAACGGGTGGCCCTGGTGGAGCAAGGCCTGGCTCCTCTTGGCAGGAGGTATCGGTGCAGGAGGAGAACCGCAGGAAGGAGCTGGAGGCGCAGGAAAAGCACAAGAGGCTCTTCGAGGGCCTGAAGTTCTTCCTGAACCGTGAGGTGCCGCGGGAGGCCCTGGCCTTTGTCATCAGGTGAGGAGGCCCGCGGCCAGCCTGCAGCACTGGCCCTGCCAGGCTCTGGTTTCGGGGCTGCCCTAGCCGCTCTCGGTAACATTGGGAGGGCACCTAGGAGGCATTCAGTAAGGGCAGAGCTGCCATGGCTTTGGTAGCATCCAGGGTCCTCTAGCCCAGGAGTGAAGGTAGCAGCACAGACAGGAGGAACTGGGCGGAGGCAGGGCAGGCGCTCTTGGCAAGGTGAATTTGTGAGAGCGGCCAGTGGGTCCCAGAGAACTGGGCCCCAGGGCAGCTGGCTGATGCCCTGGGGCCCGATGGGCTCTCCCTGTGCTTGTAGGAGTTTTGGAGGGGATGTGTCCTGGGACAAATCTTTGTGCATCGGGGCCACCTATGACATCACAGACTCCAGCATCACCCATCAGATTGTTGACCGGCCTGGGCAGCAGACCCCTGTCATTGGCAGGTAGGTCCCCAAGACCTTTGTGCACTGTTGGGAGGGATCTGTCTCCGAGGCAGCTCCGAACCCCCTGTGATTCAGTGGTGCCTCTCGTTGCTCCCTTGTGACCTGTCTTTGCCGGCCGCTCTGTGCCAGGTACTATGTGCAGCCCCAGTGGGTGTTTGACTGTGTGAATGCCCGGCTGCTCCTTCCTGTAGCAGAGTACTTCCCCGGGGTGCAGCTGCCCCCACACCTTTCGCCCTTCGTGTCTGAGAAGGAGGGAGATTATATCCCGCCCGAGAAGCTGAAGCTGCTGGCTCTGCAGCGGGGAGAGGACCCAGGTGAGTGGGGTGGCTGGGCCTGAGCTGGCCTTTTCCCTTGGCTACAGAGTTGGGAAACTGCTGGGAACAGGGCAGGCGGCTCTGTTAGGTGTTCTGAGGAGCTGAGCAGACCGATTTAGGATTATCCTTGTTCGCACAGAGGTGACAGAGTTCGAGAGTGAGGGCCTCCAAGTTTCCATGGAAGGAAGCTCAGCCGGGGTCGTCGGGCGTGGTCAGAAGGGGCCATGGGAACAGCCTAAGCTGCCTTTGCAGTGTCTGAAGAATGGCCAGCGAGGGTGATGCGTGGGGCCTGATGCTGGGGGAAGCAGCAGGTGTCCAGAAGTTACCTGTTGTCTCTAGGAAGCCTGAAAGAGTCAGAAGAGGAGGAGGAGGAGGAGGAGGAGGAGGAGGACAATGAAGGTGATGGTGATGAAGGGGGAGAGATTGAAGAGGAGGAGGAGGTGGAGTCCGGCTCTGAAAAGGAGGAAGAGACCTGCCTGGCAGCCTTGGAGGAGCAGAGGATGGAGGGGAAGGTATGGGGGCTGGAGCAGGACCCCACTGGGGCAGCAGCCCCTCTGGTCCAGAAGGACGGGAGCCAGAGGACCTGTACCCACAAGCGCCCGCCATGTGTCCCCAGAAGCCCAGAGTGATGGAGGGCACAGTGAAGCTGGAGGACAAGCAGCGGCTAGCCCAGGAGGAGGAGAGCGAGGCGAAGCGCCTGGCCATCATGACGATGAGGAAGCGAGAGAAGTACCTTTACCAGAAAATCATGTATGGGAAGAGACGGAAAATCCGAGAGGTGAGTTCCCGCCGCCACCCGAGGCGCTGTGCACGTGCGCTCAGAGGCCGCTGGGCTGTCCTGGGCACCCTGGCTCTCTTCCTGAGGTCTCCTGGTTAGCCTCGGCTTCCTCGGGGCTTCAGTCCCCTTCCTGCCCCCAGCTGTTCCCGAGTCTCAGTCTGGGAGCAGAGCAATCCCGGCAGTCTTGGGAGAAGTGTGATTTTTTTTTTTTTTTCTTTTAATCATTTAACCATACGATCTGTCCTCTGGGATGGGGTTTTAGTCATGCTCAGAAAATGCCTCCGGGCAGTCTGTCCACCTCTGAATGTTTCTGCAGGCTGAGTTCTTAGGCTTGTAACTGCTGCCCAGGGAAGACTTCTCTTTGCACCCTCTGCCAGCTCCTCGTGCAGTTTAAATGGGCTCCAGCTTTCCCCAATGGAGCTGTAAAGTCTCAGAGGCTCTTCCGCTCTGGGGCCTAGATTCTTTAACCTGGGCATTTGTTTTAAGATGACAGCATCTTAAAGGCAAGGGCGGAGTTGGATGGTCGGTTTCCTCATCCTGGGTGAGTCAGGTTTCTTCCTGGGGTGACTCCCTCGATAGCTCTCCTAGAAGCTGTGCTTTTAAGGGGTAGTCCCAAGTAGGAAAGGGGGGATTCCGTCTCCACACCACGTGTCCCCATCCCTCCCTCTTCCTCCCCACAGGCCAACAAACTGGCAGAGAAGCGGAAAGCCCACGATGAGGCCGTGAGATCTGAGAAGAAGGCCAAGAAGGCAAGGCCGGTGTGAATTCCCGTGGTCCCTTACCGGGCCGAGGCCAACTCCCAGCAGCCAGACCAGCAGGAGCATGCCAGTGGATCAAAGCTTGGTGACAGACCAGTCACCTCTTCTCGTACACTCTCCCCAGCCCCTGCTGGCCTGGCGCCCTCGTGCTCTCTGGCTGGGTGTGTGGCAGTCCTACTCTCCTTCGGACAGAGCTCCGTGCTGATGGCTGGGCAGAGAAGCCTCTGTTCCCAACCCAGTTCTGTGCTCCCATGGGTCTGTGGCATGGGGGCAAGGGGTGACCCAGCTTTCACTTGCTGGCTTGTTCACCCTACTTTCCATAACCCTACCTATGCTGCTGGACCCAGTTCTCAGGGTGCTGTGATGGGGTAAGGGTGGGGAGCTTTCATTAAATGCTAGACTTTTGCAGCCAGTGGACTCTGTGTTCAGGAGCCTTCCTGGGGTTGGAGCAGGGCACCTGGTGCTCTGTGCTGCAGGCTGGGCCAGCCCTGGGTACTGACCCAGATGGGCCAGCTGCACTCAGCTTTCTGATGTCTGAGGACCCCTCCAGGTCCAGGGATGCCAGAAGGTAGCACGAGGCTTAGGACTTGAACTCTGACTTTGGCTCACAGGCACCTTGCCCAGGCACTCAACCTTGTGAACCTGCTTCCTTGTGGGGTAGGGGTGGGATTTCTGGATCCTCCTGGGAAGGGCCCACTTGAGGTAGCTGTAGAGACTCACTAGTGGGTGTCATTTGTCTCGTAAGTTCTCTATACACCACTTCCTGCTGGAGCTGGCCCAGAAGATATGAACCAGGGCCTAAGGGCAGGTGCTTTCCTAGCTTTCCAGGCAGACTGGTAGGCAGAACTGCCAGTAACTCCAGTGTGGCCACTGCTGGCAGCCTTATTTGCGACCCTGTGGGCTTGCCTCACAGCTTCCCGCCCGAGCTGGCAGTGCTTTTTTGGTGACCGAGGGGCATCCCTTGTCTGTGGGTGGCAGAGCCTTAGGGCTCCAGATGCTCACCCTCCTGACGCTGCTCCTGGGGGGCTGGGGGTGAGGAACTGGGCCCACCTTCCCAGAATCGGCACCTGAAACCTTGGCCTCCTGTAGGAGAGTGATTTGTGGCAGTGGCTGCAGACCCACCCTGTGTAGGAAGAAAACAGCTTGGGGAGTCGGGGGCCCTGCTGTGAGCTCAGGAGAAGAGGGCTGAGTCTGGTGTCCACTTAGGAGCGCAGAAGGTGCAGGGACTGCCTCCAAAAGCAGGGACAGAGGCTCAAGCCTTCTGGAGCCACGACCTGCAGCCCCAGGATGACTCAGGCCTGCCTGGGTGCGGGTGTGTCGCAGGGCCACAAGGTCGAGACCAGGCCCGTCAGATATGAAGAAATGCCTGGCAGCCATGCTGATGTGGAATTTTCCCCGTTCCAGAGTGGCCCAGAAATGGCGGGGGCAGTGGGGCCCTCTGACACGGCCCATGTGCCAGTGGGCAGTCAGCTGGCTCTGTACTGCCCACAGCTGGAGCGAGGAATTCCTGCTTCTCACTGGGCACTGGTTCCCATCCCCGGCTGTGCTCCTTTGGGGTGAAGGAGGAAAGCCTAGATCTGGAAAGGGAGGGGGGGGGCTCACATCAGATGGGCCTAGCTCTCTAGCGGTGACAAGCACCCTGGACAGGAGGGGACAGCTGACACCTTTAAGTGGCAGGGCCCTTTGGGAGGAAATCTCTTGCCTCAGCTCTCCTCAGGGATCCCAGCTCCTCCCCAGCCCTGCTTCTTTGGGGGCCAAAAAACGTGTCCCCAGCATTCGTGGAGTGGAGCAGGGGGTCCTACCCGCCCCCAGTGCTCCTGACAGGTTTAGCATCTAGTCCAGCCGCTTTTTCCTCCAGAGCTGGGGCTCCCCTCCCCACTACCACCATCGCCGAACCGGGGCAGGGGGCCTGGGGCTGAGCGACAGGACAATGGTCCCGTTGGCGCGTCGGAGACAAACGGGCCTTGTTGGACTGGCGGCGGGGGCGCAGCGCTGGGTCCCCGGGTGGCTGAATGCAGCTTCTGTACCGCCCCGGGCAGGCGCAGGGCCCGGGAGGGGGCTGGGGCCCCGGGGCGCCCATTGGCCTTGGCGTCGGGGGCTGGGCCAGGCTGGTGGCCGCACCTGGCCGGGATCGGAGGGCGGGCACATGGACCAGGCCTGGCAGAGCGCGGGGCCCCGGCCGGTGCGCCCCGGGCGGGCGGCGTGGCCCAGGCCGAGTCAGCCACGCTGAGCCCGAGGAGGACGGGAGCAAGGTATGTCCGGGGGTCCAGCAGCCATGTCGGCTTGTGCCTCGCCTCCCAGGGCACCCTGTCCACGCGATTCCCCACCCCAGTCATCAAACCGGGACCCTTTGCGCGCGTGGCCCCGGAGGGGGTATGGGACTGTCGCATCGCTGCTCCAGGGGCTGGGTGTCCTGAGAACTCAGGTTGGTGCTGGCCCTGACCCCTGGGTTCCCCCCCAACACACACACTGGTCCCCAGTCCCTGAAGGTGGGGTGGCTGGGGCAAGCTGGTGGCGCTGGGCTGGAGCTGCCAGTCCATTAATAATTAATCTCTGGTGGCCTGAGCCCTAGTGGAGGAGGAGGGGCAGGAGCTCCCCTTTTCCACCCCCAGCCCTTCCCAGGACAGGGCTGTCACAGCAGGGACAACCCTTCTGTTTGGAGAAAACCCTGATAGTGCGGGAGGCCGTGGGAGAGGGACAAACCCAAAGCGGTTCTGAGCTGGATTTGCTTGTTCGAAGCCAGCCCAAGCTTTTTGGGAGCAGCACCGAACGTGACTGTGGCCCCCTTCTCAGTGGAGACCCTCTCCCCACTGCCCGGAACAGGAAAGGTCAAGGTCACACATCTGGCTGCCGTAATCCACACCACCAGGGAGAGGGAGGGAGAAGGAGAGGGAAGCAGACCTGACACCTGATCCTGGGTTGTCATGGTGACAGGCGCCATGGAGATCCTCAAGAGGAAAGAGGGAGGAAGAGAAAGATCCAAACTCTTCCTCTACTGAAGGGGTGGCCTAGGCCCAGAGAGGATGGGGTTTGACCAGGGCCACTCGGGAAGCCCAGGAGGACAGAGCTGGGCTATCTTTTTCACCTTGCCTTACAGGGAGCATTGCCATTTCTTCCCATTATCCAGAGGAAGAAACTGAGGAGCAGGGAAATTCAATGACTTGTTCAAGGTCACATAGTTCAGAAGGGCTGAGTCGACTCCAAGTCACAGGAGTCTTCGCGGCCCCTACCTCAGGAGTCCCAGCCCTAGCCAGGCCCTTTCTGCCCCACTGGGGTCCCAAACTCCCAGCTAGAGATCCCTCCCCCTCGCCTTCCTGGCTCCCAGCTCTGCCTGACACCCATGGGGGTGATAGGCTGTTACCCTGGGAGCCAAGACAACAGAGCCCTGTTCCCAGCTGCCACCTCCGGCTGCTTCATCCCCTTCTTCTGCCTAAAGGAAGCTCCCTGGGCACAAAGAATGCTTGCTTTCCCTGCACTCCTTTCCTGACTGGCTTCTACCCACTCTTGTCACCCAGCATGGGAGGAGTGTGTCCCCTCCAGTCACTGTCCTTGGGCTCCAAGACATTGAGTGTGTTACCCGGTGAAGGAAGCAGTGATTGACCTGGAGAAGAACATACAAATGGGATTTTAGACTGGGCCACTGGCCCGTGAAGAGCCTGGCTCGCTGTGACT
The DNA here is from genome assembly GCF_047511655.1 of Castor canadensis. Classification (NCBI taxonomy): domain Eukaryota; kingdom Metazoa; phylum Chordata; class Mammalia; order Rodentia; family Castoridae; genus Castor; species Castor canadensis. The sequence continues at coordinate 3,233,643 of NC_133403.1, read as the reverse complement.
GGGTGAGATGACTCATTTTAGGAGCCCAGACAGGGTGGGGCAGGATCAAGCAGAAGTCCCCAGATCACCAGGCTGGGGACTGCTGGAATGGCCAGGTGAGGGGTGACACAAAGAAAGTGCACCCTGTTTTCCCACATGTCAAATCCGGGGCAGAGAAGAGGTGCCACCCGGGGAGAGTCTCTCCTGTATGGTTGGGACAAAACCGGTCTGGACCTGGGAAATAGGGGTCCATATGGGACGGAGAGGGTGCCTTGCAGGCATTTGCAGTGACAGATCCTGCTTCCTCTGCTGAGTGAGATCTAGAAGGACCTAGGAGGACCACGACTAGTAACCACGATAGGAACACCAGGTGCCAAGGTGCCTTGTAATGGGCTCTGCACACCTCACACCATTGGCTCCTCCCAGCAAACCTGTTTCATGAAGCAGGTTCCAAGGGGAAGGTACTTCCCCGCCGGGAAATGGTGGAGACAGAATTCATCAGGCATCTGAGAGAGTCCAGGAGTGGAGTGGTGGCCATGCCTGTCCAGAGCACCGGGCATAGCCAGTCCTCAGCATTTTTAGAAAGCCTTTCTAGTGTGACAAGTGCATTAAAAAATATTGCAGGCACAATATAAAGTACCCCAAATGGTTATTACCAGCTCCTACGTGCTCCCTCGTGGGGCTCTCAGAATTTGGGGAGCTAACACTTCTGGGTGAATCCGTGACTCACTGCTCTCTCCACGACAGCTGCTCCCCAGATCTGCCACTAGGAAGGGAGGTGATTTTTCCCAGGCCTGGCTCTATAGCAGAAAGAGCGGTGGGCTTGCCTCAAGTCCTGGCCTTAGCCCCTCCAACGATACTGAGCCTCAGTTTCCCCACCTGTCACCTGGGGCCAGCAGATGCCCCTCAGAGGGTCTGTCAGGGTCGTGGTGGTCTGTGTTACTGTCTTTGAGTGGCAGAGGTAACACTGCAAAATTCAAAAGTGCTTTCTGAACTGGCAACGTATGTCACCCCCCTCTCAGCAGCCAGGCCTGGCACCACGTGACACCCACACTCACAGCCAGAGGGGCAGCAGAGTCAGGGCAAGGTTATCAGGGCTGCCAGCTTGGAGGTGGCCCTGGGAGCCGGCAAGTTGAGGCCTAACTGACCAGCCCACGTAGGACATCCTCCCTGTCCCCAGTTCCAGATAGCTCAGCATGAGGAAGCTTCTGGATCATTGCAAGTCACTCCTGGAGGGAGGCCCCGCCTCTCCCACTTCCTGGCTGTGTCCCAGGTGGCCGCAACCTTCCCCACTCGGACGAGGGAGTTCAGAGAGGGCAGCGCACCTGCCTCAGACACACAGCGAGGTGGACAGGCTTAGCCTTTGCCTCTCCTCCCCCTGCCAGTCCCTGCTTTGCAAAATGGAACTGTCTTCCATCTCAATTTTTTCCAGAGTAATGAAGACTTTTGTCTTGAGAATATAGTATCACAATATATCACAAAATAGGTATCTTATACTACATAATCTTTTATAATATAGTCTATTATGTGTGTAATTATATTAATCGTGTATTGTGTACATTTATATTTGAATACCAAGGTATTACATATAATTAATTGTAATATCATTTTATACATACAATTACAAAATCAAAATGTGTAGTTTACATTTGGGTATCTTTTCAGACCCTCTACGCAAGGACAGCAGGGAGAATTTTGGTCCACTACCCCCACCCCCTGCCCGTGGTCCACGCACGCCTGCTAGGCAAGCGCTCTACCACGGAGCCTCTTCTTGTTCCACTCTTAAAGCCTCTTCCGGCGTCCCCATGGGACACTGGGAATGTCCTCCAGCCCTGGCACCTTCCCTGCCAGAACTCTGAGCGCTCTGTTCCTTTCTTTGTATGTGTGTGTGTGTGTGTAGGGTAGGCGGTCTGGGGATTTGAACTCAGGGCCTCATGCTTGCTAGGCAGGCGCTGTACCACTGAGCCATGCTCCCAGCCCTTTCTTGCTGTAGTTATTTTTCAGGTAGGGGCCCGGGGATTTGCTAGGGACCAGCCTGGACCTCCATGTCTTCTACCCACCTCCCACATGGCTCCACTGTGCTATGGATTGCCGCAGTCTAGGATGGGTCGCGAAGGACCCGTGGTGCCACTGGATGTGGCAGTGGCCCTGGCTGCTCCTCACCCCTTTCCTGGAGACTCCTCTACTCCTGTGGCCTCTCTCTCTCCTTTCGTGCAAATCGCCCCCAAATCCCCTCAGGCCTGCTCCAGGCGTGCACCCTACAATTCTTTGGACCATCTGTGACTCAGTGTGGGGGAGGGAACCACCACTGAGCTGCACCCCCAGCCCTTGTAATTTATCCTTTGTGAATTTGTTGGGTTTTCTTGAGATAGGGTCTCAGCTGGCCAAGGTCCTCCTGTCTCCTCCTGAGTGCTGGGATTTCATGTGTGAACCATGCCCGGCTGTCTCTGTGTTCTAATGGAACCCGACATCGCCCGCCCCACCCCAACCATAAATCTCCCCATCTCAGCCTGCACTCCCCGCTAACCAGTCACCCCAAATGAGACCCCCCCTCCCTCCACACCCACTGCCAACTGTGCCTGGACTGACAGATGGCTCCCATGCAGGCAACCCTATACGTGAACGTGAACGTGAACGTGAACGTGAACGGCTGAGGCCTACCTTCAAGGACTGCCAGCTTCTCCCCTTCCTCCCCTGCCCCTGCAGCCCGCTGGGGGCCATCGCCTCACTCCCAGACAAGACCAAGACCCCTACCCCTACCCGGGGCCCCCTCATCACTCTGCTTGTCTCTCTTGGTCTTTTTTGTATTTCTTAATTTTTTTTTGTGGTGACACTGGGGTTTGAACTCAGGACCTCATGCTTGCTAGGCAGGCGCTCTGCCTAGGGAGGAAGGAAGGGAGGGAGGGAGAGAGGGAAAGAGGAAGGAAAGGAAGAAAGAAGAAGGGAAGGAAGGAAGAGAGAAGGAAGGAGGGAAGGAGGAAGGGAGGAAGGAAGGAGGGATGGGAGGAGGGATGGGAGGTGGGAGAGAAGGAAGGAAGAGAGGAAGGAAGGAAGGAGGAAAGAAGGAAGGAGGAAAAGATGGAGGGAGGGAGATAGGAAAGGAAGGAAGGAGGAATGGAGAGAAGGAGGAAGGGAGGAGGGAGGGAGGAGGGAGGGAGGAGGGAGGAAAGAAGGAAGGAGGAAAAGATGGAGGGAGGGAATAGGAAAGGAAGGAAGGAGGAATGGAGAGAAGGAGGGAGGGAGGAGGGAGGGAGGAGGGAGGGAGGAGGGATGGGAGGAGGGAGAGAAGGAAGGAAGAGAGGAAGGAAGGAAGGAGGAAAGAAGGAAGGAGGAAAAGATGGAGGGAGGGAGATAGGAAAGGAAGGAAGGAGGAATGGAGAGAAGGAGGAAGGGAGGAGGGAGGGAGGAGGGAGGGAGGAGGGAGGAGGGAGGAAAGAAGGAAGGAGGAAAAGATGGAGGGAGGGAGATAGGAAAGGAAGGAAGGAGGAATGGAGAGAAGGAGGGAGGGAGGAAGGAGGGAGGAGGGAGGGAGGAGGGAGGGAGGAGGGAGGGAGGAGGGAGGAAAGAAGGAAGGAGGAAAAGATGGAGGGAGGGAGATAGGAAAGGAAGGAAGGAGGAATGGAGAGAAGGAGGGAGGGAGGAGGGAGGGAGGAGGGAGGGAGGAGGGAGGAGGGAGGAAGGAGGGAGTGGAGGGAAGGAAGGAGGGAGGGAGGAGGGATGGGAGGAGGGAGGGAGGAGGGATGGGAGGAGGGAGGGAGGAGGGAGGGAGGAAAGAATGCAGAGCACAGGAGGGCTGGAGATGGTTCAGAGTCCACACGATAAACCCGTTGCTTGTGCTGTTTGCTGCCATGTCTACCCTGGTCTGTCCCCTGTAAACTTGGCTTTGCTAGCTCAGCCCAGAAGGCAGAAGGGCCAGTGAGTGTTAGAAAAAAAACCCTCCATAGCCCCTAACCCGCTGTGGCCCTCAGGGAGAGCTGAGGTGGTGGCTGTGGCGTGTGGTGGCCGTCGGGGGTCTGGTCAGGGAGTAGCTGTGCTCAGTGTGGATTTAAGGAAAACACAAATAGTCTTCAGCGCGGCCAGTTATTAGTTAGGGAGCTGCGGGTGTCAGTCTGAAGACAGTGACTTCCGCTCTGTCCTTCCTGGACACAGGGGTCAAAGCCAAGAGAAGGAGGCCTGAATGGAAGGGTGCCCTCTTCTGCTGACAAGGGTTGGGATGTCCAGTCAGCCCTAGACCTGCAAGGCCGGACCCGGTGTCCTGTGTCCCCATCACGCTACAGGACAGTCAGGGGCCACCTGGCATGGACCCCACGCCCTCTCTGAGGAAGGACTCAGAGTCCAGAGCCCCAGAAGCGCCCAGGCTCACTCCCCACAATCCGCAGCCCTTGGTTTCATCTCGGCATCTTTCTGGATCTGGTATGGCTTTGACCTTGACCGTGACTGGCCCGTGCCTCAGTTTCTTCCCCTGAGCAGGGGCACTGATGGGGGTAGCCGGCCCCCAGCCAGGGCAGCCAGGAGAGGTAGCAGTTACCCCTGCTTCCAGCCCCAACCTCAGCCTGGCTCTCCGCAGGGCTCTGCAGAGCCTGTGTCCTTGGTCCAAGGACACCTGGCACTTCTTGAGCCCGGATGAGAGAGCCGCCTGGCTGTTGGAGCCAAAGGAGGCAGGGACAGCCAGGAGCTGGCCAGCCGGGGGGGGGGGGTCAGAAGGCCAGGGCACTCCCTGCAGGGTTCTGGGGTGTCCCCAGGGAGGGAACTCATGAATATTTATACCTGCCCTGGGAGGCCGGCCAGCCTCTGCTGCTGGGAGTCTTGGAGCATAGCCCTGTCTGTCAGTGACCACGGAGGCAGCCTGGGAGAGGACAGGTGAGCGGGTCTCCTGTGTCCCCGCACGGGGCTCTGGCACTCTGACAGTCTGCCATCTGGGCTCGGTGTCCCTGTGTGCTGGATGCTGGGGGACAATCCTCTCGGTCTCCAGTGGGTCCTAGCTGAACGGGACAGGGTCGGCCACTGAGAGCTTCCAACGTGGCTTGGGTAACCCCCAGGGAGGGATGGCTGGGGGTCTGTCCTGAGTGCCTGGGTTTGTCACCACTGTCGGGAGAGTCAGGTTCAAGTCCTGTCTCTGGGGCCGCTGTGCTGTGTGACCTCATGGCTGCTTCTTTCCCTCTCTGTGCTAACCCTCTCTGTCTTCCAGCCCCCGCAGACTGCGAGGTGCCCAGGCTGTATGGCCACCATTCTTGAACCTGATACCTTGGATTCGGGCCAGTAGGCACACACATCCATGGGACCAGGTCCAGGACCCTGGAAGGTCCCTGATCATGATGACAGCAGTGTCTTCTCTGGGCCAGCCAGGGCTAGGCAGCGTTGTAGCTGGAGGAGAAATTGAAGCCCAGAGAGGGGCGCAGACTTTGCCGAGAGCACACAGCACAGAAACAGCATAGCTGGGATTTAAAAGAAAAATTATCGATTGATTGATTGTGAGACAGGGTCTCACCATATAATGAGTTTAAGCTGACTTCAAACGTCCCATCCTCCCGAGTACTGGGATTATAGGTGTGTGCCACCACACCTGGCTTCAGAACTGGGAGGCTCTGGGTGGCCGTCCTGTGTGGTTCAGGGAGGTGATGACTGCCTGGCCTATGGTCACTCGTCAAACGACTGCCCCCGCCCCCCCTCAGGACAGAATGTGCCCGACTCTGGGCCCCGAGGGTGGATGAGACCATGGGCCCGACCAGGTGCCAGGCTGAGGGAGTCCAGGGACCAGTCATGGAGCCGGGCACAGGGAGGACTTCTGTCCCACACCCAGGCCTCTGAAGCAGGGCAGTGCTCACTGCGTCACTATTAATAATTAATTCGTGTGGGTCACCTGAATGCAGACGTTCCCTCACTAGACTGTCACAGCCTCAGGACTGTTCTTTGTCAAGCCAGGCTCCGCTCCACCAGCCGACTCCTCTCTGGGCCTCAGTTTACCCAGAGACTCTGCCTGTGGTCGCAAGGGGCGATGCCTGCCCTGACGTTGGTGTTGTACACGAAGACCTTTCTGGGCCGCAGAGAGGGTGAACTTGTTTGGTTTTTGGCTTCTGTTTTTTTTTTTTTTGGTGGTCCCAGGTATTGAACTCAGGGCCTCGCACTTGCTAGGCAAACGCTCTACTACAGTCTTTTTTGCTTTGAGTCTGTATTTTAGATAGGGTCTTGTACTTTTGCTTGCACCAACCTCTGACCAAGATCCTCCTACCTCTGCCTCCTGAGTAGCTGGGCTTATAGGTGTGCACCACCATGCCCTGCAAGGGTGAACTTTGTGTCCAAACTCAGACGCCAGGAAGGAAGGGATGACCAACCTCGTACACCTCAAGTGGCTGCCATAGTAGGACCAGCCACCAGGGCCTCCTCTGCTTCCTGTCCCCTCCTTCAGCCCCTGCCGTGCTACTGGGACAGAGCCCCGGCCATGCCTCGGCTTCCTGTGACGAGTTTCGGCTGTGCACGGCTTCCTTCCTTCCTGTGGGCTTGTGGTCCACCAGGCAGGGTCTGCTGTGTCTTGACTGTCTGCCCTGAGTTCAAATCCCAGCTCCACCAAAAGAAAAAGGTGGCATCCCAGTGCAGAATGGCTTAAGATGTAGCAGCCGACAGGGGCCTGGCGAGGGCTGAGGACTCCGAGTGGGAAAACGAGGAAATGAATGAGGGAAGCAGTGAGGGGTGGGGGCCGTCCTGGGTGGGGCCAGGTGGGGCCTGATTGGCAGTCTGGGAGGCTGCTCTGCCCCCTGCTGTCCGTCCTCCGCCCCAGACCTCCACCAGTCTCTGAGAGTTCTGGAAAATCCTGCGGTGAGTGGGGCAGGGTGGGCCTCGGGATTTGCAGAGGGCCAGGCACAGGAATCCTCTCAGGACGGAGAAACTGAGGCCCAGGGTTCTGGCCCCGAGTCTGAGGGTCCTGCAGGAGGCTGGCTCAACAGACACAGGGAACACGGGGCAGGCCTGTGTCTGGTGGGCGTCCCAGAGGCCACACCTTGTCAGGCTGGGCTGGGATCCTCAGTGTCTTAGAAGAGAGAGAACGCTGTGCTGGCCACTTGGCCTGGCCCATGTCACAAGGCTCCCCAGGTCCTTGTGGGGTGCGAGCTGGGTAACCCAGCCAGGAGGGGTCGCAGGAACCCTCACGTTCTGGACCCCTCAGGTCTGTGCTTGAACCCAGCACGGCGGCTTCAGATTAGCCAGAGACCCTGTTTTATTAAATTAAATTTAATATTAATTAATTTATTTATTTTGCAGTACTGGGGTTTGAACTCAGGGCCTTCACCTTGAGCCACTCCACTAGCTCTTTTTTTGTGATGGGTTTTTTGAGATAGGGTCTTGCAAACTATTTGCCCAGAGCTGGCTTCAAACCAAGATCCTCCTGATCTCTGCCTCCTGAGTAGCTGGGATTACAGGCGTGAGCCACTGATACCTGGCAGCTTTGGTTATTTTTGAGATAGGGTCTCAATTTATACCTGGGTTGGCCTGGACTGCAATCTTTATTCCTTCCTTCCTTCCTTCCTTCCTTCCTTCCTTCCTCCCTCCTTCTCTCTCTCTCTCCTTTTTCTTTCCTTCTTTCACAGTACTGATGACTCCTGGGAAGCCACTGTGGTTCTTCCCAGTTTTTTTCTGTTCCTGAACGAGCTGATGTGAGCGGTGTTCCATAGAATGGACAGAGGTAGCAGAGTGACAGTAGCCTCTGGACCCCTCGCCCACCCTGCCCCAGCCTGGTCCACCTTGCAGAGGGACCCAGAATATCTCACCAGGTCTCCCTGGTGGCAATCAGGTCTCTTCTTGTATAGACTTCCTCTGCAAAGCGCGTCTTCATGGCCTGTCCCATGACGACAAATTTCCAGCTCAAAGCTTGGTGCCACCTCTCCGTGGGCCTGGAGAGTCCTAGTTTGAGAGTTCCTCCCCCAGGCAGGCAGGGACAGGTGACAGGGTAGCACCTGTGACCTCTTGCAGCTTCGGGGGCTCAGGAGCGGGAGCCGGGATGGGACAGGAAGCTTTGGGGCGCTGGCTTTGCAGCCAAGGGGAGGCGGAAAGGCCTCACGAGCCCCAGCCTCAGCCAGGTCTCCATCCGGGTCAGACAGGGTTGTCACACTCAGACCAAACCCTTGCCTAAGCAAACGACGACGAAATCGAAGACTGAGTTTTAGGATAAGCAGAGCCCATGCAAAATTTGGGACATACTTGTGTGACTAAAAATGCGCATCATTTACCCGAATTTCAGGTTCAACTGGGCACCCTTCCTGGGGCAATGGGACAGAAGAGGGGGGTGTGTGGACAGTGGCCTGGCTGACCACGGTGTGACCTCAGCCCTCTTCTTCCCAGCTCCTTCCCTTCGGATCAGTGAGGAGAGAGGAGGAGTCTTGGCCCTCACCGGGTGACACAGGGGACAGTTCTGAAATGTAAAGGTTCAGGCTCCAGAGAGTCCCTGTAGTCAGCCTGGCCCAGGCGTGGGGGACCAGGACACTGGGAGGGAGTCTGCTTGTCCTTTTTTTTACTTAGGAAAAAAAAATGCATTACAAAGTCCAAAAAAGTCTAAAGAATAAAATAGTGAATTGTCATTCCTCACCCAGCACCGAAAACTTAAAGCAGAACCTCCCCACCCCCTGCCGCCCCCTCCTCTCTTTGAGCTGTGTCCCTGTCTGTCACTTTTTCCTCTCTCTCTCTTTTTTTTTTTTTTTGGCAGGACTGAGACTTGAACTCAGGGCCTTCACCTTGAGCCACTCCACCAGCCCTTTTTTGGTGATGGGTTTTTTTCGAGATAGGGTCTCTTGAGCTATTTGCCCAGGCTGGCTTCGAACCGCGATCCTCCTGATCTCTGCCTCCTGAGTAGCTGGGATTACAGGCGTCTGCCACTGGTGCGTGGTTGTTTCTCTCTTTGGTGCCTCTCTGTCCCTGCTGGGGGTCCACAGAGCTGGCAAAGGCAGGTCCCTGCTGCCAGGCCAAGGCAGCCATGGGGAGGGAGCAGCGCCCTGTGGACCACCTCCTCACACGTGCCCCCTCTGCACTGCCCCCCGACAGGTGCTCGAGATGCTGGCCCTGCAGAAGAAGGGCTGGGAGTCCATGGCCAAGGGGCTGGTGCTGGGCGCGCTCTTCACCAGCTTCCTGCTGCTGCTGTACTCCTACGCCGTCCCCCCGCTGCACGCCGGCCTGGCCTCCACGTGAGTGACTCAGTGGGGCAGCAAGAGCTGGGGGTGGCAAGGGGCTGCTCCCCCAGGGGGCCATCATGACCGCAGCGTAGGCCCCTTGGAGCGAGGCTACCACCTGGGCAGCCACCCTGCCCTCGGCCGTGCCAGGCAGACGTTCCTGTACTGAGGACAGAGCTCCCGGTGTAATCCTGGACCTCGGTGTGCCCATCTGTGAAATGGGTACGGTGGACCAGGAGAGTCACAGGACACCATGTGTGTCCAGGGCTCTGACGGGGCCACAGTGGGGGCGACTTGTCCACCAGCCTTTAGCTGGCACACAGCCTGGGGCCTGTGCGATGCCAGACCTGGCTTCTGCCTCCCGACGGGGCAAGCCTGACACAGCGTGTGACCTTAGTTGATGGTGTTAAGTTGAAGTTGTCAATAACTGAGCGTTTGGGGCCTGTAAAATGGCCATTTCGTGTGGTCCTACCTGATATGACTTTTTTTTTTTTTTGGCCATAGTGGGATTTGAACTCAGCGCCTCAGGCTTGTTAGGAAAGTTCTTTACCACTTGAGCCACACCCCAGCTCTTTTGGCTTTAGTTTGTTTTCAGATAAGGTCTTGCATTTTTGCCCAGGCAGCCTGGGGCCAGACGGAGACCCTCTTATCTCTGCCTCCTGGGTGGCTGGGATTACAGGGGTGCACCACCATGCCTGGGTCCCAACCTAATACTTTCTGGTTTTTATTGTTTTATTATTCATATGTGCCTACTAAGGCTGCCCCCCACCCTCCCAACCTAATACTTTAATACTTCTTTTTTTTTAATTTCTTTTTTTTGTGGTAGGTGGGCTTGAACTCAGGGCTTACATCTTGAGCCACTCCACCAGCCCTTTTTTGTTTTTTTTTTTTTGAGATAAGGTCTTTCAAACTATTTGCCTGGGCTGGCTTTGAACTGCATCCTCCTGCTTTGTCTCCTGAGTAGCTAGGATTACAGGTGTGAGCCACTGATGTTCTGCACTCTATTTGGGGTATTTTTGAAGCAGGGTCTCCCTATGTAGTCTAGATTGGCCTGGAACTCTTTATCCTCCTGCCTTAGCTTCCTGAGTCTTGGGATTATAGGTGTGCATGAACACTGACCACAACTGGCCTCCATGTTTTGTTTTTTTCCTAATGCTAGGGTCTGGCTCATGCTAGGCATTTTTTTTTCATTTTTCTTTTATTATTCATATGTGCATACAAGGCTTGGTTCATTTAATACTTCTCTTTTTTTTAATTTCTTTTTTTTTTTGGTGGGACTGGAGTTTGAGTTCAGGGTTTCATACCTGCAAGACCTTGAGCCACGCGTGCAGGTTATTTTGGAGGTGATGGTGGGGGGGAGGGGGCGTGGATCTCGAGAACCGCCTGCCTGGGCTGGCCTCACCCAGCCATCCTCCCCTGCCTCAGCCTCCCCGAGTAGCCAGGATGTGACAGGGCGTGCACCATCCCGCCGTGCAACCGCCGCCCCGTCCGGGAGGGAGCCCAGAGCCTGCCCCCTTTGTCCCCCCGTGTCGCCCACAGGAGCCTGGAGGCCCCGGCGCCCTGCTCCCCGGGCCCGGAGGCGGAGGCGGAGGCCGGCCGTCGGGGCACCAACGGCTCGGGGGGCCGGTGCCGGCCCAGGCGCGACATCGTGTTCGTGAAGACGCACAAGACGGCGGGCAGCACCCTGCTCAACATCCTGTTCCGCTTCGGCCAGAAGCACGGGCTGCGCTTCGCCCTGCCGCGCGGCCGCAACGACTTCGGGTACCCGGCCTTCTTCGCGCGCCGCCGGGTGCGGGGCTACCGGCCCGGCGCCTGCTTCAACCTGGTGTGCGGGCACATGCGCTTCCACTACGACGAGGTGCGCGGCCTGGTGGCCCCGGGCGCCGCCTTCATCACCGTGCTGCGCGACCCCGCGCGCCTCTTCGAGTCCTCCTTCCACTACTTCGGGGCCGTCGTGCCGCTCACCTGGGCGCTCCCGGGCCGCGACAAGCTGGCCGAGTTCCTGAGGGACCCCGATCGCTACTACGACCCCCGCGGCTACAACGCGCACTACCTGCGCAACCTGCTCTTCTTCGACCTGGGCTATGACAGCGGCCTGGACCCGCGCAGCCCCCGCGTGCAGGAGCTCATCCTGGAGGTGGACAGGCGCTTCCACCTGGTGCTGCTGCAGGAGTACTTCGACGAGTCCCTGGTCCTGCTCCGCCACCTGCTCTGCTGGGACCTGGACGACCTGCTCTACTTCAAGCTCAACGCCCGGCGGGACCCCGCCGCGCCCCGCCTCTCGGGGGACCTGTACCGCCGGGCCACCGCCTGGAACACGCTGGACGCCCGCCTCTACCGCCACTTCAACGCCAGCTTCTGGCGCAAGGTGGACGCCTTCGGCCGGGACCGCATGGCCAGGGAGGTGACCGCCCTGCGCCTGGCCAACGAGCAGATGCGGCTCATCTGCATAGACGGCGGCCGGGCCGTGGACGCCGCCGCCATCCGCGACGCGGCCATGCAGCCCTGGCAGCCCCTGGGCGCCAAGTCCATCCTGGGCTACAACCTGAAGAAGCGCATCGGCCAGCGACACGCGCAGCTCTGCCGCCGCATGTCCACCCCCGAGATCCAGTACCTGACCGACCTCGGGGCCGACCTGTGGGTCACCAACCTCTGGAAAGCCATCCGGGACTTCCTGCGATGGTGACACCGCCCCCCCCCCGCCCCCGCCCCGGGCCGGGGACCCCGCGGGTGGCCCCGGGGCTCCCTCTCCCCCCTTCCCCACCCACGCGCTGTCCCCTCCCGGTGCCGCCCTGGGCGAGCTGGGGACACAGCCAGCCAGGCAGGACTGGGCCCCCTGACAGTACTTCACTAATTGTGCCACTTCAAAAACCGACAAACAAAATTAAACCGTCCCCGTATTTGCAGCCTCCCCTGAAGGGGACCTCAGAAGCAAAGGAATTCCACGTTGTGCTTTCTGTCAGTCGCTCTCGGTGTGCTTCTTGGGGGTCCCGGGAGGGTGGGACCCCAAAAGAGCGTGGTGGGGTCTCTTGGGCGGGAGCGTCCATACACGCTGAACCCCGTGTGGCTCAGGGAGCCGGAGAAATCATCGAGTCCGCACCGGTGACACTTTGCTCAAAGCCACCCACCCAGGGACTGCCACAGTGTCATGCTACAGACAGGAAGAGGGTTCAGAGAGGGCGAGTCACGGGGCCACGGTCACACAGCGACTAGGTGGTAAATGTGGAGCAGGGGCCTGGTGGGTGGAAGATGTAGGGGAGAGAGAGAGAGAGAGAGAGAGAGAGAGAGAGAGAGAGAGAGACACACACACACACACACACACACACACACACGTAACCGGTGCAGCTGCTGTGCAGAGGTAAAGATGGCCGCCGAGCTCCCAAGGTATGGCCAGGTGTGACTGACCAGTACAGGGACGCACCTGGCTTTTTCAGGGTCCCTGGGCGGGGGGACAGGGACATTTAGGGGGCCCAGGGCCTCAGAAGACACAGCCAAGCCACTCTTTTTTTGCTGATCTGTTTGTGTTTGGCTCCAGGCCAAGGGCTTAGCTGGATATTTACAACCTCCCTGCTTTATAAACCAAGCTCAGAGAGGCTAAGCGAGCTGCTCAAAGTCACACAGCTGCTTAGCACCAAAGCCACAACTTAGCCCAAGATTTGTCAGCTCCTAACCCCTCCCTGGCTTTGGGTGAACCTTGTCTCCTGGTGCTGAGCTTCTGGCCGGGATGAGGGGGCGTTAGGGTGACTCTGTCCCAGGTTTTCTGAGACTGTAGTACCAAAATGCTACACCCCAGGAAACCAGTCAGTCCTGAGCACCAAGGCTTGATTGCACCAATTCCTGGAGCCACTGTCCGTTGCTTCCTAATGATCTTATGAAATCATTTTATTTCTGGCAAACCCTCGGAGCCTTTATTTAGATCATATAGAAAGAAATAAGCACCACGAAAAATGGACAAAGAAAACAGATTTCAAATCTATGAGCTCACTCCGTCTACTTTTATTAATCGAAGACAGGTAGTTACTTCTTTTTTTGCGGTACTGGGATTTGAACTCGGGGCCTCCACTTTGAGCCACTTTTTTGTGATGGGTTTTTTTTGTTTGTTTTTTTTGAGAGAGAGAGGATCTCGCAAACTATTTGCCCAGGCTGGCTTCGAACCGCGATCTTCCTGATCTCTGCCTCCTGATTAGGTAGGATTACAGGCGTGAGCCCCCAGCTCCTGCTCAGGGTGGGTTTCGAGGCCTGAAGATCCTTGACACTTTGCTTGTTGACCTTCACAGTCTCAATGTCACCCAGCTGAAACACTGCAAGGGTCCAAGGGACTTTGCTTCTTGTAGCCTGCAGTTTCCGTGCCTGGGCAGCAGAGGGCGCCGTGGAGCTGAACCGTGCCGTGTCCACCTCTGGCATTCCTGGGTCCCCACCCTTCCCACCTTTTATTCCCAGGGACCAGGCATTTGCTGACCTGATGTTTGAAATTCAGAGCCCCCTTCAAGAAAATCAGTGCTCTCCTCTTTTCTGGGTTCAATTGTATCCCTCCCCCCCCCAAAAAAAAAAAGATTTGTGCTGAAGTCCTGGCCCCTGGTACCCTCCTTCCATGCCTGACTTGGAAGTAAGTTGAGATGAGGTCGTTCGGTTAGGCCCTAATTCAGCATCTCTGATGTCTGCATAAGAAGTGGAGGGCTGAGCATGGTGGTGCATATCTGTAGTCCCAGGTTCTCGGGAGGCAGAGGTAGGAGAATCTTGATTTGAGGTTGCTCTAGGCAAAAGTGAGAGAACCTCTCAAAAACTTGCCTAGCAAATGCAAAGCCCTGAATTCAAAGCCCAGTAACACCGGGTGCCTGGGGCTCACTCTTGTAATCCTCGCTACTCAGGAGGATCGCGGTTCGAAGCCAGTTCAGGCAAATAGTTCACGAGACCCTATCTCAAAAAAAAAAAACTCATCACAAAAAAAACGGGCTGGTGGAGTGGCTCAAGGTGGAAGCTCTGAGTTCAAACCTCAGCACCACAAGAAAAAAAAAACCCAGGGAAAAATGCCATGGAGCAAAGGCCACGCCCAGAGGCTAGGAAGAGGCAAAGAAAGATTCTACCCAGAGTCCCACAGGAAACACAGCTAACGCTCGGCGTCAGGCCCTCTGCCCTCCAGAGCTGTGTAGGATAAATGCCTTAAGGCACCCAGTGTGTGGTGCTTTGCGATGGCAGGCTCTGTGGCCTCACTCATGCTGTCCCCTCTTTCCTTTCCAGGGTGTGCGTGTGTTACTGGGGTTCGAACTCAGGGCCTTGTGTTTGCTAGGCGGGCGCTCTACCACTTGAGCCATGCCCCCAGCCCCGAAGGCTGCCTTACTCTGTTCTCCGTTGCTATAACGGAATCACGGAAACTGGGTAATTTATAAAGCAAAACATTTATCTAGGTGACAGTTCTGGAGACTGGAATTCCAAGGTGCGGTGGCTGTGTGTGGTGGGGCATTGCTCCCTTTCCTCAGAGTCCCCAGAGTCTTTTCCATAACAGCTTCACACCCTTCCTTGAGCACGAGGTAACGGCTTGGCCGAGGAGGCCTCGATCCCTGTCCACGTCTGGAAAAATGTCATTCTGGGAAGATGGCTCACCTAGGCTGGGCAAAGGATGTCATCCTTTCCAGCCTCAGTTTCTTCACTTCGCCTGGACGCGACAGCTGTGTCAGGTCAGGATTAATTTAATGCTCAGCCCGGGGGGTCCCCCGCTTCGTGTTCCCAGAGACATAAGGGTGTCAGCTCATCTGGGGAGCGGGGCCCCGAGAAGGTTCTTTGAGGTTCCCCCCTTTAGAAGCCAGGGAAATAGAGACCTGGACAGAGGGAAGTGACTCTGAGAAGGCCACATGAGCACTGCTGGCTCTGTCCAGAGCTCTTCCACATTCATCAGCGTGAAATGTCACCCACCTGGGTCATCAGACCCTGTATGGGGGCTCTGACCAGCCTGGGGTCTGTCTACACAGCGTCCCCTCCCAGGCGGGGCCGAGCCGTCCCCTCACTCAGGCCTGGATGTTGGGTTCGAACACAGGTTTGTGATTTGCCTGCTGGTTCTGTCACTGACTGACTGTGTGACACTGGGCAAATTGCTCAGCCTCTCTGAGCCTCAGACCTGACTGGGCCCAGACAGTTCCTGAAGATAAAGATAATGGCACCTTCCTGTCCCCAGAGCCCTGAGGAAAGGCAGACTCATCTGTCCTGTGTACCTGTCACCCACATTTAATCCTCCCGGGAGTTTGTACAGCTCGCTCATTCTATTTTCATTCCACCTTCCAGAGGAAGAAAAGGAATTCTCTCTCTCTCCTCTCTTTCCCTCTCTCTCTCTCTCCCCCTCTCTCTTTCTCTCTCTCTCTCTCTCTCTCTCTCTCTCTCTCTCTCTGTGTTTTGCACTTGTAAAGCAGGCACTCCTCCCATCCATTTTGCTCTGGTTATTTTGGAGATGGGGTCTTGCAAACTCTTTGCCCTGGACCTCAAATCTCAGTCCTCCCAATCTCAGCCTCCCAAGTAGCTAGAATTACAGGCGTGAGCCACTGGTGCCCTGGCAGGAAGATAATTCTGAGGTATGGTTGATTGCATCCACAGAGCTGGAACTCAGGAAACAGAAGGTCAAAGGTACTCCTAAGCAGAGCGATTTTCTTGTATTTATTTTTGAGGCCCAGGGATTAAGTGGGCCTCCTAGCTCAGCCTCCTACGTAGCTGGAACTACAGGCATGTACCACTGTGTTGGGCTAAAAAACAGAGCTGCTTTAAACAGGCAGAAACGTTTATCTCCCACAGCTTCCTCGGCCAGGATCTAGGGAGAGGCTTAGTTGAGGGATTCAGGCCTACGTAGCCCACTGGGCTGTGGTCAGGCTGTCATCTACAGTGGGCTGACAAGCAAGAGGCCCTGAGTTCAAATCCCAGAGCCACCAAAAAACAAAGATGGCAGCCAAAGCTGCCCTTGAGTGAGGATATGACTGGGGCTCGAGGATCTGCCTCCAAGATAACTCACAATCCTGGTGAGTCTGTGCTGGCTGTTGAAGGCCTCAGTTCCTTCTCAGAGAGGCCTGTCCCTGAGACCGCTTGAGTGTCCGTACAACATGGCGGCTGGCTTCCCCCACGTGACTGATCCCAGAGAGCAAGGGGAAGTGGCGTGTCTTCTGATCACACCTCGTGTGAAAGTCAGCTTTCCATCACTGTCACAAAATGCCCAAGGTGGGCAGCCTAAAGGAGGAAAAGTTTATTTCGGCTCACGGTTTTAGAGGTGTCAGTCTGTGGTTGCTTGGTTTCATTGGCAATGACACATGACAGGAGTGGAGTGGAGTGAGGCTACTCACCTCATGGGTGGCCAGGAAGAGAGAGAGAGAGAGAGAGGGAGAGGGAGAGGGAGAGGGAGAGGAAGAAGGAGGAGGAAGGAGAAGGAAGAGGAAGAAGGAGGAGGGCAGGGGGAGGAAGAAGGGTGGAGAAGGAGGAGGAGAAAGGGCTGCTCAGGTTCCCTTCAAGGGCAAGCACCAATGACTCCACTTCTTTCCACTAGGCCCCGCCTTCTAAATGGGCCTTTGGGGACACATTTAAGTCCCAAACCACACGCCTGTCAAGACACATCCCATCATTTCAACTGTGTCCTAGGCTACACGGCTCAGATCTGCTCAGTGTGGGAGGGACCGAGACGGGACTGTGGATTCCGGGGGTGAGGACCACTGGCAGCCATCTTGGAGGTGGCTACCACAAAGAGCAGTAATAAGTACGACCATATTTTGAGCACTAAGTCCATACCAGACACTGGGTACACAGTCTTAGTTATTATTCCCCTCCTCCATGGACCAGGAAGAGGGGGTAGGAGGGGGGAGGAGGAGATGGAGGAGGAGGAGGAGGAGGAGGAGGAGGAGGAGGAGATGGAGGAGGAGGAGGAGATGGAGGAGATGGAGGAGGAGGAGGAGATGGAGGAGGAGGAGGAGAGGGAGGAGGAGATGGAGGAGGAGGAGGAGATGGAGGAGGAGGAGATGGAGGAGGAGGAGGAGATAGAGGAGGAGGAGATGGAGGAGGAGGAGGAGATGGAGGAGGAGGAGATGGAGGAGGAGGAGATGGAGGAGGAGGAGGAGATAGAGGAGGAGGAGGAGGAGATGGAGGAGGAGATGGAGGTGGAGGAGGAGGAGGAGATGGAGGAGGAGATGGAGGTGGAGGAGGAGGAGGAGATGGAGGAGGAGGAGAGGGAGGAGGAGGAGGAGATGGAGGAGGAGGAGGAGAGGGAGGAGGAGGAGGAGATGGAGGAGGAGGAGGAGATGGAGGAGGAGGAGATGGAGGAGGAGATGGAGGAGGAGATGGAGGAGGAGGAGGAGATGGAGGAGGAGGAGGAGATGGAGGAGGAGGAGATGGAGGAGGAGGAGGAGATGGAGGAGGAGGAGGAGATAGAGGAGGAGGAGATGGAGGAGGAGGAGGAGATGGAGGAGGAGGTAAATAAAATCAGCATAGGAAGGAAGAGGAGTATAAAAGTAAAATCGGAAGATTTTGTAAGTTAAATAAACTAACAACAGCACTAAAATACAGTAAAGAGAACAAGTAGAGAAAAAGAAAGAAAGGAAACAGTTCAGAATGACAGGGAATGGGCCCTGCTTCCTGGGCTATGCAATCTTGGAGCCCGCCAGGTGGAGGCGGTATTGGCCCGTCGTGAAGTCAGCTGTGGTCCTGCTGTTCAGGCAGGTGGGGTCAGTCCTCAGCCCAGGGCTGCGTTCTCCCTGAAGGGACAAAGAAGTCCCTTTTTGCACCCATAAAAAAGGGTACCGATCCCCATTACCAGCTCTGTGGCCTGTGGGCTTGTCAGGTTCCCAGTCACTTCAGAGGCCTCCCACATGGTACACCCAGGGGTGGCTGTCATCCAAGCCTGGGGACGTCCCTGAGTGCATCAGGAGGCAAAGAGAACTGAGGGGGGAGCGAGGGAACCCCGGATTCTGCCCACTGGTGGGGACACCTTCAGACTCTGCCAAGTGGCAGACAACCACGGGGGACGGGGCGGGGGGCGGGGAGATGGATGCTTGGACCTGGGTTCAGGTCCCACCTGGCAAAAAACCACACGTGGCAGGGAGGCAGTTCTGGAGATGTCACACAGCCATCCTCAGGCAGTGGGGATCCCTTGTCACCCCCAGACACAGGCCCTCGGTAACCCTCCCATCTACCCAATGTTTTAGCTGGCCATCTCCCACCCAGACGGCATGGCAGGGTCCCCAGGCTCCCTGACTTGTGTTTGTTCCTCGTTTTCAGGTCCCCAGAGAGACTCAGGCCCAAACAGGCCTCTTCTGAAGATGGCACCAGGTGTTGTACACCAATAAGTGACAAAATGATTTTTTTTCTTCAATGCTCAACAGGAGAAGTCACTGTCAAGCCTTAAATTTTTGGATTTAAGGCTTACAGGAACCGTGGCTAGCTAGCTAGGACTGCCAGTCGGTTGTCACCAGAGGTCCTGCATGTGCCAGTCACCTTGTGGTTAGTCCTGACGGACAGTGCCTGGGGATCACGCCACACTTCCACGCGCCTGTCAAGACTCTGTGCCCAAGAAACCAGAAGTGAGGCCTCTGTTCGGTGCCCAGGCGTTGGGAGCTGCCCGGAAATGGCTGTGCCCTGTGGGACCTTGAGTATGGGGTAGCAGGTGACTCAGGAGAGTGACACTTAGATCTTATCCTTTCTGCCTTAGGCTCCACACTTTCTCTCAGACTGGAGGCAAATTGCAGAGATTTTCAAGTTCGTTATAGCGAGAGGTCAGTGAGCCAGCCCAGGTGGGGGGACAGAGGGTGTGGGGGTGACAGGGCAGGTACCTGAGGCCCCCGGGGGACCCTGATTCCCCAGCCAGCTGCTGAGGGAGCACCTCCATGCGTCTCGGTCCCCAACCTGCTCACCATGGCTTCAACCTGGTCAAACTGTACCTGAGTGACACCCAGGAAAATGGTGGTGACTCGGGGAGGTGACCGAGTCGCTGGGGCTCGTCTCCAGTCTGGATGGAGCCTGGCATTTCAGATAGCAGGCTCTGGCACCCACTGCCGTGTGACACCCACTGAGGACAATTTGTCCATCAGCCAGAGGACCGAGAGGCCCCTAGGGGCGGCAGGAGCGGGGTGCCCCGTTTTGGGGTTGGATGATTGACTTGAAGATCGTCTTTGTGAGGTTTTAGCTGCCAGGTGAAGGGCTGTGTCCCCACCTTGGTTTTGTCATCTGTAAAACAGGATAATAGGATCCAAGTTTCCCAAATTATACAACTAACGCAGCACGGAGATTTGCAAAGTAAAGAGTTACTGCTAATGCTCTTTTTCAAGGAAGATAGTTTGAGGGCTGCCTAGCAAGTGGGAGGTCCTGAGTTCAAATCCCAGTGCCGCCAGCACCCACAAAAAAATACGATTTTAAACTTTGCGACGCTCTTCTGTCACATATGTGCTCTCCTGTGCGCACTTACGTAAGAAGATGTTCCCATTTTGGTAAAGTGGGAAATTTAGGCTGTTGGTTATTTTGTGCCTGACCCAGGTACAGGGTCCCCAGGGGACGGGGAGCTGGGGAGACCAGCATGGCTCAGTGCCCGCTCACCCATCCTCACCCCGCAGATCAGCTATGGGGGCGACGTGCCCAAGAGCTGCCACCTGTGCAAGCAGGTGCGGATGCAATGCGAGCACACGGTGACCGTGGGCCGCGGCTCCTCCCAGCAGGTGGAGAGCGAGATCCTGGTCCCAGGTGAGTGCTGAGGTGGGGACAGGTGGCCGCCCCACTCCTGGGCACAGCAGGAAGGGGCTGCAGGGGTCATCGGTGACACCCTGTCCTCTGCAGGTGGCAGTTTACATCCAATGGTGGGGACATCGGCTTTGGGATCTTCCTGAAGACCAAGATGGGGGAGCAGCAGAGGGCTGGGGACATGACAGAGGTGCTGGTGCCCGAGGGTGGGACCCTCACCTGCCTCCACCTGCAAGTTGCCAAGGGGCGTCCGGTCCTCCTGCCAGGGAAGGGACCCTGCTGTGACAGGCGCAGCGTGGGGCTGGCTGGACACTGGCAGTTGTAGCCCTGGTCCCCTGGTGTGGGGACCCACACGTGGATTTGCCAGTGACACCACGAAAGGGCTGTCCCCACACCAAACCTTCACGGAGAGAGAATTCTAGGCAAGCCTGTCATGGCCGCTTCTCTGGTTTCTGGAGTCACAGTTTGCTCGTGGCTTTCCCTGGCCGGACCCCCATCCGAGCTCCCCAGCCACAGAAATCCCACCCTGATGGCCTGCTCCCCAGAAGCTTGCTGGGACATGAGGCCAGGTGGCCGAGCAAAGCAATACAGACACTCTTACCTCCTGGGACCTTGAATTCAGCAAAAAAAACCCCAAAAAACCCAAAAAACCTCAGGCCTCTTTCTACGAACCAATCCCAAAAAACAAGTTACTAGTCTTTTGTTGCTTTGGTTTTTTGGAGGGACTGGGGTTTGAACTCAGGGCTTCACACTTGCAAAGCAGGTGCTCTACGGCTTGAGCCACTCCTCCTGTCCATTTTGCTCTGGTTA